>NC_086447.1:49786147-50386147 GCF_028390025.1 Pseudophryne corroboree | reverse complement strand
GGCCGAAATGATGATACTCCTTCGAAAGAAGGGAGTTATAATTATCCCGTACTTGGATGATCTCCTTATAAAGGCGAGGTCCAAGGAGCAGTTGTTAGTCAGCGTAGCACTATCTCGGGAAGTGCTACAACAGCACGGCTGGATTCTGAATATCCCAAAGTCGCAGCTAATTCCTACGACGCGTCTGCTGTTTCTGGGCATGATTCTGGACACAGAACAGAAGAAGGTGTTTCTCCCGGGGGAGAAGGCCCAGGAATTATCATCTCTGGTCAGGGACCTCCTGAAACCAAAACAGGTGTCGGTGCATCACTGCACGCGAGTCCTGGGAAAGATGGTAGCTTCTTACGAAGCAATTCCCTTCGGCAGGTTCCATGCAAGGATCTTCCAGTGGGATCTGTTAGACAAGTGGTCCGGATCGCATCTTCAGATGCATCGGTTGATCACCCTGTCCCCGAGGGCCAGGGTGTCTCTGCTGTGGTGGCTGCAGAGTGCTCATCTTCTCGAGGGCCGCAGATTCGGTATACAGGACTGGGTCTTGGTGACCACGGATGCGAGCCTCCGAGGTTGGGGGGCAGTCATTCAGGGAAGAAACTTCCAAGGCCAGTGGTCGAGTCAGGAGTCTTCCCTACACATAAATATTCTGGAACTAAGGGCCATTTACAATGCCCTGAGTCAAGCAGAACCCCTGCTTCAAAACCAACCGGTGCTGATTCAGTCAGACAACATCACGTCGGTCGCCCATGTAAACCGACAGGGCGGCACAAGAAGCAGGATGGCAATGGCAGAAGCCACAAGGATTCTTCGATGGGCGTAGAATCACGTGCTAGCACTGTCAGCAGTGTTCATTCCGGGAGTGGACAACTGGGAAGCAGACTTCCTCAGCAGGCACGACCTCCACCCGGGAGAGTGGGGACTTCATCCAGAAGTCTTCAAGCTGATTGTAAATCGTTGGGAAAGGCCACAGGTGGACATGATGGCGTCCCGCCTCAACAAAAAACTAAAAAGATATTGCGCCAGGTCAAGGGACCCTCAGGCGATAGCTGTGGACGCTCTAGTGACACCGTGGGTGTACCAGTCGGTTTATGTGTTCCCTCCTCTTCCTCTCATACCCAAGGTACTGAGATAATAAGAAAAAGAGGAGTAAGAACTATACTCATCGTTCCGGACTGGCCAAGAAGAACTTGGTACCCGGAACTTCAAGAAATGATCTCAGAGGACCCATGGCCTCTGCCGCTCCGACAGGACCTGCTACAGCAGGGGCCCTGTCTGTTCCAAGACTTACCGCGGCTGCGTTTGACGGCATGGCGGTTGAACGCCGGATCCTAATGGAGAAGGGCATTCCAGATGAAGTCATTCCTACGCTGATAAAAGCTAGGAAGGATGTGACCGCAAAACATTATCACCGCATATGGCGAAAATATGTTGCTTGGTGTGAGGCCAGGAAGGCCCCAACAGAGGAATTTCAGCTGGGTTGATTTCTGCACTTCCTACAGTCTGGAGTGACTATGGGCCTAAAATTGGGATCCATTAAAGTCCAGATTTCGGCCCTATTTTCTTTCAAAAAGAACTGGCTTCACTGCCTGAAGTTCAGACGTTTGTTAAGGGAGTGCTGCATATTCAGCCCCCTTTTGTGCCTCCAGTGGCACCTTGGGATCTCAACGTTGTGTTGGATTTCCTAAAATAACATTGGTTTGAGCCACTTAAGACCGTGGAGCTAAAATATCTCACGTGGAAGGTGGTCATGCTGTTGGCCTTAGCTTCGGCCAGGCGTGTGTCAGAATTGGCGGCTTTGTCGTGTAAAAGCCCATATCTGATTTTCCATATGGACAGGGCAGAATTGAGGACTCGTCCCCAATTTCTTCCCAAGGTGGTATCAGCGTTTCATTTGAACCAACCTATTGTGGTGCCTGCGGCTACTCGGGACTTGGAGGATTCCAAGCTGCTGGACGTAGTCCGGGCCCTGAAAATCTATGTTTCCAGGACGGCTAGAGTCAGAAAAACTGACTCGCTATTTATCCTGCATGCACCCAACAAGCTGGGTGCTCCTGCTTCAAAGCAGACTATTGCTCGCTGGATCTGTAGCACGATTCAGCTTGCACATTCTGCGGCTGGACTGCCACATCCTAAATCAGTAAATGCCCATTGCACGAGGAAGGTGGGCTCTTCTTGGGCGGCTGCCCGAGGGGTCTCGGCTTTACAACTTTGCCGAGCTGCTACTTGGTCGGGTTCAAACACTTTTTGCAAAATTCTACAAGTTTGATACCCTGGCTGAGGAGGACCTTGAGTTTGCTCATTCGGTGCTGCAGAGTCATCCGCACTCTCCCACCCGTTTGGGAGCTTTGGTATAATCCCCATGGTCCTTACGGAGTACCCAGCATCCACTAGGACGTCAGAGAAAATAAGAATTTACTCACCGGTAATTCTATTTCTCGTAGTCCGTAGTGGATGCTGGGAGCCCGTCCCAAGTGCGGACACTCTGCAATACATGTATATAGTTATTACTTAACTAAAGGGTTATTGTTATGAGCCATCTGTTAAATGAGGCTCAGTTGTTGTTCATACTGTTAACTGGGTATAGTATCACGAGTTGTACGGTGTGATTGGTGTGGCTGGTATGAGTCTTACCCTGGATTCCAAATCCTTTCCTAGTAATGTCAGCTCTTCCGGGCACAGTTTCCCTAACTGAGGTCTGGAGGAGGGGCATAGAGGGAGGAGCCAGTGCACACCAGATGTAGTACCTAAACTTTCTTTTAAGAGTGCCCAGTCTCCTGCGGAGCCTGTCTATTCCCCATGGTCCTTACGGAGTACACAGCATCCACTACGGACTACGAGAAATAGAATTACCGGTGAGTAAATTCGTATTTTCTAGATATGGTGTATTACAATCCTGCCATACAGATCTCCTATAAAACATGAGAACTATAAAGGAATGTCGCATCACCTTCTGCGTCCAGCTCTTGTGGTCATCTCTGATCAGTGTTCTGTGCATTCCCTGCACCACTGTACTCGTCTTCCTCTGATCTTCTTTTCTTCTATTATATTAATGTATTTTCAGAGTCTTTACCGTGACCCGTATACTGACCGTATAACCCCCCTTCTCCTGCTACAGATGCTGCTTCATAAACAGGGTGTTATGTTCTTCCCATTCCTGACTGCCCGGCTCATCTCCTTCAAATCATCACTAGAACACTAAGGACTCTTCCTTTGTTACATCACACTCATTCTGTATGCTCTCAGGTGTTTGTGTCCATGCCTCTGTATTCCCTAAGGCACTACGCATCTGTATTATCCCTGTTACAGCGCTTTGTATGATCTGCAGGAAGACCCCCTTCCTTCTAGACCATACTGTTGATATGAAAGTGCTATTGTTCTTGGCACATTCCGCAGAGAGTACAATGCGCAAATGATTATCTCTCAGCACAACGTGCCTTGTACTGGAAGTACAGCCGATAGGTTTTATGTAGTTGCAGCTTCCATTCTTTTCTAGCATTATAGTACATACAATGTGTTCTTGTTTTCAGCCTTTCATAGAACTCTCACAGCCCTTAAGAGAGAGCTAGAGCTCTGCGCTGATGTTTCTTTATTGTAATGGTACTTAAGTGCGCCGTATGTTGTTTGGGATGTAGCTATAGACCATGGCGAAGGGCGTTAGACAATTTACCACAATTCACAGAGCCATAATAAAACACTTAATGCAACTGAATGTAGAACCCATCTACTGAGTGTAACTGAATGGAGAAACCATCTACTGAATGTAACTGAATGTAGAACCCATCTACTGAATGTAACTGAATGGAGAACCCATCTACTGAATGGAGAACCCATCTACTGAATGTAACTGAATGGAGAACCCATCTACTGAGTGTAACTTGAATGGAGAACCCATCTACTGAGTGTAACTGAATGGAGAACCCATCTACTGAATGGAGAACCCATCTACTGAATGTAACTGAATGTAGAACCCATCTACTGAATGTAACTGAATGGAGAACCCATCTACTGAATGGAGAACCCATCTACTGAATGTAACTGAATGGAGAACCCATCTACTGAGTGTAACTTGAATGGAGCACCCATCTACTGAGTGTAACTGAATGGAGAACCCATCTACTGAATGGAGAACCCATCTACTGAATGTAACTGAATGTAGAACCCATCTACTGAGTGTAACTGAATGGAGAACCCATCTACTGAGTGTAACTGAATGGAGAACCCATCTACTGAATGGAGAACCCATCTACTGAATGTAACTGAATGTAAAACCCATCTACTGAATGTAACTGAATGTAGAACCCATCTACTGAATGTAACTGAATGTAGAACCCATCTACTGAATGTAACTGAATGTAGAACCCATCTACTGAATGTAACTGAATGTAGAACCCATCTACTGAATGTAACTGAATGTAGAACCCATCTACTGAGTGTAACTGAATGTAGAACCCATCTACTGAGTGTAACTGAATGTAGAACCCATCTACTGAGTGTAACTGAATGTAGAACCCATCTACTGAGTGTAACTGAATGTAGAACCCATCTACTGAATGTAACTGAATGTAGAACCCATCTACTGAATGTAACTGAATGTAGAACCCATCTACTGAATGTAACTGAATGTAGAACCCATCTAGACGCATGCGGGACAGGTAGAACAGTAGGAACCAGGGTACATTGCTTCTAGCTTCTCAGCTCATGTGCGTATGACTGGGAGATTCCTGCAGGTATCCAGGTGCCATGAGCACTTAGGGAAAATTCAACCAATTCATATCACCCGCTGGGGCTGGTTCTGTGTCGGACGCAAAGTGGCTGATTCTGCGTAACTCTGATTTACCACCTTATACTGATGCGCGTGTCTGTATGGATAATGGGCCCGATTCAGACCTGATCACTGCTGTACATTTTTGCACTGCGTGTAAACTGCGTATACACCGCAATGCGCACGCGCGTCGGACAACAACAAAGGGCATCGACGGGATGGTGCGAAAAATCCGATCGGAAGGGGCGTTCGCAAGGTTATAGACAGGAAGAGGCCGTTTGTGGGTGGCAACTGAGCATTTACTGGGAATATCTGGAAAAACGCAGGCGTGCCCAAGCGTTGTCAGGGAGGGTGTCTGACGTCAGCTCCGGCCCCGATCAGCCTGATGTGATCACACTGGAGGAGTAAGTCCTGGGCTGCGCACACACTGCACACAGTGGATTTTTGCGGCTCGGCGTACACATGCGATCGCACACTTGCATGGCGAATATACACTCCCCCTGGAGGCGGCGACTATCTGAACGCAGGACAGCAAAATTAGCAGCCCAGCGATCAGGTCTGAATTACCCCCAATGTGTGCAAGTACAAGCAGGAAGCCGCTCTGCCTGCTGCTCTCCTTCTACATCCGCCATCATTAGTATCCGCAGCGGCTAGGTGTGAGAGATCCGTCTGACAGAGGCTTCCCTGTATGCATTACTCAGAGTGCGGAACCCAAGCTACAAGCCCACCGCGCATTCATAAGACAGCTCTGTGCAGTCGCATAGTTACTGCCCACTTCTTAGGAGATACGCAAAAAAATCTGCGTCTGCGCTGTATACTAGAACACGCTATTTGCATCCGTGCAAAAAGATACGTCCGACTCAGCACATAGGTTGCCAAGGGGACTTATACTGAGCACACCGTCCTTCCTCAGGTGCAGGTTCTAATCATTTAGTTGCACTTAATCACACCTTGCACTCTTACTTCAGCAGCGATGCTTCCTACTGCTGCTGGTCCTCCGTGGTGGGAGCGTGACACATACATCACTCGGTGGATTGGGGAGGGGGGGGGGGGGGGGAGAAGCGTCTGTCTTTAATTGTCTGACGTATTTGTCTAGTTGATGAAATGCTCAATGAGAAGTCGTGGTGATTGTGTTCAGCTTGGCCCCTCAAGTAACACTCTATAAAAACATTTCTAAGTCAGCAAATTTACCTGTTTAGAGACGCACAGACCTGCTTTGTGTGCTGTAGCTGCTGTGTCGGCGTTCGGAAGCTGGATGCTATGGTAACTGTGTACTCTAGCTGGCTTCTGTACAGCTGCAATCACTACTCTGAATATAAAGTCATGTCCTCACCCCTTTCTGTATGGAACAGCAGCACAACGATCGTTATGTGCTGACACACATTCACCCGTCAGTAAGATCAGACACCCACCTGACTGCAATAATACACACCGCTATCTCGCTAATGATTTTGCCGTTTTCTGCAGATACCAGTTATGGACACGTTACTGAGGGGTATTAATGTGAGTTACACATGCTTGATGACGCCAAAAAGAGTTTTGCAGTGCACTCAGCAGTTCTGGCCATTGTACAGTAAATGACCTGGTTGAGATATACTGTAGCGAGCATCACAGTAGTCTTTTAACGCCAGTTAGCTGTTGCATGCAGCCACTTTAGGTCAACACATCGCATTAAAGGGATCGTGCAAAGATCTTTGTATACACCTTTTGCATTTTTCCCCTGGGAAATGCAACTTTGACCACTTCCCATGTGTAGCAAATGTTACATTGCCCCCCACTCCCTTAATAATACAACCAGCACTAGTGCTGGTAATGGCAAATTACAGAGGGGGAATAGTGAGTGGTCCTGTCCCCCCTTCCCAAATTGTCACTATCAGCAGTGAGCTTTGCTGGGGTGGGACAATAGCAGGTAAACAGTGTGGGGTCCCCGCCCTAGTGACAACTAGCCTTAGGCCAGTCAGCGCAGGGCTGCATTCCCTGGGGGTTTGGGCCAACACTGGGCTGACTGCACAAGGGGTCGTACCCCACTCGCTGGGCAGTGGGTGCTGGGAAATATAAAACTTGTTACAAATATAAGCTTTTTCCACAGGTTACACAAGGCCTGTTATGCCTAAAGTGTTAGCGAACTCTGGCATTTGTAGAACTTCAAGCAATACTCATGGCTACCAGAGCATGCTGGCGCTTGTAGAACTACAAGCAATAGCATGCCCTGTCCTCAAGGATGCACTGGGACTTGTAGACCACCTGTAAAAGAAAAACTGTAAAAAACAAAAACCCTTAAGCAATGTTCTATGTATATAAAGACACCCCAACACAATCGCTCTTTCACCACTTTATTTCTCTCCTAGATCCAGTAGATCCGTCTTTTCTTTTTCCTAACTTGCAATCCACTTGACGATATAGAAGCATTAACAAGCACTTAACCATGTGCTTCTAATAACGCAGAGCGACTTCACTGTGATTGGTCAGAGTAACGGGAAAACCACTCTAGTTAGGATCTACTAAACCCACTTGGGATGTAGTCAGATTGTAGTACATTGCAGCTAAACCACCCGGGGTAAGAGGCTGGATTTACCGGCTGAGGGCTGCCTGATACACAGAGGTTTCCCTGCTACACTGCCACCAGGCAAGACCTGCCGCTAGTAACACTCGCTTTCAGCCCCCCCCATATTGCTGCAAGTTGTACTGTGGACACACTGAGGGAGCGGTGCTAATATGATCCCATACTGAAGATGCGTCCCCTCAAATAATGCTACCTATGCAGAGTCAGTGGTATTTCTCATTAATTAGCAAAATGTGTCATTTCTCTATCGTCCTAGTGGATGCTGGGGTTCCTGAAAGGACCATGGGGAATAGCGGCTCCGCAGGAGACAGGGCACAAAAAGTAAAGCTTTAGGATCAGGTGGTGTGCACTGGCTCCTCCCCCTATGACCCTCCTCCAAGCCTCAGTTAGATTTTTGTGCCCGGCCGAGAAGGGTGCAATCTAGGTGGCTCTCCTAAAGAGCTGCTTAGAAAAGTTTAGCTTAGGTTTTTTATTTTACAGTGAGTCCTGCTGGCAACAGGATCACTGCAACGAGGGACTTAGGGGAGAAGAAGTGAACTCACCTGCGTGCAGGATGGATTGGCTTCTTGGCTACTGGACATTAGCTCCAGAGGGACGATCACAGGTACAGCCTGGATGGTCACCGGAGCCTCGCCGCCGGCCCCCTTGCAGATGCTGAAACGAGAAGAGGTCCAGAATCGGCGGCAGAAGACTCCTCAGTCTTCTTAAGGTAGCGCACAGCACTGCAGCTGTGCACCATTTTCCTCTCAGCACACTTCACACGGCAGTCACTGAGGGTGCAGGGCGCTGGGAGGGGGGCGCCCTGGGAGGCAAATGAAAACCTTTTTTTGGCTAAAAATACCTCACATATAGCCTCCGGGGGCTATATGGAGATATTTAACCCCTGCCAGAATCCGTTAAGAGCGGGAGACGAGGCCGCCGAAAAAGGGGCGGGGCCTATCTCCTCAGCACACAGCGCCATTTTCCCTCACAGAAAGGCTGGAGGGAAGGCTCCCAGGCTCTCCCCTGCACTGCACTACAGAAACAGGGTTAAAACAGAGAGGGGGGGCACTAATTTGGCGTTAGAAATATATAAAAAAGATGCTATAAGGGAAAACACTTATATAAGGTTGTCCCTATATAATTATAGCGTTTTTGGTGTGTGCTGGCAAACTCTCCCTCTGTCTCTCCAAAGGGCTAGTGGGTCCTGTCCTCTATCAGAGCATTCCCTGTGTGTGTGCTGTGTGTCGGTACGTGTGTGTCGACATGTATGAGGACGATGTTGGTGAGGAGGCGGAGCAATTGCCTGTAATGGTGATGTCACTCTCTAGGGAGTCGACACCGGAATGGATGGCTTATTTAGGGAATTACGTGATAATGTCAACACGCGCCAAGGTCGGTTGACGACATGAGACGGCCGACAAACAATTAGTACCGGTCCAGACGTCTCAAAAACACCGTCAGGGGTTTTAAAACGCCCGTTTACTTTAGTCGGTCGACACAGACACAGACAGGGACACTGAATCCAGTGTCGACGGTGAATAAACAAACGTATTCCTTATTAGGGCCACACGTTAAAGGGCAATAAAGGAGGTGTTACATATTTCTGATACTACAAGTACCACAAAAGAGGGTATTATGTGGGATATGAAAAAACTACCGTAGTTTTTCCTGAATCAGATAAATTAAATGAAGTGTGTGATGATGCGTGGGTTCCCCCCGATAGAAAATATGGGCGGTATACCCTTTCCCGCCAGAAAACACCCCTTAGGGTGGATAAGGCGCTCACACGCTTATCAGAACAAGTGGCGGTACCGTCTATAGATAGGGCCGTCCTCAAGGAGCCAGCTGACAGGAGGCTGGAAAAATATCATAAAAAGTATATACACACATACTGGTGTTATACTGCGACCAGCGATCGCCTCAGCCTGGATGTGCAGAGCTGGGGTGGCTTGGTCGGATTCCCTGACTAAAAATATTGATACCCTTGACAGGGACAGTATTTTATTGACTATAGAGCATTTAAAGGATGTATTTCTATATATGCGAGATGCACAGAGGGATATTTGCACTCTGGCATCAAGAGTAAGTGCGATGTCCATATCTGCCAGAAGATGTTTATGGACACGACAGTGGTCAGGTGATGCAGATTCCAAACGGCACAAAGGTGTATTGCCGTATAAAGGAAGAGGAGTTATTTGGGGTCGGTCCATCGGACCTGGTGGCCACGGCAACTGCTGGAAAATCCACCGTTTTTACCCTAAGTCACATCTCTGCAGAAAAAGACACCGTCTTTTCAGCTTCAGTCCTTTCGTCCCTATAAGAGTCATATCTGCCCAGGGATAGAGGAAAGGGAAGAAGACTGCAGCAGGCAGCCCATTCCCAGGAACAGAAGCGTTCCACCGCTTCTGACAAGCTCTCAGCATGACGCTGAGACCGTACAGGACCCCTGGATCCTACAAGTAGTATCCCAGGGGTACAGTTTGGAATGTCGAGACGTTTCCCCTGCGCAGGCTCCTGAAGTCTGCTTTACCAAGGTCTCCCTCCGACAAGGAGGCAGTATGGAAAAAAAAAATTCACGAGCTGTATTCCCAGCAGGTGATAATTAAATTACCCCTCCTACAACAAGAAAAGGGGTATTATTCCACACTATATTGTGGTACTGAAGCCAGAAGGCTAGGTGAGACCTATTCTAAATCTAAAAAAATTTTGAACACTTACAAAGGTTCAAATCAAGATGGAGTCACTCAGAGCAGTGATAACGAACCGGGAAGAAGGGGACTATCTGGTGTCCCGAGACATCAGGGATGCTTACCTCCATGTCCCAAATTTGCCCTTATCACTAAGGGTACCTCAGGTTCGTGGTACAGAACTGTCACTATCAGTTTCAGACGCTGCCGTTTGGATTGTCTACGGCACCCCGGGTCTTTACCAAGGTAATGGCCGAAATGATGGTTCTTCTTCGAAGAAAAGGTGTCTTAATTATCCCTTACTTGGACGATCTCCTGATAAGGGCAAAGTCCAGGGAACAGTTGGAGGTCGGAGTAGCACTATCTCGGATACTGTTACAACAGCAGGGGTGGATTCTAAATATTCCAAAATCGCAGCTGATCCCGACAACAAGTCTCCTGTGCTTAGGGATGATTCTGGACACAGTCCAGAAAAAGGTGTTTCTCCCGGAAGAGAAAGCCAGGGAGTTATCCGAGCTAGTCAGGAACCTCCTAAAATCAGTGCATCATTACACAAGGGCCATGGTAAAAAAAAATGGTGACTTCCTTCGAAGCAATTCCAGTCGGCAGATTTCATGCAAGAACTTTTCAGTGGGATCTGCTGGACAAATGGTCCGGATCGCATCTTCAGATGCATCAGCGGATAACCCTATATCCAAGGACAAGGGTGTCTCTCCTGTGGTGGTTACAGAGTGCTCATCTTCTAGAGGGCCGCAGATTCGGCATTCAGTTTTGGATGTTGGTGACCACGGAGGCCAGCCCGAGAGGCTGGGGAGCAGTCACACAAGGAAAAAATTTCCAGGGAGTGTGATCAAGTCTGGAGATTTTTCTCCACATAATTATAGCTAAGGGTAAATTTATAATGCTCTAAGCTTAGCAAGACCTCTGCTTCAAGGTCAGCCGGTACTGATCCAGTGGGATAAAACATCACGGCAGTCGCCCACGTAAATAGACAGGGCGGCACAAGAAGCAGGAG
This sequence comes from Pseudophryne corroboree, assembly GCF_028390025.1. NCBI lineage: Eukaryota > Metazoa > Chordata > Amphibia > Anura > Myobatrachidae > Pseudophryne > Pseudophryne corroboree. Next base: position 50,375,144 of record NC_086447.1, on the reverse strand, counting down.
GGCAGTGGCAAAAACTGCAAGGACTTTTCGCTGGGCGGAAAATCATGTGATAGCACTGTCAGCAGTGTTTTCATTCCGGGAATGGAAACTGGGAAGCAGACTTCCTCAGTAGGCACGACCTCCACCCGGCAGAGTGGAAACTTCATGGGGAAGTTTTCCACATAATTGTAAACCGTTGGGAATTACCAAAGGTGGACATGATGGCGTCCCGTCTGAACAAAAAACGGGACAGGTATTGCGCCAGGTTAAGAGACCCTCAGGCAATAGCTGTGGACGTTCTGGTAACACCGTGGGTGTACCAGTCGGTGTATGTGTTCCATCCTCTGCTTTTCATACCTAAGGTACTGAGAATTATAAGACGTAGAGGAGTAAGAACTATACTCATGGCTCCGGATTGGCCAAGAAGGACTTGGTACCCGGAACTTCAAGAGATGCTCACAGAGGACTTATGGCCTCTGCCGCTAAGAAGGGACTTGTTTCAGCAAGTACCATGTCTGTTCCAAGACTTACCGCAGCTGCGTTTGACGGCATGGCGGTGGAACGCCGGATCCTAAGGGAAAAGGCATTCAGGAAGAGGTCATTCCTACCCTGGTCAAAGCCAGAAAGGAGATGACCGCACAACATTATCACCACATGTGGCGAAAAGATGTTGCGTGGTGTGAGGCCAGGAAGGCCCCACGAAGAAATTTCAACTCGGTCGATTCCTGCATTTCTTGCAAACAGGAGTGTCTATGGGCCTCAAATTGGGGTCCATTAAGGTTCAAATTTCGGCCCTGTCGATTTTTCTTCCAGAAAGAATTGGCTTCAGTTCCTGAAGTCCAGAAGTTTGTCAAGGGAGTATTGCATATACAACCCCCTTTTGTGCCTCCAGTGGCACTGTGGGATCTCAACGTAGTTCTGGGATTCCTCAAAACACATTGGTTTAAAACCAGTCAAATCTGTGGATTTGAAGCATCTCACATGAAACGTGAACATGCTCTTGGACCTGGCCTGGACCAGGCGAGTGTCAAATGGGTGGTTTTTTTTCTCAAAAAAAGCCCATATCTGTTTGTCAATTCGGACAGGGCAGAGCTGCGGACTCGTCCCCAGTTCTCTCCCTAAGGTGGTGTCAGTGTTTCACCTGAACCAGTTTATTGTGGTGTCTTGCGCCTACTAGGGACTTGGAGGACTCCAAGTTGCTAGATGTGGTCAGGGCCCTGAAAATATAGGTTCCAGGACGGCTGGAGTCAGGAAAACTGACTTGCTGTTATCCTGTATGCACCCAACAAACTGGGTGCTCTTGCTTTTAAGCAGACTTTTGCTAGTTGGATGTGTAATACAATTCAGCTTGCACATTCTGTGGCAGGCCTGCCACAGCCAAAATATGTAAATGCCCATTCCACAAGGAAGGTGGGCTCATCTTGGGCGGCTGCCCGAGGGGTCTCGGCTTTACACCTTTGCCGAGCGGCTATTTAGTCAGGGGCAAACACGTTTGTAAAATCCTACAAATTTGATACCCTGGCTAAGGAGGACCTGGAGTTCTCTCATTCGGTGCTGCAGAGTCATCCGCACTCTCCCGCCCGTTTGGGAGCTTTGGTATAATCCCCATGGTCCTTTCAGGAACCCCAGCATCCACTAGGACGATAGAGAAAATAAGAATTTACTTACCGATAATTCTATTTCTCGGAGTCCGTAGTGGATGCTGGGCGCCCATCCCAAGTGCGGATTATCTGCATTACTTGTACATAGTTACAAAAATCGGGTTATTATTGTTGTGAGCCATCTTTTCAGAGGCTCCGCTGTTATCATACTGTTAACTGGGTTCAGATCACAGGTTGTACAGTGTGATTGGTGTGGCTGGTATGAGTCTTACCCGGGATTCATAAATCCTTCCTTATTGTGTACGCTCGTCCGGGCACAGTACCTAACTGAGGCTTAGAGGAGGGTCATAGGGGGAGGAGCCAGTGCACACCACCTGATCCTAAAGCTTTACTTTTTGTGCCCTGTCTCCTGCGGAGCCGCTATTCCCCATGGTCCTTTCAGGAACCCCAGCATCCACTACGGACTCCGAGAAATAGAATTATCGGTAAGTAAATTCTTATTTTTTATTTCCAGGCGCAGTTTATGTTTGCAATTAGATGCAATTGCATATCCAAACAATGACCTTAAAAATGCCTCTGCTTTGACACAGTTACTGTATATGCTGTGGCGCACTCGTTGACTTGTGGAGGTAACTCCGTCACTTGCAGACGCACATGACTGACTAGTGGAGAGCAGTGAGTGTTTGATAGTTACTTCTGCTCACACAACACATTTACTGTAGCCAAACTGCAGCTGATGCTGAATAAGGCCCACAGTGGGCTGACATGGAGACTTGGAGCTTACCCTGACCCATTGCTGAACTCCACCTGATTTACACATGGTCTTATCGAACCCCCCCCCCCCCCCCCCCCCCACACACACACACACACACACACATTCCTGCACCCCCCCAATATGGCTGAATTGGGAGCACATAATATATTGGCCCTCTATTGATTCTTTGAGAGCGTGTTCACAGCTAGATAGAAAGTCGCAAAGTAGCTTGTCCCATGAGCTGACGCTCTTCCTCTTTTTGTGGTGGTGTGGTTTTCAGACCCACACGGGAAGGTGTAGTTCAGTAGAATAGGGTAAAGATGCCGCGCTTAAGGTAGGTGGTCTGAGAAATGACTTCGCAGTCATAGCTGATTTACTGACTGCCGTGGCTAAGTGCAGAATACTCAGCGGAGCTCAGTTGTCTTTTTATTGTCTTACACCCACTAGACCAGGCATTCCCAACCACGGTCCTCAAGGCACACTTACAGTGCAGGTTTTAGTGATATCCAGGCTGCAGCACAGATGGTTACATCAAAGTAACTGAGCTACTAATGAAGTCACCTGTGCTGCAGCCTGGATATCAATAAAACCTGCACTGTTACTGTGCCTTGAGGACCGTGGTTGGGAATGTCTGCAATAGATTGTAAGCTCTCAGAAGCAGAGCGCTGTCCATCCTCATTGTGTCGCCATTAGTCTCAGTACGGGCCTTCATGACACTGTAGTCTGTGCGTGCAGTTCCCCCGCTGTATCTATTACAGCAACTCTGTCAGTATTCAGAAACTGAATATATATATATATTTCTCTGACGTCCTAGTGGATGCTGGGACTCCGTCAGGACCATGGGGATTAGCGGCTCCGCAGGAGACAGGGCACAAAAATAAAGCTTTAGGATCAGGTGGTGTGCACTGGCTCCTCCCCCTATGACCCTCCTCCAAGCCTCAGTTAGGTTTTTGTGCCCGTCCGAGCAGGGTGCAATCTAGGTGGCTCTCCTAAAGAGCTGCTTAGAAAAAGTTTTTAGGTTTTTTATTTTCAGTGAGTCCTGCTGGCAACAGGCTCACTGCATCGAGGGACTTAGGGGAGAGAAGTCAACTCACCTGCGTGCAGGATGGATTGGCTTCTTAGGCTACTGGACACCATTAGCTCCAGAGGGATCGAACACAGGCCCAGCCATGGAGTCCGGTCCCGTAGCCGCGCCGCCGACCCCCCTTGCAGATGCCGAAGATGGAAGAGGTCCAGAAGCAGGCGGCAGAAGACTTTTCAGTCTTCCTGAGGTAGCGCACAGCACTGCAGCTGTGCGCCATTGTTGTCAGCACACTTCACACAGCGGTCACTGAGGGTGCAGGGCGCTGGGGGGGGCGCCCTGGGCAGCAATGTATAATACCTTTTTATGGCTAAAAATACATCACATATAGCCCTTGAGGCTATATGGATGTATTTAACCCCTGCCAGATCTCACAAACTCCGGAGAAGAGCCCGCCGAAATAGGGGGCGGGGCTTATTCTCCTCAGCACACAGCGCCATTTTCCTGCTCAGCTCCGCTGTGAGGAAGGCTCCCAGGACTCTCCCCTGCACTGCACTACAGAAACAGGGTAAAACAGAGAGGGGGGGCACTTTTTTGGGCGATATTACTATATTAAAGCTGCTATAAGGATACAACACTTATATAGGGTTGTTCCCATATATATTATAGCGCTTGGGTGTGTGCTGGCAAACTCTCCCTCTGTCTCCCCAAAGGGCTAGTGGGGTCCTGTCTTCAATAGAGCATTCCCTGTGTGTCTGCTGTGTGTCGGTACGTGTGTGTCGACATGTATGAGGACGATGTTGGTGTGGAGGCAGAGCAATTGCCGGTAATGGTGATGTCACCCCCCAGGGAGTCGACACCGGAATGGATGGCTTTGTTTATGGAATTACGTGATAATGTCAGCACATTACAAAAATCAGTTGACGACATGAGACGGCTGGCAAACCAGTTAGTACCTGCCCAGGCGTCTCAGACACCGTCAGGGGCTGTAAAACGCCCTTTACCTCAGTCGGTCGACACAGACCCAGACACGGACACTGAATCTAGTGTCGACGGTGAAGAAACAAACGTATTTTCCAGTAGGGCCACACGTTATATGATCACGGCAATGAAGGAGGCTTTGCATATCTCTGATACTACAAGTACCACAAAAAGGGGTATTATGTGGGGGGTGAAAAAACTACCTGTAGTTTTTCCTGAATCAGAGGAATTGAATGATGTATGTGATGAAGCGTGGGTTAACCCAGATAGAAAAGTGCTAATTTCAAAAAAGTTATTGGCATTATACCCTTTCCCGCCAGAGGTTAGGGCGCGCTGGGAAACACCCCCTAAGGTGGATAAGGCGCTCACACGCTTATCAAAACAAGTGGCGTTACCGTCTCCTGATACGGCCGCCCTCAAGGATCCAGCTGATAGGAGGCTGGAAACTACCCTAAAAAGTATATACACACATACTGGTGTTATACTGCGACCAGCCATCGCCTCAGCCTGGATGTGCAGTGCTGGGGTGGTCTGGTCGGATTCCCTGACTGAAAATATTGATACCCTGGATAGGGACAGTATTTTACTGACTTTAGAGCAATTAAAGGATGCTTTTCTTTATATGCGAGATGCTCAGAGGGATATTTGCACTCTGGCATCGAGAGTAAGTGCGATGTCCATATCTGCCAGAAGAAGTTTATGGACACGACAGTGGTCAGGTGATGCGGATTCCAAACGGCATATGGAAGTATTGCCGTATAAAGGGGAGGAATTATTTGGCGTCGGTCTATCGGATCTGGTGGCCACGGCAACTGCCGGGAAATCCACCTTTTTACCTCAGACCCCCTCCCAACAGAAAAAGACACTGTCTTTTCAGCCGCAGTCCTTTCGGTCCTATAAGAACAAGCGGGCAAAAGGACAGTCATATCTGCCCCGAGGCAGAGGAAAGGGTAAGAGAGGGCAGCAAGCAGCTCCTTCCCAGGAACAGAAGCCCTCCCCGGGTTCTGCAAAGCCCTCAGCATGACGCTGGGGCTTTACAAGCGGACTCAGGAACGGTGGGGGGTCGACTCAAGAATTTCAGCGCGCAGTGGGCTTGCGCACAGGTGGACCCCTGGATCCTGCAGGTAGTATCTCCGGGTTACAGGTTGGAATTCGAGAAGTCTCCCCCTCGCCGGTTCCTAAAGTCTGCTTTGCCAACGTCTCCCTCAGACAGGGCGACGGTATTGGAAGCCATTCACAAGCTGTTTTCTCAGCAGGTGATAGTCAAGGTACCCCTCCTACAACAGGGAAAGGGGTATTACTCCACGCTATTTGTGGTACCGAAGCCGGACGGCTCGGTAAGACCTATTCTAAATCTGAAATCTTTGAACCTGTACATACAAAAATTCAAGTTCAAGATGGAATCACTCAGAGCAGTGATAGCGAATCTGGAAGAAGGGGACTTTATGGTGTCCCTGGACATAAAAGATGCTTACCTGCATGTCCCAATTTGCCCTTCACATCAAGGGTACCTCAGGTTCGTGGTGCAAAACGGTCATTATCAGTTTCAGACACTGCCGTTTGGATTGTCCACGGCACCTCGGGTCTTTACCAAGGTAATGGCCGAAATGATGATTCTTCTGCGAAGAAGAGGCGTATTAATTATCCCTTACTTGGACGATCTCCTGATAAGGGCAAGGTCCAGAGAACAGCTGGAGGACGGAGTAGCACTAACCCAAGTAGTGCTGCAACAACACGGGTGGATTCTGAATTTTCCAAAATCTTAGTTGACCCTGACAACACGTCTGCTGTTCCTGGGAATGATTCTGGACACGGTTCAGAAAAAGGTGTTTCTTCCGGAGGAGAAAGCCAAGGAGTTATCCGAACTTGTCAGGAACCTCCTAAAACCAGGAAAAGTGTCTGTGCATCAAGGCACAAGAGTCCTGGGAAAGATGGTGGCTTCTTACGAAGCAATCCCATTCGGCAGATTCCACGCACGAACTTTTCAGTGGGATCTGCTGGACAAATGGTCCGGATCGCATCTGCAGATGCATCAGCGGATAACCTTATCGCCACGGACAAGGGTGTCTCTTCTGTGGTGGTTGCAGAGTGCTCATCTGTTAGAGGGCCGCAGATTCGGCATACAGGACTGGGTCCTGGTGACCACGGATGCCAGTCTGAGAGGCTGGGGAGCGGTCACACAGGGAAGAAACTTCCAGGGAATATGGTCAAGCCTGGAGATGTCTCTTCACATAAATATACTGGAGCTAAGAGCGATTTACAATGCTCTAAGCCTGGCAAAACCCCTGCTTCAGGGTCAGCCGGTGTTGATCCAGTCGGACAACATCACGGCAGTCGCCCACGTAAACAGACAGGGCGGCACAAGAAGCAGGAGAGCAATGGCAGAAGCTGCAAGGATTCTTCGCTGGGCGGAAGATCATGTGATAGCACTGTCAGCAGTGTTCATTCCGGGAGTGGACAACTGGGAAGCAGACTTCCTCAGCAGACACGATCTACACCCGGGAGAGTGGGGACTTCATCCAGAAGTCTTCCACATGATTGTGAACCGTTGGGAAAAACCAAAGGTGGATATGATGGCGTCTCGCCTCAACAAAAAACTGGACAGGTATTGCGCCAGGTCAAGAGACCCTCAGGCAATAGCTGTGGACGCTCTGGTAACACCGTGGGTGTTCCAGTCAGTGTATGTGTTTCCTCCTCTGCCTCTCATACCCAAAGTACTGAGAATTATACGGTAAAGGGGAGTAAGAACGATACTCGTGGCTCCGGATTGGCCAAGAAGAACTTGGTACCCGGAACTTCAGGAGATGCTCACGGAAAATCCGTGGCCTCTACCTCTAAGACGGGACCTGATTCAGCAGGGACCGTGTCTATTCCAAGACTTACCGCGGCTGCGTTTGACGGCGTGGCGGTTGAACGCCGAATTCTAAGGGAAAAAGGCATTCCGGAAGAGGTCATTCCTACACTGGTTAAAGCCAGGAAGGAGGTGACTGCACAACATTATCACCGCATTTGGAAAAAATATGTTGCGTGGTGTGAGGCCAGGAAGGCCCCCACGGAGGAATTTCAACTGGGTCGATTCCTACATTTCCTGCAAACAGGATTGTCTATGGGCCTCAAATTGGGGTCCATTAAGGTTCAAATTTCGGCCCTGTCGATTTTCTTCCAGAAAGAATTGGCTTCAGTTCCTGAAGTCCAGACTTTTGTTAAAGGAGTACTACATATACAGCCCCCGGTTGTGCCCCCAGTGGCTCCGTGGGACCTTAATGTAGTTTTGGATTTTCTCAAATCCCATTGGTTTGAGCCACTCAAATCGGTGGATTTGAAATATCTTACGTGGAAAGTAACCATGCTACTGGCCCTGGCTTCAGCCAGGAGAGTATCAGAATTGGCGGCTTTATCGTATAAAAGCCCATATCTGATTTTCCATTCGGACAGGGCAGAACTGCGGACGCGTCCTCAGTTTCTGCCTAAGGTGGTGTCAGCGTTTCATCTGAACCAGCCTATTGTGGTGCCTGCGGCTACTAGCGATTTGGAGGATTCCAAGTTGCTGGACGTTGTCCGGGCATTGAGAATATATATTTCAAGGACGGCTGGAGTCAGAAAATCTGACTCGCTGTTTATACTGTATGCACCCAACAAGCTGGGTGCTCCTGCTTCTAAGCAGACGATTGCTCGTTGGATTTGTAGCACAATTCAACTTGCACATTCTGTGGCAGGCCTGCCACAGCCTAAATCTGTCAAGGCCCATTCCACAAGGAAGGTGGGCTCATCCTGGGCGGCTGCCCGAGGGGTCTCGGCATTACAACTCTGCCGAGCAGCTACGTGGTCGGGGGAGAACACGTTTGTAAAATTCTACAAATTTGATACCCTGGCTAAAGAGGACCTGGAGTTCTCTCATTCGGTGCTGCAGAGTCATCCGCACTCTCCCGCCCGTTTGGGAGCTTTGGTATAATCCCCATGGTCCTGACGGAGTCCCAGCATCCACTAGGACGTCAGAGAAAATAAGATTTTACTTACCGATAAATCTATTTCTCGTAGTCCGTAGTGGATGCTGGGCGCCCATCCCAAGTGCGGATTGTCTGCAATACTTGTACATAGTTATTGTTACAAAAAAAATCGGGTTGTTATTGTTGTGAGCCGTCTGTTCAGAGGCTCCTACGTTTATCATACTGTTAACTGGGTTCAGATCACAAGTTGTACGGTGTGATTGGTGTGGCTGGTATGAGTCTTACCCGGGATTCAAAATCCTTCCTTATTGTGTACGCTCGTCCGGGCACAGTATCCTAACTGAGGCTTGGAGGAGGGTCATAGGGGGAGGAGCCAGTGCACACCACCTGATCCTAAAGCTTTATTTTTGTGCCCTGTCTCCTGCGGAGCCGCTAATCCCCATGGTCCTGACGGAGTCCCAGCATCCACTACGGACTACGAGAAATAGATTTATCGGTAAGTAAAATCTTATTTTCTCTAACGTCCTAGTGGATGCTGGGGACTCCGAAAGGACCATGGGGAATAGCGGCTCCGCAGGAGACTGGGCACAAAAGTAAAAAGCTTTAGGACTACCTGGTGTGCACTGGCTCCTCCCCCTATGACCCTCCTCCAAGCCTCACTTAGATTTTTGTGCCCGAACGAGACGGGTGCAGGCTAAGGGGCTCTCCTGAGCTGCTTAGTGGAAAAGTTTAAAGTAGGTTTTTTATTTTCAGTGAGACCTGCTGGCAACAGGCTCACTGCATCGAGGGACTAAGGGGAGAGAAGCGAACTCACCTGCGTGCAGAGTGGATTGGGCTTCTTAGGCTACTGGACATTAGCTCCAGAGGGACGATCACAGGCCCAGCCATGGATGGGTCCCGGAGCCGCGCCGCCGGCCCCGTTACAGAGCCAGAAGACTGAAGAGGTCCGGAAAATCGGCGGCAGAAGACGTCCTGTCTTCTATAAGGTAGCGCACAGCACCGCAGCTGTGCGCCATTGCTCTCATGCACACTTCACACTCCGGTCACTGAGGGTGCAGGGCGCTGGGGGGGCGCCCTGAGACGCAATAAAACACCTTTTTGTTGGCAAAAAATACATCACATATAGCTCCTGGGCTATATGGATGCATTTAACCCCTGCCAAATTTCCATAGAAAAGCGGGAGAAAGGCCGCCGTGAAGGGGGCGGAGCCTATCTCCTCAGCACACTGGCGCCATTTTTCCTCACAGCTCCGTTGGAGGAAGGCTCCCTGACTCTCCCCTGCAGTCCTGCACTACAGAAACAGGGTAAAACAAAGAGAGGGGGGCACTAAATTGGCATAGAAATATATACAGCAGCTATATTAGGGAAAAACACTTATATAAGGTTATCCCTGTATATATATAGCGCTCTGGTGTGTGCTGGCAAACTCTCCCTCTGTCTCCCCAAAGGGCTAATGGGGTCCTGTCCTCTATCAGAGCATTCCCTGTGTGTGTGCTGTGTGTCGGTACGTTGTGTCGACATGTATGAGGAGGAAAATGGTGTGGAGGCGGAGCAATTGCCTGTGTTAGTGATGTCACCCCCTAGGGTGTCGACACCTGACTGGATGGTCTTATGGAAAGATTTACGTGATAGTGTCAGCACTTTACAAAAGACTGTTGACGACATGAGACAGCCGGCAAATCAGTTAATACCTGTACAGGCGTCTCAAACACCGTCAGGGGCTCTAAAGCGCCCGTTACCTCAGGTCGATACAGACACAGACACGGACACTGACTCCAGTGTCGACGGTGAGGAAACAAACGAATTTTCCAGTAGGGCCACACGTTACATGATCACGGCAATGAAGGAGGTTTTGAACATTTCTGATACTACAAGTACCACAAAAAAGGGTATTATGTGGGGTGTGAAAAAACTACCCGTAGTTTTTCCCGAATCAGATGAATTGAATGAGGTGTGTGATGAAGCGTGGGTTTCCCCCGATAAGAAACTGCTAATTTCTAAAAAATTATTGGCATTATACCCTTTCCCGCCAGAGGTTAGGGCGCGTTGGGAAACACCCCTAGAGTGGATAAGGCGCTCACACGCTTATCAAAACAAGTGGCGTTACCGTCTCCTGATACGGCCGCCCTAAAGGAACCAGCTGATAGAAAGCTGGAAAATATCCTTAAGAGTATATACACACATACTGGTATTATACTACGACCAGCAATCGCCTCAGCCTGGATGTGCAGTGCTGGGGTGGCTTGGTCGGATTCCCTGACTGAAAATATTGATACCCTGGACAGGGACAATATATTATTGACTATAGAGCATTTAAAGGATGCATTCCTATATATGCGAGATGCACAGAGAGACATTTGCACTCTGGCATCAAGAGTAAGTGCGATGTCCATTTCTGCCAGAAGAGGATTATGGACGCGACAGTGGTCAGGGGATGCGGATTCCAAACGGCATATGGAAGTATTGCCGTATAAAGGGGAGGAGTTATTTGGGGGCGGTCTATCGGACCTGGTGGCCACGGCAACGGCTGGAAAATCCACCTTTTTACCCCAAGTCACCTCGCAGCAGAAAAAGATACCGTCTTTTCAGGCTCAGTCCTTTCGTCCCCATAAGGGCAAGCGGGCAAAAGGCCACTCATATCTGCCCCGGGGCAGAGGAAGGGGAAAAAGACTGCAACAGACAGCATCTTCCCACGAACAGAAGCCCTCCCCCGCTTCTGCCAAGTCCTCACCATGACGCTGGGGCCTTACAAGCGGACTCAGGCACGGTGGGGGCCCGTCTCAAGATTTTCAGCGCGCAGTGGGCTCACTCGCAAGTGGACCCCTGGATCCTGCAGGTAGTATCTCAGGGGTACAAATTGGAATTCGAGACGTCTCCCCCTCGCCGGTTCCTGAAGTCTGCTTTACCAACGTCTACCCCCGACAGGGAGGCGGTATTGGAAGCCATTCACAAGCTGTATTCCCAGCAAGTGATAATCAAGGTACCCCTCCTACAACAGGGAAAGGGGTATTACTCCACGCTGTTTGTGGTACCGAAGCCGGACGGCTCGGTGAGACCCATTTTAAATCTGAAAGCCTTGAACACTTACATAAAAAGGTTCAAGTTCAAGATGGAGTCACTCAGAGCAGTGATAGCGAACCTGGAAGAAGGGGACTACATGGTGTCTCTGGACATCAAGGATGCTTACCTCCATGTCCCAATTTGCCCTTCTCACCAAGGGTACCTCAGGTTTGTGGTACAGAACTGTCACTATCAGTTTCAGACGCTGCCGTTTGGATTGTCCACGGCACCCCGGGTCTTTACCAAGGTAATGGCCGAAATGATGGTTCTTCTTCGAAGAAAAGGCGTCTTAATTATCCCTTACTTGGACGATCTCCTGATAAGGGCAAGGTCCAGAGAACAGTTAGAGGTCGGAGTAGCACTATCTCAAATAGTACTACGACAGCACGGATGGATTCTAAATATTCCAAAATCGCAGCTGATTCCAACGACACGTCTGCTGTTCCTAGGGATGATTCTGGACACAGTACAGAAAAAGGTGTTTCTCCCGGAAGAGAAAGCCAAGGAGTTATCCGACCTAGTCAGGAAGCTCCTAAGACCAGGCCAGGTGTCAGTGCATCAGTGCACAAGGGTCCTGGGAAAGATGGTGGCTTCTTACGAAGCGATTCCATTCGGCAGATTCCACGCAAGAACTTTTCAGTTGGATCTGCTAGACAAATGGTCCGGATCGCATCTTCAAATGCATCAGCGGATAACCCTGTCTCCAAGGACAAGGGTGTCTCTCCTGTGGTGGTTACAGAGTGCTCATCTCCTAGAGGGCCGCAGATTCGGCATTCAGGATTGGGTCCTGGTGACCACGGATGCCAGCCTGAGAGGCTGGGGAGCAGTCACACAGGGAAAAAATTTCCAGGGCTTGTGGTCAAGCATGGAAACGTCACTTCACATAAATATCCTGGAACTAAGGGCCATTTACAATGCCCTAAGTCAGGCAAGGCCTCTGCTTCAGGGTCAGCCAGTATTGATCCAGTCGGACAACATCACGGCAGTCGCCCACGTAAACAGACAGGGCGGCACAAGAAGCAGGAGGGCAATGACGGAAGTGGCAAGGATTCTTCGCTGGGCGGAAAATCATGTGATAGCACTGTCAGCAGTGTTCATTCCGGGAGTGGACAACTGGGAAGCAGACTTCCTCAGCAGACACGATCTCCACCCGGGGGAGTGGGGACTTCACCCAGAAGTCTTCCACATGATTGTAAACCGTTGGGAAAAACCAAAGGTGGACATGATGGCGTCTCGCCTCAACAAAAAACTGGACAGATATTGCTCCAGGTCAAGGGACCCTCAGGCAATAGCTGTGGACGCTCTGGTAACACCGTGGGTGTACCAGTCAGTGTATGTGTTCCCTCCTCTTCCTCTCATACCAAAAGTACTGAGAATCATAAGAAGGAGAGGAGTAAAGACTATACTCGTGGCTCCGGATTGGCCAAGAAGGACTTGGTACCCGGAAATTCAAGAGATGCTCACGGAAGACCCGTGGCCTCTACCTCTAAGAAAGGACCTGCTCCAGCAGGGACCATGTCTGTTCCAAGACTTACCGCGGCTGCGTTTGACGGCATGGCGGTTGAACGCCGGATCCTGAAGGAAAAAGGCATTCCGGATGAAGTCATCCCTACCCTGATCAAAGCCAGGAAGGATGTAACCGTACAACATTATCACCGTATTTGGCGTAAATATGTTGCGTGGTGCGAGGCCAGGAAGGCCCCTACAGAGGAATTTCAACTGGGTCGATTCCTGCATTTCCTGCAAACAGGACTGTCTATGGGCCTCAAATTAGGGTCCATTAAGGTTCAAATTTCGGCCCTGTCGATATTCTTCCAAAAAGAACTAGCTTCTGTTCCTGAAGTTCAGACGTTTGTCAAGGGAGTACTGCATATACAGCCTCCTTTTGTGCCTCCAGTGGCACCTTGGGATCTCAATGTAGTTTTGGGATTCCTAAAATCACATTGGTTTGAACCACTCACCACTGTGGACTTGAAATATCTCACATGGAAAGTGGTGATGCTGTTAGCCCTGGCTTCAGCCAGGCGTGTATCAGAATTGGCGGCTTTATCCTATAAAATCCCGTACCTAATTTTTCATACGGACAGGGCAGAATTGAGGACTCGTCCTCAATTTCTACCTAAGGTGGTTTCAGCATTTCACTTAAACCAACCTATTGTGGTAAAACAGAAAAACTTAAGACCCCTTAATTGCGCTATAGTCTAATAGCTCAAACCACTGAGAGGTACCCCCTGTCAGAAGGAGTACTGCACATAGAATGGACAAAAACAAAAGTTCTCTTGGGGAGCTTTACCACCACAGATATACTTATATAATTATAAAATCATTTATTAAAAAACATGTATACTTTTATAACATGAATCACAAGATCACATATGTCATATGAGCAATACATTCATTTCTGATTGTCTGTTATACATGATGTTTTCAATCATTAGATGAAATACTTATTCCTCAGCATGAGAAAGTATGAATGATCAGTTCACTGTTTTTCTGGAAAACGCACAATCGTTGAAACCCAACGCGTTTCGTCTCTTAGGACTTCATCAGGGGTGCAAATCAAAGAATGGGTTCACCAAAGGGAATACAAACAGAGCATGAATTCACTGAGAGTGTATTCCTGTGGAAACTTAACAAGCCATCAAATTATGGGTGTTGGCTGAAGTACATCAATAGTACATCCATGTATTTCCAGAAACTTCTATTTAGATTTCACAAACTGGCAATTCGGATGAGATCAGGAGATATTATCCGATCAGACCCTGGCGTGTTGTCTCAAGGTCCACATCACAGCTAACCTATTGTGGTGCCTGCGGCTACTAGGGACTTGAAGGATTCCAAGTTGCTGGACGTAGTCAGGGCCCTGAAAATATGTTTCCAGGACGGCTGGAGTCAGAAAATCTGACTCGCTGTTTATCCTGTATGCACCCAACAAGCTGGGTGCTCCTGCTTCTAAGCAGACGATTGCTCGTTGGATTTGTAGTACAATTCAGCTTGCACATTCTGTGGCAGGCCTGCCACAGCCAAAATCTGTAAAAGCCCATTCCACAAGGAAAGTGGGCTCATCTTGGGCGGCTGCCCGAGGGGTCTCGGCTTTACAACTTTGCCGAGCAGCTACTTGGTCAGGGGCAAACACGTTTGCTAAATTCTACAAATTTGATACCCTGGCTGAGGAGGACCTGGAGTTCTCTCATTCGGTGCTGCAGAGTCATCCGCACTCTCCCGCCCGTTTGGGAGCTTTGGTATAATCCCCATGGTCCTTTCGGAGTCCCCAGCATCCACTAGGACGTTAGAGAAAATAAGAATTTACTTACCGATAATTTTATTTCTCATAGTCCGTAGTGGATGCTGGGCGCCCATCCCAAGTGCGGATTGTCTGCATTACTTGTACATAGTTATTGTTACAAAAATCGGGTTTTTGTTGTTGTGAGCCATCTTTTCAGAGGCTCCTTCTGTTATCATACTGTTAACTGGGTTCAGATCACAAGTTGTACGGTGTGATTGGTGTGGCTGGTATGAGTCTTACCCGGGATTCAAGATCCTTCCTTATTGTGTACGCTCGTCCGGGCACAGTATCTTAACTGAGGCTTGGAGGAGGGTCATAGGGGGAGGAGCCAGTGCACACCAGGTAGTCCTAAAGCTTTTTACTTTTGTGCCCAGTCTCCTGCGGAGCCGCTATTCCCCATGGTCCTTTCGGAGTCCCCAGCATCCACTACGGACTATGAGAAATAGAATTATCGGTAAGTAAATTCTTATTATATATATATACACACACACACGCACAGTATATGTAGATTTAAAACTACTGTATTTGCTCACTGTTGTTTCCATCACGTTAGCTGTTCTCTCATTGCTAGGGTGCGGGTACATTTGCCGGAAATGTGATAAGCGCACACTGTCTTACATTTATTAATCAGGAACAGTGACTAGCCCCAGGTCCTGGCTTGTGCTCTTATGGTATCCAATGTACTAAGAAAAACACCCACTGGGTGAGGTAGGTGTGTTTGTATTTGTACTGCAAATATGGAAGAAATGGGGCTTACAGCAGATCCGTTACTTGGACCATTTTACCCTGATCACAGTGCTGTAATTGTGAATCAGTAATGTCTAGGAGCAAGAACAGCCCAACCACAACGTCACCCACAAGAACTGTTCTTCGGCGGCTTCGTGATTGGGTTTCCATGACTGAGCTTCCCCCTTGCATGCCCGCCATGCGCTGTGCCGTTCATGGGCTGAAGTGGTGTAATGCACGCTGCCTCTAGACTCTGGAGAGATGGAAAACCCTTTTCTGGCATGACTAGTCAGCGTTTGGCGGCTGCCGGGAGACTGTTTCATACCCGCACGCATGCTACGGTTTGGGGCTGTGTTTTATGTTTTGGTTGTAGTTTGGTGAGGCATACAGTGACATTGTACAGATATGTCCTCATACACCATTGCTGCAGTCATGCCAAACGGCCCCTCTCAGTATGGCAGGTCCTATGAGGCTCTATTTTGTGTTTTTTACCGAAAATGCGTCTTAGTCGAAGTGCTATACGACTAGCATACGCCAAGAGAGACTGTTTTGATTAATCTGACATGCCACACTTGTACGGTACATCTGTGTGCAACTGAGTCTCTGAGTCTGTATATGAAGTGCTACAATTTATTCCATGCCAAGCTCCGTAGTGCTTCATATACAGACTCCGGGCCCAATTCAGTACGAGTTGTAGAAGTTCAAAAAAACGTACACCTACAACTCTTTACTCTGACATACGGGGGATGCCCAGCACAGGGCAAGTCTGTCCCACATGCGGAGTCCTGCCCCCCTCCCTGCAAACGTGCAAGCGCAGTGCACGACGGTGATTGCATGTTTAGAATGGCCCTCGGCCTACGCAGCCTAGGTTCCAAAATCTAGAGGAAAGCTTTCCCTGTAGCATGGAGGCTGTTACAGCAGAAAAGGGGGGAGACCAGCTCCATATTAATGCCCTATAGGTTAGGATGAGTGAATTATTCTTTAGTAACTGTGTGATTGATCCTTACGTAGATCACACAGTTACTCTATGGGCCTGATTCAGTATGAGATGCAATTTTCACACTTCTGCGCATGCGCGAGGATTTAGCTTGCGATGGCAAGCAAAGTCCCGGCGGGGGAAGGGGTGTTAACGCTGCCGCGTTTTGTGTGCCTCAATGCACCGTTTGTGGGGTATGGTACGGACAACGGAGGTGTGTCTGGCCCATTTGTGGGGCGGGCCGTGGCGGCTGCATGACATCACATACAGCTGCTGCGACCAAAAAGATGAATGCCCGCCGACTACCTTCGTACGCAGGAGGCAGACTTGCCCTGTGTTGGGTGTCCCCCCGCATGTCAGGGTAACAACCCATACTGAATCTGGCCGTATGTCAGTATTGGGGTTAGTACAGAGATAATGGCAAAGCCTCTACTGTGTAATCTTCTACCCTGAAGAAACATCTGGTTCCTTGGGACTGCACATGTACATAACTATTCACAGCCTTTGCCATGAAGCTCAGAATTGAGCTTAGGTGCATCCATTGATCATCCTTGAGATGTTCCTACAGCTTAATTGGAATCCACACTCTGGTAAAGTCAGTTGATGTGGAAAGGCACACACCTATCTTTATAAGGTCCCACACTTGACAGTGCATGCCTGAGCACAAACCAAGCATGAAGTCAAAGGAATTGTCTGTAGACCTCCAAGACAGGATTGTTTCGAGGCACAAATCTGAGGAAGGATACAGAAAAATATCTGCTGCTTTGAAGGTCCCAATGAGCACAGTGGCCTCCATCATCCGTAAATGGAAGAAGTTCGGAACCATCAGGACTCTTCCTTGAGCTCGCTGGCCGTCTAAATTGAGCGATCGGGTGAGAAGGGACCTAGGGGGTCATTCCGAGTTGATCACTCGCTAGCAGTTTTTAGCAGCCATGCAAACGTTATGCCGCTACCCACTGGGGAGTGTATTTTAGCTTAGAAGTGCGAACGCTTGTGCAGCCGAGCTCTGCAAAAACAGATTGTGCAGTTTCAGAGAAGCTCTGAACCTACTGAGCGCTTGCGATCACTTCAGCCTATTTGTGTCCGGATTTGACGTCATACACCCGCCCAGCGAACGCCCAGCCACGCCTGCGTTTTTGCAAACACTCCCTGAAAACAGTCAGTTGACACCCAGCAACGCCCCCTTCCTGTCAATCTTCTTGCGGCCGTCAATGCAATTGAAAACTTCGCTAGAACCTGAGCACAACCACAAAGAGCTTTGTACCCGTGCGTCGCGTGTGCGCATTGCGGGGTATACGCATGCGCAGAAATGACGTTTTTCACCTGATCGCTGTGCTACAAAAATCGGCAGCGAGTGATCAACTCAGAATGACCCCTCTAGTCAGGGAGGTGACCAAGAACCCGATGGTCACTCTGTCAGAGCTACAGCATTCCTCTGTGGAGAGATGAGAACCTTCCAGAAGGACAACCGTCTCTGCAGAAATCCACCAATCAGGCCTGTATGGTAGAGTGGCCAGGCGGAAGCCACTCCTTAATAAAAAGCACATGGTAGCCCGCCTGGAGTTTGCCAAAATACACCTGAAACAAAATTCTCTGGTCTGATGAGATAAAGATTGAACTCTTTGGTGTGAATTCCAGGCGTCATGTTTGGAGGAAACCAGGCAACTCTCATCACCAGGCCAATTCCATCCCTACAGTGAAGCATGGTGGTGGCAGCATCATGCTGTGGGAATGGTTTTTCAGCAGCAGGAACTGGGAGACTGGTCAGGATAGAGGAAAAGATGAATGCAGCAATGTACAGAGACATCCTGGATGAAAACCTGCTCCAGAGCGCTCAACCTCAGACTGGGGCGACTGTTCATCTTTCAGCAGGAAAACGACCCTAAGCACACAGCCAAGATATCAAAGGAGTGGCTTCAGGACAACTCTGTGAATGTCCTTGAGTGGCCCAGCCAGAGCCCAGACTTGAATCCGATTGAACATCTCTGGAGAGATCTGAAAATGGCTGTGCACCGACGCTTCCCATCCAACCTGATGAAGCTTGAGAGGTGCTGCAAAAAGGAATGGGCGAAACTGCGCAAAGATAGGTGTGCCAAGCTTGTGGCATCATATTCAAAAAGACTTGTGGCTGGAATTGCTGCCAAAGGTGCATCAACAAAGTATTGAGCAAAGGCTGTGAATACTTATGTACATGTGATTTCTTAGTTTTTTATTTTTAATAAATTTGCAAAAATCTCAAAAATTTCTTTTCACGTTGTCATTATGGGGTGTTGTGTGTGTAATTTTGAGGGAAAAAAATGTATTCCATTTTGGAATAAAGCTGTAACATAACAAAATGTGGAAAAAGTGAAGCGCTGTGAATACTTTCTGGATGAACTGTATAGCTGATCGGCGCAATGGAAATGTTTATTCTCTTTCCCCTCCCCAGACACCATTTTTTAAAGTAACAATAATTTATAAGGCACAACCAATCGTTTTAAAACATTGGTCAGACTCCCCATAGAGCCCCTTATCTCATGGACTCCCCCCTACCTGTGTATTTATACTTAATTGAGAATGTTTCTGGTTTTAATATTTAGTTGACTGTACTTTATATTTATTAACCTGTCATTGCCCTGCTGCGAGACGTGGCTCATTTTTGGTTTACTAGAAAATAATAACTGAATAACTGATAATTAAATGAGTCCCGACGGTCAATGATGTAGATCCTCCTCCTCTCGGACACATCCATATATTTACTTCTTTTTTTTTTTATTTCATTTATTGACTTTTTAATGCGTTATGTATATTTTATACAGGCATTGTGTGATTTATGAAATGACACCATTGGACAAATGCTGCTCGTCTGAAATCTTTAGCGCAACATCCGTTTTTACCAAATGTAACACGAGGCTGTAAACACACAGAAGGAAAAAAGTAATCAGAACCGCAAATTACACGTTGCGGCTTTATAAATAGTGGTCATGTCCCCTGGGGTTCTGCAGGCAGCTTTTATTCCGTATTGATTGCGGGAGCTAGCTCAGTTCTGTGTGTGATTGTGTATCGATTTACTTGTTAGCGGTATTGCGCATTCATCGGAAGGGGCCTTTCTACCCTCCGTGTGGCTGTGCTGGCCACTTCCTGATTCTGTGACTACTCTGGTGTCTTTTGCTGCAGTTGCAACCATCGGAAGCTTCACCGGAACATGCGCCAGCCCCGTGATAGGTGCAGCATTTCCGTCGGTGCATGACATCCAGTGTACGCAATTAGGCGTCTGAGTTCACAAACCACTCCTGCGGCAATCCCGTGACACTCCCACAACATGCCCCTCGGGCGGAATTGTGTGTCTGGTTAGCCACCACCCAGTCACGGCACAGGAACACCCAGTACTTTCCAGAGTCTGTGCGTTGCGCTGGACGTGGAATGGACAAGTTGAGAAGCCACAGTGGAACCTGACACCTGGATGAGCGGTACTATGCTCACCATTATTTTTCTAACGTCCTAAGTGGATGCTGGGGACTCCGTAAGGACCATGGGGAATAGCGGCTCCGCAGGAGACTGGGCACATCTAAAGAAAGCTTTAGGACTATCTGGTGTGCACTGGCTCCTCCCCCCATGACCCTCCTCCAAGCCTCAGTTAGATCTCTGTGCCCGAACGAGAAGGGTGCACACTAGGGGCTCTCCTGAGCTTCTTAGTGAAAGTTTTAGATTAGGTTTTTTATTTTCAGTGAGACCTGCTGGCAACAGGCTCACTGCATCGAGGGACTAAGGGGAGAAGAAGCGAACTCACCTGCGTGCAGAGTGGATTGGGCTTCTTAGGCTACTGGACATTAGCTCCAGAGGGACGATCACAGGCCCAGCCTGGATGGGTCCCAGAGCCGCGCCGCCGGCCCCCTTACAGAGCCAGAAGACTGAAGAGGTCCGGAAAATCGGCGGCAGAAGACGTCCTGTCTTCAACAAGGTAGCGCACAGCACTGCAGCTGTGCGCCATTGCTCTCAGCACACTTCACACTCCGGTCACTGAGGGGGCAGGGCGCTGGGGGGGGGGCCCTGAGACGCAATAATAAACACCTTGGATGGCAAAAAATGCATCACATATAGTTCCTGGGCTATATGGATGCATTTAACCCCTGCCAGAATACATAAAAAAACGGGAGATAAGGCCGCCGATAAGGGGGCGGAGCCTATCTCCTCAGCACACTGGCGCCATTTTCCCTCACAGCTCCGTTGGAGGGAAGCTCCCTGTCTCTCCCCTGCAGTCACTACACTACAGAAAGGGTTAAAAAAGAGAGGGGGGGCACTAATTACGCGCAGTATTAAAGATACAGCAGCTATAAGGGGAAAAACACTTATATAAGGTTATCCCTGTATATATATAGCGCTCTGGTGTGTGCTGGCAAACTCTCCCTCTGTCTCCCCAAAGGGCTAGTGGGGTCCTGTCCTCTATCAGAGCATTCCCTGTGTGTGTGCTGTATGTCGGTACATTTGTGTCGACATGTATGAGGAGAAAAAATGATGTGGAGACGGAGCAGATTGCCTGTAATAGTGATGTCACCCCCTAGGGGGTCGACACCTGAGTGGATGAACTGTTGGAAGAAATTACGTGACAGTGTCAGCTCTGTATAAAAGACAGTGGTTGACATGAGACAGCCGGCTACTCAGCTTGTGCCTGTCCAGACGTCTCATAGGCCGTCAGGGGCTCTAAAGCGCCCGTTACCTCAGATGGCAGATATAGACGCCGACACGGATACTGACTCCAGTGTCGACGGTGAAGAGACAAATGTGACTTCCAGTAGGGCCACACGTTACATGATTGAGGCAATGAAAAATGTTTTTACACATTTCTGATAATACGAGTACCACCAAAAAGGGGTATTATGTTCGGTGAGGAAAAACTACCTGTAGTTTTCCTGAATCTGAGAAATTAAATGAGGTGTGTGATGATGCGTGGTTTTCCCCCGATAACAACTGATAATTTCTAAAATGTTATTGGCATTATATCCTTTCCCGCCAGAGGTTAGGGTGCGTTGGGAAACACCCCCTAGGGTGGATAAAGCGCTCACACGCTTGTAAGGGCTCTACCCTCTCCTGAGATGGCCGCCCTTAAGGATCCTGCTGATAGAAAGCAGGAGGGTATCCTAAAATGTATTTACACACATACTGGTGTTCTACTGCGACCAGCAATCGCCTCAGCCTGGATGTGCAGTGCTGGGTTGGCGTGGTCGGATTCCCTGACTGAAAATATTGATACCCTAGATAGGGACAGTATATTTTTGCCTATAGAGCATTTAAAAGATGCATTTCTATATATGCGTGATGCACAGCGGAATATTTGCCGACTGGCATCAAGTCTAAGTGCGTTGTCCATTTCTACCAGTAGAGGGTTATGGACACGTCAGTGGTCAGGTGATGCGTATTCCAAACGGCATTTGGAAATATTGCCTTATTAAAGGGAGGAGTTATTTGGGGTCGGTCTTTCAGACCTGGTGGCCACGGCAACAGCTGGGAAATCCACGTTTGTACCCCAGGTCGCCTCTCAACATGAGAAGACGCCGTATTATCAGGCGCAGTCTTTTCGTGGACAAGCGGGCAAAAGATTCCTCATTTCTGCCCTGTGACAGAGGGAGAGGAAAAAGGCTGCAGAAATCAGCCAGTTCCCAGGAACAGAAACCCTCTCCCGCCTCTGCCAAGCCCTCAGTATGACGCTGGGGCTTTACAAGCAGAATCAGGCACGGTGGGGGGCCCGTCTCAATGAATTTCAGCGCGCAGTGGGCTCACTCGCAAGTAGACCCCTGGATCCTTCAGGTGATATCTCAGGGGTACAAATTAGAATTCGAGACGTCTCCCCCTCGCCGTTTCCTAAAGTCGGCTTTACCGATGTCTCCTTCTGACAGGGAGACTGTTTTGGAAGCCATTCACAAGCTGTATTCCCAGCAGGTGATAACAAGGTACCCCTCCTGCAACAGGGAACGGGGTATTATTCCACACTGTTGTGGTACCGAAGCCGGACGGCTCGGTGAGACCGATTCTAAATCTAAAATCTTTGAACACTTACATACAGAGGTTCAAATTCAAGATTGAGTCACTCAGAGCAGTGATTGCGAACCTGGAAGAAGGGGACTACATGATGTCTCGGGACATCAAGGATGCTTACCTTCATGTCAAAATTTACCCTTCTCATCAAGGGTACCTCAGGTTTATGGTACAGAACTGTCACTATCAGTTCAGACGCTGCCGTATGGATGGTCCACGGCACCCCGGGTCTTTACCAAGGTAATGGCCGAAATGATGATATTCCTTCGAAGGAAGGGAATTTTAGTTATCCTTTACTTGGACGATTCCCTGATAAGGGTAAGATCCAGGGAACAGTTGGAGGTCGGTGTAGCACTATTTCAGGTAGTGTTGCGGCAGCACGATTGGATTCTCAATATTCCAAAATCGCAGCTGGTTCCGACGACTTGTCTTCTGTTCCTAGGGATGATCCTGGACACAGTCCAGAAAAAGGCTTTTCTCCCGGAGGAGAAAGCCAGGGAGTTATCAGAGCTAGTCAGGGACCTCCTAAAACCGAGCCAAGTCTCAGTGCATCAATGCACAAGGGTTCTGGGTAAAATGGTGGCTTCCTACGAAGCAATCCCATTCGGCAGATTCCACGCAAGAACTTTCCAGTGGGACCTGCTGGACAAATGGTCCGGGTCGCATCTTCAGATGCATCAGCGGATAACCCTGTCACCAAGGACAAGGGTGTCCCTCCTGTGGTGCTTGCAGAGTGCTCATCTTCTAGAGGGCCGCAGATTCGGCATTCAGGACTGGGTCCTGGTGACCACGGATGCCGGCCTGCGAGGCTGGGGAGCAGTCACACAGGGAAGGAATATCCAGGGCTTATGGTCAAGTCTGGAGACATCACTTCACATAAATATCCTGAAGCTAAGGGCCATTTACAATGCTCTAAGCTTAGCAAGACCTCTGCTTCAAGGTCAGCCGGTGTTGATCCAGTCGGACAACATCACGGCAGTCACCCACGTAAACAGACGGGGTGGCACAAGAAGCAGGAGGGCAATGGCAGAAGCTGCAAGGATTCTTCGCTGGGCGGAAAATCATGTGATAGCACTGTCAGCAGTATTCATTCCGGGAGTGGACAACTGGGAAGCAGACTTCCTCAGCACGACCTCCACCCGGGAGAGTGGGGACTTCACCCAGAAGTCTTCCACATGATTATAAACCGTTGGGAAAAACTCGACAGGTATTGCGCCAGGTCAAGGGACCCTCAGGCAATAGCTGTAGACGTTCTGGTAACACCGTGGGTGTACCAGTCAGTGTATGTGTTCCCTCCTCTGCCTCTCATACCCAAGGTACTGAGATTGATAAGATGGAGAGGAGTAAGCACTATATTCGTGGCTCCGGATTGGCCAAGAAGGACTTGGTAACCGGAACTTCAAGAGATGCTCACGGAGGATCCGTGGCCTCTACCTCTAAGAAGGGACCTGCTCCAGCAAGGACCCTGTCTGTTCCAAGACTTACCGCGGCTGCGTTTGGCGGTTGAACGCCGGATCCTGAAAAGGCATTCCGGATGAAGTCATCCCTATCCTGATCAAAGCCAGGAAGGATGTAACCGCAAAACATTATCACCGCATTTGGCGAAAATATGTTGCGTGGTGCGAGGCCAGTAAGGCCCGACGGAGGAAATTCAACTGGGTCGTTTCCTACATTTCCTGCAAACAGGAGTGTCTATGGGCCTGAAATTGGGGTCCATTAGGGTTAAAATTTCGGCCCTGTCAATTTTCTTCCAAAAAGAACTAGCTTCAGTCCCTGAAGTTCAGACGTTTGTAAAAGGGGTACTGCATATACAGCCTCCTTTTGTGCCTTCAGTGGCACTTTGGGATCTCAATGTAGTTTTTGGGTTCCAAAAGTCACATTGGTTTGAACCACTTAAATCTGTGGAGTTAAAATATCTCACATGGAAAGTGGTCATGCTGTTGGCCCTGGCCTGGGCCAGGCGCGTGTCAGAATTGGCGGCTTTATCCTGTAAAAGCCCTTATCTGATTTTCCATTCGGACAGGGCGGAATTGAGGACTCGTCCTCAGTTTCTCCCTAAGGTGGTTTCAGCGTTTCACCTGAACCAACCTATTGTGGTGCCTGCGGCTACTAGGGACTTGGAGGACTCCAAGTTGCTAGACGTTGTCAGGGCCCTGAAAATATATGTTTCCAGGACGGCTGGAGTCAGGAAAACTGACTCGCTGTTTATCCTGTATGCACCCAACAAGCTGGGTGCTCCTGCTTCTAAGCAGACTATTGCTCGTTGGATTTGTAGTACAATTCAGCTTGCGCATTCGGTGGCAGGCCTGCCACAGCCAAAAATCTGTAAATGCCCACTCCACAAGGAAGGTGGGCTCATCTTGGGCGGCTGCCCGAGGGGTCTCGGCTTTACAACTTTGCCGAGCAGCTACTTGGTCAGGAGCAAATACGTTTGTAAAATTCTACAAAATTGATACCCTGGCTGAGGAGGACCTGGAGTTCTCTCATTTGGTGCTGCAGAGTCATCCGCACTCTCCCGCCCGTTTGGGAGCTTTGGTATAATCCCCATGGTCCTTACGGAGTCCCCAGCATCCACTTAGGACGTTAGAGAAAATAAGAATTTACTTACCGATAATTCTATTTCTCGTAGTCCGTAGTGGATGCTGGGCGCCCATCCCAAGTGCGGATTGTCTGCAATACTGGTACATAGTTATTGTTACCAAAAAATCGGGTTATTGCTGTAGTGAGCCATCTTTTCTGGAGGCTCCTCTGTTATCATGCTGTTAACTGGGTTCAGATCACAAGTTGTACGGTGTGATTGGTGTGGCTGGTATGAGTCTTACCCGGGATTCAAGATCCTTCCTTATTGTGTACGCTCGTCCGGGCACAGTATCCTAACTGAGGCTTGGAGGGGGGTCATAGGGGGAGGAGCCAGTGCACACCAGATAGTCCTAAAGCTTTCTTTAGATGTGCCCAGTCTCCTGCGGAGCCGCTATTCCCCATGGTCCTTACGGAGTCCCCAGCATCCACTACGGACTACGAGAAATAGAATTATCGGTAAGTAAATTCTTATTTTTCTAAGCACTTCCGGTAAAGGAGCGCATGTTTGTGTGTGTGCCAAAGCAATAGGAAACAACAATGGTTCCAATGACGCCTTAGTCACATGACCTAAGAGTCAAACAAGCTGTATTTTAGGAGAAATAAAGAGAAAGTTTTCATTATTCCAAAAGTGATTGTGACATGCCAGCTAGCTGATGATGTCATAGAGCCATGTCACCTACAGTAGTGGATGTCACACATCCATGCCACCTTGTTAATGATACCATAGGGGGCTAATCCAGACCTGATCGTAGATGTGCAAAAAACCGCACATCTACAAGCAAATTCTCTGACATGTGGGAAGACTCCCAACACAGGGCTAGTCCGCCCCGCACGCCGTATCCAGCCCTCCTCTGCAGACATGCAAAAGCATCGCACGGCGGTGATGCTTTCGCATTTTTCGAGTAGCCCTCTGCCTGTACAGCCCAGCTGCAAAGGTAGACGGCTACCCGCTACGCAGCGTCTGCGTGTGACATCATGCAGCCGCCACAACCCGACCCAGCAACGCAGTTTCGGACCTTGCACATGCAAAAATCGCTTAAGAGATATCATAGATCCATGCTACTCAGTTTTCTCCTTGTACCCGTCCAAGAAATGTTCCAGATGCCGCACCAGTAGTTTGCGGAACAGCTTCTGTCCTTCTGTTATTGTTAGTTTCAATTTTGAACATTGGGGGTCATTCCGACTTGATCGCTAGCAAGCTACTTTTAGCACTCCTGCAATCAGGTAGTCGCCGCCTACAGGGGGAGGGGGGGGAATCGCTGTGCAGGGGTGCAAACGCTTGTGCAGAGAGCTGCACAGCTCAGGACTTACTCACCTGCTGCGATCATCCAGGACGGAGCTGACGTCAGGATCCCTCCCTGGAAACGGACGGACACTCCCTGAAAACGGTCAGTTGACGCCTCCGGCCGGCCCCTTCCTATCAATCTTCTTGCGTTCGCGGGTGCGATCGCTTTCTTCGTTCTATCGAGCCCTGGCGACTGCCGTCACCAGGGAGTGACGCGCCTGCACATTGTTACTCATGCGCACTACAGACCTGATCGCACCGTTGCGAAAAACGGCAGCGTGCGATCAGGTCGGAATGACCCCCAGTGTTGCATTTTAAAAATTATTGGAGTTGTCAGTGATAATGTCGATATTATCTTAGACCGCAAAGCTATACCTCTAAATACACTTTTACCGTGGAGCCGCTAGACTAAATGCACGTGCTACGCACTTTGTAGCTATTTGCGTACAGAGTCCTGCACGTGGTACGCACTTGGCGTACACACGCCGTGCTGAGTGTACGGAGTACACACAGCGAGCGCACACACTATTGATAACCTTTAAACCTTGTTAATGATATGATGTGATTACACTTTAAACCCTTAACAGCAAAGTACTGTAACGATGCTATAACTTAAACCTTAAGTCGCGCTGACGGTATAAAGTACCCGCAGTGCGTACACCTTATCAATGCTTATACACCTTATACAGATTAATCTACTTTAAAGCCCATGCAGGAAAGTGAAAACACAACACTGATTTGTAGTTGCAACCACAGGGTTCTAAGGCCTCAGTGGATTAATTCCAAAAGGTAAAAACAATACAAATCATACACTACAGGCTAACAAGTAAATCTAAACAGAATAATGGCTACAGAGAATGTACATACGTGAGAATGTTCGCAAGCGCAACCCGAGCCGGTCCTCCGCTGGTCATACAGATAGCGTTCAGAGTCTTCTGACCGGCCAGGCAACAATGGTCTTTTTATACACAACATACATACACAATACAATGGTCACTGTAATCTCATTGTCCATTGGACACAGGGATATGTCTCTACATTACAGAAAAGGTCATAGGTGGATTTGAAAAGGTGGGCGATGTCTTTCCCCAACTGCTCTTGTGGGTGGTATCCTCTGGATTCCCGCCGCATACATAAAATACAGTAAATACTGTTAATGTTCATAATCTACTTTTGTACATAACTATACGCAGGAACAAGCGATCTTTCTCTAACTAACACCGGAATGTTACCCTCAAAATACTCTACAGCTGGATACTAGACATCACCTTCAAACCTTTATCTGACCCTTCCTATCATGCAAAGGCGAATCTCTCCGTCCAGGAACTGTTTAAACTATTAATACTCGCTGACATGGTCTAGGGGAACTATATCTACAATGTACACTATTTGGGTTAAATATGTAATGTTCTAATAACCCTCTATGTGCTCACAAACTCTACCGTAAATGCGCATACCACGCGCTAAGGCGCATGGCCGTGAAAAGCTCCGTTACGCAGATTGCGGATATGCGCACGCACGGCAGACTGAGTGCACGCGCAGCGGGCATGAGCCTGGGGTTAGTACGTTAGGCATGCATTACAATATTTTTCGACTTTGACATCAGTGTATTGCATTGTAATTTCACTCATGCGTTTCTTTAATGATGTAATGACAATAAACTGGTTGAATTGAATTAACTACGGATTAGCTCAGGAACCGCAGCTTCCACTTTCACTATTCTTACTATTCCCCATTTACTGATCCCTCTCTCCTTGTGCTCCCATTCCCCCTGAGATGATTATTTCTAGAGCTGTACCTAAACTCTTTTTACATCACCGTGCGTGCGCTAAGCCACCTCCCTGTTACTGCCCAGGGACTCCCAATACATTTCTGAGACCGTGCACCTCAACCGCAACTCCACTAGCTGGATGCATGCACACAAGAGTGGAATCGCTCCACTGCATCAGACATCGCCGCTGCATCTGACTCACGTTCAGGCCCTTCGTCTCAGCTCCTTTCTATGACCTGTTGCAGCTCTTCTTTCAGTTTCTACCACTCTGCGCCCGGGATCCGGTCAGGATCCTGGCAGTCAGAATACCGACACCGCAATCCCGACACTATTTGGAATGCTGGTGCCGGAATCCTGACAGTCAGGATCCCGAACGAGCGGACACTGCAGCGCCGGACAGGTAGGCCGCAGGGGGTGGTGGGGAAGGGGGGGGGGGTTAGGTTTCGGCTATGGGGAAGGGAGTTAGGTTTAGGCACCCTCCAGGGAGGGTTAGTCTACGGGGAGGGAGGGGTAGGTTTAGGCTGCGGGGAGGGTTAGGCTGTTGGGATTCTAATCGTTGGGATGCCACGGCTGGTATTCTGACTGCTGCCATCCTGCCCGCTGGCATTTTATACCCAGCACCTGTGCCCTGTTTGGGATATCTCACGGACGTCTCCTATCTTATCTATTAATATGGTAAAATAATAAATATTATTGGCCATGTCTAGATAATATCCACTGTGCTGCAGCTGTACTACAGGGAATGTATCCTGTCATCCTGAGCTGCATTAATGGACAATTCATTACACATCGTACTCCACAGATAGTTCACAGATCACTGTTGCACCACAGGGAACCCCTTACAGAAGCAGCACTCTCAGCTGGAGTATATTCAGCCGGTTATGTCAGATTAATAAGATATTGGAAGGGAACTGGAGGGGGGTCCTTTTTGTCGGAAGCATACTTGCTAAGAACTGCAGATTGCCAGGATTTAAAGATCAAAATCTAAACAACCAATCAGGATAATACACAGACACGTATCTGTTAGCTGAATGGGGCGATGCTCTGCAGATCACTAGCGGCGGTAATACAGAGCGGTTACATAATAACTTGTTAGGAAGTGGTTTGAATGAATGAGCTTTATTCCCTTACAGTCTTGTTACACGCATCATTTCCTTATCTAAAAATATACAGATGCGTCCTCATACATCATTACTGTGGTCGCAGCAAACAGCCCCTCTCGGCACGCCAGGTCCTGTGTGACTCTGCTAGCGGTGGGCGCATTTTTTTGCATCTTTTACCTAAAAAAATGCATCTTAGTCGCAATTCGATGCAACAAGGATGCACCAGGAGTCTTCACTGATTCATTTGCTATGTGACACTTGTATATCTGTGTGCTGAGACTCTGAATCTGCATACGAAGTGCTACAATGTAGCAGCTGCGGCTTCTTTCCACGCCAAGTTCCGTTGTGCTTCATATACTGACTCGTCACACACAGATATATAAGCGCTGCATATCAGATTAATCAGTGCAGTCTCCTGGACGGCTTCTCCGTTCTGTTGCAGCGTTGGATCACTGTCTGGCAGGCATTGGACTAACCGAAAGATTATTCAGGATAGGTGCTACAGTGCTGAGGCCAGTAAATCTGCATTGGAAGACACAGACACCGGCCTTGGCTCGCCCAGAAAACGGGGCCGTCACTCCCCTCTTTTCTGAAACGCACTCCATCCCCTCCCCCAACAGCCACAGCCTACAAATCAGGCTGCAACGTTCAGAGCACTGCGACCACAGGGCAGCACATCACCTGCCTTCTGCAAAACTACGGACACATCGAAAAACCTTTTACTTCTGATTCAGCCCCATAGTCAGCCCGGGAAGGGCACCGGTGTTCAATCCGGCTGACTGTAGGGTGCTGGAGTGATTGTATGCTTCCGCCATGCAGGGAGAGGATTGACTGCCACTGCTTCTCTCCCCAAGCATTGTGTGCTGGTCAGTTCTATCTCTCCCTGCACGGCTCTCTGCAAGGGGGAGGGGGGAGAGCGGGACCCGTGTGGGCCCCTCCAACAGTCCCAGGTCCGGGAAAAGAGTACCCCCCATCCCCTTGACGCCACTTGCCACAGAAGTTCCTGGCTCTATGGGTTAACATAACCGCGACACCTGAAAACGCAATTTCTCGGGGACTGTTAACTGCAGCCTCTACGAGCTGCCTTTGGGCCTAATTGAGTAGCCCTGATCCTTCAGCTAGCCTGCGGTAAATGACCATGGCTAATTGAATTGCCCCCATAATCTGTAGCAGTATAGATTAGTGAGTCTGAGGACTGTGGGGCAGATTTATTAAGCCTGGAGAAGTGATAGAGCAGTGATAAGTGTAAGGTGATAACGCACCCGCCAATCAGCTCCAATATGTAAATTAACAGTTAGGAGCTGATTGGCTGGTGCGTTATCATTTCTCCAGGCTTAATACATCTGCCCCTGTGTGTAATATAGACAACTTCACACAACACAATCCTTTACAGCTGAGATGGGAGAATGTTTTTAGAAGTTCTGCACAAGATAATCGCCTCGTTCCACATTTTATGGCAAAAATGTCCATGTTCTGGCACCACAATCTGCCAGTACCTATACCCACCCCACGCAGCACAGTGACTCATCCTCCCGGCTCCACAATGTACAAATGGTAAAGGCTGTGCCTGGAGTTTGGCTTCTCTGAGCAATGGCTTGTACAGTACCAGCCCAAATCTCAATCTCACAGCAATTTCATTCATCCTTCCATCAGGAGGTAAAATCTGAACCTTTTCTGTGATGTTACACAGGGACGGTGGTGAATGAAGAGACCTGGAGATGACTGAAAATAAGGATTATTAATGCCTGTTATTAACATGATGTTTGATGCTTTCCAGGCCGGCTGCCCTGAATGAGATCCTCCTCAAGTGGTTGGGAGAGATTCACACGTCCGCTGTCCCTTCCAAGCTCTGAGCGTCGCAGCTCCCTCCTGCCCGCGTCTTTGTACTTGCTGCACACAGAGGAGCATCCGCCGAGGGTGGCCGAGACTGGATCCCTGCCTGACACCAGCGCGCTAATTGTCTGGTGGTCGTGCGACTAATGCAGAAAGTGGTTCCTATTAGCAAAGCCTTAACAGGAAATTGCTATCTATAATGAATGTTTTTACAGATTCCACATAATAATTACCTTGAATGTTTTGCCAGAAACTGCAAATTATGACTAATAAAGTGTTTTTTATGCAATTAAAGATGCTCTTCTTTGCAGTGTATTACCGGGCTGTAAAAGCACATCCACATACTGTACTGCCAAAGCATTTACAGACACAGACCGAATCGCTTTACTGTAGCTATGACTTGGTAAATATTATTACAGCAGGAAATACATAATTATTGACTTAATTAGGCCCTACAGCAACCATTACTATCACGCGCTTTCATGTAATAATGGTTTATATTCTGTACTTGGGCCTGATCTGAGTTACAGGCAGACTGCATACAATTACAGCGCTCATGTAGTTTAGGCGGTGACTGGTAGGTGGCCTTAAGTGAATGCAAATAAAGTCCTTCGGGTGTGTTATGTCACTGGCATTTTATCACACCCAAGACTCCGGCAGCAGACGCAAGATTTGACGCAGTAGCGACCCCCTCTGTATCAGGCCCATATTCATTTTTGTTGCTATGGGATACATACCAGTGAACAAATCAGATGTGTGTGATAAAATATTATGGCCCAGACAGGGACGATGTTCACAGACTTAAGTGATTTTATTTTGTGGGGGACTGCGGATGCGCAGAATTCCCTAAAAGCTTGTAAGCCGCATGCAGTACACTGTGAGTGCGCAGTCGCAGCTTGTATGCCGCATGTAGTACACTGTGAGTGCACACAGAGGCGCAGCTTGTATGCCGCATGCAGTACACTGTGAGTGCACACAGAGGCGCAGCTTGTATGCCGCATGTAGTACACAGTGAGTGCGCAGAGTCGCAGCTTGTATGCCGCATGCAGTACACTGTGAGTGCACACAGAGGTGCAGCTTGTATGCCGCATGCAGTACACAGTGAGTGCACACAGAGGCGCAGCTTGTATGCCGCATGTAGTACACAGTGAGTGCGCAGAGTCGCAGTTTGTATGCCGCATGCAGTACACTGTGAGTGCACACAGAGGTGCAGCTTGTATGCCGCATGCAGTACACAGTGAGTGCACACAGAGGCGCAGCTTGTATGCCGCATGTAGTACACAGTGAGTGCGCAGAGTCGCAGTTTGTATGCCGCATGCAGTACACTGTGAGTGCACACAGAGGAGCAGCTTGTATGCCGCATGTAGTACACTATGAGTGCGCACAGAGGAGCAGTTTGTATGCCGCATGTAGTACACTATGAGTGCGCACAGAGGAGCAGTTTGTATGCCGCATGTAGTACACTATGAGTGCGCACAGAGGAGCAGTTTGTATGCCGCATGTAGTACACTATGAGTGCGCACAGAGGAGCAGTTTGTATGCCGCATGTAGTACACTATGAGTGCGCACAGAGGAGCAGTTTGTATGCCGCATGCAGTACACTGTGAGTGCACACAGAGGAGCAGCTTGTATGCCGCATGTAGTACACTATGAGTGCGCACAGAGGAGCAGTTTGTATGCCGCATGTAGTACACTATGAGTGCGCACAGAGGAGCAGTTTGTATGCCGCATGCTGTACACTGTGAGTGCACACAGAGGCGCAGCTTGTATGCCGCATGCAGTACACAGTGAGTGCGCACAGAGGCGCAGCTTCTATACCGCATGCAGTATACTGTCAGTGCGCACAGAGGAGCAGCTTGTATGCCGCATGCATGAGTGCGCACAGAGGTGCAGCTTGTATGCCGCATGCAGTACACTGAGTTCACACAGGCGCAGCTTGGAAGGTATGCAAAGATTTATGCTGTTGACACAGTTTGGAGAGCTGATTACACTTGGTGTTTTATAAGACTCTGTTTGTGTACGAGCTAAGACGTTATATTGCATGTGAGCACAAGTTCCATAATATCCGTGGAGCATTTGGGATGAAAAAAGATGAGTCGAGGAGGGAAGTAAAGGATCTGATGTCACTTTTTTATTTGGCACGCATATTATTATTCTCCATAAGGATTGTGATCACACTGAAGGTCCTAGCTCAGTGCTGATTTCCTGGCAGTATGCAGTGAGCCATAACATGAGCACACAACAGAAGAGGTTACCTAACTCAAGGCAGCTGTGAAAAAAGAGCTGATACAGAACAACAAAGAGTTTTTTTTACCTAAAGAGTTTATTGAATGCTCGTCTTACTCCGAGTTCAGAATGATCCAAATGTCTGGTAGCCTCCCGCATGTACCTATAAAAGAGGTGAATGGACACAGATCGACTTATCTGCCATCCTGACGAAGCCTTTTGTAGGTGAAACGCGTAGAGCGCAGAGCGCATCGATCCTATTCAACGCCGTCTAGCGCTAAGAGCGGCGTGTACGGGAATCCGCCGGCGGAATCTGGACCTTATTCACTTCAGGGACAGTCTTCTCTTTGGACACTGCACATTGAAAGTTTTGTGGAGAGACCACTATGAGGTACTGTACAGCCTGAATTACATTCATACTTTTGGAGGCTGGGCTCATAGAGACAAATCACGGATCACCAGACGTGGAATATTCACTGACTTTAGGGGAAGGATAAAATACCCTTGTTGCAGCTGAGTTCATAGAGACCTTTAGGGTATCAGCACAGCTTCAACCATACTAATTGCACACAGCACCCATAGTGGTTTTGAAAAATCAACAGCTGTGAAATATCCACTTCCCTTCTGTTTAAGATCACCAGACGTGGAATACTCAGTGCTACCAGCTCACTGATTACTTCTAGGGGAAGGAGTAAGTCGCTGAGAAACGCATCCTCACCGCATTTAATTATATAGAGACTGTACAAGTATTCGAAAGAACTGAGCAATAATTGGTGAAAATCCATCCTTTATGTTATATGTAGTCTGTCTTTTGTATATGTTTACCGGTAATAGGTTGTTTCACTAGTGTAATAATTTACGCTGTTTTAGAATAGATATCAATTCTTCCTTTTTCAAAATAAACATATGTTTTTAAAAAATTTGATTCATAGTTTTGATTACCCTATGATTTGCGCTGGGGAAACTTTGTTTTCTACGCATGCAGTACACTGTCAGTGCGCACAGAGGCGCAGCTTCTATACCGCATGCAGTACACTGTCAGTGCGCACAGAGGCGCAGCTTCTATACCGCATGCAGTATACTGTCAGTGCGCACAGAGGAGCAGCTTGTATGCCGCATGCAGCACACTGTCAGTGCGCACAGAGGAGCTGCTTGTATGCCGCATGCATGAGTGCGCAGAGGTGCAGCTTGTATGCCGCATGCAGTACACTGAGTTCACACAGGCGCAGCTTGTATGCCGCATGCAGTACACAGTGAGTGCACACAGGCGCAGCTTGTATGCTGCATGCAGTACACAGTGAGTGCACACAGAGGCGCAGCTTGTATGCCGCATGCAGTACACAGTGAGTGCACACAGAGGCGCAGCTTGTATGCCGCATGCAGTACACTGAGTGTGCACAGAGGTGCAGCTTGTATGCCACATGCAGTACACTGTCAGTTCACACAGGCGCAGCTTGTATGCCGCATTTAGTACACTGTCAGTGCGCACAGAGGTGCAGCTTGTATGCCGCATGCAGTACACTGAATGCACAGAGGCGCAGCTTGTATGCCGCATGCAGTACACAGTGAGTGCGCACAGAGGCGCAGCTTCTATACCGCATGCAGTATACTGTCAGTGCGCACAGAGGAGCAGCTTGTATGCCGCATGCATGAGTGCGCACAGAGGTGCAGCTTGTATGCCGCATGCAGTACACTGAGTTCACACAGGCGCAGCTTGGAAGGTATGCAAAGATTTATGCTGTTGACACAGTTTGGAGAGCTGATTACACTTGGTGTTTTATAAGACTCTGTTTGTGTACGAGCTAAGACGTTATATTGCATGTGAGCACAAGTTCCATAATATCCGTGGAGCATTTGGGATGAAAAAAGATGAGTCGAGGAGGGAAGTAAAGGATCTGATGTCACTTTTTTATTTGGCACGCATATTATTATTCTCCATAAGGATTGTGATCACACTGAAGGTCCTAGCTCAGTGCTGATTTCCTGGCAGTATGCAGTGAGCCATAACATGAGCACACAACAGAAGAGGTTACCTAACTCAAGGCAGCTGTGAAAAAAGAGCTGATACAGAACAACAAAGAGTTTTTTTTACCTAAAGAGTTTATTGAATGCTCGTCTTACTCCGAGTTCAGAATGATCCAAATGTCTGGTAGCCTCCCGCATGTACCTATAAAAGAGGTGAATGGACACAGATCGACTTATCTGCCATCCTGACGAAGCCTTTTGTAGGTGAAACGCGTAGAGCGCAGAGCGCATCGATCCTATTCAACGCCGTCTAGCGCTAAGAGCGGCGTGTACGGGAATCCGCCGGCGGAATCTGGACCTTATTCACTTCAGGGACAGTCTTCTCTTTGGACACTGCACATTGAAAGTTTTGTGGAGAGACCACTATGAGGTACTGTACAGCCTGAATTACATTCATACTTTTGGAGGCTGGGCTCATAGAGACAAATCACGGATCACCAGACGTGGAATATTCACTGACTTTAGGGGAAGGATAAAATACCCTTGTTGCAGCTGAGTTCATAGAGACCTTTAGGGTATCAGCACAGCTTCAACCATACTAATTGCACACAGCACCCATAGTGGTTTTGAAAAATCAACAGCTGTGAAATATCCACTTCCCTTCTGTTTAAGATCACCAGACGTGGAATACTCAGTGCTACCAGCTCACTGATTACTTCTAGGGGAAGGAGTAAGTCGCTGAGAAACGCATCCTCACCGCATTTAATTATATAGAGACTGTACAAGTATTCGAAAGAACTGAGCAATAATTGGTGAAAATCCATCCTTTATGTTATATGTAGTCTGTCTTTTGTATATGTTTACCGGTAATAGGTTGTTTCACTAGTGTAATAATTTACGCTGTTTTAGAATAGATATCAATTCTTCCTTTTTCAAAATAAACATATGTTTTTAAAAAATTTGATTCATAGTTTTGATTACCCTATGATTTGCGCTGGGGAAACTTTGTTTTCTACGCATGCAGTACACTGTCAGTGCGCACAGAGGCGCAGCTTCTATACCGCATGCAGTACACTGTCAGTGCGCACAGAGGCGCAGCTTCTATACCGCATGCAGTATACTGTCAGTGCGCACAGAGGAGCAGCTTGTATGCCGCATGCAGCACACTGTCAGTGCGCACAGAGGAGCTGCTTGTATGCCGCATGCATGAGTGCGCAGAGGTGCAGCTTGTATGCCGCATGCAGTACACTGAGTTCACACAGGCGCAGCTTGTATGCCGCATGCAGTACACAGTGAGTGCACACAGGCGCAGCTTGTATGCTGCATGCAGTACACAGTGAGTGCACACAGAGGCGCAGCTTGTATGCCGCATGCAGTACACAGTGAGTGCACACAGAGGCGCAGCTTGTATGCCGCATGCAGTACACTGAGTGTGCACAGAGGTGCAGCTTGTATGCCACATGCAGTACACTGTCAGTTCACACAGGCGCAGCTTGTATGCCGCATTTAGTACACTGTCAGTGCGCACAGAGGTGCAGCTTGTATGCCGCATGCAGTACACTGAATGCACA
Source organism: Pseudophryne corroboree (assembly GCF_028390025.1). Lineage (NCBI taxonomy): Eukaryota > Metazoa > Chordata > Amphibia > Anura > Myobatrachidae > Pseudophryne > Pseudophryne corroboree. The sequence continues at coordinate 50,338,467 of NC_086447.1, read as the reverse complement.
GAGGCGCAGCTTGTATGCCGCATGCAGTACACTGAATGCACAGAGGCGCAGCTTGTATGCCGCATGCAGTACACTGTGAGTGCACAGAGGCGCAGCTTGTATGCCGCAAGCAGAACACAGTGAGTGCACACAGGCGCAGCTTGTATGTCGCATGCAGTACACTGAGTTCACACAGGCGCAGCTTGTATGCCGCATGCAGTACACTGTGAGTGCACACAGAGGAGCAGCTTGTATGCCGCATGCAGTACACTGAGTGCACACAGAGACGCAGCTTGTATGCCGCATGCAGTACACTGCACACAGAGGCGCAGCTTGTATGCCGCATGCAGTACACTGCACACAGGCGGAGCTTGTATGCCGCATGCAGTTCACTGTGAGTGCACACAGAGGAGCAGCTTGTATGCCACATGCAGTACACTGTCAGTGCGCACAGAGGAGCAGCTTGTATGCCGCATGCATGAGTGCGCACATAGGTGCAGCTTGTATGCTGCATGTAGTACACTGTGAGTGCACACAGAGGCGCAGCTTGTATGCCACATACAGTACACTGAGTGCACACAGAGGAGCAGCTTGTATGCCACATGCAGTACACTGCACATAGAGGTGCAGCTTGTATGCCGCATGCAGTACACTGCACACAGGCAGAGCTTGTATGCCGCATGCAGTTCACTGTGAGTGCACACAGAGGAGCAGCTTGTATGCCACATGCAGTACACTGTCAGTGCGCACAGAGGAGCAGCTTGTATGCCGCATGCATGAGTGCGCACAGAGGCGCAGCTTGTATGCCGCATGCAGTACACTGTGAATGCACACAGGCGCAGCTTGTATGCCGCATGCAGTTCACTGTGAGTGCACACAGAGGAGCAGCTTGTATGCCACATACAGTACACTGAGTGCACACAGAGGAGCAGCTTGTATGCCGCATGCAGTACACTGAGTGTGCACAGAGGCTCAGCTCTTATGTCGCATGATGCAGCATGTATGCCGCATGCAGTACACTGAGTGCACACAGTCGCAGCTTGTATGCCGCATGCAGAACACTGTGTGCGCACACAGTCGCAGCTTGTATGCCGCATGCAGTACACTGAGTGCACACAGGCGCAGCTTGCATGCCGCATGCAGAACACTGCGCACAGAGGCGCAGCTTGTATGCCGCATGTAGTACACTGTGAGTTGCACACAGAGACGCAGCTTGCATGCAGTACACGGAGTTCACACAGGCGCAGCTTGTATGCCGCATACAGTACACAGTGCACACAGAGGCGCAGCTTGTATGCCGCATACAGTACACTGAGTGAGCTTGTATGCCGCATGCTGTACACTGAGTGCGCAGATAGGCGCAGCTTGTGTGCTGCATGCAGTACACTGAGTGCACACACAGAGGCGCAGCTTGTATGCCGCATGCAGTACACTGTGAGTGCACACAGGAGCAGCTTGTATGCCGCATGCAGTACACTGTGAGTGCACACAGAGGAGCAGCTTGTATGCCGCATGCAGTACACTGAGTGCACATAGAGGAGCAGCTTGTATGCCGCATGCAGTACACTGAGTGCACACAGAGGAGCAGCTTGTATGCCGCATGCAGTACAGTGTGAGTGCACACAGAGGCGCACCTTGTATGTTGCATGCAGTACACTGTGAGTGCACACAGAGGCGCAGCTTGTATGTCGCATGCAGTACACTGTGAGTGCACACAGAGGAGCAGCTTGTATGCCGCATGCAGTACACTGTGAGTGCACACAGAGGAGCAGCTTGTATGCCGCATGCAGTACACTGTGAGTGCACACAGAGGTGCAGCTTGTATGCCGCATGCAGTACACTGTGAGTGCACACAGAGGAGCAGCTGCGAGTGAGAAGCACGGAGTGCAAAGTGTACTGGAAATGTATTCCTAGGTGGTGAGATGCACCAAGGTGTACCGGCTTAGGGACGTGTTATGGTAGTGTCAGGGGGCGCAATCTCAGGTATTTAGTCACTCACATTGGAGGCCGTACCGTGACGGGGAATCTGCACATAGCATGGGGCTGGTACGCATTTTGATGGTGCGACCATTGGTGGAATCTAAAGCTGCACCAATCTATTACAGCGTCTATAGATGCTTAAAGAGGGCGTCTCAGCTTGTACAGTCAGGCGGACGCTGGCGCTGCAGGGGACGGACTGATATGAGCATTACCATAAAGGTGCAGCTACAACCAAAGACACTAAAGCAGCGTGCGGCACAGGCTCAGCCCGTGTCTGGTTGATATAAAGACAGCTGCAAAGTACACAGACAAACTGATAAATCAATGTACTGTACTGATTCAGATTTGTACACACATGCCTACGCAGCCTACGGACTGGCTAATCATTGCAAGTGAGGCAGCCGCCCAGAAAAGAATATAGACGCCCACCGGGGCCCTCGCCAAGTCCTCAGCACCCTGAGTGTATGACTACGTAGACTGGCCATGGCAGTAGCGATGCTGACTCCATGTTTCTCTAACATCCTAGAGGATGCTGGGGACTCCGTAAGGACCATGTGGATAGACAGGTTCCGCAGGAGACATGGGCACTTTAAGAAAGAATTTAGTTCTGGGTGTGCACTGGCTCCTCCCTCTATGCCCCTCCTCCAGACCTCGGTTGATTACTGTGCCCAGTGGAGAATGGGTGCTTTTCAGTGAGCTCTCCTGAGTTTGCTGACAGAAAGTATTTTGTTAGGTTTTTTATTTTAAGGGAGCTCTGCTGGCAACAGACTCCCTGCATCGAGGGACTGAGGGGAGAGAAGCAAACCTACTCTCTGAGTGCTAGGTCCTGCTTCTTAGGCTACTGGACACCATTAGTTCCAGAGGGATCGGTACGCAGGATCTCACCCTAGCCGTCCGTCCCGGAGCCGCGCCGCCGCCCCCCTCGCAGAGCCGGAAGATAGAAGCCGGGTGAGTATGAGAAGAAAAGAAGACTTCACAGGCGGCAGAAGACTTCATGATCTTCACTGAGGTAACGCACAGCACTGCAGCTGTGCGCCATTGCTCCCACACACCTCACATATTCCGGTCACTGTAAGGGTGCAGGGCGCAGGGGGGGCGCCCTGGGCAGCAATTTGGACCCCTTTTTGGCAAAAGTATAACATATATACAGCTGGGCACTGTATATATGTATGAGCCCCTGCCAAATTTACAGTTTAAGCGGGACAGAAGCTCCGCCGCCGAGGGGGCGGGGCTTCTCCCTCAGCACTCACCAGCGCCATTTTTTCTCCACAGCACCGCTGAGAGGAAGCTCCCCGGACTCTCCCCTGCTTATACACGGTAGAAGAGGGTTGAAAAAGAGAGGGGGGGGGGGGGGGGGCACATAATTCGACGCAAAAAGTACATACAGCAGCTACTGGGTTAACATTAAGTTACTGTGTTATTCCTGGGTTATATAGCGCTGGGGTGTGTGCTGGCATACTCTCTCTCTGTCTCTCCAAAGGGCCTTGTGGGGGAACTGTCTTCAGAAAGAGCATTCCCTGTGTGTGTGGTGTGTCGGTACGCGTGTGTCGACATGTCTGAAGAAGAAGGCTATGTTGGGGAGGAGCGGGAGCAAATGAATGTGGTGTCTCCGCCGACGGCGCCAACACCTGACTGGATGGATATGTGGAAGGTTTTAAATGCTAGTGTAAACTCATTGCATAAAAGATTAGACAAGGCAGAAGCCTTGGGACAGTCAGGGTCTCAACCCATGCCTGATCCTATGTCGCAGGGACCGTCAGGGTCTCATAAGCGTCCACTATCCCAAATTGTTGACACAGATACCGACACGGATTCTGACTCCAGTGTCGATTACGATGATGCAAAGTTACAACCAAAATTGGCTAAATCCATTCGATATATGATTATAGCAATAAAGGATGTTTTGCACATCACAGAGGAACTCCCTGTCCCTGACACGAGGGTGCATATGTATAAGGGAAAGAAGCCTGAGGTAACCTTTCCCCCCTCACACGAGCTGAATGAGTTATGTGAAAAGGCTTGGGAATCGCCAGATAAAAGACTGCAGATTTCCAAACGGATTCTTATGGCGTATCCTTTCCCACCAACGGATAGGTTACAATGGGAATCCTCCCCTAGGGTGGACAAAGCATTAACACGCTTATCCAAGAAGGTAGCCCTACCGTCCCAGGATACGGCTACCCTCAAAGATGCTGCTGACCGCAAACAAGAGGTTACCCTGAAGTCCATTTATACACATTCAGGTACCTTACTAAGACCGGCAATTGCGTCTGCCTGGGTGTGTAGTGCTGTAGCGGCATGGACGGATACCTTATCTGAGGAGATTGATACCCTAGATAAGGATACTATTTTATTGACCCTGGGGCATATTAAAGATGCTGTCCTATATATGAGAGATGCTCATAGAGACATTAGTCTACTGGGTTCTAGAATAAACGCTATGTCGATTTCTGCCAGAAGAGTCCTATGGACACGGAAATGGACAGGAGATGCCGACTCATAAAGGCATATGGAGGTTTTACCTTACAGGGGTGAGGAATTGTTCGGAGAAGGTCTCTTGGACCTAGTCTCCACAGCTACAGCTGGAAAATCAATTTTTTTGCCTTATATTCCCTCACAGCCTAAGAGAGCACCGCATTATCAAATGCAGTCCTTTCGTTCACAAAGAAACAAGAAAGTGCGAGGTGCGTCCTTTCTTGCCAGAGGTAGGGGCAGAGGAAAGAAGCTGCACAACACAGCTAGTTCCCAGGAACAGAAGTCCTCCCCGGCCTCTACGAAATCCACCGCATGACGCTGGGGCTCCACTGGCGGAGTCCTGCCCAGTGGGGGCACGTCTTCGGATTTTCAGCCACATATGGGTTCACTCCCAGGTGGATCCCTGGGCAATAGAAATTGTTTCTCAGGGTTACAAGCTGGAATTCGAAAAGATGCCTCCTCGCCGATTTTTCAGATCGGCCCTACCAGCTTCTCCCCAAGAGAGTGAGATAGTGTTAAATGCAATACAAAAATTGTATCTTCAACAGGTGGTGGATAAGGTTCCCCTCCTTCAACAAGGAAAGGGTTATTACTCGACCATGTTTGTAGTCCCGAAACCGGATGGTTCGGTCAGACCCATATTAAATTTAAAATCCCTGAACCTATACTTGAAAAGGTTCAAGTTCAAGATGGAATCGCTAAGAGCGGTCATCGCAATCCTGGAAGGGGGGGATTTTATGGTGTCCCTGGACATAAAGGATGCATACCTTCATGTCCCCATTTATCCACCTCATCAGGCAGACCTCAGATTTGCAGTACAGGATTGGCATTACCAATTTCAGACGTTGCCGTTTGGTCTCTCCACGGCCCCGAGAATTTTCACCAAGGTAATGGCGGAAATGATGGTGCTCCTGCGGAAGCAAGGTGTCACAATTATCCCGTACTTGGACGATCTCCTCATAAAAGCAAGATCAAGAGAGCAGTTGCTGAACAGCGTATCACTTTCACTGGAAGTGCTACAGCAGCACGGCTGGATTCTCAATATACCAAAGTCGCAGTTGGTTCCTACGACTCGTCTGCCTTTCTTGGGCATGCTTCTGGACACGGACCAGAAGAGGGTTTATCTCCCGATGGAAAAAGCCCAGGAACTCATGACTCTGGTCAGGAACCTATTGAAACCAAAACAGGTGTCTGTGCATCACTGCACTCGAGTCCTGGGAAAGATGGTGGCATCATACGAGGCCATTCCCTTCGGCAGGTTCCATGCGAGGACTTTCCAATGGGACCTACTGGCCAAGTGGTCCGGGTCACATCTACAGATGCATCGGTTGATCACCCTGTGCCCCAGGGCCAGGGTGTCACTCCTGTGGTGGCTGCAGAGTGCTCACCTTCTCGAGGGCCGCCGATTCGGCATTCAGGACTGGATCCTGGTGACCACGGACGCAAGCCTCCGAGGTTGGGGAGCAGTCACACAGGGAAGAAATTTCCAAGGTCTTTGGTCAAGTCAAGAGACTTGTCTTCACATCAACATCCTAGAGCTAAGGGCCATATACAACGCCCTGCGTCAAGCGGAGACCTTACTTCGCGACCAACCGGTTCTGATCCAGTCAGACAACATCACTGCAGTGGCTCATGTAAACCGCCAAGGCGGCACAAGGAGCAAAGTGGCGATGGCGGAAGCCACCAGGATTTTTCGCTGGGCGAAGAATCATGTAAGCGCACTGTCAGCAGTGTTCATTCCGGGAGTGGACAACTGGGAAGCAGACTTCCTCAGCAGACACGACCTACACCCGGGAGAGTGGGGACTTCATCAGGAAGTCTTCACACAGATTACAAGTCGGTGGGGACGGACACAGGTGGACATGATGGCGTCCCGACTCAACAAAAAGCTACAGCGGTATTGCGCCAGGACAAGAGACCCTCAGGCAGTAGCTGTAGACGCCCTAGTGACACCGTGGGTGTTCTAGTCAGTCTATGTATTTCCTCCTCTTCCTCTCATACCCAAGGTGTTGAGGATTATAAGAAGAAAAGGAGTGAGAACAATCCTCATTGTTCCAGATTGGCCACGAAGGACCTGGTATCCAGATCTGCAGGAAATGCTCACAGAAGATCCGTGGTCTCTTCCTCTAAGACAGGACCTGTTGCAGCAGGGCCCTGTCTGTTCCAAGATTTACCGCGGCTGCGTTTGACGGCATGGCGGTTGAACGCCGGATCCTAGCAGAGAAAGGCATTCCGGTTGAGGTTATACCTACGCTGATAATGGCTAGGAAGGACGTAACGTCAAAACATTATCACCGTATATGGCGAAAATATGTTTCTTGGCGTGAGGCAAGGAATGCTCCTACAGAAGAATTCCATCTGGGCCGTTTCCTTCACTTCCTACAAACTGGGGTGAATTTGGGCCTAAAATTAGGCTCCGTTAAGGTCCAGATTTCGTCCCTATCCATTTTCTTTCAAAAAGAATTGGCTTCTCTCCCAGAAGTTCAGACTTTTGTGAAGGGAGTACTGCATATTCAGCCTCCTTTTGTACCTCCGGTGGCGCCTTGGGACCTTAACGTGGTGTTAAGTTTCCTAAAGTCACACTGGTTTGAACCACTTAAAACGGTGGAGTTGAAATATCTCACGTGGAAGGTGGTCATGTTATTAGCCTTAGCTTCGGCTAGGCGAGTGTCAGAATTGGCGGCTTTGTCACATAAAAGCCCCTATCTGGCTTTCTATATGGATAGAGCGGAATTGCGGACCCGTCCTCAATTTCTGCCAAAAGTGGTATCATCTTTTCATATGAACCAACCTATTGTGGTGCCTGTGTCTACACGTGACTTGGAGGATTCCGAGTTACTTGACGTAGTCAGAGCTTTGAAAATTTACGTGGCCAGAACGGCTAGGGTCAGGAAAACTGAAGCGCTGTTTGTCCTGTATGCATCCAACAAGATTGGTGACCCTGCTTCAAAGCAAACTATTGCTCGCTGGATTTGTAACACAATTCAGCAAGCGCATTCTACGGCTGGATTGCCGTTACCAAAATCGGTTAAGGCCCATTCCACTAGGAAGGTGGGCTCTTCTTGGGCGGCTGGCCGAGGGGTCTCGGCACTACAGCTGTGTCGAGCTGTAGGGTTCAAACACCTTGATACCCTGGCTGAGGAGGACCTCATGTTTGCTCAATCGGTGCTGCAGAGTCATCCGCACTCTCCCGCCCGTTTGGGAGCTTTGGTATAATCCCCATGGTCCTTACGGAGTCCCCTGCCTGCTGAATCGTGTTACAGATCCAGCGAGCAATAGTCTGCTTTGAAGCAGGGCCACCAAGCTTGTTGGCTGCATACAGGACAAACAGCGCTTCTGTTTTCCTGACTCTAGCCATTCTGGCCACATACATTTTCAAAGCCCTGACCACATCAAGGGACTCGGAATCCTCCAAGGCACGTGTAGCCACAGGCACCACAATAGGTTGGTTCATATGAAAAGATGAGACCACCTTAGGCAGGAACTGAGGACGGGTCCGCAATTCCGCTCTATCCATATGGAAACCAGATAGGGGCTTTTATGTGACAAAGCCGCGAATTCCGACACTCACCTAGCCGAAGCCAAGGCTAATAACATGACCACTTTCCAGGTGAGGTATTTCAACTCCACCGTCTTAAGTGGTTCAAACCAGTGCGACTTAAGGAAACTTAACACCACGTTAAGGTCCCAAGGCGCCACCGGAGGTACAAAAGGAGGCTGAATATGCAGTACTCCCTTCACAAACGTTTGTACTTCAGGGAGAGAAGCCAATTCTTTTTGAAAGAAAATGGATAGGGCCGAAATCTGGACCTTAATGGAGCCTAATTTTAGGCCCAAATTCACTCCAGTTTGCAGGAAGTGAAGAAAACGGCCCAGATGGAATTCTTCCGTAGGAGCATTCCTGGCCTCACACCAAGAAACATACTTTCGCCATATGCGGTGATAATGTTTTGACATTACGTCCTTCCGAGCCTTTATTAGCGTAGGGATGACCTCCACCGGAATGCCTTTCTCTGCTAGGATCCGGCGTTCAACCGCCATGCCGTCAAGCGTAGCCGCGGTAAGTCTTGGAACAGACAGGGCCCCTGTTGCAACAGGTCCTGTCTTAGAGGAAGAGGCCACGGATCCTCTGTGAGCATTTCCTGCAGCTCCGGGTACCAGGTCCTTCGTGGCCAATCTGGAACAATGAGGATTGTTCTCACACCTCTTTTTCTTATTAACCTCAACACCTTGGATATGAGAGGAAGAGGAGGAAATAGATAGACCGACTGGAACACCCATGGTGTCACTAGGGCGTCTACAGCTGCTGCCTGAGGGTCTCTTGACCTGGCGCAATACCTCTGTAGCTTCTTGTTCAGGCGGGACGCCATCATGTCTATCTGTGGCAGTTCCCACCGACTCACAATCTGTGCGAAGACTTCTGGATGAAGTCCCCACTCTCCCGGATGTAGGTCGTGTCTGCTGGGGAAGTCTGCTTCCCAGTTGCCTACTCCCGGAATGAACACTGCTGACATGATTCTCCGCCCAGCGAAGAATTCTGGTGGCTTCCGCCATCGCTACTCTGCTCCTTGTGCCGCCTTGGCGGTTTACATGAGCCACTGCGGTGACCTTGTGTGACTGAATCAGAACCGGATGGTTGTGAAGCAAAGTCTCCGCTTGCCTTAGGGCGTTGTATATGGCCCTTAGTTCCAGGATGTTGATGTGAAGACAAGTCTCTTGACTTGACCAAAGACCTTGGAAACTTCTTCCCTGTGTGACTGCTCCCCAACCTCGGAGGCTTGCATCTGTGGTCACCAGGATCCAGTCCTGAATGCCGAACCTGCGACCCTCGAGAAGGTGAGCCCTCTGCAGCCACCACAGTAGTGACACCCTGGCCCTGGGGGATAGGGTGATCAACCGATGCATCTGTAGATGTGACCCGGACCACTTGTCCAGTAGGTCCCATTGGAAAGTCCTCGCACGGAACCTGCCGAAGGGAATGGCCTCGTACGATGCCACCATTTTTCCCAGGACTCGAGTGCAGTGATGCACTGACACCTGTTTTGGTTTCAACAGGTTCCTGACCAGAGTCATGAGTTCCTGGGCCTTTTCTATTGGGAGATAAACCCTCTTCTGGTCCGTGTCCAGAATCATGCCCAAAAAAGGCAGACGAGTTGTAGGAATCTACTGCGACTTTGGAATATTGAGAATCCAGCCGTGTCGCTGTAACACCTTCAGTGAAAGTGACACGCTGTTCAACAACTGCTCTCGTGATCTCGCTTTTATGAGGAGATCGTCCAAGTACGGGATAATTGTGACACCTTGCTTCCGCAGGAGCACCATCATTTCCGCCATTACCTTGGTGAAAATCCTCGGGGCCGTGGAGAGACCAAACGGCAACGTCTGAAATTGGTAATGACAATCCTGTACCGCAAATCTGAGGTAAGCCTGATGAGGCGGATAAATGGGGACATGAAGGTATGCATCCTTTATGTCCAGAGACACCATAAAATCCCCCCCTTCCAGGATTGAGATGACCGCTCTTAGCGATTCCATCTTGAACTTGAACCTTTTCAAGTATAGGTTCAGGGATTTTAAATTTAATATAGGTCTGACCGAACCGTCCGGTTTCGGGACTACAAACAGGGTCGAGTAATATCCCCTTCCTTGTTGAAGGAGGGGAACCTTGACCACCACCTGTTGGAGATACAATTTTTGTATTGCCTGCAATACTATCTCCCTCTCCTGGGGAGAAGTTGGTAGGGCCGATTTGAAAAATCGGCGAGGAGGCACGTCTTCGAATTCTAGCTTGTAACCCTGAGAAACAATTTCTATCGCCCAGGGATCCACCTGAGAGTGAACCCAGATGTGGCTGAAACCCCGAAGACGTGCCCCCACTAGGGCGGACTCCACCAGCGGAGCCCCAGCGTCATGCGGTGGATTTTGTAGAGGCCGGGGAGGACTTCTGTTCCTGGGAACTAGCTGTGTTGTGCAGCTTCTTTCCTCTGCCCCTACCTCTGGCAAGAAAGGACGCACCTCGGACTTTCTTGTTCCTTTGTGATCTGAAGGACTGCATTTGATAATGCAGTGCTCTTTTAGGCTGTGAGGGAATATAAGGCAAAAAACTTGATTTTCCAGCAGTAGCTGTGGAGACTAGGTCCGAGAGACCTTCTCCAAACAATTCCTCACCCCTGTAAGGTAAAACCTCCATACGCCTCTTTGAGTCGGCATCACCTGTCCATTGCCGTGTCCATAGGACTCTTCTGGCAGAAACCGACATAGCGTTTATTCTAGAACCCAAAAGACTAATGTCTCTTTGAGCATCTCTCATATACAGGACAGCATCTTTTATATGCCCTAGGGTCAATAAAATAGTATCCTTATCTACCTCTGATAAGGTATCCGTCCATGCTGCTACAGCACTACACACCCAGGCCGACGCAATTGCCGGTCTGAGTAAGGTACCTGAATGTGTATAAATGGACTTCAGGGTAACCTCCTGCTTGCGGTCAGCAGAATCTTTGAGGGTAGCCGTATCCTGGGACGGCAGGGCTACCTTTTTGGATAAACGTGTTAAAGCCTTGTCCACCCTAGGGGATGATTCCCAACGTAGCCTATCCGTTGGCGGGAAAGGATACGTCAGAAGAATCCTCCTGGAAATCTGCAGTCTTTTATCTGGAGATTCCCAAGCTTTTTCACATAACTCGTTCAGCTCGTGTGAGGGGGGAAAGGTTACCTCAGGTTTCTTTCCCTTATACATATGCACCCTCGTGTCAGGGACAGGGGGTTCCTCTGTGATGTGCAAAACATCTTTTATTGCCATAATCATATATCGAATAGTTTTAGCCAATTTTGGCTGTAACTTTGCATCATTATAATCGACACTGGAATCAGAATCCGTGTCAGTATCTGTGTCAACCATTTGGGATAGTGGGCGCTTTTGGGACCCCGATGGCCCCTGCGACATAGGATCAGGCATAGGCTGAGACCCTGACCGTCCCAAAGCTTCAGCTTTGTCTAATCTCTTGTGCAATGAGTTTACATTAGCATTTAAAACATTCCACATATCCATCCAGTCAGGTGTCTCGGCGCTGTCGGCGGAGACACCTCATTCATCTGCTCTTGTACCTCTCTAATATAGCCTTCTCCCTCAGACATGTCGACACACGCGTACCGACACACCCCACACACACACACCCCACACACACACACACACACACACACACACACACACACACACACACGGAATGCTCTTTCTGGAGACAGTTCCCCCACCAGGCCCTTTGGAGAGACAGAGAGAGAGTATGCCAGCACACACCCCAGCGCTATATAACCCAGGAATCACACAGTAAATTAATGTTTACCCAGTAGCGCTGTATGTAATTGCGCTGAATTATGTGCCCCCCCCCCTCTCTTTTGAACCCTCTTGTCTACCATGTAAGCAGGGGAGAGTCCAGGGGGGTGTTTCCTCTCAGCGGTGCTGTGGAGAAAAAATGGCGCTGGTGAGTGCTGAGGGAGAAGCCCCGCCCCCTCGGCGGTGGGCTTCTGTCCCGCTAAAATTGTAAACTTGGCGGGGGATCATACATATATACAGTGCCCAGCTGTATATATGTTCATTTTATGTTAAACGAGGTTTATATTGCTGCCCAGGGCGCCCCCCCAGCGCCCTGCACCCTTACAGTGACCGGAGTATGTGTGGTGTAGGGGAGCAATGGCGCACAGCTGCAGTGCTGTGCGTTACCTCTCATGAAGATCAAGGTGCCTTCTGCCGCCTCTGACGATTCTTTTCCTCAATACTCACCCGGCTTCTATCTTCCGGCTCTGCGAGGGGGACGGCGGCGCCGCTCTGGGACGGACGGCTAGGGTAAGATCCTGCGTACCGATCCCTCTGGAGCTAATGGTGTCCAGTAGCCTAAGAAGCAGGACCTAGCTTCAGAGAGTAGGGCTGCTTCTCTCCCCTCAGTCCCTCGATGCAGGGAGTCTGTTGCCAGCAGAGCTCCCTGAAAATAAAAAGACCTAACAAAATACTTTCTATCAGCAAACTCGGGAGAGCTCACTGAAAAGCACCCAGCTCCTCTGGGCACAGTATCAAACTGAGGTCTGGAGGAGGGGCATAGAGGGAGGAGCCAGTGCACACCCAGGTCTAAAGACTTTCTTAAAGTGCCCATGTCTCCTGCGGAGCCCGTCTATCCCCATGGTCCTTACGGAGTCCCCAGCATCCTCTAGGACGTAAGAGAAATCTTATTTTCTCTACGTACATAATCACTGCTGTAGGCAGAAATGCCCCAAAAACAGCAGTGACACACCTGTACCGCCACACCCCGTTATCCCAAACCGTCCATTCCTGTCAATCACTTTGTGTTTAAATTCCCATTGGGAGCTCCACCACAAAGATACCTTTCATGCGTAGTCTTCCTATTATCGCTCCGTTGTGTCGGCATTGTGTACAAACATGAATTAGGCACTTAGTCAAAGTTGCAGTGCGCCATGTCAAATATAAAGTTTCCAGAAGGCGAAAAGACTGGTACGGGGCATTTGTTTTTCTTGTTGATTACTGGGATGTTCCCACGGCATGTACAGTGATGCTGGATCTCTCTTACGCTGCAAGGCCAGGATCATGTACTGCAGCAAATGTTACAAGGCCACTCTGATGCACAGGTTAGTACATAAACCTGGTGTAGCAGAACCCGCTCTGTCACCAGGGGCCACCTGTCGTATTACTAGACGTATAACCAGCGCTTTATGCAATGATCTGTCGCTGATACACCCTGGTCCCCAGGCCCGTGCCACTCTCAGGGATGTGTCATTAGGAAGCTCTACAATCAGGATGTATGGGGGGGATATCCACAAATCCCTGGCCCTCATTTTCCCTGACCGACACCACGTCTCCCTGAAGTCTTTTTCGAAACCTTCCGGGGTTTCCGTCCAACAGGAGATCTCATTTTATACAGTCACGCTGTCCAAGCAGGAATAAAAGACGCGATTAATGCGAGAAGACTACCGCACAGGCACTCGTTAGATGGTAACGAGCCTCGCGTAAGGAGCATGACTGCCGGCTGTTTCTCCAGACGGAGCCTCTGAAGTGAAAGGAATTAGAAAGTCTGAGCAGAAACTCCTGCAGTTCTCTTGAAAGTTTCTTGTTGCTGCAGCTGCCGCACATACAGTACACTCGCTTTTCCCATCTACATCACAGACATTACTGGCAGCTGGGTGCAGAGAAAAACATTACACACAGAATAGCAGCATTGCCAGTCCGCTGATCTGCGTGCTGTGCTCGTTCAGTACTGTCTAATGCGCCATTACTATATACCGCAGTTTTACCAGCGCTTAACAGTCTACTAAGCTGTGTGCTGTGCTCATTCAGTACTGTCTAATGCGCCATTACTATATACCGCAGTTTTACCAGCGCTTAACAGTCTACTAAGCTGTGTGCTGTGCTCATTCAGTACTGTCTAATACGCCATTACTATATACCGCAGCTTTACCAGCGCTTAACAGTCTGCTAAGCTGCGTGCTGTGCTCATTCAGTACTGTCTAATACGCCATTACTATATACCGCAGCTTTACCAGCGCTTAACAGTCTGATAAGCTGCGTGCTGTGCTCGTTCAGTACTGTCTAATGCACCATTACTATATACCGCAGCTTTACCAGCGCTTAACAGTCTGCTGATCTGCGTGCTGTTCACTACTGTCTAATACAGTCTTAATACAGTCTGCTAAGCTGCGTGCTGTTCACTACTGTCTAATGCGCCATTACTATATACAGCAGCTTTACCAGCGCTTAACAGTCTGCTGATCTGCGTGCTGTTCACTACAGTCTAATACAGTCTGCTAAGCTGCGTGCTGTTCACTACTGTCTAATACGCCATTACTATATACCGCAGCTTTACCAGCGCTTAACAGTCTGATAAGCTGCGTGCTGTGCTCGTTCAGTACTGTCTAATGCGCCATTACTATATACCGCAGCTTTACCAGCGCTTAACAGTCTGCTGATCTGCGTGCTGTTCACTACTGTCTAATACAGTCTTAATACAGTCTGCTAAGCTGCGTGCTGTTCACTACTGTCTAATGCGCCATTACTATATACAGCAGCTTTACCAGCGCTTAACAGTCTGCTGATCTGCGTGCTGTTCACTACAGTCTAATACAGTCTAATACAGTCTGCTAAGCTGCGTGCTGTTCACTACTGTCTAATACGCCATTACTATATACCGCAGCTTTACCAGCGCTTAACAGTCTGATAAGCTGCGTGCTGTGCTTGTTCAGTACTGTCTAATGCGCCATTACTATATACCGCAGCTTTACCAGCGCTTAACAGTCTGCTGATCTGCGTGCTGTGCTCGTTCACTACTGTCTAATGCGCCATTACTATATACCGCAGCTTTACTAGCGCTTAACAGTCTGCTAAGCTGCGTGCTGTGCTCGTTCAGTACTGTCTAATATGCCATTACTATATATCAGCACTTTACACTCTGCTGAGCTGCGTGCTGTGCTCGTTCACTACTGTCTAATGCGCCATTACTATATACCGCAGCTTTACTAGCACTTAACAGTCTGCTAAGCTGCGTGCTGTGCTCGTTCAGTACTGTCTAATATGCCATTACTATATATCAGCACTTTACACTCTGCTGAGCTGCGTGCTGTGCTCGTTCACTACTGTCTAATGCGCCATTACTATATACCGCAGCTTTACTAGCGCTTAACAGTCTGCTAAGCTGCGTGCTGTGCTCGTTCAGTACTGTCTAATATGCCATTACTATATATCAGCACTTTACACTCTGCTGAGCTGCGTGCTGTGCTCGTTCACTACTGTCTAATGCGCCATTACTATATACCGCAGCTTTACTAGCACTTAACAGTCTGCTAAGCTGCGTGCTGTGCTCGTTCAGTACTGTCTAATATGCCATTACTATATATCAGCACTTTACACTCTGCTGAGCTGCGTGCTGTGCTCGTTCACTACTGTCTAATGCGCCATTACTATATACCGCAGCTTTACCAGCGCTTAACAGTCTGCTGATCTGCGTGCTGTGCTCGTTCACTACTGTCTAATGCGCCATTACTATATACCGCAGCTTTACTAGCGCTTAACAGTCTGCTAAGCTGCGTGCTGTGCTCGTTCAGTACTGTCTAATATGCCATTACTATATATCAGCACTTTACACTCTGCTGAGCTGCGTGCTGTGCTCGTTCACTACTGTCTAATGCGCCATTACTATATACCGCAGCTTTACTAGCACTTAACAGTCTGCTAAGCTGCGTGCTGTGCTCGTTCAGTACTGTCTAATATGCCATTACTATATATCAGCACTTTACACTCTGCTGAGCTGCGTGCTGTGCTCGTTCACTACTGTCTAATGCGCCATTACTATATACCGCAGCTTTACTAGCACTTAACAGTCTGCTAAGCTGCGTGCTGTGCTCGTTCAGTACTGTCTAATATGCCATTACTATATATCAGCACTTTACACTCTGCTGAGCTGCGTGCTGTGCTCGTTCACTACTGTCTAATGCGCCATTACTATATACCGCAGCTTTACTAGCGCTTAACAGTCTGCTAAGCTGCGTGCTGTGCTCGTTCAGTACTGTCTAATATGCCATTACTATATATCAGCACTTTACACTCTGCTGAGCTGCGTGCTGTGCTCGTTCACTACTGTCTAATGCGCCATTACTATATACCGCAGCTTTACTAGCACTTAACAGTCTGCTAAGCTGCGTGCTGTGCTCGTTCAGTACTGTCTAATATGCCATTACTATATATCAGCACTTTACACTCTGCTGAGCTGCGTGCTGTGCTCGTTCACTACTGTCTAATGCGCCATTACTATATACCGCAGCTTTACTAGCACTTAACAGTCTGCTAAGCTGCGTGCTGTGCTCGTTCAGTACTGTCTAATATGCCATTACTATATATCAGCACTTTACACTCTGCTGAGCTGCGTGCTGTGCTCGTTCACTACTGTCTAATGCGCCATTACTATATACCGCAGCTTTACCAGCGCTTAACAGTCTGCTGATCTGCGTGCTGTGCTCGTTCACTACTGTCTAATGCGCCATTACTATATACCGCAGCTTTACTAGCGCTTAACAGTCTGCTAAGCTGCGTGCTGTGCTCGTTCAGTACTGTCTAATATGCCATTACTATATATCAGCACTTTACACTCTGCTGAGCTGCGTGCTGTGCTCGTTCACTACTGTCTAATGCGCCATTACTATATACCGCAGCTTTACTAGCACTTAACAGTCTGCTAAGCTGCGTGCTGTGCTCGTTCAGTACTGTCTAATATGCCATTACTATATATCAGCACTTTACACTCTGCTGAGCTGCGTGCTGTGCTCGTTCACTACTGTCTAATGCGCCATTACTATATACCGCAGCTTTACTAGCACTTAACAGTCTGCTAAGCTGCGTGCTGTGCTCGTTCAGTACTGTCTAATATGCCATTACTATATATCAGCACTTTACACTCTGCTGAGCTGCGTGCTGTGCTCGTTCACTACTGTCTAATGCGCCATTACTATATACCGCAGCTTTACTAGCGCTTAACAGTCTGCTAAGCTGCGTGCTGTGCTCGTTCAGTACTGTCTAATATGCCATTACTATATATCAGCACTTTACACTCTGCTGAGCTGCGTGCTGTGCTCGTTCACTACTGTCTAATGCGCCATTACTATATACCGCAGCTTTACTAGCACTTAACAGTCTGCTAAGCTGCGTGCTGTGCTCGTTCAGTACTGTCTAATATGCCATTACTATATATCAGCACTTTACACTCTGCTGAGCTGCGTGCTGTGCTCGTTCACTACTGTCTAATGCGCCATTACTATATACCGCAGCTTTACTAGCGCTTAACAGTCTGCTAAGCTGCGTGCTGTGCTCGTTCAGTACTGTCTAATATGCCATTACTATATATCAGCACTTTACACTCTGCTGAGCTGCGTGCTGTGCTCGTTCACTACTGTCTAATGCGCCATTACTATATACCGCAGCTTTACTAGCACTTAACAGTCTGCTAAGCTGTGTGCTGTGCTCGTTCAGTACTGTCTAATACGCCATTACCACATTACCATATACCGCAGCTTTACCAGCGCTTAACAGTCTGCTGATCTGCGTGCTGTGCTCGTTCACTACTGTCTAATGCGCCATTACTATATACAGCAGCTTTACCAACGTTCAACAGTCTGTTAAGCTGTGTGCTGTGCTCGTTCAGTACTGTATAATACGCCATTACTATATACCAGAGCTTTACCAGCGCTTAACACTCTGCTGTGCTCATTCAGTACTGTGTAGTGCCCCATTATTACCGCAGATTTATCAGCACTTAACAGTCTGCTGAGCTGTGTGCTGTTCTCGTTTAGTACTGTCTAGTGCACCATTACTATGTACTGCAGATTTACCACTGCTTAACAGTCTGCTGTGCTGCGCTCATTCAGTTCTGTGTAGTGCCCCATTATTATGTACCGCAGCTTTATCAGCACTTAACAGTCTGCTGAGCTGTGTGCTGTGCTCGTTTAGTGCTGTCTAGTGCGCCATTACTATGTACTGCAGATTTACCACTGCTCAACAGTCTGCTGAGCTGTGTGCTGTGCTCGTTCAGTACTATCAAACGTGCCATTACTATATACTGCAGCTTTACCAGCGCTTAACAGTCTGCTAAGCTGCGTGCTGTGCTCATTCAGTACTGTCTAATATGCCATTACTATATACCAGAGCTTTACCAGCGCTTAACACTCTGCTGTGCTGCGTGCTGTGCTCATTCAGTACTGTGTAGTGCCCCATTATTATGTACCGCAGCTTTATCAGCATTTAAGTCTGCTGAGCTGTGTGCTGTGCTCGTTTAGTACTGTCTAGTGTGCCATTACTATGTACTGCAGATTTACCACTGCTTATCAGTCTGCTGAGCTGCATGCTGTGCTCGTTCAGTACTGTCTAATGCGCCATTACTATGTACCTTAGCCTAACGAGCACTTAATAGTCTGCTGAGTTGCGTGCTGTGCTCGTTCAGTGATTACTGGCTAATGCGTCATTACAATGTACTGCAGATTTACGAGTGCTGAACAGTCTGCCGAGCAGGTTGTTGTGATTGTTCAGTACTGTCTAGTGCACCATTACTATATACCGCAGCTTTGCCAGTGAGAAACAGCCTACTGAGCTGCATGCTGTGCTCGTTCAGTACTGCCTAGTGTGCCATTACTATGTACCGCAGCTTTACGAGTACTTAAGTCTGCTGTGCTCGTCTATTGTGCCATTACTATGTACTGCAGCTTTACCAGCGCTGAACAGTCTGCTGAGCTGCGTGCTGTGCTCGTTCACTATTGTCTAATGCGCCATCACTATGTACTGCAGCTTTACCAGTGAGCAATAGCCTGCTGAGATTCGTTCTGTGCTCGTTCAGTACTGTCTGCTGATCTGCGTGCTGCTTTCCAGGGAAACACTGTAACGTAGCATTTTGTATGCACATACAGCCGCACACAGAATATAGGCATGCCCCATATCACTTTAATCAGCATAAGCTGCTTGTGCGTCCTATTCGCATAGCAATGTGACTTAGATGCATTTAAACTGAAAAAATCACACATAAAGACTCGGCGCTACCGAGATATCACCACGGCATGGCGTAACTAGAAGGGCTGTTTAACAAGACTGCAGCAAGCAGGTAGGAGGACACATCTGTATGCCACAGTTTTACCAGTGTGCTGAATCTGCTGAACTGTGTGCTGTGCTCGTTTAGTACTGTCTAATGCTTCATTTATATGTCCCACAAACCCGAGGGGGATTTGTATTATTATCACTGATTTATGTCTCTGCTCCTGTTATCTTCCATATATCATCCTACAGTAGCTTTATGTGACAGTGGATATACAGAAAGTCATGCTTATTCCTGATATGCATTACCAGGGAAATTATAACTTCTCATATTCCCCTCAAGGGTATGGGCCTATTGGGGAAACTATCTATAACTATATTAATGCAAGACATCACCCTGCTGGCTCTACATCATCAGGTCCCAATACCTAGGGGTGTTGCTACAACCACTGGCTGGACCTGAGGATCACAGCAAGGACCAGGTATGGGAGAGAGCAGCCACCATCTCCACTGACGGTGACTCTGGGGGTGATTTAGACCTGATCGTAGATGTGCTAAATTTACTCTAACATGCGGGGGGACGCCCAGCACAGGGCTAGACCACCCCGCATGTCAGGCCCTGCCCCATCCCCCGCACGGGTGCGAAAGGATCGCATGGCGATGATGCTTTTGCACCCGCCGAGTAGCTGCGTGTGACGTCGCAACGGTCCGGACATGCCTCCGTTGTCCGGACCGCGCCCCACCAACGGCGTTCTAACGCCATTGGCACGCCCCGTCCTGCCCTGTGACCGTCTCTGCCTGTCATGCTGCGCGTGCGCACTCCCCCAAAGGGATTCGGACTGCGATCGCTGCTGCAGCGATCAAGTCTGAATTAGGCCCTCTGGCTGCCTCTCCTAATGTCATACAGCCATTAGTTGCTCAGTGCGAGGCGATGTACCCGTCGCATGATCAGTAGCAGGACATAAGGTGGGTGCAAATGAGGCTTTCAGTATTACTGCTCATTGTGATGGAATATTATGCTTGGTAAATAGACTTGAGTAATGGTGGGCTACATGAGGGGGCCTCATGCTGTATAATTCCGCCTGTTTTCAAAACAAACATCCAGTTACATATACAGGGCTGTCAACATGTCTGTATGCCTACTTTGAGCACTCTGGAGTGAGTTCTTAGGCTTGTGATAAAGAGAAATTTGGACAACAGGTACTTCAGAGGATGCGCTAACTATTTATTAGGAAGCAAAATATTGCTTACATTTTGTCAAAAGGTGGAGATGTGATAAAAGTCACGTTAAGAGCACTATAGTTGTTCTATGTGGCCTCCACTGTGGTCAACAAGAGTTTCCATTGGAAGAACAGATTTCTTCAACTGGTCACATAGTCAATAGTCACACTCTTCAAGTGATATGTATCACCACACTGCCATCTGGTGACAAAATAAGTACTGTAGCTATTTTTTCTTGATAAATTGCTAGGACATCCTCTCCCCCTGTAGTAGCAGCACATTCTCCCTTCCCCCATCTAGCAGCGCATTCTCCACTTCCCCCATCTACAGTAGCAGGAATCTTCCTTCCCCACCATCTAGCAGAATATTCTTCACTCTCCCCTTATAGCAGCACATTCTCCTGCCCTACTGTAGCAGCACATTCATTACCAACATATTCTTTCTGTAGCAGCACATTCTCCTCTCTCCCCCCTGAAGCAGCACATTCTCCCCTCTCCCTCTTGTAGCAACACATTCTCCCCTTTCCTCCTCTGTAGCAGAACATCCCCCCCTGTAGCAGTACATTCCTCCACCCATAGCAGCACATTCTCCCCTTTCCTCCTCTGTAGCAGCACATTATCCCCTTTCCTCCCTGTAGTAGCACACTCTCCCCTTTCCTCCCTGTAGTAGCACACTCTCCCCTTTCCTCCCTGTAGTAGCACACTCTCCCCTTTCCTCCCTGTAGTAGCACACTCTCCCCACTGTAGCAGCACATTCTCCCCTCCACCCACTGTAGCAGCACATTCTCTCCTCCACCCACTGTAGCAGCACATTCTCCCATTTCCTCCCCTGTAGCAGCACATTCTCACCTTTCCTCCCCTGTAGCAGCACATTCTCCCCTCCACCCACTGTAGCAGCACATTCTCCCCTCCACCCCCTGTAGCAGCACATTCTGCCATTTACCCCCTGTAGCAGCGCACTCTCCCCTTTAACCCCTGTAGCAGCACATTCTCCCCCCTACCCCCTGTAGCAGCACATTCTCCCCTCCACCCCCTGTAGCACCACATTCTCCCCTTTACCCCCTGTAGCAGCACATTCTCCCCCCTACCCCCTGTAGCAGCACATTCTCCCCTCCACCCCCTGTAGCACCACATTCTCCCCTTTACCCCCTGTAGCAGCACATTCTCCCCCCTACCCCTTGTAGCAGCACATTCTCCCCCCTGTAGCAGCTCATTCAAGGGTTGGCAAACTGAAACCATTGCAGCATTTACATTATATGTGGTCTGAATCCTACAGTATACAGTTACGGAATATCAGTGACTGCGTTATGATCAATCAATGGGTTTAATTTATCTTTGACGTACCATGTTCATAGCACTGTAACACTATAAAGAAAAGCAATTAGTGTGCAGCCACTAATCACATCCCATAGAACATGAGCTTGGTCTGGTAACACTGTATGTTACTTGTAAAATGTGGTCTCCAGGGACATCACCTGGAATATGCTCATTATACTGACTACCTTGTGTGCCATTTATCACTGACACCTTCTCCCTTTTTCAGTAAGAGTTTATTTCAGTCTGTGCTGCGCAGAGAACCTGTCATTCCGTAATACAGATAAATCAGGCTCCTAACAACCAAGGGGGCGATCAATACAGGCCTTATGTAAAATATAGCCTCTGTTTTGTTTGTATATCAAAGAGAATCTACGCACTAACCGAGTTACTGCCAGACCCTACCCATGATATACTGAGGCAACGCTGACTTCTGCAGAACTTATATTCAGCCTCACACTTTCTATACAGTAACATTGCAGTACAAGGATACGGGGATTGTCTTACCTGTTCTAGATGTATGGCCAACTGAACAGTTACTGTAAGTGCTCAGTATGTGGAAATATTAGGGGCACGGTCTCCTTAGGTGCTGGTAACCAGGGGTGTATCTAGGGGTCTGAGCGCCCCTGGCAAAGTAAGGGCTCCTACACACACACACATATTTGAAATGAGGGTGTATCAAAAAAAAGTTGTGGCCTTGTAAGAAAGGGGAGTGGCCACACAATAGTACTTCAAATTCAAATTATGCCACAACGTAGCATATTACACCACACAGTAGTGTCTCTTATTGACGTTATGCCACACAGTATCACATTACACCGCACAGTAGTGTCTTATTCACATTATGGGGTATATGCAATTGCGGTCGAATTCTGGCTGGAATTCGACCGTTTTTAAATTCGACACATTTCGACTGTCGAATTCCGGCCGCCGGCGACGGAATTCGACATATTCAATAAAAAAACGGATTTGACAGTCCCGCTGTCGAAAAACGGCGGAATTGACGGATAAGTGCGTCCTGGATTCGACTTTTCCGACGGTACAAAAAGGGTTAAAAAACGGGGGGGAAATGCGTGGGGTCCCCCCTCCTAAGCATAACCAGCCTCGGGCTCTTTGAGCCGGTCCTGGTTGCCAAAATACGGGGGGAAAAATGACAGGGGATCCCCTGTATTTTAACAACCAGCACCGGGCTCTGCGCCTGGTCCTGGTGCAAAAAATACGGGGGACAAAAAGCGTAGGGGTCCCCCGTATTTTTTGTACCAGCACCGGGCTCCACTAGCTGGACAGATAATGCCACAGCCGGGGGACACTTTTATACCGCTCCCTGCGGCCGTGGCATTAAATATCCAACTAGTCACCCCTAGCCCGAGGCTGTCCCCCCCCATCCAAGGGGCTGCGGATGGGGGGCTGATAGCCTTGAGTAAAATGTCAGAATATTGTTTTTTGCAGAAGAACTACAAGTCCCCGCAAGCCGGTACTTGGAGAACCACAAGTACCAGCATGCGGGGGGAAACTGGCCCGCTGGTACCTGTAGTTCTTCTGCAAAAAAAATACCCAAATAAAAACAGGACACGCACACCGTGAAAATACAACTTTATTTCACACATGCCGACACACACATACTTACCTATGTTGACACGCCGACTCTGTCCACGTCTCCTGTCGCCGACAATCCGGGGTACCTGAAAATACAATTATACTCACCTAAATCCAGTGTCCAGAGATATTTGTAATCCACGTACTTGGCAAAAAAACAAACCGCATTTACCCGATCCAGACGGACTGAAAGGGGTCCCATGTTTACACATGGGACCCCTTTCCCCGAATGCAGAGACCCCCTGTGACTGCTGTCACAGAGAGTCCCTTCAGCCAATCAGGAAGCGCCACGTCGTGGCACTCTCCTGATTGGCTGTATGCGCGTCTGAGCTGTCAGACGCGCATAACACAACTCCCTCCATTAGTTTCAATGGTGGGAACTTTGCGGTCAGCGGTGGGGTTACCCGCGGTCAGCGGCTGACTGCGGGTAACCCCACCGCTGACCGCAAAGTTCCCACCATTGAAACTAATGGAGGGAGCTGTGCGATGCGCTGTCTGACAGCTCAGACGCACAAAGCCAATCAGGAGAGTGCCACGACGTAGCGCTTCCTGATTGGCTGAAAGGACTCTGTGACAGCAGTCACAGGGGGTCTCTGCATTCGGGGAAAGGGGTCCCATGTGTGAACATGGGACCCCTTTCAGTCCGGCTGGATTGGGTGTTCGTGTTTTTTTTTGTGCCAAGTACGTGGATTACAATAACCGGACACTGGATCAGGTGAGTATAAATTTTATTTGCAGGTACCCCGGACGTCTGCATTGGAGACGTGGACACAGTCGGCGTGTCAACATAGGTAAGTATGTATGTGTCAGTATGTATGTAATAAAGCTTTACTTTCAAGGTGTCTGTGTCCTGTTGTTATTTGGGTATTTTTTTTGCAGAAGAACTACAGGTACCAGCGGGCCCGTTTCCCCCCCGCATGCTGGTACTTGTGGTTCTCCAAGTACCAGCTTGCGGGGAGGCTTGCTGGGACTTGTAGTTCTTCTGTAAAAAACAATATTCTTTGTTTTTACTCAAGGCTATGAGCCCCCCATCCGCAGCCCATGGATGGGGGGGACAGCCTCGGGTGACTAGTTGGATATTTAATGCCACGGCCGCAGGGAGCAGTATAAAAGTGTCCCCAGGCTGTGGCATTATCTGTCCAGCTAGTGGAGCCCGGTGCTGGTACAAAAAATACGGGGGACCCCTATGCTTTTTGTCCCCCGTATTTTTTGCACCAGGACCAGGCGCAGAGCCCGGTGCTGGTTGTTAAAATACGGGGGATCCCCTGTAATTCCCCCCCCGTATTTTGGCAACCAGGACCGGCTCGAAGAGCCCGAGGCTGGTTATGCTTAGGAGGGGGGACCCCACGCAATTTTTTTTCTGATTTTTAACCCATTGCATGAAAAAAAAAGTTAAAAAAATATATAAATAATACTTGTGGCTCCTAAAAAGACAAACCATGTACCTAATCCCTTCTAATATAAATAGATATGTTATTAGCAATAAAAAAAAACACACAAAAATGGACGAATTTACTGTCGAAAAGCACTATTGTCGAATTGTCAAACTTCAATTGAATATACTTTTGTCGAATTGCCGCATTTTTAACGCTGCAGACATGTCGAATTTGAGAAATGTCAAATTGGAAAAAGTCGAATTTCAAACGTCCGTTTTTTTGTCGAAAAGTCCTGTATTGCATTGTCGAATCCAATTCGACATGTTTTTTGTGTCGAAATCAGCCCGTTTTTCGACTTTTCCGGCAATTCGCCGGCAATTGCATATACCCCTATGCCACACAGTATCACATTACACTGCACAGTAGTGTCTCTTATTCACGTTATGCCACACAGTATCACATTACACCGCAAAGTAGTGTCTCTTATTCATGTTATGCCACACAGTATCACATTACACTGCACAGTAGTGTCTCTTATTCACGTTATGCCACATAGTATCAAATTACACTGCACAGTAGTGTCTCTTATTCACGTTATGCCACACAGTATCAAATTACACTGCACAGTAGTGTCTCTTATTCACGTTATGTTACACAGTATCACATTACACCGCACAGTAGTGTCTCTTATTCACATTATGCCACACAGTATCACATTACACTGCACAGTAGTGTCTCTTATTCACGTTATGCCACATAGTATCAAATTACACTGCACAGTAGTGTCTCTTATTCACGTTATGCCACACAGTATCACATTACACCGCACAGTAGTGTCTCTTATTCACATTATGCCACACAGTATCACATTGCACCGCACAGTAGTGTCTCTTATTCACGTTATGCCACACAGTATTACATTACACCGCACAGTAGTGTCTGTTATTCACGTTATGCCACACAGTATCACATTACACCGCACAGTAGTGTCTCTTATTCACGTTATGCCACACAGTATCACATTACACTGCACAGTAGTGTCTCTTATTCACGTTATGCCACACAGTATCGCATTACACTGCACAGTAGTGTCTCTTATTCACGTTATGCTACACAGTATCACATTACACCGCACAGTAGTGTCTGTTATTCACGTTATGCCACACAGTATCACATTACACCGCACAGTAGTGTCTCTTATTCACGTTATGCCACACAGTATCACATTGCACCGCACAGTAGTGTCTCTTATTCACGTTATGCCACACAGTATTACATTACACCGCACAGTAGTGTCTCTTATTCACGTTATGCCACACAGTATCACATTGCACCGCACAGTAGTGTCTCTTATTCACGTTATGCCACACAGTATTACATTACACCGCACAGTAGTGTCTGTTATTCACGTTATGCCACACAGTATCACATTACACCGCACAGTAGTGTCTCTTATTCACGTTATGCCACACAGTATCACATTACACTGCACAGTAGTGTCTCTTATTCACGTTATGCCACACAGTATTACATTACACCGCACAGTAGTGTCTCTTATTCACGTTATGCCACACAGTATCGCATTACACCGCACAGTAGTGTCTCTTATTCACGTTATGCCACACAGTATCACATTACACCGCACAGTAGTGTCTCTTATTCACGTTATGCCACACAGTATCACATTACACCGCACAGTAGTGTCTCTTATTCACGTTATGCCACACAGTATCACATTACACCGCACAGTAGTGTCTCTTATTCACGTTATGCCACACAGTATCACATTACACCGCACAGTAGTGTCTCCTATTCACGTTATGCCACACAGTATCAAATTACACCGCACAGTAGTGTCTCTTATTAACGTTATTCCACAGTATCACATTACACCGCACAGTAGTGTCTCTTATTCACGTTATGCCACACAGTATCACATTACACTGCACAGTAGTGTCTCCTATTCACGTTATGCCACACAGTATCAAATTACACCGCACAGTAGTGTCTCTTATTAACGTTATTCCACAGTATCACATTACACCGCACAGTAGTGTCTCTTATTCACGTTATGCCACACAGTATCACATTACACTGCACAGTAGTGTCTCTTATTCACGTTATGCCACACAGTATTACATTACACCGCACAGTAGTGTCTCTTATTCACGTTATGCCACACAGTATCGCATTACACCGCACAGTAGTGTCTCTTATTCACGTTATGCCACACAGTATCACATTACACCGCACAGTAGTGTCTCTTATTCACGTTATGCCACACAGTATCACATTACACCGCACAGTAGTGTCTCTTATTCACGTTATGCCACACAGTATCACATTACACCGCACAGTAGTGTCTCTTATTCACGTTATGCCACACAGTATCACATTACACCGCACAGTAGTGTCTCCTATTCACGTTATGCCACACAGTATCAAATTACACTGCACAGTAGTGTCTCTTATTAACGTTATTCCACAGTATCACATTACACCGCACAGTAGTGTCTCTTATTCACGTTATGCCACACAGTATCACATTACACTGCACAGTAGTGTCTCTTATTCACGTTATGCCACACAGTATCACATTACACCGCACAGTAGTGTCTCTTATTCACGTTATGCCACACAGTATCACATTACACTGCACAGTAGTGTCTCTTATTCACGTTATGCCACACAGTATCACATTACACCACACAGTAGTGTCTCTTATTCACGTTATGCCACACAGTATCACATTACACTGCACAGTAGTGTCTCTTATTCACGTTATGCCACACAGTATCACATTACACCGCACAGTAGTGTCTCTTATTCACGTTATGCCACACAGTATCACATTACACCGCACAGTAGTGTCTCTTATTCACGTTATGCCACACAGTATCACATTACACTGCACAGTAGTGTCTCTTATTCACGTTATGCCACACAGTATCACATTACACCGCACAGTAGTGTCTCTTATTCATGTTATGCCACACAGTATCACATTACACCACACAGTAGTGTCTCTTATTCACGTTATGCCACACAGTATCACATTACACCGCACAGTAGTGTCTCTTATTCACGTTATGCCACACAGTATCACATTACACCGCACAGTAGTGTCTCTTATTCACGTTATGCCACACAGTATCACATTACACCGCACAGTAGTGTCTCTTATTCACGTTATGCCACACAGTATCACATTACACCGCACAGTAGTGTCTCCTATTCACGTTATGCCACACAGTATCAAATTACACTGCACAGTAGTGTCTCTTATTAACGTTATTCCACAGTATCACATTACACCGCACAGTAGTGTCTCTTATTCACGTTATGCCACACAGTATCACATTACACTGCACAGTAGTGTCTCTTATTCACGTTATGCCACACAGTATCACATTACACCGCACAGTAGTGTCTCTTATTCACGTTATGCCACACAGTATCACATTACACTGCACAGTAGTGTCTCTTATTCACGTTATGCCACACAGTATCACATTACACCGCACAGTAGTGTCTCTTATTCACGTTATGCCACACAGTATCACATTACACTGCACAGTAGTGTCTCTTATTCACGTTATGCCACACAGTATCACATTACACCGCACAGTAGTGTCTCTTATTCACGTTATGCCACACAGTATCACATTACACTGCACAGTAGTGTCTCTTATTCACGTTATGCCACACAGTATCACATTACACCGCACAGTAGTGTCTCTTATTCATGTTATGCCACACAGTATCACATTACACCGCACAGTAGTGTCTCCTATTCACGTTATGCCACACAGCAGTACCCCTATAGGAAACACTGTCTATAGAAGACATATAGGAATGCAAATAGAAAATAGAACTGTGGACCAGTTATAGAATATAACTATAGAATATATTCCTATTTTTATACGTGTACTGTGGTAAAACCGCATTCAGGGATGTGACTGCAATATCTCTGTTCTCAGCGCTCCGTCGATTGGATCACATTGACTGTGAACACCTTGCCGGATTACCAGGCAGAGGCATTCGAGGGGAGTGCGTGGGGAAAACGGGGGCGGGCTGTCTGCATTTTCGGGGCGGCTGAGTGACATCACACGCAGTCACCCCTATGTGAAAAATGGCAGCGGACCACCTGCATACTCAGTCTAACTGCAGCTGCAGCGGGTCTTCTACAGTTGCTGCGACCACAATTAAATTGCGGTCGCAGTCGCTGAGCAGGCCATTCAGCATGCTGGACGGCCTCGCCCTGCGATGGATGAGCATCCCCCAGCATGCAATAGAAAGGACTGCAGATTCTGCTTTTTAGTACATCTGATCCCGCCCATAGGCACACACATATACACTTACATACATGTGATATACAGTACAGTCACACATGCAGTATATATAAATAGTTACACACATGCACACATATATACAGTCACATACATACATAGTTACACACTTATTCACATACATAATCACACACTAATACACACAAACATACATACACATATAGTAGACAGACTATATAGTGTTTACCCCCTCACTGCACAGACAGGGTACACTCATTGCATGTACTTCAGTAGCTCCTTGTCCTCTGCCCCTCTCCTCCATGCTGCTGGGTTGCCTGGCACTGACTGAGTGCCGTGTAGCTCCGCCCCTTGCTTCCACTCCCCGAAGGTCAATGCCGTGCAGTGCAGTCTTGTGCCACCGCTCCCCTCACTTAGGGGGACATTTACTAAGCAGTGATAAGAATGGAGAAGTGAGCCAGTGGAGAAGTTGCCCCATCAACCAATCAGCAGCTCTGTATAATGTTATAGTATGCAAATTATAGGTGTTACTTCAGTGCTGATTGGTTGCCATGGGCAACTTCTCCACTGGCTCACTTCTCCACTCTTATCACTGCTTAGTAAATGTCCCCCTAAATCCGGATTGTACCTTGTGACTCTGTTACTGCCGGCGCCGGTGTCCAGCGGCACTACACTAGTGATCAATCAGACTCAAAATAAACTACAGCTCCCGTAGCTCCCGGCAACAAGGGATGCTCGGAGCTGTAGTTTATGTTGTCTGATTACAAGTGAGGTGTGGTGCGCTGCCACCTGCACTAACAGACAGTCACCAAGTCTGACAGTACTACTGGATTCTACCCCCTGGCCGAGGATGACACTACCAGACGGCGCCCCCTCCTTGCCTGGCACCCCTGGAGAGTGCCATCCTGGCCAATGGGTAGATACGCCCCAGCTGGTAACAAAGACCATGAAATACTCCTGCACATTGAAATGCGCTGCCTGCGCACATACAGTAACACTGCGTGGCAGCAGAACTCGTAGTTTCTAAGTGGCCTTTTCCTTTAATCAACTTTACATTGCTTTTTTCCCTTCAGTTATAGCAAGAAGCGTCTCTCACCCGTCTCACTGTATTGTACTCATTGCATTTATCACCTACACCAGGGGCAGGCAACCTGTGGCACTCCAGCTGTATGGAACTACACATGCCAGCATGCCCTGCCACAGTCTTGCTGTTTGGGCGTGCTAAAAGCATGGCAGCTCTTGCTGGGATGTGTAGTTCCTCAGCAG
Source organism: Pseudophryne corroboree (assembly GCF_028390025.1). NCBI lineage: Eukaryota > Metazoa > Chordata > Amphibia > Anura > Myobatrachidae > Pseudophryne > Pseudophryne corroboree. The sequence continues at coordinate 50,308,385 of NC_086447.1, read as the reverse complement.
CTGGAGTATAAGACCGGGCTCAGCAGGGACATCCCCAATGCTCTTGAGTGGGCTCCCCCCATTCTCATACACACCCGTACTACGGGCCTAATTCAGACCTGGTTGCGCGCAGGCTGTTTTTTGCACTGCTGCGACCAGGTAGTCGCCGTCTACAGGAGAGGGGGGATAGAGCCATGCAGGGGAGCGATCGGCTGAGCAGAGAGCTGCACAAGCAATAAGTATGTGCAGTCTCTGCACAGCTCCAGACTTACTCACCTGCTGCGATCATCCTTCCTGGAGCTGACGTCAGGATCTCTCCCAGGAAACGGCCAGACACGCCTGCATTTTCTTTGACACTCCCAGAAAACGGTGAGTTGACACCCCCGGCCGGCCTCTTCCTGTCAATCTTCTTGTGTTCGCCGCTGCAAACGCTTTCTTCGTTCTTCTCGTCGATGCTCACCGGGCAACGATGCGCCTGGGCATTGCGGCCCGCACGCATGCGCTGTTCAGACCCGATCACACGGCTGCAAAAAACTGTAGCGTGCGATCGGGTCTGAATGACCCCCTATGATCTTATCAAAATAATGTTATCCCAATTTTCCTTCTGCCACTGGTTACCTGCAATTGTTTTTTCCCCCGTTGTGTTTTCTTTTCTCTCTCTTCCACCCCACTGTGTGCTTTTCCTGTAATGTTTACCTCCACTGATTGCACACCCTGCCATTGCGCCCTACATACGGGGTACATCATACTACTACACAAGTGTCAGTTTTCCCATATATGCACTGGGCCCTTGTATGGCTCACCTCCCACAGCGTAACCTTCGAAGTGCGCCCAACATGGCTGCCTCATCTGGTACACTTGTGGATGGAATGAAAAATACATGGACCTGGTGGTTTTGATGGAACCCTACTCTGAACTGTAGGACTCTGAAATCACCCCCATTTTGTGTCATCTCTTCTAGGGGTAGACTATTCCACCCTGGGTAATCCCAAGATGGCTGCCGTACCTGGTACCTTGTGAGGGTGGAATACACAACCCTTGGAAGTTATTACCCAAAATGCCTGCACCAATCCTGCATTATGCTTTCTGTGTGCTTACGGTTTTCTTTTATGTGTGTGTGACTTGTCTATTACTGTATTACTTAGATCCTCTGTATTATGTGCATTGTTTTTGATGCCTGTAAAGCGCCTTGAGTCCTGTTGGAGAAAGAGCGCTATATAAATAAAATTATTATTATTAATATCACCCTGCTGGCTGTAACTCATCAGGTCCCAGCAGGGACGGATCTAGACTTTTCTTTAGGGGGGGCGGTTTACTGTTTAATCTTGACTCCTCCCTCTACAGTCCCAACTCCTCCCATCTGCAATCCTAACTCCTCCTCTCTCAATTCTGACTGAACTTTTTGAGTGAGACTGAGATAGAGCTTTGTGATTGTTCTATGTACATGTGACTGTGCTATGGGGTAATTGTATTTATTAGCCCTAGTACCCACACACCAGCAAGTGAGGGGCAAATGCTCTGTAACCCTTGCTCTCCTGGCTCCTCTGTGCTGCTGTGGTATAAGCTGCAGCACATCGTTCTGCCTCAGGCTCTCCCAAGAGAGCTCTCTTCTGCTCAAAAGTGGGCGTGGCTATGACTGTGTTAGGGGGGGGGGCGGTCGCCCCCTTCGCCCCCCCCCCTAGATCCGGCCCTGGGTCCCAGTTTGCCGGAGGTGCGAGATTCTGTGCGGACATTTTTGTAAGCGCCAATCATTTACAAAACATGGTTTTGCAAAAAAACATCTGAATTCGGGCGGCAAACTGCACCTCCAAGCAAACTCAGATCCCATTACATCCAGCCTAATGTATAGGATTCGCTAACATGCCAGAAAAGCACAGAGATAAGACGTTGCTGGAGACTGGAAATACATGTTCAGAGCCGACATCCTCTCCGAATCCAGCCCGGAATTCTGTGTCACTATTTCAGCAGTGATAAATACACATGAAGGAAGCGATTCCTGCTCTTCAAAGCCTCTCTGCTAAACAATGATTGACAAGATCGCCAGCTTTCCTCCAACAGCCGCTTTCAATTATTTAATGCAGAGCAAATGTATTCTGTCTGTGAAGTCAGGAGCTGCGGCGCCTCAAACCAGCTGCCGTGCAACTGTGAGAACACTGTGGCCGAGCCGCCAAGTGGACTGTAACCCGGAAGGCGCAGTGATGAGGACACAGTACTCGCGCCGTTACTTGCGCCCATTCCCAGGTCTCCAGTCTGCTGCCCGTGTTATCTGAACGCCATAAGCACTGATTACAAGAAGCACGGCAGCCTATGTGCCCTGTGAGGGGGTGTGATACTAAATGCTGGTGATCGGCATGCTGACGGCCGTATGACCGACTGTGGCATCCTGACTTTTACAATGCTAACATTACCCCTCCCAAGCCCCCTACCCTGACCTGACTGGGGTGGTGGCTTGGGAGGGGTAATGTTAGCATTGGTGGCTAGACCCTCAATCCAATACTTACTATCTGGATGCCATCGGTCGAGATTCTGGTGCCAAGATTCTGCGTGGTGTCGGGATTCCGAGGTTGGGCACCTGACCACATCCCCTGTGAGGAAAGGGAATCACCGCTGTGCAAAACAAATGAGCAAGTTACAAAATAAGTGATGATAACATAAAAATCACCACTTTCAGAGATATTAGAAAAAAAAAAGATATTTCTGCAGGGCTGACGCTACCACATCTCATGACCCCAGCAAAGTGAGTCAGCAATGCTAACCAGCCTGCTACAGTGCCCCCATCATTGAAATGCCTCATTATGAAGACAAATCACCATTTTTCATGACTAAATTAAACTGGCATAGTCTTATGTTCTTTTATTATATACAGGGGCGCCACAATGTTTTTAGGTGGGTGGGTGGGAGATATAATTTCATATTGGTGCCCTCAGGGGGGGGGGGGGGGGGACGAAGGTGGAGCTGAGGGGAGGAACATATGAAGTGGGAGGTGAGAAAGTGGGGGGGGGGGCATATGAAGTGGGAGGTGAGAAAGTGGGGGGACATATGAAGTGGGAGGTGAGAAAGTGGGGGGACATATGAAGTGGGAGGTGAGAAAGTGGGGGGACATATGAAGTGGGAGGTGAGAAAGCGGGGGGACATATAAAGTGGGAGGTGAGAATGTGGGGGGACATATGACGTGGGAGGTGAGAAAGTGGGGGGACATATGAAGTGGGAGGTGAGAAAGTGGGGGGTGAGAAAGTGGGGGGACATATAAAGTGGGAGGTGAGAAAGTGGGGGGACATATGAAGTGGGAGGTGAGAAAGTGGGGGGGGACATATGAAGTCCCCCCCACATATGAAGTGGGGGGACATATGAAGTGGGAGGTGAGAAAGTGGGGGGACATATGAAGTGGGAGGTGAGAAAGTGGGGGGACATATGAAGTGGGGGGTGAGAAAGTGGGGGGACATATGAAGTGGGAGGTGAGAAAGCGGGGGGACCAGTCCACAGTAACCACCCACATACTGTAGGGGCTGGAGCTGGGTGCAGGGGGCCCTGGAGGCAGGCAGAGAGGGTCTGTGGGGAGGGAGGAGGTGGAGCAGGCGGAAAGGGGATTATCTCCATCCTAACACTGCCCGGGGTAAGCCTAGATGCCTGCCCAGTGACCAGGTACATTGTCACCTCTCAAATATTTTTTTTTGGGGGGGAGAGCTGCCCCCTGACCCCCCCCCCCCATGATTATATACACAGAAACATATTATATTTGTCTCTGAAAAGAAAATTATGACAACAAGAAGCAGAATACAGTCTGCAAAATCTCTTGCAGAAATACTTGAACCTCAGATTGATTCTTGTACCTCTGTCTGGTATCCGGTCAGATGTCTACATGTTTTTAATGTGGACATAGATCTTAGGCTGACATTCACTAACGTTACTGTCAAAATGTCGACATGTTCATAATGTCGACATTTAAAATGTTGACCCTAGAATGTCAACCATACTTTTTAGTATTATTTTTCGGTTTACGGTTAGGCTAAAATATGCAGAAAAAGGTATGTCGACAGCCTGGAGTCTACATGTTAAATGTCGACGTTATGACAAAGTCAGCATTTCTCTCAACACTCTGAACGTGGACTTTTCATACCACACGCCCTCTGGCTCTGTAGCAGATTCTCCAGCCGCTGTTCCTCCTCTGTGCATCTGTGAAAGCGGTGGAACGTCATCCATAGCCCAGGACCGTTGTAGTTTATCACCCACAGGCTGCGATGCTGTAAAACTGATTTCCCTGCAGCCCGATACAATGATCCTGCCGTATGGCCCCTTTCCTCTAATACCCACAACCTGTGACCAGATAATTACAGCGGCTCTAAGTGCCAGAGTTAATAAAAATGTTAATTTTTTACTCAATTCCCAGAACTGTTTTCCAAGTGCAATGTGTTCTGGCTGGCAGTGGGGGAGGCGCGAGGCTGGATTCTGTATCAGTTCTGATAAAGTGCCAACAATAGCTGGAAACGTCTGAATATTAAGGTCTCATGAAAATCCTCAGGAACATTTGGAGAGTTGCAATGAAAAGTTTGGGGCAAGCTGTAGGTTTAAATAACAACGCGCCATAGCCGTCACTGCTGGACGCCACCGCGGCGGCTAGTTCTAGATGGCTTGGGGATACATCTTGCACATACAGTAAGTGTAATCTGACATTCCGCGGTTCTTTCTGGCCATGTTTTAGGTCTCATAGAATTGTGAATACAGATGGAGCCAGGCTCATCTAGGCTTCTCTGCTGCACCCAGGTGCACCAAGGCTTATTAGCATAAGCCCTTCATCTATTGGTCTCAGCTGCAATACAATACAGAGAGAACAATACAGCAGGGGATTACGTCCGACTGCCCAGTCTCAGTTAAATCCTATTAAATGGATAGATGAGCAGGGCTCCATCTGTATATACAACATTACTTTGCGTGAGCGTGTACACTGCACTCTCTCCTATGAGACGGGTGTAACTTAAGCAACTTGAATCCTTTTGGAGAAAAGCGCTATATAAATAAAACTATTATTATAACTTCAATTAATTCCTAATGGAATAATGTCATTATTAGGATCTGCTGTATCAGTATAATGTACTGAAACATGACAGGAAGCCAAGCGTTCTATATTAATCCTTGTCGGCACTGTCGTTAGTGTCAGTGATCAACGCTTCTTCATCACGGCGCACTGACTGATGGACATGTTACGGAAACATTTTCTTAGCTTCTGACCTCTGGAGCAGCCAATCACTCAGCCCTTATTAGATTATAGCCCTGTAATTAGGGTGTATTTGCACAGACTAGGGGCTAAATTTACTAAGTGGCGGCTTTTACAAGTCACTTGTCTCAGCGCGTTTAAGTCCAAAATTGAAAACAGCAATTATATTCAAGGAAACACCTGCCGTGTTTTGCTGCAAAGTTAGTGGAAAGCGCTTGTCCAGTGAAATCTGGGTTCCTGTCTATAGACAGATAGTTAAAAGATAGACAGTCATTAGTTAGACACTATATGGTCGAGAGTCAAAAGTCAGACAGGGTCAAAAGTCAGACAGGGTCAAAAGTCAGACAGTCAAAAGTCAGACACAAAAAAAAATGTTTGATTTTTCTGTTTTTTACAACTTTTGCCTCATTTACTATCCATGTCACACAAACTATTACCTTTTAGTAAAGTTGTGGTGAGCGAAGCGGAGCGGAATGAGACACTGAGCCCGAAGCGTGGCGAGCGGACAAATTTCACCAATTTTGGGTTAAAAATGTTTAAAAACACAAAAAAAAATTTTTTGTGTGTGTCTGATTTATGACCCTGTCTGACTTTTGACTGTCTGACTTTTGATTCTGTCTGACTTTTGACCCTGTCTGACTTTTGACCGTCTGACTTTTGACCCTGTCTGACTTTTGACTGTCGACCATATAGTGTCTAAATAATGACTGTCTATCTTTTAACTGTCTATGAGCTATACCACACCCGTGAAATCTGCAGGAATACCTAATGATGCTGCTTAATGATCAGTCATAAATGTCCCTGAAATATCTTTCATTCTAGTATTCAAAGCAAATACATTAACAAATTGTACATTACACGTCAAAATAGACAAATTCACTTTATGGATTTATTTTCTTCACACCTGTAGAAGATTGTCTATATTTTGTACTGTGTGTTTTATAGTCATGCTCTTCAATTTTCTTCAGTTTTTTTTTTTTAATTCTACAGGAAATTTCCAGGCAAGGGTTCCAGAGAAAAGGCAAGTTGACCAATGATTGACGGGTATGTACAAGGATATCCTGAGAATGAGAAACATATCAGCCAACTGCAAACCACAGCAACTAAGATGATTGACGGGTATGGACAAGCAGGGCAGCCATCAGGGGGGGGGGACTGTGGGGACTGGTGTCCCAGGCCCTTACAGATGGGGCCCAGCCCTTGCTCCTACCGCCAATACCTGTAGAGCTGCACCAGTCTGTGAATCGGCAGCAGGCCTTCCTAAAACAAGCCTTATCTATGCATCAGTTCTCTGTAAACTCTTCCTGTAGGTTCGTAATGTAAGAGGTGCGGCGGTGCGTGTGGTGGTGCCTGCTGCCGTGCAGGTGTAGCTTCGGTACTCACCAGGCGCCGCTCTCTCTCACCTTCAGGTACCGGAACCTTCAACGGACCTGGCAATCTTCAGTCGGATCCAGACACGATGACCTAGGGGGAAGGAGATTGCTGAGTGCCGTCCTCCTGACTGTGGACCGAAACGCCCTCCGGAACCGAGGAAAATGTGCTTTCGGGCTAGGTGAGGGTCATCCCAGGCGTACGCCTCAGAGCCCGAATTTCACCTATTGGCACTCTCGCACCAGGTGGAAACTCTACCTTGCAACCGCGTGCAAGGCTCACCGCTCGCCCTGAAGGAAGGGAGACAGATAGGGACGAACACAGAAGGAACACACAGACCGATGTTACTCACCGTCCTACGTCTTGTACTGCGATCTTCTCCACTTACAGGTCCCTGTAAGGAGGCAAAGAGAGAAACAGCCGTGCAGGGCCTAACTCTAACCTAGTGTGCATCCGCTACACTAGCTACATAACAAAGCCCTCAAACTGGCTCAAGTGTGGGTGGTGCAACACAAACTATGCACAAACTCTAAAACAAACAGACACTTTGCCCTGCACAGTAACAACATCAAACGGTGCGGTTCCTTTAGATCCCTACCTGCACTCTGGGGGGTGGACGCCGCACAGCCTACCCACCTCCTGTACCTTCCCTTATGTGGGGCTCAGGCCAAGCGAGCCTGCCTACCTAAACACCCTGGGGTGGACTGGACCTAGTGCCACCTTTATTCACCTTGAAGGCACTTACTGGGCCTAGCGCCCCCTGACTGCGCACAGGCCGGAGGCCTGACTTCACCCACGGGCCTAGTGCCCGCCTAACTCGTCACTCGTGGGTGACCTGGGCCTGGTGCCCAGGGTCACTTTATATTACTCTACTTGGCCAAAGTACACTAGGGCCTAATGCCCTCTAATGTCCCCACAGCCTGGATTGCCCCCGGGCCTAGTGCCCGCCTACTGCGCTGCTTAGGTGGCTTGGGCCTAACGCCCAAACCACCGACTGGGTATGTTGCCCCTTTTCCCCGGACCGGGCCACGGGCCGGGGGGGAACCCCGACTACGCGCAGCCTCGGACCCAGAGGAGCCGATCAAATATACCCACGGGCCGGGAGGGCCCGACTGAATGCCCACAGGCCGGAAGGGCCTGACTGTGCCCACAGGCCTAATGCCCGAACACCCGGTGGTCTAGGGAGGAATGGGTACAGGGGCACCTGAGAAGGGCCTACCTGACCCGCTGGGAGAGGCACCAGGGGGGAGCTTCGTCAGCTCTCTTACTTTCCACCCCTGGTGACCTCTCCAGCGCTCTTTTTCAATCTTCGGCCGCTGGCCCGTCCTGGCCAGCGGCGCCGCCGTTGCCTCGCCGCGTCCAGCCGCCGCTGGACATCTCCTTCGATCTCCTTCGCCGAGCATGGAGTCTTCTGGCCTCTTCCGGGGCCACCCGAGCTCTTCGGCGCTCTTCCGCGCGCCCTCTGTCCTCGGCTCCCGCCCGGCGTCTCCTTCCTCCTTCGCGCTCCCGCGCGTGGTCTTCTTTGGCTCCCGCCCGGCGTCTCCTTCCTCCTTCGCGCTCGGTCTTCTTTGGCTCCCGCCCGGCGTCTGACGTCAGACGCCGGGGGCGGGGCCTGTGACGCGGCAAGCGCCGATTGGCTCGCTGCGGCCACTTCTGATTGGCCGGCGCCCCGCGAGCCGCGATTGGCTCGCGGACGGCGCCGGATTCAAAAAACCGCGGGCGACGCTTCTGATTGGTGGCCAGAATGGCGCCAACTTTAAAGCGCCGCCGCCGCGCCGCTACCCGCCGCTGACAGCCTGGTGCAGGGAAACATCCGATCCCTGCACCAGACACCCGCCGCCGCACACCCAGCGCTGGGGACAGACAAGCTGCCCCAGCGCTGTCCACAGCCAGGGACAGCACCACTGATGTGCCCACAGGGCACATCTCTACATTTCCCCGCCCTTTTTCCTTTGTAGTCCCTACAAAGGTCTCCACGACGTCCTTCGTCCGCGGGTCAGGGAATTCCGAGGTCCCTCCGGCGAGGTTGTGTTCGAGGGCCCAGCCCGGACAGGCTGTGACCCCACATCCTTCCACCTCCGGGTTCCTCTTCTTACCTCCTGACCTCCATCGGCAGATCCTCTGGAGGAGTGGCATCTCCTCACGGTCGCTCGACATGGGCCACCAAGGGGAATCTTCCTCCACGGTGACAACAGTCACCCACCCCTGGCCTTCCATATCGTCTGTGGCATCGTCCCTGTCTTCAGGGTGTGGTACCGACCACCACCCAACAGTGGAATCCTCCGGGGCATCCGTTTCCTCCCGGGCAACAGCCACCATATGTCGCATTTCCTCGCGGGGCATCTCCAAAGGTCCTATGTCTTCCGCTGGAACGGGTCCTCCCACGGCATCACGATCCTGTCCCCGTACGTCTGTCCATTTCGGCACTCCCGGCAGGTATTCTTGCTCCAGGACTATCTCCTCCTCTTCACGGAGGGCATTCAACTGGGAGCACGACTCCACCCGATCCTGCCAGTCACTCTCGTCGGCGCTTCCGATGCCAAAGTCGTCCTCCATCTGTTCTTGGAGGGATTCGTCGGCGGACAGCTCACCATAGTCCAAGTCCTCCTCCGATATCTGGACTGGGGTATTATTTGCCTCCTCAGCGTACTTAGTCTCTTCCGCTGGCACCTCTGCTTCCTCAGCGTACTCCTCTTCCGCTGGCATCTCTAGGTACCCAGGACACACCTGTTCCGCACGTCCTGGTCGTGGACGGTTCCATCGCGGGGAGATTCCGGACGTCTCCGTCACTGGGTCTTCACGCTTTTCTTCACAGCGTGGTTTCTTCTCCTCCCAGTCGTCCACCTCCGCCTGATGCGGGAAAGGATCCTTCGTTACTGGGGTCGCTTTCCTGGGACAGAGTAGGTCCGCGGCATCTTCCCAGGGGCACTCACTGGCCGCATGTCCTGGTCGCCGACACTTCCAACAAGGGAGGGTTGCTGCCACCTTCTCCAAGACGGGTTCCTTGGCCACCTCCTTCACTGAGGGATCTTTGCCCGTTGGTTCCGGCTCAGAGGAAATGGGCACCTGCGAACTAACTTCAAGCAGGCCCTTCCGTTCCATTTCTCTGGTTTCCTCCTCCCATCTCTGGGCACGACCATCCGAAATCATCCGGTCTTCAATCCACGGACAATCGGGAAGCTCATGTCCCCTTGCCTCGCAGAGCGCGCACACGGGCTCTGCAGCCACCCGGTCCCAAAGTTGCTGACGAGACTCCATCAGCTGCTTCACCGTGGCTTTGTAGTCTGTCCTGCCTTCCGTCCATGGACACTCCAGGAGCCGATGTCGGAGATCTCCACAGTTTTCACACCAGGAATCAACCTCGTCTTGGCTCAACTCTTCATCCCAGGGACAACTGTTATGCTCATGCCCGTAATTTCCGCAGAGCAAACACCAGGACTCTTTCTTTGCTTGGCCCTTCTGACGTCTTCGGTCCGCTTCCTGGACCACCTTCTTTGGGGACGTCTCTCGCCCAGTACACTCGTCAGCAAAGTGCCCTGTTTGCCGACATTTCTTGCAGGGCGTCACAGCGGCCTTCTTGCGCCCCTTCTCCCGGCGCTCTTCCTTTTCACGCTGGACCGACCGCTGCACCATCTTCAGGAGGTCTGCAACAGACACCGTCACCCAGTCGCTCTGGTCCGCACACGTCCGGGGGTGGGTCTGTTCCGGAGCCGTCCGCAGGGAGATCTTCTTGGGGACGTTCCACATCGTGTCCGCGGTCCTTGATCCTGCCGACTACGCCAAAATGTAAGAGGTGCGGCGGTGCGTGTGGTGGTGCCTGCTGCCGTGCAGGTGTAGCTTCGGTACTCACCAGGCGCCGCTCTCTCTCACCTTCAGGTACCGGAACCTTCAACGGACCTGGCAATCTTCAGTCGGATCCAGACACGATGACCTAGGAGGAAGGAGATTGCTGAGTGCCGTCCTCCTAACTGTGGACCGAAACGCCCTCCGGAACCGAGGAAAATGTGCTTTCGGGCTAGGTGAGGGTCATCCCAATGGTACGCCTCAGAGCCCGAATTTCACCTATTGGCACTCTCGCACCAGGTGGAAACTCTACCTTGCAACCGCGTGCAAGGCTCACCGATTGCCTGGATTGCCCTCGGGCCTAGTGCCCGCCTACTGCGCCGCTTAGGTGGCTTGGGCCTAACGCCCAAACCACCGACTGGGTATGTTGCCCCTTTTCTCCGGACCGGGCCACGGGCCCGGGGGGAACCCCGACTACGCGCAGCCTCGGACCCAGAGGCCGATCAAATATACCCACGGGCCGGGAGGGCCCGACTGAATGCCCACAGGCCAGAAGGGCCTGACTGTGCCCACGGGCCTAATGCCCGAACACCCGGTGGTCTAGGGAGGAACGGGTACAGGGGCACCTGAGAAGGGCCTACCTGACCCGCTGGGAGAGGCACCAGGGGGGAGCTTCGTCAGCTCTCTTACTTTCCACCCCTGGTGACCTCTCCGGCGCTCTTTTTCAATCTTCGGCCGCTGGCCCGTTCTGGCCAGCGGCGCCGCCGTCGCCTCGCCCAGCCGCCGATGGACATCTCCTTCGCCGAGCCTGGAGTCTTCTGGCCTCTTCCGCGGCCACCCGAGCTCTTCGGCGCTCTTCCGCGCGCCCTCCGTCCTCGGCTCCCGCCCGGCGTCTCCTTCCTCCTTCGCGCTTCCGCGCGCAGTCTTCTTTGGCTCCCGCCCGGCGTCTCCTTCCTCCTTCGCGCTCCCGCGCGCGGTCTTCTTTGGCTCCCGCCCGGCGTCTGACGCCAGACGCCGGGGGCGGGGCCTGTGACGCGGCGAGCGCCGATTGGCTTGCCGCACCCGCTTCTGATTGGCCGGCGCCCCGCGAGCCGCGATTGGCTCGCGGACGGCGCCGGATAAAAAAAACCGCGGGCGGCGCTTCTGATTGGCGGCCAGAACGGCGCCAAGTTTAAAGCGCCGCCACCGCGCCGCTACCCGCCGCTGACAGTCTGGTGCAGGGAAACATCCGATCCCTGCACCAGACACCCGCCGCACACCCAGCGCTGGGGACAGACAAGCTGCCCCAGCGCTGTCCACAGCCAGGGACAGCACCACTGATGTGCCCACAGGGCACATCTCTACAGTAACACTTAACCTATACGTAACGTCACAATGTATGACATTACATAGGGGTGGAGCAGTGCGGCAGAATCTTTTTTGGGGGAGGGAGGGCCCTGTCTATTTTGTCAGTCCCGGGCCCCACAATTTCTGGTGGCAGCCCTGTGGACAAGGATATCCTGAGAATGAGAAACATATCAGCCAACTGCAAGCCACAGCAACTAATACATATAAAAGATGACAAAATAGAAGAAAATCAATCATTCAAAGAAAAAAAAACTAACATTAAGCATTTATGCTTTCTACTTTCTCATAGGGCAACTTCTATGTTATTACTGGTGGCCACAGAAGACCTGAGGACTGAGAAAGAACTTCTATTTAATTATGATACTACAGGTTGAGTATCCCTTATCCAAAATGCTTGGGACCAGAGGAATTTTGGATATCGGATTTTTTTGTATTTTGGAATAATTGCATACCATAACGAGATATTATGGTGATGGGACCTAAATCTAAGCACAGAATGTATTTATGTTACATATACACCTTATACACACAGCCTGAAGGTCATTTTAGCCAATATTTTTTATAACTTTGCATTAAACAAAGTGTGTGTACATTCACAGAATTCATTTATGTTTCATATACACCTTATACACACAGTCTGAAGTTCATTTAATACAATATTTTTAATAACTTTGAGTTTTAAACAAAGTTTGTGTACACTGAGCCATCAAAACACAAAGGTTTCACTATCTCACTCTCACTCAAAAAAGTCCGTATTTCGGAATATTCCGTATTTCGGAATATTTGGATATGGGATACTCAACCTGTAATAAGTTATCTTTTGGAGGGATATGAGCAGACTTGTCATGACTGATGATGCTTTGGGTGGAGTTTCCTGGTTTTAATTTTTTTTTTCTTTTTTAACAGCCGAAGGACAATACGTATCTGGAATTCCCTGCCTGAGAGTAGTAATGGCGGATTCGAACATTGGGGGTAATTCCAAGTTGATCGCAGCAGGAAATTTTTTAGCAGTTGGGCAAAACCATGTGCACTGCAGGGGGGCAGATATAACATTTGCAGAGAGAGTTAGATTTGGGTGGGTTATTTTGTTTCTGTGCAGGGTAAATACTGGCTGCTTTATTTTTACACTGCAATTTAGATTGCAGATTGAACACACCCCACCCAAATCTAACTCTCTCTGCACATGTTATATCTGCCTCCCCTGCAGTGCACATGGTTTTGCCCAATTGCTAACAGAATTCCTGCTGCGATCAACTTGGAATTACCCCCATTGATTTTAAGAATGGGCTAGATAATTTCCTAATGGACAAGTCTATACAGGGTTACGGTGGGTAAATCGTGCACTATAGTGAAAAAAAAAAAAAATAGAAGAGGAATAGACATAACAGCTACAAATTCATCACAGGTATAACTAATCTTAAATATTACAGTGTAGGAAATCACTAACAGGTTGAACTCTATTGACAAATTGTCCAGCTATATAGGAATAGCCTGAGGTCATGGGGCATCTAACAATGATTGAGCACTTTGTGGAGAAGCGGATTGGGTTTTTATCTAATCAGTTCCTCAAGTCAGAGCCGGCCCTAACCAATATGATGCCCTAGGCAAGATTTTGGCTGGTGCCCCCTAGCACCACCGCTGGTTCCGCCTCTGACCTTGCACCTCTTTCCCAGCACCATCACCCCTCACCTATAGCAGTCCTTATTTTGGTGTTTGTACCCCCTATATTTTAAATAGGAACAGTTCGCACATTTGGTGCTCAGCCCAAAAAGGGGTGTGTTTTTGCTGGCAAGGGGCATGGTCACACAATAGTAACCCCAATTCCAATTACGCCACACAGTACTGCAACTTTATTCACATTTGATCATGCGATAGTGTCCATAATTCATATTACATCCCACAGTAGTATCACTTTACCTTATAAACGTTACTCCTCACGGTAGAGCCCCTTATTCTCATTACATCACACTGAATTGCTCCTTATTAACATTACACCACACCCTATTGCTCTTTATTCACATTAGACGACACAGTAGTGCCCTTTCTATATGCAACGCCACATAGTAGAGCACCTTATACACATAATTCCACACAGTAATACCCTTTACACATATGAGACACATTATTAATGTCCTTATAAACATAATGTTCCTTACACATTATAACAACCTTTAGTAATGCCCTTTTACACATAACGTCTTTTACACATATGCCGCACATTATTAATGCCCTTATATACATAATGACACACACTACGCCCCCTACACATTTGCTGCACATTATTAGTGCCCCTATACACATAATGACACACATACAGTAGTACCCTGTCACACATATGGCGCACATTAATGCCCTTATACACACAATGACACACATAGTGCCCCTTACACATATGTTGCACATTATTAATGCATTTTTACATGACACACATAATGCTCCTTACACATATTCAGAACACTACTGCACAACCAACCCACTCACATGCACACAGCACTCACACTGCCACTAACACTGTGACCTCTGCCTCTGGTTGGATACAGATGTGTCCTCATAAATCTTGCCTCAATGCTAACGTCAGGCACCTTTTTTTTTATGAAAATGCAGCTTATTTGCATTGCTATGTGGCTAGGATGCACAAGCAGCTTCTGCTGATTAAAAAGATATACAGCATGCCTATATTCTGTGTGAGACTGTGTCTGTATCTGCATATGAAATGCTACACACAGAATATGGGCATGCCGCATATCATTTTAATCAGCAGAAGCTGCTGATGCCCCTAGGCATATCAAATGCCCTAGGCAATTGCCTAGTTTGCCTATGCCTATGGCCAGCTCTGCCTCAAGTGTTTCCTGCTGAACCATGCAACTGAACTAGTAAGTTTCATCTTTGTCAGTGTCCAACTCTAATTGCACAAACCTACAAGAACCTGACCAATTAGACCTGGAGAATCTAAACAGGGTTGGAGGGGTATGTCTTTATGCAAAGCTATTTTCTCATACGTCCTAGAGGATGCTGGGGACGACATCAAGACCATGGGGTATAGACGGGATCCGCAGGAGACATGGGCACTCTAAAGACTTTTCATTGGGTGTGAACTGGCTCCTCCCTCTATGCCCCTTCTCCAGACCTCAGTTTTAGAAATGTGCCCATGTCAACTGGATGCATTCTAAGGAGCTCTACTGAGTTTCTCTGAAAAGACTTATGTTAGGTTTTTTATTTTCAGGGAGATCTGCTGGCATCAGACTCCCTGCTTTGTGGGACTGAGGGGGCAGAAGTAGGAACCAACTTCCTAAAGAGTTTCATGGCTCTGCTTCTGGCTGACAGGACACCATTAGCTCCTGAAGAGAACTGAACGTTAGCCGTGCCTAGATGCTCACTCCCACAGCACGCCATCACCCCCTCACAGAGCCAGAAGACAGGTGAGTGTTAGAAGACAGATCTTCAATCAAGAAAGTGACTGCTAAAGGTACCGCGCGGCTGGCGGGAGCGCAGCGTGCCATGTTGCCCACATATACACAGGCACTGCAGGGTGCAGGGGGGGGGGCGCCCTGGGCAGCATGAAACCTATGGAAACTGGCATAAATAACGGGCATAAGTTGCTGAGGCACAGTCCTTCCCCCACCAGCATAAAAAATTACCTCATAAAAGCTGAGGAGAAACACACCATTGAAGAGTGGAGCTTCCTCCTCAGGCAGCCAGCACACTGCTCAGCGCCATTTTCTCTCTCTCCTCAGGCTGCAGAGACAACGCTGGTCCTCCTCCACTACTGAACAAGTATCAGGGTGCAAAACAGGGGGGCCACAGTGAATTTGGTGCTATATAATTGTGTGATTAACATTATAAAAGCGCTGAATGTCAGTGGGCATTTTGTGTTCACAGACATTGTGTTACTGGCGCTGGGTTGTGATCTGGCAAATCCCATCTGTGTCCCTCTGACAGATTTTACTGTGGGTCTGTCACCCTATAAGTCCCGGAGTGTCTGTGGTGTGGTTCTGGACATGTGTGACATATCTGTGGCTGGGAACTCTGTGGAGACATGTTAGGGACACAGAGGTGTAATATGACACCAAGAGCCTGACTGGGTGAAAGGTTATATGATACAGGTTGAGTATTCCTTATCCAAAATGCTTGGGACCAGAAGTATTTTGGATATCGTATTTCTCCGTATTTTGGAATAATTGCATACCATAATGAGATATCATGGTGATATGACCTAAGTCTAAGCACATAATGCATTTATGTTTCATATTCACCTTATACACACAGCCTGAAGGTCATTTTAGCCAATATTTTTAATAACTTTGTACATTAAACAAAGTGTGTGTACATTCACACAATTCATGTATGTTTCATATACACCTTATACACACAGCCTGAAGGTCATTTAATACAATATTTTTAATAACTTTGTGTACATTGAGCCATCAGAAAACAAAGCTTTCACTATCTCACTCAAAAAAGTCCGTATTTCGGAATATTCCATATTTCGGAATATTTGGATATGGGATACTCAACCTGTAGTGTGAATCATATCAGTAAGAGGTTGGACTGAATCTCATACAGAAAACTGAAAATAATCTGTTGAAGATGTGATTTTTAATAGTTCTGCCTTTCATCCACAGGGACCCCTCTGGGTCACATACAAATTTGCACAAGTAGTACAAACTGATACCGACACGGACTCTGATTCCTGTATCGACACTAGTGATTCCAGGGGAATAGGTCTTAAGTTAGCAAAAAAGCATTCAAAACATGTTTTAGCTATAAAGGGGGTGTTAGAAGTTACGAAGCCCCCTCTTTTACCACAAGGAGAGGGTTTACTTTAGTAAAGAAGTAATGTAATTTTCCCTCCACCTCAGGTCTGATTTAACCTGAAACGAAATTTCAGATTCCCAAAAGGAATTCAGGCAGCTTACCTTTTTCCAAAAAAGGTGGGAGTCACCCCACATTTTAGACAGGGCCCTGTCATAAAAGAGAAAAGGTGTTTCTCCCTGCGCCTGGAATGGCTTCACTTAAGGAGCCGACAGACCGCAAGTGAGTGAGGTGATTTATTGATGTGGCCAATGGGACACTACTCAGGCCTACCACTGTCTGTGAGTGGGTGAGTAGTGCTATTGAAAAGTGGTCTGAAAACTTGTCATTAGACATTGACACAATAGATGGAGACGAGATATTCCTAACGTTAGGTCATATCAAAGACGCTGCTGCGTACGTACTAGAATCCATTAAATATATTGGTTTCTTTGGATCAAGAACCACCACCATGGCAGTACCGGCTCGGAGGGCGTTGTGGATTTGCCAGTGGAATGCTGATGTAGATTCCAAAATAAAATATGGAGGCTCTCCCGTATAAAGGTGAGGCCTTGTTTGGTGATGGGCTGGATGCGTTAGCCTCGGCGGCTACCGCAGGTAAGTCCACCCCTGCTTCTGCCAAATCTGCAGCATAACGCTGGGGCTCCCTTGCGGGAGTCCACTCAGGTGGGAGCACGTCTGAAACTTTTCAGCCAAATCTGGATTCAATCTGGCCTGAACCAATGGGTCTTACAAATAATGTCCCATGGGTACAAACTAGAGTTTCAAGACGTCCCCCCATGCCGATTTTTCAAATCGACCTTGCCAGCTTCTCTTCCGGGAAGAGAGGCAGTAAAAACGGCAATTCAAAAATTATGTCAGGATCAGGTCATTGTCCTGGTACCCTTGGCACAGTAAGGAGAAGGTTTTTTTTATTCAAGCCTCTTCGTAGTTCCGAAGCCGGACAGCTCGGTCAGACCGATTTTAAACCTGAAAATCTGAATCTCTACCTGAAAAGGTTCAAGTTCAAGATGGAATCCCTGAGGGTAGTGATTTCCAGTCTGGAAGAAGGGGACTTCATGGTGTCAGTAGACATAAAAGATGCTTACTTGCATGTTCCCATTTATCCTCCTCACCAAGCTTATCGGAGATTCGCAGTACAGGATTGCCATTACCAGTTTCAGATGTTGCCGTTCGGACTCTCCACGGCACCGAGGGTATTAACCAAGGTGATGGCGGAGATGATGGTCCTCCTTCGTTAAAAAGGAGTCAATATAATTCCTTATCTGGACGATCTCCTGATAAAAGCGAGATCCAGGGAACAGTTGGTGCAGAACATCGCACTCTTCCTGTCAATACTCCAACAACATGGTTGGATCATGAATTTTCCATAGTCGCAGTTGGAACCGATGACAAGATTGTCCTTTTTAGGGATGATTCTGGACACAGAAGTACGGAGAGTATTTCTTCCAGTGGAAAAGGCTCTGGAAATCCAGAAAATGGTCAAACAAATATTGAAACCAACAAGCGTGTTGATCCATCAATGCATTCGGTTGTTGGGGAAAATGGTAGCGGCCTACGAGGCCATACAGTTTGGCCGATTTCATGCCAGAGTATTCCAGTGGGACCTGTTGGACAAGTGGTCCGGATGCTACCTACACATACACCGGAAAATAATCCTGTCCCCCAAAGCCAGGATTTCGCTCCTGTGGTGGCTACACAGTTCTCACCTACTAGAGGGACGCAGGTTTGGGATTCACAACTGGGTCTTAATAACCACAGATGCAAGTCTCCGAGGCTGGAGAGCTGTCACACAGGGGGAAAGCTTCCATGGAAAATTGTCAAGTCAGGAAGCCTGCCTTCACATAAACGTTCTGGAATTGAGAGCCATTTACAACGGCCTTCTACAAGCGGTACATCTTCTTAAAGATCCCGTGCAGATCCAGTTGGACAATGTAACAGCAGTCGCGTACATAAACAGGCAAGGCGGAACGAAAAGCAGAGCGGCAATGGCAGAGGTGACAAGGATTCTCCTCTGGGCAGAAAGACATGTTAGAGCTCTGTCAGCAATTTTCATTCCGGGAGTGGACAACTGGGAAGAAGACTTCCTCAGCGGACATGATCTCCATCCAGGAGAGTGGGGCCTCCACCAATAAGTCTTCGCAGAGGTGACAAGTCTTTGGGGAGTTCCTCAAGTAGACATGATGGCATCTCGTCTAAACAAGAAGCTTCAGAGATATTGTTCCAGGTCGAGAGACCCTCAAGCAATGGCAGTGGATACACTGGTGACCCAGTGGGTGTTTCGGTCGGTATGTTTTCCCTCCACTTCCACTGATTCCAAAAGTTCTCAAAATAATAATAAGAACAAGAGTTCGAGCAATCTTCATTGCCCCAGACTGGCCAAGGAGGGATTGGTATCCAGATCTTCAGTAGTTGCTCATAGAAGATCCTTGGCCTCTTCCTCCTCGAGAGAACCTACTACAGCAGGGGCCGTGTGTGTATCAAGACTTACCGCGGCTACGTTTGACGGCATGGCTGTTGAGCATCAGATCCTAGCCCTAAAGGGTATTCCCAAGGAAGTCATCCCCACTCTTATTCAGGCCAGGAAAGGAGTAATGTCTAAACATTACCACCGTATTTAGAGAAAATATGTGTCTTGGTGTGAATCCAAGAAGGCTCCTACGGAAGAGTTTGAGTTCGGACGTTTTCTCCATTTTCTGCAGGCTGGTGTGGATGCGGGCCTTAGATTGGGGTCAATCAAGGTCCAGATTTCGGCCTTATAAGTTTTCTTTCGAAAACAATTGGCCTCCTTTCCAGAAGTTCAGGTGTTCGTGAAAGGGGTTCTGCACATCCAGCCTCCATTTGTGCCTCCAGTGGCACCATGGGACCTTAATGTGGTGTTGCAGTTCCTTCTATCGGGTTGGTTTGAGCCTCTACAAGAAATAGAGTTGAAGTTTCTCACTTGGAAAGTGGTGAAGCTTTTGGCGTTGGCATCCGCAAAGTGGGTGTCTGAATTGGGGGCCTTGTCCCACAAGAGCCCTTACCTGATCTTCCATGAAGATAGGGCAGAGTTGAGAACTCGTCAACATTTTCTTCCAAAGGTGGTTTCCTCTTTCCACATAAACCAACCTAATGTGGTGCCAGTTGCTACTGACACGTTCGCTGAGTCAAAGTCTCTAGATGTGGTTAGAGCTTTGAAGATTTATGTCGCTAGAACAGCTCGAATACGGAAAACAGAGGTTTTGTTTGTCCTGTATGCTCCCAACAAGATTGGGTGTCCTGCTTCCAAGCAGACTATTGCGCGCTGGATCAGAGGTACGATTCAGCAAGCTCATTCTACGGCTGGATTGCCGTTACCGATGTCGGTGAAGGCCCATTATACTAGGAAGGTGGGCTCCTCCTGGGCGGTTGCCCGGGGGGTCTCGGCATTACAACTTTGCCGAGCAGCTACTTGGTCAGGGTCAAACACATTTGCAAAATTCTACACAGTTGACACCTTGGCCGATGAGGACCTAAAGTTTGGTTAATCGGTGCTGCAGGGTCATCCGCACTCTCCCGCCCGTACTGGAGCTTTGGTATAGACCCCATGGTCTTGATGTCATCCCCAGCATCCTCTAGGACGTATGAGAAAATAGGATTTTGATAACATACCGGTAAATCCTTTTCTCCTAGTCCGTAGAGGATGCTGGGCGCCCGTCCCAGTGCGTACTTTACCTGCAGTTTAGTTATTACAGTTACACAAGTTGTGTTATCTTGGTTTCAGCATGTTGCTGCAATTAGTTCATGCCTCTTGGCGTGTGTTATATTGAATGCCATGTGTGCGGCATGGTTGAGGGTGTGAGTTGGTAGATATCTCACCGCTAGTTAAGTAATTCCTTTCCTCGAAATGTCAGTCTCCCTGGGCACAGTTCCTACAACTGAGGTCTGGAGGAGGGGCATAGAGGGAGGAGCCAGTTCACACCCAATGAAAAGTCTTTAGAGTGCCCATGTCTCCTGCGGATCCCGTCTATACCCCATCGTCTTGATGTCGTCCCCAACATCCTCTACGGACTAGGAGAAAAGGATTTACCGGTAGGTTATCAAAATCCTATTTTTAAAACCTGATATATGGGAAGCCATTTCATGCTGAATCCTACGACACAGCATCAGATTACCTGCATCACCATTGGCTGGCTGTGTGATCCATGGAGATGTGCAAGCCGGCCTCCGCAGATCCATCAAATCCTGGCTTCATAACTCCCCAAAAAAGGTGTCAGCATGCCTCCAAATTGTCTGGTGTGTACTTACAGTGACATCCGGTGGGGTGAGGCAGAGCCTTTCCTGTCATACTAACATTTGCACGAGTTTCCACTGTATAAAGTATATGTAAAATAAAGAGTATGTTTGAAATATCTTTTTTGTATTCTAATCATTTTTATAGCCAAATCTCTGCAGTAAAGTTTACGGCAGGAGATGCAGTGCCTCACCTTGCAATCTTTTCCGCACCTTTCCGATCAAAACTCGCAACTTCCAGGGTAGTTATATGGCATCACAAAGGATCCACAGTGTCTGTTAAAGGTACATATACAAATGAGCAAAATAAGTAAATGTGCTAGTAACATTTTACTAGTGTTTTACTAGACTTTGCTGGAACTTTTTTCATTTTACAAAATATTTTATTTTCTGTAAAATCTTATTATCCCAACCCAACCAAGAAAATCAGTGTGAACAGGGTCCTTTTGTTCAGTATATAAGCTAGGTCAGACTCCTGTGTGTCTGCCGCTTTTGAATATTTAAGAGAAGACTGGGCCCATCTGTAATTTGATGCTAATTGTAGTACCTGTAGTGTTTTTCAATCACTTATATAGTAAAACACCTTTACTTCTGGTGGCAAAAATTAGACACTTTGAAATGTAAAGTTTTTTGACATCTATACTTTAAGTTAGTTCTAACCTTGGCTATCAGCTTTTTCTTCAATAGAACAAATTCCAGATTCAATTTTATTTGTAAATTAGCTCTGTGTAAAGGGCCCTACACACTAAAAGATTATCTGTCCAATCTGGCTGATTGGAAAGAAAATCTGGCAATGTATGGGAGCAAATGGCAATTCACTATTTGCTCTCAAACATTGGAAAACAGACAAAAATGGACTTTAAGACAAATTGGTTAAGTTTGTTTCATTAAACCAATTTATCTGAACTTGTTTTGTCCATTTTCTTGATTTTGGTAGCAAATTGTTGATTGTCATTTGCTCCCAGCCATTGCCAGATTTTCTTTCCAATCAGCCAGATTGGACAGATAATCTTTAAGTGTGTAGGGCCTTAAACCCAAACAGTCGGCTCTTGATAACTGGGTCGTCCGAGTTGACACCTGTCAGCCAATTACCCCACAAATACATTGTGTGGAGACAAGATCTGTTTCTTTAGAGGCAGCAGTAGTCAAAATTGTTATATTTATGGTTTTTCTTGTATATTCAATCCAACATAAATGTGTAGCAAAGCAGATAGACATTATAGGAAGAAACTCTACAAGACATACAGTATGTATTATAGTTGGCTTAATTGTTATATTACTGTTTCTACTGTCATTTCCTTACAATAAAACTTTTTTATTTACACAAACTAATGAATGAGACCTAGTTTGTTCAACTTTCTATACTTAATGTTTGGACACTTTCTGACCATGTTTTCTGTAGGAGAATGATTTTGTTCCTGAAGAGAGAGAATTAAAATCACAGGTGCTTTTGCAATCCAATATCATATCTGAGTGGATACGTTCAATAACCTAGCGGTCAGGATCCCAGTGCATGAAATACTGACACCAGAATCACAACACTACGGATTGCTGTTTATTGAAGTGTTTCAGGCATAACATGGATATACAATGCAGTATAATACAGATCAGGGATTATATTGTTGTTTATATTAGTGTATGAGGTAGGGTATAGTTTGGCTGACCGATCTCCTGACTGCCGGTCAGCTTACCGACGCCAGGATCCTGTCAGGGAGGGGTGAGTGCGACAAGCCCCTTGCGGGCTTGCTGCGCTCACCATGCTGCGGGCTCAGTGGCGATCTATGGTCGCCACAGGTTCTAGTCTGACTCTATGGGTTCGTGGACACCCACGAGTGGAAATAGCTCCTGTTGGTTGGCATGCCAACCGTCGAGATAGTGAGGGGGTGGGATTTTTGGGGAGGTCATGTGACCTGAATACCACCCTATTAGGTATATAATGTATAATATACAGTATAATACATATCAGGCATTACGCCCATTTATCAAATAATCCTTATGGGTTTTTTTTTATACATTTTGCCCAGAAAATGCAATCACTGCTAAATAAGCCCCAATAAAGACTGAGAAAGGGACAGTAGGTTTTTTATTTTTTATCTTTTGGTTCTAGGGGGGGATGGGTGCATTCCTTCAAGCACCTTATAACTATCTGAAAACATTGTTACAAGTTTCATTTTATCATGGGGAACAAGAAAAGAAAGTAAGTTTATTTACAGCTGTGTACATTTCAATAATAATTTTCTTCAAATGAATGTCTGGTTTATTGTATGAAAAGAGTACAATGAAATGTATTCTGTTTTTATGGGTTATTTATATATTTTCTGTGTAAAAACTAGGCATTTGCTGTGTATTAGAGTATGGGTCAGACTCCTGTGTGTCTGCCGCTTTTGAATATTTAAGAGAAGACTGGGCCCATCTGTACTATGATGCTAATTGTAGTAGTGTTTTTTTCAATCACACATATATATAGTGAAACACCTTTACTTCTGGTGGCAAAAATAGACACTTTGAAATGTACAGTTTTTTGACAAATATACTGTAAGTTAGTTCTAACCTTGGCTATCAGCTTTTTCTTCAATAGAACAAATTCAGGATTCAATTGTATTTGTAAGTTAGCTCTGTGTAACCCAAACGGTCGGCTCTTGATAACTGAGTTGACACCTTTCAGCCAATTACCAACCAATACATTGTGTGGAGAAAAGATCTGTTTCTTTAGAGGCAGCAGTAGGCAAAATCATTGTTATTTATGGTTTTATCTTGTATCTTTTATGAGCCCATTTTATGTTCTGTAGGGAGGTGGAGAGTCTGAGGGGGAATCCAATTCAATCCAACATAAATGTGTAGCAACGAAGATAGACATTATAGGAAGAAAGCTTTACAAGACATATGTATTATATTTGGCTTAATTGTTATACAGGTTGAGTATCCCATATCCAAATATTCAGAAATACGGACTTTTTTTAGTGAGAGTGAGATAGTGGAACCTTTGTTTTCTGTGGCTCAATGTACACAAACTTTGTTTAATACACAAAGTTATTAAAAATATTGTATTAAATGACCTTCAGGCTGTGTGTATAAGGTGTATATGAAATATAAATGAATTGTGTGAATGTACACACACTTAGTTTAATGCACAAAGTTATAAAAAATATTGGCTAAAATGACCGGTATAAGGTGTATATGAAACATAAATACATTCTGTGCTTAGACTTAGGTCCCATCGCTATAATATCTCATTATGGTATGCAGTTATTCCAAAATACGGAAAAATCCGATATCCAAAATACTTCCGGTCCCAAGCATTTTAGATAAGGGATACTCAACCTGTATTACTGTTTCTACTGTCATTTTTTTACAATAAAACTTTTTTAATATTTACACAACTAATGGGGTATATGCAATTGCGGTCGAATTCCCGAAAATGTCGAAAAACGGGACATTTCCGCCAAAAAAAAAAAATTCGACAATGCAATTCAGTACTTTTCGTCAAAAAAACGGACTTTCCAAATTCGACTTTTTGAAATTCGACATTTGTCAAATTCGACATTTCTGCAATGGTACAAATGCGGCAATTCGACAAAAGTATATTCAATTGAAGATTGTAAATTTGACAACAGTGCTTTTAGACCGTAAATTTGTCATTTTCAATCCGCCACACTTTGCTGGCGGAATCTAATAAAAAATTTTAAAAACATTTTTTTTTTGGTGGTTTTATTGGTAATAGCATATCTATTTATATTAGAAGGGATTAGGTACTTGGTTTGTCTATTTTGGAGGCACAAGTATTATTTATATATTTTTAAAAATATTATTTTTTTTTTATTTTTTTTAATGGAATGGTAAAATTCTGGAAAAAAAAATGCGTGGGGTCCCCCCTCCTAAGCATAACCAGCCTCGGGCTCTTTGAGCCGGTCCTGGTTGCCAAAATACGGGGGGAAAAATGACGGGATCCCCCGTATTTTAACAACCAGCACCGGGCTCTGCGCCTGGTCCTGGTACAAAAAATACGGGGGACAAAAAGAGTAGGGGTCCCCCGTAATTTTTGTACCAGCACCGGGCTCCACTAGCTGGACAGATAATGCCACAGCCGGGGGTCACTTTTATACAGCGCCCTGCGGCCATGGCATTAAATATCCAACTAGTCACCCCTGGCCTGAGTACCCTGTAGGAGTGGGGACCCCTTCAATCAAGGGGTCCCCCCCTCCAGCCACCCAAGGGCCAGGGATGAAGCCCGAGGCTGTCCCCCCCCCATCCAAGGGCTGCGGATGGGGGGCTTGATAGCCTTTTGAAAAATGAAAGAATATTGTTTTTTCCAGTAGTACTAAAAGTCCCAGCAAGCCTCCCCGCAAGCTGGTACTTGGAGAACCACAAGTACCAGCATGCGGGAGAAAAACGGGCCCGCTGGTATCTGTAGTTCTACTGGGAAAAAAATACCCAAATAAAAACAGGACACGCACACCGTGAGAGTAAAACTTTATTTCACACCTGCCGACACACACATACTTACCTATGTTGACACTCCGACACTGGCCACGACCCCCTCGTCAGTGAAGAATCCGGGGTACCTGCAAAAAAAATTATACTCACCAAAAAGCAGAGTCCGGATCTTTTTTTTATAATCCACGTACTTGTCAAAATAAAAAAACGAACACGCGGACCAGGTGGACTGAAAGACACCTCCTGTGACTGCTGTCACAGAGGGTCCCTTCAGGCAATCAGCGAGCGCCACGTCCTGGCACTCTGCTGATTGCCGTGCGTCTGAGCTGGCAGACAGCGCATCGCAAAGCTCCTCCATTATAGTCAATGGTGGGAACTTTGCGGTCAGCGGTGAGGTCACTTAGCGGTCAGCGGCTGACCGCTAGTGACCTCACCGCTGACCGCAAAGTTCCCACCATTGACTATAATGGAGGAGCTTTGCGATGCGCTGTCTGCCAGCTCAGACACGCATAGCCAATCAGCAGAGTGCCACGACGTGGCGCTCGCTGATTGGCTGAAGGGACCCTCTGTGACAAGAGTCACGTGGGGTCCCGGCATTCGTGGAAAGGGGTCCCATGTGTAAACATGGGACCCCTTTCAGTCCGTTTGGTTCGGATTGCCGTTTTGTTGTTTTGCCAAGTACGAGGATTATTAAAAAAGATCCGGACACTGGATTTAGGTGAGTAGAATTTTATTTACAGGTACCCCGGATTCTTCAGTGATGAGGGGGGCGTGGCCAGTGTCGGACTGTCAACATAGGTAAGTATGTATGTGTCGGCATGTATGAAATAAACTTTTACTTTCACGGTGTGTGTCTCCTGTTTTTATTTGGGTATTTTTTTTCCAGTAGAACTACAGGTACCAGCGGGCCCGTTTTTCCACCCGCATGCTGGTACTTGTGGTTCTCCAAGTACCAGCTTGCGGGGGAGGCTTGCTGGGACTTGTAGTTCTTCTGGAAAAAAAACAATATTCTTTCATTTTACTCAAGGCTATCAGCCCCCCATCCGCAGCCCTTGGATGGGGGGGACAGCCTCGGGCTTCACCCCTGGCCCCTGGGTGGCTGGAGGGGGGAACCCCTTGATTGAAGGGGTCCCCACTCCTCCAGGGTACCCCAGCCAGGGGTGACTAGTTGGGTATTTAATGCCACGGCCGCAGGGCGCTGTATAAAAGTGACCCCCGGCTGTGGCATTATCTGTCAGCTAGTGGAGCCCGGTGCTGGTACAAAAAATACGGGGGACCCCTACTCTTTTTGTCCCCCGTTTTTTTTGCACCAGGCGCAGAGCCCGGTGCTGGTTGTTAAAATACGGGGGATCCCCTGTAATTTTTCCCCCCGTATTTTGGCAACCAGGACCGGCTCAAAGAGCCCGAGGCTGGTTATGCTTAGGAGGGGGGACCCCACGCAATTTTTTTGGTTTTTTTTAACGTTTTTCCCCGTTTTTTTAACATTTTTAAAAATCTAATCAAAATCCGTCAAATCGGCCGTTTTTCGACAGCGGGACTGTCGAATCCGTTTTTTATTGAATATGTAGAATTCCGGCACCCACCTGCCGGAATTCGACGGTCAAATTGTGTCGAATTAAAAAATGGGCGAAAAATTGCCGCGATTCGCTGGCAATTGCATATACCCCATAGTTTGTACAACTTTCTACACTGGCATATCTATAATGAGTGCAGTGTGTGCACTGCACACGGGCCCCTGGTTCCAGAGGGGGCCCACACCGCACACATTTCTTCTAAATGCTTACCTTCTCTGGTGTCCCAGATGTGGGTCTCCTCCTCCCACAAGTCCGTAGCTGGCAGCAGCGCTGTTAGTGCTCTGTCTGAGCGCTAGAGACTCTGGCACAGTGCCAGAATTGGCCACCGCAATTTTTTGGAGACTTGTGCATGCGCTGTAGAATCTGGCACTGTGCCAGTCTCTAGCACTCAGACGGAGCTGCCGGCTACGGGATGAGAGAGGAGGGACTGTGACAGTGCGGAAGAATATGCACACAGCTGGAATGTATCCCAAGCATTCTATGCGTACACCATTAATAAAGGCTTTCAGGAATTATTTGGTCAAGACATTGGAAGTGTGCAACAGCAAACAAGAGGTAATGCCTTTTTTTTCTGCATATCATTTCCAATTGAATATGCTTGAGACAGTGTGAAATATACTCTCATTGTTAATTATCAACCTCTTGGCTTTCATTATCATTTATTTACCAGTTATGTATATAGTGCACATATATATCCCGTAGCACTTTGTAGAGAGTATTTGGCCATTCACATCAGGCGTAACCCAGTGGAGTTTACAGTCTATATTCTCTACCACTTGTACATGCACACACATTCATACTAGGTGGTAAATTTACTAAGATGGGAGTTCTATTTAAAATGGGAAGTTGCCCATAGCAACCAATCAGATTTTACTTCTCATTTATGTAGCACCTTCTAGAAGATAATACCTGGAATCTGATTGGTTGCTATGGGCAACATCCCATCTTCAATAGAACTCCCATTTTAGTAAATATACCCCTAGGGTTCATTTTGTTGTAAATCCGTTTACCTACCAGTATATTTTTGGATTATTTCTTTTCTCACATAAGCTGCGTACACACTGGAGATTTGTCCCGGAGATGTGCGCTGAGCGAGGGAGAAAAAAGAGCTCACTTCAGCCAGCGGTGAAGCGAGTAATCTCTCTAGATTGGGCATGCACCCCCACACACGGAGTGATGTTTCCTTCATTTCTAAGCAATCTAGTCAGATTGCTTAGAAATTAAGTAAATATCGCTCTGTGTGTACTCCCCTTTATATTGGTATCCCTGATAAGTAGAACTGCATTCCTCAGAGTACATGAGACAATAGGTTTAGGATTGGATGACAGTTCTTTGACATGTCTTGATTTGTACATTCTATTTTATATATTTCTCTAAGGGCGGGTACACACTAACGCAGTGTCTGCGCGATTTGCCACATCAGAATGACAAATCATGCATATCGCCTAATGATGAGTAAACATTATTGCACACTCCCATATTATATTTATTGGTACACCATGCTGCACAGTTACCTGGAAGATATCACCTGCAACACAGTGCAGTGTAAGGATGGTATGATATGTCATTCACTCATTCATTACATGGGGTAACATGTAAAGCCAATCTCCACTGGTATCACCCTGATGTGTTCCCGCCCTTAGGTAATATATTAAGGCAGATATTTTGCCTCTGAGGCTCCCAAGGTCTTTATTACCCATATGCAAGGAAACAATGTTTTTTATATAAATAGCATGTCTTGCAGTCAGTAACAATTTGATTCTCATACCATTGTAGTATAGTATTACTCATCTAATAAAGTCAGCTGACTATTTTGCAAAACTTAATTCTCTCCTTTGCTTTATATACAGGTGGAAAATGTTGCACGATATTTGCATTTCATGGACCCACAAAAAGCATCCATGGAGTTTGTGGAGAACATAGAGAAAACTAATCTCTACTTCACAAAGCTGGGAGAAACAGGTCTCTGTAGCCAAACACAATTTAATTATTTAAAAAGTATACGGAGATTTATACAATATCAGACAACAGCCACCAATCTTGGAGCAACTGATCCACAGCTATTTCAAGCCTGCAGACATTTTCTTACAGTAATCAATGCAATTCATGCTTTTGAATGACATGTCAGTTACTATAATCTCCTCCATTTGTACCTTTGAACTTGTACCTGTTGAGGTTGGACTTCATACATTCATTTATGATCTTTCATTTTACTTCAATCATTTTTAATCAACCTGTTTATCATATGATCTGCAGGGTACAAAAGATTGACAAAAGAGCCATTGCAGCCACTGAATTGTCATCAGCTACTAGATGTTGCAAAACCAGATTTCCTGAATTGCATCTACAGGGCTGATATCGGTGATAAACTGTTGGTCAAAGATAAGATCTGTATTCTGTACTATCTAGAGGCATTACTTATCCTAAAACACCTCCAAAGACCTGGAGTGGTTGCTAATATGACTGTAAGCAATATTTGACATTGATAATTGAAACTTAAAATATTAATAATGTTAAATATAAAAAATAAATGTGATGTTTAGGGGTATATTCAATTGAAGTCGAAAACTGCCGTCTGTCGAAAAGACGTCAGTTTTCAACTTTTTAAGGTCGAATCCTGATTCAACCTATTAAATATTTTGCTAAATTCTTCGACAAGTCGATAAATTCGACTTGTCGAAAAGCACGTGGATCGGCGGAATAGCTGCCGATCCATGTGTTTATGTCGAAAACGGGGCCAAATCCGTCAGGTGTTGGCCTCCTTTTCAACCATCTCAGTCCGACATCAAAATGATGTAGGACGGAGATGCGGACCCAGAGGAGGCGAGGGGGGGGGGGGAGCCACAGGGAGACGGGTGGACAGCCGGCGGGCATACAGGGAGATCAGTGCTACAGTAGCGCTGCAGCTGGATGTCACTCAGCCGCCCGACCTCTCGGCAGCTTCCACCCGGCTCCAGAACGCTGCTGGAGTCGGGTGGAAACTGCTGTGAGGTCGGGTGGCTGAGTGACATCCTGCTGCAGCGCTATTCCGTAGTGCTAATCTCCCTGTATGCCCGCCGGCTGTCCCACCGCGGCTTGCCCCCTTTCTCCTCCTCTGCGTCCCATCTAAATTCAACTTGAAAAAGTCGAATTAAGATGGGATTGATTAGGGGTTGTCAGATCCATTCCGACAAATACTAATTGAATATACCCCTAACTGTTGATATTGTATCCTCATGTTCTCAGGTTGAGGAATGGCATGAGAGGGTTCATCACACCTTCACATCAGAATTTATTTCCGAAATCCTTGTTATCATAGGAGTTAAAAAACCATAAAACAGCTGCAAATCAAGTGGAGACATTTGCAGTTACAGAAGAAGAAATGGTTTATATTTATCAGTTTTTGTTTATTTTGCTCTGTATATTCCATTGTGTTTTACAGTTGGAAACAGTGATAAAACAAAACTGGGTACTAACAGATTGACATAGAGGTAGGAGGGCCCTGCTCACAAGCTTACAGCCTATAGGGAAATAGGCAGTGATACACAAGGATAGGTTTTAGATCAAAATGATAGAATTTGAGCTCTAGAAGAAAATTCAAACATTATTGAATATTAACACCATTTTTTTTTTTTTTTCCTAGTGGTTCAAAACTTATTATGATGTGGTACGGCCTTCATTAGTAAAAATCGGGTATTAGTCGATTAGTAAACTGGTATAAATAGGGCATGCAGTCCTGCTCACTTCTGTTATTAATCATCCATTCAGGTTAGCAGAGAAAAGTCCCTTATTCGTGGATCCAATGACTGAAAATATTCCTTACAAGTCACTGTTAAGTATCCTCCTACCTCCCGTATGTAGCTGTTTGCGGGGGCTTTACAGAGCGGAGACTGATAATAAGGTCTTTTTAGATGGTAAACCAATGGATCAAGCAAAGAAGGCTAATAAGATATTAGCATGCATAAAACGGGGTATTGATGCTAGGGACGAGAGTATTATACTCCCGTTATATAAATCACTAGTGAGGCCACACCTTGAATACTGTGTACAATTCTGGGCACCGTACTACAAAAAGGATATCCTGGAGCTTGAAAAGGTACAGAGGAGGGCGACCAAACTAATTAAGGGCATGGAGACGATGGAATACAAGGAAAGGCTTGAAAGACTAGGCATGTTTACATTGGAAAAGCAGAGACTGAGAGGGGATATGATCAACATCTACAAATATATAAGGGGACAATACACAGAGCTTGCGCGGGACCTGTTTTTGGTTAGATCAACACAGAGGACTCGTGGACACTCGCTCAGGTTAGAGGAGAGGAGAGGAGATTCCGCACAATACGGCGTAAAGGTTTTTTCACGGTAAGGACAATACGTGTTTGGAATTCCCTGCCCGAGGGAGTTGTAATGGCGGAATCTGTCAACACCTTTAAGAATGGGTTAGATAAATTCCTAATGGATAAGGATATCCAGGGGTATGGTGCATAGTCATGCATTATAGTTACTATAAATAGGGATAAAATGCAACGGCTGACAGCAGCATCAGTCAGAAATTTTAGTCAAATCATCATGCATAGGAGACCACAAATAGGTTGAACTCGATGGACAATTGTCTTTTTTCAACCTCAGATACTATGTTACTATGATCCAGCAGGGACTTATACACCAGGGAGCGCTCCCTCGACTTCCTCCCTTTACCTCTGCAGTGCCCGTGCGTTAGATGATCACAGCTGTGACCTTATTATCAGTCTCCGCTTTGTAAAGCCCCCGCAAACAGCTACATACGGGAGGTAGGAGGACACTTAACAGTGACTTGTAAGGAATATTTTCAGTCATTGGATCCACGAATAAGGGACTTTTCTCTGCTAACCTGAATGGATGATTAATAACAGAAGTGAGCAGGACTGCATGCCCTATTTATACCAGTTTACTAATCGACTAATACCCGATTTTTTAATCTAATTATTCATGTGTGATT
Organism: Pseudophryne corroboree; assembly: GCF_028390025.1. Lineage (NCBI taxonomy): Eukaryota > Metazoa > Chordata > Amphibia > Anura > Myobatrachidae > Pseudophryne > Pseudophryne corroboree. Next base: position 50,276,665 of record NC_086447.1, on the reverse strand, counting down.
ATTGATATCCTTTTTTTTTGGTTTTAACTTGGTATTTATGTTTATTATATGGCCATATATGTTGTTTGTGGTATTAAGTGTATTTGATTATAAATGAATTGTGACTGGACAGCGCTTCCTATTAAAACTTTGGTTTAAATTTTTTAGATTGCTTGCTTTAAGGGTGTTTGCAATAGCCCTGATTAGGAAGCTGCAGCCCAGTTCCAGGTTTACGTTTGCCAGTGGGTTAAGGAGCAGGCGCCAAGTATATTTTTGTTCTTTTTCATTAGTAAAAGAAGATAATCCCCAAGAAGCATTTTTTATTTCAACATCGGGAAATAAAATATATAAAGTTTCTAACGACCTTCGTCACTTTCATGTAAAGTAAGTAGTCTGGTAAATTATACACATTTATGGTGGCCCAAATATAGTAACTATGCAGTTAATTGTAATATTTATGGTGCATCTTAACTGTAAATACATGATACTAATGCTAGATCAATTTCGTGTAATATTACACACATCTGCCTATATTTAGTTGCACTAGATACAATACACAATAACATACTGAGTTTGTCAACAGATACTGATCACACTGCCACCCATAATCTGCCCACACACAACACATATATGGCAGCATGTCCTGTCGTTATGAAGGCAGTAAACAAACTTAACAAAAGAGAAATAAAATATTACTTAAGTTTTTGTAACCTAAATATATTTTCCCTATAACACCATTTAAGCATAGACTGCAACATATTACAAGCCAGATGGTACGGAGAGAATGTGACACTTGTATTTTAACTCAGTACTCAGATGTTCAGAAGAGTCTTTTTGCCAAATATCTGGGACATACCAACTTGACAGCAGATCGACATTATAGGGAAAAGACATTACAGAACATATGTCTTGGCTCTAAGACTGGTCACCCAGCTTGGATATAAGAGTGAAGGAGTGGACACACAAAAAAGTTCAGTGTGAATTCCTTATATTTTATTACATCAGTTCATTCTCTATGCCTTCACTACTGTATCCTGTATTTTCTGAAGCCTTGCATCTGTTATAATTTACTCCCCCCCCCCCATCATATGTATTGTACGTCTTATTTTATTTTCAAGCAGGGAAGAACTTCAAGACCAATCATTGTCACATTGGTATCACTGTAAAAAAGAAAGGAAAGATCGACACTATAAGAAGAGAGTAAAGAATATAATCAGTAAGTATAACTGGTCCTCATTCAGTAACAATTGCAGATTTTGATAAAAAGGCAAAATCTGCAACTGCCTATCTTCACAAAAGGCCCTCATTCAGTACGGGTTGCTCTTTTTATAAACAACCAAACAGCCACTGTTCGGCAATCTGCACACTCACTTTGCATTGCACGTGCGCAAATATTCATTATTCGATCACGTGATTGACAGCGTCTGGCATTTATGGAGTGGCTACGGCCCGTTTTTGTGGGAGTGGTTGGGACAGGCAGTAGCAGATTTTGCTTTTTAGCAAAATCTGCAACGGTTACTAAATGAGGGCCATTATTAAATTTGTATGCGATAAGCGTCAACATTGATTGCCAACATCTTATTGCACATCCACTAATCTATTTATATAAAATAGTTATATTCTTATGAAAAAAATTAGAATACTTTGATTTAGATATTTGTTTAATTTTTGAAAGTATTTAGAAGAAACTTGTGCAAATTACTCTCTTTTTTTTATTTTTATTATGCAACAGGGGCATTCCCAGCACAGCGCCCAACAATTGTCAAGTTAACAAAGTACATAAAAAAAAATAAAAATGAAAATTTAGTGTAAATGAGGTAAAACTTCTTGTGGAAACATGGAAGCCTGTCTTTTAAACTAAAGGGCCCTACACACATGCCGATTTGTGTTAAAGATATGAACGATCTCGTTCATAAATGAACGAGAACTCGTTCATATCTTTCAGTGTGGAGGCTCCAGCGATGAACGATGCGCGGCCCCGCGCTCGTTCATCGCTGGTCCCCCGTCGGCTGTGCATGCAGGCCAATATGGACGATCTCGTCCATATTTGCCTGCACTTCAATGGAGCCGCGTGACGGGGGAGTGAAGAAACTTCACTCCCCCCCCGCCGCCGGGTCGCCCGTATCCGCCGTTGGGCAGCTCGGCGGCGGATCGGCCAATGTGTAGGGCCTATAAGAAAAGACATCCCCAATCTGCTCACTACAGTTCTCTATTATGCAAACTCATGTATGTTTTTGATGTAATGAATTGCTTGTAATTGGCATTGCATGTGTGGGGAAGTTGTTCAGTGAAACAGTTTTATTACTGCATGCTGTCTGGTCCTCCTTTGGCCATTTGTGGACAGGTGTACTATATCTTTTCATTTAGTAAGGTTTAGACATGGAGTAAAGGACAGAGTGTGATTCCTGATTAGGGAAAAACAAAACAAACAAACACTGAACAACATCACCAAACAGGTAATGGCTACTAATAGCAGATGCACAGACAAAATTCTTAAAGCTATGTGTGCAAATGCTAGGAGCTTAGGAGACAAAATGACAGAGCTAATTGCAATAATGACAAGGGATAACCTGGATATTGTCGCAATTACTGAGTCATGGTGCAATGAGAATCATGACTGGGACATAGCTATACCAGGATACAATTTATTTTGGAAGGATAGAATGGGAAGAATAGGAGGAGGTGTAGCAATGTATGTGGAAAAAAAGCATAAATGCTACTTTAATACAAAATGTTGAGGACAAACTGAGGCCCTTTGGGTCACCACAGAAACCGGGGAGGACATTATTCGCATTGGGGTGATCTATAGACCACTAGGCCAGGGGCAGGATTTGGACAGGAATCTATTGTTCGACATCTCTTAAATGGCTTTAAAGGGAGAAGTCAATCATGGGAGACTTTAATTTACCTGATATAAATTGGGAGGGGTCCTTTGCAAGTTCAGCTGCAAGTGGCAAATTTCTAAATTCCTTACAGGGAGCATCTCTCAAGCAATTGGTGACGGAGCCCACTTGGAAAGACTGGTGACAGGATATCAGACATATATGTGGGTGAGCACCTGGGATCCAGTGATCATCAAACAGTATGGTTTAGTATAAAGACAGGATCCAACTCCTGTCACACAAAAACAAAGGTGTTGGATTTTAGAAATGCTGACTTTGCAAAAATGGGGAGATGTTTAAGTGATTCATTGGCGGACTGGAGGAACTTGGAAGGGGTGCAGGAGAGGTGGGAAAAACTGAAAAGTGCAATACTAAGGGCAACAGACCTCTGTATCAAAAGGGTTAGGAAAAGCACCAGGAAAAGGAAGCCAGTGTGGTTCACAAAAGAAGTATCAACTGGTGTGAAAGCAAAAAAGATGGCTTTTAGGAAATACAAACAGACTCAAAATAATAATGACCAAGAGGTGTATCTGGACAGACGGAAGGATGCTAAGAAAGTGATCAGACGTGCAAAGGCAGAAGCTGAGGAGAAAATGGCCCAGTCAGTAGATAAAGGGGGCAAAACTTTTGTCAAGTATATAAATGAAAGGAGAAAATGAAATGGAGGAATAATAAGACTTAAGACAGAGAGTGAGAATTTGGTGGAGGGAGACAAGGCAATAGCAGATCACCTAAATACTTATTTTTGCTCAGTATTTACTACAGAAGGAGAAGGGAAGGGGCCACAGTTAAGTTGCAAGGACATTCATAAAAATAAGGTAGATGAAAGTACATTTACAGAGGAGAAGGTCCTAACTGAACTTTCAAAACTAAAAGTGGATAAATCAATGGGGCCAGATAGGATACACCCAAGGATACTAAAAGAGCTAAAAGATGTGCTGGTGGCACCATTAACAGAATTATTTAACCAGTCACTAAATACAGGTGCTATTCCAGAGGACTGGAAAAGAGCGAATGTAGTTCCACTGTACAAAAGTGGAAGCAAGTAACTACAGACCAGTTAGCGCCTTACATCAGTAGTAGGGACAGTAATGGACAAACTACTAAAAGAAAGAGTTGTGGAATACCTTAAATCAAACTTACTTACTTACAGGATCCAAAACAGCATGGGTTTACTGGTGGGAGATCATGCCAAACAAATCTTACTGATTTTTTTGACTCTGTGATAAAAATAATAGATCAAGAGGGAGCTGTAGATGTAGCATATCTAGATTTTAGTAAGGCATTTGACACTGTCCCACATCGCAGACTGCTAAATAAACTTGAAAGTGTGGGGGTGGATTATAAAATAGTTAAATGGATAAGAACCTGGTTGCAGGATAGGAAACAGACAGTTGTAGTAAATGGAGTGCAATCTATGGAGGGAAATGTTACCAGTGGAGTACCCCAGAGATCTGTACTCGGACCAGTTCTCTTTAATATCTTTGTTGGTGACATTGCAAATGGTATTGAAGGGAAGGTATGCCTTTTTGCAGATGATACAAAGATATGCAACAGGGTAGACACACCAGGAGGGGTAAAACAAATGATTGATGACCTAGCTAGGCTTGAAAAATGGTCAAGAACATGGCAACCAGGCCCTGCGACAGGGGGGGTCAAAGGGGACCACCCTCCCGGGCCCCGAGCTTCAGGGGGGCCCCATCACTTGCTTGGTCTGGTTGGTCTTCGCTTTGTTGCCTTCATTATGCTTGCGGCATGCCTCTCTGCCGCCCCGTCCCTGTCTGACGATCTGCTGCCGCTGCCGCTGAAGAGCCGGGCAGCAGAGCAGCAAACACAGGCTACACTGACTGTGTGAGTCAGGGCTCCTTATAGCAGCTGCCCGCAGCACTACCTCTGTCCAACCCTGCTCCCTACGTGCCTGGATGGCACCCTCACAGCCTGTCATACTGTATACTATGTCAAGGTACTGCCATATTATTCTATATAAATGTGTGTATGGTGAGTTCTATGTGTGTGTGTGTGTGTGTGTGTGTGTGTGTGTATGTATATATATATATATATATATATATATGCAAAAAATGTCCCTGGCACTCCGGACTTCCGTTCACCTTGCTCCGGTGCCCTCCCCTCAGATCTGTGTATATGGTCCTTGTATGCCGCCCATACAAGGACCATATATATATATATATATATATATATGTGTGTGTGTGTATATATATATATGTATAAATTATAATATATATACTGTATATTTTATATATATATATATATATATATATATATATATATATATACACAGTATATGTGTGTGTGTATATATATATATATATATATATAATTTTTTTACAGCGACTTTGTACTTTATAAGGGGGGGGGAGTCAAGGCAGGGTGGGGGGCCCCGGAGAAATTGGTGTACCGGGCCCCAAGATTTCTCTTGCCGGCCCTGATGGCAACTACAGTTTAATGCTAAAAAATGCAAAATCATGCACTTGGGTCTCATAAACCCAAAGGCTAAATATAGTATCAAGGGTACTATAATGGAAACTACTGAGGAGGAAAGGGATTTAGGAGTCACTATTTCAAGTGACTTGAAGGCAGGAAAGCAATGCAACAAAGCAATGAGAAAGGCAAGTCAGATGCTTGGTTGCATAGGGAGAGGAATCAGTAGCAGGAAAAAAGAAGTGATAATACCACTGTATAGGTCATTGGTGCGGCCTCATCTGGAATACTGTGTCCAGTTTTGGAGACCATATCTCCAGAAGGATATAAATACATTAGAGAGTGTACAAAGAAGGGCAACTAAAATGGTGCATGGCCTACATCACAAAACTTACCCGGAAAGGCTAAAAGATCTTAACATGTATAGTTTGGAGGAGAGAAGGGAAAGGGGGGACATGATAGAAACTTTCAAATATACCAAAGGTTTTAACAAAGTTCAGGAGGGAAACATTCTTCAAAGGATGACAAGTATTAGAACTCGAGGACATACACTGAGACTGGAGGGGGGGAGGTTCAGGAGAAATTTAAGGAAAAATTACTTCACAGAAAGGGTAGTGGATAAGTGGAATAGCCTCCCATCAGAGGTGGTAGAGGCTAAGACTGTAGAGAAATTTAAACATGCATGGGATAGGCATATGGATATCCTTACAAAGAATTAAGGTTAAAAAAAGGGTTGAGATTACCTAAAGGATAAAAAAGGGGCAGACTAGATGGGCCAAGTGGTTCTTATCTGCCGTCAAATTCTATGTTTCTATCTTACATTTAAACTATGCAGGCACACCGGAGCCATGTTTCCCGTCACAGGAAACGCAGGTGAAGTTACCTGGCCACCCAAAAATGACACACCTGCGTTTCATACACCATTCCCCAGCAACGCCCGCCACCTGTCAATCACTATGCGATTGTATTGTGCCAGGATGCGATCACATTGTGAAACACTCAGCACGCATGATGCAGCGCAAGCTCAGACGTCTGGTAATTGGCCAATCTGCGCTTTCAGTCATTTACGTCTGAAGATGAATTGCCCCCATAGTGTCATGCTCCCAGCTCCTGCGGACCAGGCAGCAATCTGTCTATTGATAACACATTGGAAGGAGTGATCCGGCACCTTACCGGGGGCACTGCAGGTGTTTAATGTTGAGTGACCTGGTTTACCCTACATTTTGATGCTTTGAAATGTGTTTTATTTCCACATAATAGATTTCAAATAGGTGTCTTAGAAGAGGATTGCTACAGTCAGAATGTGATTCCTGCCACCAAACTGACAGCACTGACAGCTATTGATTTTCAGTTAGTAAAAGGAAGATTAAATCTATTAATCACAGAGACGGGTGACACTGTACAGCGGGTACAACTCTGATTTTGACCGCGATATGAGGAATCCGTCACGTTAATTGGCAGCTGAATATCTCTCCCGTATTAGTTGACCTGAAAAATTACATTATATCTCAGCAGCAGATCGCCAGCTAGTGAAATATTGATCAGCCCTGTGTGCAAAGCATCCAGAGGACTCGGCAGGTGACAATGCTAAATTCCTTTGTCGTATAAACAACCCTTTATGAAGCTAAGAACACTGTACGCTGTTTACTTAAGAAGTACCGTAATGGTACGCTAGTTGCGTAACGATCGCTCAGCCGTAGGCGAGACGCTCAGGCGTCACGTTCGCTCACGGCCCAGGGATCACAGGACACGTTATTGGTTATGTCTAGGGGAAAGATTCGCTGTAACGTAGCGTACGCTAGAGACCACGAGGGGGTCACCAGCGATGCAGACGCTCACAACACTATACCTTTATGTTAAAACCTTATACCAATGAAATACACTGAATACCTTAATGTGAGTACAGGGTGTAAGTGCAACCTTGTGTAACCTGACTATCTACAAAGCTGCATGAGCGTCACCGACGCTCAAATGAACACTTATCACTATAGAAAATACACAGATACTGGTTTAGGTTTCCAAGGCCTATTAACTGTATTATGTCTAATATACTTGTAAAAGGGGATAACAGTACATATGATACACTACAATATAACAGAGACTTCCTAACCACAGAACTAAACAATAAATACAAAAAGACAATACTACACTGACCTAAATGCAATACGATACAATACTATAATACTATAAGGTATTTAAGAGAAAAAGAGGAGAGAGAGAGATAGAGAGAGAGAGAGAGAGAGAGATTGGCTCGCAGAAAGACAATGATTATGGAGAGAACTTACGCACAAAGGGTATGATCGCCAGCGCCTCGATATCCAGCTCCCGATTATCAGCAGATAACCGTTGATGAGAGAGTGAGAGCCGGATGTGGTCGGCCTGCCTATTTATGCTCCACACACAATGCAATCTCCTGGTCCTACAATCCCATTGTCCATTGGCCGAAGGAATTCGGCCCTGCATCATAACAAAAGGTCATAGGGTGGTTCATACAGGTGGGCTGTGACGATTTCCAACAGCTCAGGTGGGTGGGAAACTGGGTTTCCCGCCGCATACCTGAGTATGTGTAAATCATAGAAATGGACATAAACTTCTTATGTCCATAACTATTCGCACGAGTGATTAATACGCTCCAAACCAACACCGGAATATTGCTAATTAAATACTCTTCCGATGGGTACCAAACACTGCAGTATGATTCCTGTTAGACCCTTCGTACGATGCAAAGAGGGATTCCTCAGCTCTGGGACATTGTACTTTAACCAAACTTACAGAAACTATCAAAGGGATCATGATCTATAAACTACATTAATTGTGAACATTTGTAACTAATGAGTCGCACGCTACGATCACATAAACTCTACCGTAAATGCGCATACTGCGCGTGCGAGTGCACGCTATTGCGGGTATGCGCTTCCACGGGAGAGCGTACGCATGCGCAGCACGGACCAGTGTGCGGTGCAAATATGGCAACGTGCATTGAGACATTTTTCTGACTTTGACAGTCCACCCTTTGGCAGTCAATAATAACTGCCACAAAACATTTAAGGAGAAAAATGTAAGTCAGGGGTTAATTGATTTCCATGGTTGGGTAGGGGAGGAGAGAGGAGAAGGTGTGAAGAGGGTATGACCTAGTGAGAAAGCAGAAGCATGTGTGTATGAGTCCATGTTTGGAGGGTCATGTATCATCGTGCCGTACGTGTGGTAAATCAAGCTTCGAGGTATTGCGAAGTATACATTTGAATTCCTTCTTATCCTGTGGTACAGGTCTGTGGATGGGCTGTCAAACTTTACCGAGCTCATTTCGGCTGTAGTTGTAACAAAATGGGGATGCACATTTTAGTTGATGATACATGAATGGGGGAGGTATGTGGTTGCTGATATCTGTGCCTGAATTCCCTATCGTCTATGTGTGTCATTACCTGAGGGTTGTAGAGATGAAGATAGAGAACACTTATGGAAAATGCAATGGTATTCTATGTCAGGGAAAGGTACATTCGTCGATTGAGGTCTTGATTGGTGTCGGTTGATTGGAGTCTTCTTCTTTGTGCTTTTGCTCATAAATCGTGAGTAAAGCAAACAACGTCCATGGATTTACAAAAAATGTTGGGCTAGCGTGATTTTAAAGTTCCTAGGGAAACTGGGGTACCCATGGCATTGTCCATCAAAATCTTGTATATCAGGTCGTCTGCTCTTCTTCTTTCCATCTTTCCGTTGTCGGCCCCTTGGCTCATCAAATCCTTCGTCTACGTGGGTCTTTGTACCTCGGAGGAAAACATAGAAATGGGTGAAAGACGGACCGTATACTCATTACATCATTACGTCATGGTTTCTAGCATTGGGTCATAAATCAAATCCAGGTTAATTACAGTTTCCTCACTCCTCAAGCTCATCACTTTCGTACTTTGTTTACACCTCATCAAAGCCTGCCCGCATCTAAATATCAATCCAAACGATATAACGACACCCAAAATACACAGTAGAAACTTTCCAACATCCATTATGACTCCTTGAGCCCACTCTCCCAAACCGGAGAACCAATTTCGCGGGTTCAACCATGACACCCAACCAGTCAGCTCATTACCTACAGCAGCAAGGGTGAGATTGTGTTTTCGACGAAATTCCCACTTTAATTGCAGAATATCATCCATCTTTTGGTCTATGACCTCTACCGGATCCTCGGTGCTATTGGTGATATACGTGCAACACTTTATGCCGTACTGTGTTGCCAATGTAACACAATATCCACCTGTTACTGCTGTAAGATAATTAAGAACCATCCTATGCTGAACTAGTTCTGTTTTGTAAGCTTGAAGTTCTCTTCCAGTGTATCTAAACGTGTCATCATACATTTCAGTGATATTATCTAACAAATTGGCGAGTGCGGAAATGTATCTATAATTCATCACTCCTCGAGCGGTACGAGTGAAATCTAACGCTACCAGAACCTGAATCCCGGTGGATTCATGGATAAGATCAGAGGCCGGATGCTCTAACCTTTCTGACAGTTGTCTTTTAACTCGGTGTTCGTAATGAGTGTGAGTATAAGGAGCTTGGGCACCACGGTGTATGTCCTTCATTTTGTCATGTGTAACAGTCATCACTTCAGGCAATACTTTTCCAATATAACACAATCCTTCAGAGTTTGGGGCAAGCCACTTGTACGCCTTTCTCCCACATATGAAATATGCGTCATCGGGGAGAACATAGGGGACGGAGAAGGACATGACCATGTTACAAACCTTCCAGGTGAAATCTCCTGACCCTAATTCTTCCATCTGCCTAATGCACGTATCGGTTTGTACGATATGTGCACAGTATCCTGGTGATACCTCTCCAACTTTAGTAATCCTATTTCCTAAGGTATATCGATACCGGAAAGATTTTCCTCTACTGGCTATGTGGCGTACGAGCTCTGTATCTGTAGGCATTCTATCTGCTCTGTGTGAAAAGGTCATGGTAAGGTTGCTCCATGACACTTCCCAATTTCCCGGTTTTCTGGGATTGGAGATGTTAAAACATATGAGGGACCTATCCACATGGTATTGGTGGAGCTTCAAACTAGGAGGGCTGGAGATGTTAAACCTCCGGTCCACCGGTCTCCCACCACTTAGCTCAAGTACCTCCCCTAACGTTAAAGGAAATGGTACTAGCCCTGATTTGCTGTGACCCTGAGGTACTTGAGAGCATACCCAACAATCTGTTTGGTTTAACACGTTACCCACTAAGGAGTGATAGTCACTCAATGGATGCCGGTCTATATGGATATTAAAACTAGATTGGCATTTCTTTATGCATCCATCTTCAACCAGATTATCACAGAGCCTACAGATACAATTTTCCTCAGCTAACAATCCATCACAATTTCTTCTATCGGATCGTTTTCTGATACTCGCCTTTGCTTGTTGGATTGGTTGATCTTGGAAAACTACGCCTCCATCATCATAATTGGAACCCATTCCAGAACCTCTCTCGACCTCTATGGTACTCTCGCCGGAATAGACTGCTCTGGTCAACATCATGGTTAACATAAAAATCCGGATCACAGTCTCTTGGGGCAAGTCCATCTTTGAGGAGGAAATAGAGAAGAATGAGGAGGGGGAAAAAGAAATTTTAAGGGAGAGGGGCTGGGAAGTGGAGAAAACAATAAAAAGGAGAGGGGAGTCGACAACTGCTTCCGGTCTTCAAGGCTCAGGTGCCGCCTCAGTCCTCCTGGAACAGACACTCCAGTGATACAACCTCTACCGTCTGTTCCTTATCACGGGACTTCTCTGGATCAGCAACCTTCTTGCAGTGGGATGAATGGACCCAAGTCTCTCTCTCAGCAACCTTCAATGCTGTGGTGCTAGTCAATAAGACCTGGTATGGTCCTTCCCATCTATCAATAAGACAACCTGAGCGTAGAAAATTTCGTATCATTACATAATCCCCAGGTTCAATGTCATGACAATTACTATCTGGTAAATCAGGAATCACCAACTTCAGATTATCATTTTGATTCCTCAACTGCTTACTCATATTAATCAAGTACTTTACAGTTACTTCATTGTTACATTTCAAATCATCCTGAGGGTTAATCATGACATGCGGTTGTCGACCAAACAAGATTTCAAAAGGGGACAGATTAAGAGGGGACCTGGGAGTGGTTCTGATGCTATACAAAACAATGGGTAAAGCTTCTGGCCACGTCAATCCTGTCTCTGCCATTACTTTACTCAATTTATTTTTAATAGTGCTGTTCACTCTTTCGACCTTCGCACTCGCCTGTGGACGGTACGGAGTGTGCAGCTTGCTATCAATTCCCATCAACTTACACATTCCTTGGAAGACATCACCTGTAAAATGGGTACCCCTATCGCTTTCAATGATTCTAGGGATACCATATCTACATACAAATTCCTGCACAATTTTCTTAGCTGTAAACATAGCGGTATTTGTAGCTGCTGGAAAAGCTTCGACCCAATTTGAGAAAACATCTATACAGACAAGTACATACTTTAAATTTCTACATGGGGGCAATTGAATGAAGTCAATTTGTATTACTTGGAAAGGGCCGCCGGCAGGTGGGACATGGGATGGTTCTGTAGGTATTGCCTTTCCAATATTCTTTCTCAGACAGGTAAGGCATGACATTGCTCTTTTACTAGCATGAGAGGAGAATCCTGGGGCGCACCAGTATGCTTTTACCAATTTGCACATCCCCTCCTTGCCTAGATGAGTCAGCCCGTGAGCTGCTTCAGCCAGACACGGAAGGTATGCCCTGGGGGCCACTGGTTTACCATGTCCATCCGTCCAGAGCCCTGAGGACTCCTGGCCATATCCCTTTGCCTTCCAGACTGCCTTCTCCTGAGTGGAACACAAATTCTGCATTTCACACAACTTTTGTGTGTTGATGGTATTAAATACCATCAACTGTGTGGTGTCTGTCCGTATGGGGGTAGCAGCTGCAAGCTTTGCAGCTTCGTCTGCTCGGCTGTTACCAAGGGATACTGGGTCTTGGCTATATGTATGTGCTTTACATTTGATAACAGCCACTCTGTCGGGTTCCTGTATCGCTGTTAGAAGCCTTTTTATGTGAGCTGCATGCGCTATCGGTGTACCAGCTGCCGTCATGAAATTTCTGAGACGCCATAGCGCTCCGAAATCATGTACTACCCCGAACGCGTATCTGGAATCGGTGTAGATATTGGCTGACTTTCCCTTAGCCAATTCACATGCTCTGGTTAGGGCGACCAGTTCAGCAACCTGGGCTGAGTGAGGTGGGCCTAGTGGTTCCGCTTCTATGGTGTCTTGGTCATCTACGACTGCGTATCCAGTACACAAGTCTCCCGAGTCTGACTGTCTGTGACAACTACCGTCCGTGTAGAACGTGAGTTCTGCATCTTCTAGTGGATTGTCACTGATGTCAGGCCTTGCGGTAAAATTTTGGGTCAAATATTCCATACAATCATGTGTATCTTCCTTTGCATTAAATCCTCCTTCCCCATCACTCTCACCTCCCACCCTTTGTGTCTGACCAGGCACACCTGGGAGAAATGTTGCAGGGTTTAATGCACTGCATCTCCTTATGGTGATGTTTACGGGGGCCATTAATGCCAATTCCCATCTCGTAAACCTTGCTGATGAGACGTGTCTGGTTTGGGCAGAATTCAATAAGGCAGATACCGCATGCGGTGTATGGATTGTGAGGTTGTGGCCTAGCACGACATCTTCGCTTTTTGTCACTAGCAATGCTATCGCTGCAACGCTACGCAAGCATGTGGGGAGGGACCGCGCTACCGTATCTAGCTGAGCGCTGTAGTATGCAACTGGCCTGCTGGCATCACCGTGTTTTTGTGTTAGTACACCTGCTGCGCACCCAGCACTTTCTGTTCCGTATAGTTCAAAGGGTTTCCCATAGTCTGGCATACCTAGTGCTGGTGCCTGCGTTAGGCACTGTTTGAGTCTCTCAAATGCTGTTTCGGATTCGTCTGTATGCGAAATCCGATCAGCTTTGTTTGAGGAGACCATTTCCTGCAAAGGTAGTGCCAATATGGAAAACCCTGGGATCCAATTACGGCAATACCCACACATTCCTAAAAACGTCCTGATCTGTTGCTGGGTTTGTGGCAGTGTCATGTCTCTAATGGCTTGGATTCTATCAGCGGTCAAGTGTCTCAGTCCTTGTGTTAGACAGTGTCCCAAATATTTTACCTTAGTCTGGCATAATTGCAACTTGTCTTTGGAAACCTTGTGACCTGTGTCTGAAAGATGAAACAGGAGCTGTTTCGTATCCTTCAGGGAAGCTTCCAGTGAATCTGAACACAGTAATAAATCATCCACGTACTGTATCAACACTGATCCACTTTCCGGTTGGAAAGACTGTAAACAATCATGCAAAGCCTGAGAAAATATACTTGGACTATCTATGAAACCTTGGGGTAACCGAGTCCACGTGTATTGGACTCCTCTGTATGTGAATGCAAACAAATATTGGCTGTCAGGGTGCAGAGGTACCGAAAAGAAAGCGGAGCAGAGGTCAATAACAGTGAAAAATTTGGCAGTGGGAGGAATTTGCATTAGGATGACAGCTGGATTAGGCACTACGGGGAACTGACTCTCAACTATTTTGTTAATCCCCCTTAGATCCTGCACTAGCCTGTAACCCCTCCCCCCACTCTTTTTAACAGGGAAGATGGGACTATTTGCTGTGCTGGACGTTCTTACTAGAATGCCCTGTTGTAGCAAGCGCTCTATTACGGGAAAAACTCCTAACTCCACCTCTGGCTTCAGAGGATACTGTGGGATTTTTGGAGCTATCCTACCATCTTTTACTTGCACAACTACTGGAGCTACGTTTGCCATTAATCCAGTGTCCTGTCCATCTTTTGTCCAAAGTGACTCTGGTATCTGAGATATCATCTCTTCTACTTGGGATGGATTCCTATTTGTCATAATGGTGTGTGACATTAATTTTGATGGGGAGTCTAACATGTCTCGTACTTCCTGAGCGTGATTCTCAGGGATGTCCAAGAATACACCTTCAGGAGTACAATAAATGACGCAACCCATTTTACATAGTAAGTCTCTTCCCAGGAGATTAGTTGGTGCAGATGCAGCCAGCAAAAAGGAATGCTTGGTATGCAAAGGCCCTATTGTAATCTCGGCTGGTTTGCTAACAGGGTAGTGCTGGACTACTCCTGTTACTCCCATGGCTGGAATTGTCCTACCAGTGGTTCTCATGCCCACTGTCGAATTTATCACTGACTTGGCCGCCCCTGTGTCTACAAGAAAGTTTAAAGTTTTACCAGCTACATTGATTGCAATTTCTGGTTCGTTTCCAAGACTAGCAATCAACTTAACTGGCTGCAGATTACAGGTATGGCCACACCCCTATTGGGTATGCTGACCTCCCTGAATCCCGCTGGCAGCAACTACTTGTGAGGGAGTTAGCTGGGAACTACCAGAGGCATGCCGATCTCTGTTCGGGGGATATCTTTTTGTTTCCCCTGTATGTGGCTCAAAACTCCGCCTCTGTGGACCCTGCTCCCAATGTCGTGTGTTGTGTTGTTGTCTAGGGGGCTGAAAAGACCTTTGTACATTCTTTGTTCTACATTCTCGTGCAAAGTGTCCCGGTCTGTTACAAGAAAAACATGTTATTACACTTGCCTTACCCACAGGATTCGGTGGTACATACGCAGGCTGCCTTGTGGTCAGCGCCTGTATACTTACGGACATCAACTTATCACTTTGCGACTCCCTGTGCCTAGTGATATTTCTGTCGTGATCAATAGCAGCCTCTCTCAAGCCGGACACTGACAGACCTCGCCAGCATGGTTGCGTGGTCTGAACCCTAGTCTTTAATGTTTCCTTTAAACCATCCATCAGTACAGATACTGCTACTTCCCGATGGTTTGGGTTGGTCTTAATGTCTTCTATACCAGTGTACTTTGCCATTTCTAATAGTGCCCGGTGAAAATATTCTGTTGCCGTTTCGGACTCCTTTTGCTTAATGGAAAATATTTTATTCCATTTAACAACGGCTGGGAAATACTCTTTTAGCTGTAAATTTATCCTTTTTACATTATCCTTGTTGTACACGTCTGTAAGCGGTACATCTTTATCCAATGCACAATCAGCTAAAAACTGAGTTGCATCAACATTGGAAGGTAAACAAGCTCTTAGCAGTATCTGCCAATCCTTGTTGTTGGGTTCTACCGTGTTACCTAAATCCCTGATGTATTTTTGGCTAGCAATTAAATCCTTCCTGGGGTCAGGAAATTCGGACACTATTGTTCTTAATTCCATTCTGGAAAATGGAGTGTACATGGCTATGTTCCTTATGGGAGTGGCTCCAGAGACATCTGTTTTTCCATTGGGGACTGCTATTACCCTTACAGGAGCAATTCTAACAGCCTCTTCCTGTGTAGATTCTACAGCTTGTTGTGGTACAATTGTTTCAGTGTAGTGCATGGTGCCGTACTTACCCGTTGACACGACCTCACCTATCCCTCCGCTAGGGGCTTTCACTAATCTCGTGGGTGTCGCTGTGCCTACTGTGGTCTCTGCTATGGTGGCTGCAAGAGAGAGAGCTGAAATTGTTGCTGAATCGTCTTCTTGATCACACTCCTGAGGAAGGTTCAAAACAGGGTACATCTTGCACGGGTTAATACTTGCATGAGTTATTTGGTTAACATCATTAACATTTACAGTGTTACTAAGAGTTTGTGTTTTACAACCCAGTGCGTTTCTCTCCGCAATCAACTTTTCTCCTGCAATGTATGGTGGGGGAGGAGCTGTGGCAATCAACTTCCTGACTGCCCCAGATCCTGCCGCCAGAGCCAAACCTCTCTGTATCTCACCTTCCTGGTGCCATAACTGTAAATAATCATGATGCTGAATTCGTCTCTTTGCTGATTTTACGAGACATATCCTCCTCCTTAAATTTTGTAACACTTCTGGACTGAAGCTACCTATTCTTGGGAATTTGTCCCTGTCTTGTACAGTCATTCTCTCCCATTCATCACATAAAGATTCGGTGTGAATTCCATATTTTTCACACATTACATATCGTGCCGACCCAACTGGTCGGTTCACAGAATCAACCTGAACCAGGGTTGATCGCCCCCTACCTGAGCAACTGGCCCCCATAGTCTGCAGGTGTTGCTTAGTCCTCCTTGGATCTCTGTATCAAGGTTTTCAGCAAGCCTTTTCAGACAACCAAATTACTCCACAGTAGGCCGGCGGTGGCGGTTTACCGAGTACCCCACTCACTCGCCCACCTCGACCAATACGACCTGATCACACCGACGTGGTGCTGGCGTACTCGATACAGGGCCCCTATGGAACCTTCAGTTTACTGGAACATATGAGGGTTACCCGCAGGACACTTACTCTTTCCAGTAAAGGTGGGGTTGTTAGATAGTTCCTGAGTGACCAGCGAACTTCCCTTCCAAAAATAAAAAATTACACAAATCACGTCAGAATGTACAAATAGCGTTTGTGACCACTTTACTCTAATGGTATTAGGTCAGATCACTAACTACTGCACACAATTACGTGCGGTCCAATCGTTCAGTACACGAGCACTACTTGTCATGTACTGAAAGATCAATGGAATCGATGTTTCCGGCCGCGATTCCTTCAGCAAGAGCTTATGGCCTATATGGGTTCTGCACCAACACCCCAGGCGTTGTGCCACTGGACTTTTATAGCGGACCTTTTTACCTTATGACCTCCTGGTCTTGTTACCTTATGACCTCCTGGTCTTGTTACCTTTACCTTATGGTCCGCTATACTCTAATGCTCAAATATTATTTAACCAGGGATGCCTCCCTGGCCACCGTATATGTCACTTACACGTATGTCCCTTGACGAGTACCCGGCTTTCCTTTTGGTTCCACCTTAAAGTTATATAAACTTTTGTATACAAAACACACTCACTCAACACATGTACACTTTGTTTCTATATCTATTTCTGCGCAGAAATTGTCTTCAGGCCAAGAGTGTTACCAATTAGGAGCAGGATCTGTTAAACTAAATTTCAGATTTTCTAAAAATAGATTTGCGTTATTTATCGCTTCGCGTTATCTACCGCTGTGCGTTACTTATCGCCTTGCGCTAATTCAACTTTTTCGTGACTTGAGCTACGTGAGCGTAACCGGACGCTACGTTGCGTAATGTACGCTGCGTGCGTCTGCCTTTTGGATTGCGTACGCTAGTCTTTGTTAGCGACACGTGTACGCAATGCAAAGGATCCACCGTAACACAATATATTTATTTATCAATGTAGGTGATCCCTGATCATCTACCGCAATCCACACTGACTGCCTTGTATCTCAGACAAACCGTGTGTTTGTTCTATACTTTAACTATTACCTTTACTATGAAATAACAGCAAATCTCTTTTTAGCACTTTCTATCAACTATAAAATTTGGCAAACAGGAATAGTGATATACGAAAAAATGAAATACACAAGTGAAAAGAAATGCAGGTATGTATGCGTACGCAAGACAAAAGAAAAATAAACAGTTTTAAAAAGACACAAGCGTTTTGTTCTTACTTCCGGTTACCGGGTTCCTTCAGCACTCTTTGTCTAAGCGAAGCAGACGCTTATCCCGTCAGCACTGTGAGACAACCTCCCACCCTTTGCTGGAGGGATAATGTCTGCTGATCTACCTAGTGCAGATGTGAAAAGGACCGGACGAGCCCGCAATTGACAATGCTAAATTCCTTTGTCGTATAAACAACCCTTTATGAAGCTAAGAACACTGTACGCTGTTTACTTAAGAAGTACCGTAATGGTACGCTAGTTGCGTAACGATCGCTCAGCCGTAGGCGAGACGCTCAGGCGTCACGTTCGCTCACGGCCCAGGGATCACAGGACACGTTATTGGTTATGTCTAGGGGAAAGATTCGCTGTAACGTAGCGTACGCTAGAGACCACGAGGGGGTCACCAGCGATGCAGACGCTCACAACACTATACCTTTATGTTAAAACCTTATACCAATGAAATACACTGAATACCTTAATGTGAGTACAGGGTGTAAGTGCAACCTTGTGTAACCTGACTATCTACAAAGCTGCATGAGCGTCACCGACGCTCAAATGAACACTTATCACTATAGAAAATACACAGATACTGGTTTAGGTTTCCAAGGCCTATTAACTGTATTATGTCTAATATACTTGTAAAAGGGGATAACAGTACATATGATACACTACAATATAACAGAGACTTCCTAACCACAGAACTAAACAATAAATACAAAAAGACAATACTACACTGACCTAAATGCAATACGATACAATACTATAATACTATAAGGTATTTAAGAGAAAAAGAGGAGAGAGAGAGATAGAGAGAGAGAGAGAGAGAGAGATTGGCTCGCAGAAAGACAATGATTATGGAGAGAACTTACGCACAAAGGGTATGATCGCCAGCGCCTCGATATCCAGCTCCCGATTATCAGCAGATAACCGTTGATGAGAGAGTGAGAGCTGGATGTGGTCGGCCTGCCTATTTATGCTCCACACACAATGCAATCTCCTGGTCCTACAATCCCATTGTCCATTGGCCGAAGGAATTCGGCCCTGCATCATAACAAAAGGTCATAGGGTGGTTCATACAGGTGGGCTGTGACGATTTCCAACAGCTCAGGTGGGTGGGAAACTGGGTTTCCCGCCGCATACCTGAGTATGTGTAAATCATAGAAATGGACATAAACTTCTTATGTCCATAACTATTCGCACGAGCGATTAATACGCTCCAAACCAACACCGGAATATTGCTAATTAAATACTCTTCCGATGGGTACCAAACACTGCAGTATGATTCCTGTTAGACCCTTCGTACGATGCAAAGAGGGATTCCTCAGCTCTGGGACATTGTACTTTAACCAAACTTACAGAAACTATCAAAGGGATCATGATCTATAAACTACATTAATTGTGAACATTTGTAACTAATGAGTCGCACGCTACGATCACATAAACTCTACCGTAAATGCGCATACTGCGCGTGCGAGTGCACGCTATTGCGGGTATGCGCTTCCACGGGAGAGCGTACGCATGCGCAGCACGGACCAGTGTGCGGTGCAAATATGGCAACGTGCATTGAGACATTTTTCTGACTTTGACACAGGCACAAAGGACGGGGGAGTGCTGCCCAGGGGTCATCTAGAACTTATACTGTACTAAGAGTTGTTGTTTTAAAGGAGGGTACACAGCATTTTAGGATTCACAGGTTTTTGTCAGCAAACCCAAAGTTGTATGGGGGAAGTTGGAAAGTTAGATGGAACAATCTGGAAGTTAGATGGAAAGTAATTTAATAAAATTGAGCAGCATTAATGGAAGTCAGGCACCTGACAAGAGGTGAGGGTTCCCAGGAAGGGGTCCTGATTTTTTGTACAAAGGGAATGTGTTTATTTTTTTTAATTCCACTCAACATGAGAATGATTCCAGTGTAAGCAAAGCTTGCCCAGTGCCTATTGTGACAGAGACAGTATAAATTGGACATGGGTGTAAAACTGCAGGGTTGTGGCTGGAGGGAATCCAGGCCAGGTATTTCTTGAGGCTAGTGTTGAGAAGCAGCTGCTTGCAGGCACCTGTCAGTTGCTGGTCAAAGGTCTTCAGACACAAATAACATTGCTCCTGATGGTGGATAAGCTGCCCAGGTGACAGGCAAGGGGTTGGTTACTGTTAGGGGTCCTGGACCTTAGGGTCTACTGAAGAATTGTGCTTGCTGTGTTTGAAGACTCTGTGAACATTGTTGGGCTGTAAAGAACTAACCTGTCCTGTGACTCCTGCAATTGCCTATAACCTGCCTGTGGTGAGAATAAAACTGATCTTGGATTTTACTCCGGTGTATGTGATTCTTGTCACCCTATCCACATATTTTTCTTTTGTTTGGAATGCGATACCCTGAAGCTGGACTGGCGATGATGCTACCCCCGCGTGGAGTGGGGACTACAACTCCCAGCATTCTAATGAGCTCTTTATTCTTGGCGTTGATGCTTTACATAACTGTGACTGTGCCAGCCGGTCTATGAAAGGTCTGCACAGACCAACGTGCTGAGTCAGGACTGGAGATTAAGAATAATCTTTGTTATCAACATATTGGGCACAGAGCTTACATCCTATATTCTCTACCACATAATCAAGTCAGTTAACCTACCAGTACATATTTGGACTGAGGGATCAAGCCAAAGTACCCAGACTATAGCCACATAAACAGAGTGAGAACATACAAACCCTGCACAAGTGATACTGTGGTCAGAATTCAAACCCCAAAGCTTCATATCTATATTTGATCTTAAGTGTTCATTTGTTCTTATTAGGAAGAGTTCTATCTTCCAGATATTACTCGGTGTACTGGACCTGACGTCTGACAAATGTCTGCAGTATGACAGCAAATTGCATTTGAGCACTGTCCCTAAATGCCACTATAGTCACTGTGTCATATGGGAAACTTGTCCTACTGACAGATGGGTTTCATTCTCTATAAACAGTCCGTGTGTCACACATAGATCTATAAAGTGCTGAGAAACTACAGTAATTACGCCAATGCATATTTGCACTTTTTTATTACCCTGAGCAGGATAAACGACACAGTATCGGCTGCAGAGAGCGATGGAGCATCATCCCCAAGGTCCGATAACCATGACATAGTAAACAGATGACTGACATTAATTACCAGTAACCTTCTCAGGAGAGGACAGCTGTATTCCCAGCAACAAGGGCCGCTTCCCAGTAATGTTCCAGATGTATATTTCATTGCAGCTTCTGCTCTGACCCGTGGGGCAGGTGTAATATAATGTAACAGGGAAACCACAGTAACCGGAGTGTGAGGAAAGTGTGATAATCCTCTCAGCAGTGAGTGATGGGAATATACAGCAATGACCCCCCCTTTATATAAGGATGCCGCATTTATTTGGGGAAGTGCTGGACCAGTGTCCCGGGGACAGATCATGGCGTCCTCTTTGTGTTGCCAGCCTTTCTCCGGAGCATCCGGATACCAATTTCCAAGCTGGCGGTTTTCCTAACTGCAACAGTCCGATACTGGGGGCTATGGGCCTGCTTCAGAGTTGGACGCTAATGCATCCGCAGCTGAAATCCTGTACGCAGCTAATGTGTGAACATATGCTAATGCTGCAGCCGCCTGGAAATGTATTCAGGAACCCACCGCGACATCGCAGATTCGAGCAACTGCGCACAGAGGCGCCATGTCAGTCGCACATCTTTCCGTAATCAGCTGAGTAATCCTACATGCGCACAGAATGGCTGCGGGAATTCGAATGCTGGTGCCATGTTTTGTGCGTATGGGATCGTAGTTGTAGGCTGATATACGGTGCAGTAACCTCTGCCCCGCAAACAGTCCCTGACTGTCACTTTATCACTGCGAGTGACATCGCTAAGGTAAATTGGCATGTGCGCAGTGTAACTTAGATGCCGATAATCGCTTAACTCTGTAAATATCAGCATAGTGTACATCACTGAATCAGGCCCTATAGCTCAGCATAGGGCGGCCAATCGGTGACCAGATACGACTGATTGTGAACGCAGTGCAGTGTACGCTGTGCTATAAGACATCACAATGTTTCGCCCACGTTACATTATTTCCCTATGTGGGTTAATCTGGGTACACACTATCAGATAGTGTATGCCGTTCCGGTAAATGCTCCGATCTGACAGCGATTATCTGATGTGTACCCCCATACTGAGCAATTTCTAGCTTAGAGTGTGCCGTACTTCCTTCAGATTGCCTTAACGGGTTCAGGAGGTCCGGCGCAAGAGAGCGTGTGCGGCACCCCAGATCCCACCTCCCTATCTGACCGCTGCAGGAGTGTTTGAAGTTGTTTCTCGGCTTCAAACGAGGGGGATGGGTCCAGTGCCAGATTAAGGTCCTCATGGGCCTGGAGCTGTAATTTATGAAGGGCCTACTGGGCGCCGCTGCAGGGGGTAGGACCAGCATGGTGAGGGTGTGACTACTGATATGGGGGTGTGGTCTGTGCAGTGTGGTCTGGCTAGCACCATGGAGAGCATAGCTATCCACTACCTAACTATGGTTTATTTTTGTGTTACGAGCCAATTAACCTACCAGTATATATTTGGATTGTGGCAGTAGGAAACCCATGCAAGTATGGGGAGAATATACAAACTCCACACAGTTAGGGCCGTGGTGGGAATCAAACCCATGACCTAACTGCTGTAAGGCAGTAAAAGTTAAACATTACACCATCCGTAGACCTGTTAGTGGTGGCAGTCCAAGCAACATGGGAATTTTCCCCCCAGAACATTTAAAAAATACATTTATATAATGCTATCCTATGACTAAACTCATCAATGAGCATCTACTGCTATGGTTTTTTCAAATATGCATTTTCAGATTTTTTTTAACATGCCTCAACCATGTAAAAAATATTCTACCGCTAACCCTACACCCGCACACATTACACTACCCCTGCACCCACTCCTCACACACACACTGCACTACCGCTAACCGTACACCCGCTCCCCGCACACACTACCCCTGCACACACTACACTTCCCCTGCACCCACTCCCCGCACACACTACACTTCCCCTGCACCCACTCCCCGCACACACTACACTTCCCCTGCACCCGCTACCCGCACACACTACACTTCCCCTGCAACCGCTCTCTGCACACACTACACTACCGCTAACCCTGCACCCGCTCCCCGCACACACTACATTTCTCCTGCACACACTACACTTCCCCTGCACCCGCTCCCTGCACACACTACACTTCCCCTGCACCCACTCTCCGCATACACTACACTTCCCCTGCACCCGCCCCCCGCACACACTACCTCTAACCCTGCACCCGCTCCCCGCACACACTACACTACTGCCAACCCTGCACCCGCTCTCTGCACACACTACACTTCCTCTGCACCCGCTCCCCGCACACACTACACTACCGCTAATCCTGCACCCACTCCCCACACACACTACACTTCCCCTGCACCCGCTCCCCGCACACACTACACTTCCCCTGCAACCGCTCTCTGCACACACTACACTACCGCTAACCCTGCACCCGCTCCCCGCACACACTACATTTCTCCTGCACACACTACACTTCCCCTGCACCCGCTCCCTGCACACACTACACTTCCCCTGCACCCACTCTCCGCATACACTACACTTCCCCTGCACCCGCCCCCCGCACACACTACCTCTAACCCTGCACCCGCTCCCCGCACACACTACACTACTGCCAACCCTGCACCCGCTCTCTGCACACACTACACTTCCTCTGCACCCGCTCCCCGCACACACTACACTACCGCTAATCCTGCACCCACTCCCCACACACACTACACTTCCCCTGCACCCGCTCCCCGCACACACTACACTTCCCCTGCAACCGCTCTCTGCACACACTACACTACCGCTAACCCTGCACCCGCTCCCCGCACACACTACATTTCTCCTGCACACACTACACTTCCCCTGCACCCGCTCCCTGCACACACTACACTTCCCCTGCACCCACTCTCCGCATACACTACACTTCCCCTGCACCCGCCCCCCGCACACACTACCTCTAACCCTGCACCCGCTCCCCGCACACACTACACTACTGCCAACCCTGCACACGCTCTCTGCACACACACTTCCCCTGCACCCGCTCCCCGCACACACTACACTACCGCTAATCCTGCACCCACTCCCCACACACACTACACTTCCCCTGCACCCGCTATCTGCACACACTAAAGCACCGCTAACCCTGCACCCGCTCCCCGCACACACTACACTTCCCCTGCACCTGCTCTCTGCACACACTACACTACCGCTAACCGTGCACCAGTTCCCAGCAAACACTATACTACTGCTAACCCTACACATGCTCCCCGCACACACTATACTACCCTGCACCCACTCCCTGCACACACTATACTACACTACTAACCCTGCACCCGTTCCCAGCACACACTATACTACACTACTTACCCTGCACCCGCTCCCAGCACACACTACACTTCCCCTGCACCCGCTCCCCGGACACACTACACTTCCCCCTGCACCCGCTCCCTGCACACACTGCACTTTCCCTGCTCCCGCTCCCCGCACACACTACACTTTCCCTGCACCCGCTCCTTGCACACACTACACTTCCCCTGCACCCGCTCCCCGCACACACTACACTTTCCTTGCACCTACTCCCTGCACAACTACACTACCGCTAACCCTGCACCCGCTCCCAGCAAACACTATACTACCGCTAACCCTACACACGCTCCACACGCACACTGTACTACCGCTAACCCTACACACGCTCCACACGCACACTATACTACCGCTAACCCTACACACGCTCCGCACGCACACTGTACTACCGCTAACCCTACACACGCTCCGCACGCACACTATACTACCGCTAACCCTACACACGCACACTATACTACCGCTAACCCTACACACGCTCCGCATGCACACTATACTACCACTAACCCTACACCCGCTCCCTGCACAAACTACCCCTAACCCTACACCCGCTCCCTGCACACACTACCCCTAACCCTACACCCGCTCCCTGCACACACTACCCCTAACCCTACACCCGCTCCCTGCACACACTACCCCTAACCCTGCACCCGCTCCCTGCACACACTACCCCTAACCCTGCACCCGCTCCCTGCACACACTACCCCTCACCCTGCACCCGCTCCCTGCACACACTACCCCTAACCCTGCACCCGCTCCCTGCACACACTACCCCTAAGCCTGCACCCGCTCCCTGCACACACTACCCCTAACCCTGCACCCGCTCCCTGCACACACTACCCCTAACCCTGCACCCGCTCCCTGCACACACTACCCCTAACCCTGCACCCGCTCCCTGCACACACTACCCCTAACCCTGGACCCGCTCCCTGCACACACTACCCCTAACCCTGCACCCGCTCCCTGCACACACTACCCCTAACCCTGCACCCGCTCCCTGCACACACTACCCCTAACCCTGCACCCGCTCCCTGCACACACTACCCCTAACCCTGCAACCTTTCCCTGCACACACTACCCCTAACCTTGCACCCGCTCCCTGCACACACTACCCCTAACCCTGCACCCGCTCCCTGCACACACTACCCCTAACCCTGCACCCTCTCTTTGCAAACACTACCCCTAACCCTGCACCCGCTCCCTGCACACATTACCCCTAACCCTGCACCCGCTCCCTGCACACTATACTACCACTAACCCTGCACCCGCTCCCTGCACACACTACCCCTAACCCTGCACCGCTCCCTGCACACACTACCCCTAACCCTGCACCCGCTCCCTGCACACACTACCCCTAACCCTGCACCTGCACACACCACCCCTAACCCTGCACCCGCTCCCTGCACACATTACCCCTAACCCTGCACCCGCTCCCTGCACACTATACTACCACTAACCCTGCACCCGCTCCCTGCACACACTACCCCTAACCCTGCACCCGCTCCCTGCACACACTACCCCTAACCCTGCACCCGCTCCCTGCACACACTACCCCTAACCTTGCACCCGCTCCCTGCACACACTACCCCTAACCCTGCACCCGCTCCCTGCACACACTACCCCTAACCCTGCACCCTCTCTTTGCAAACACTACCCATAACCCTGCACCCTCTCTTTGCAAACACTACCCATGGGTTGACAGCAGGGACTTTTTGCTGTGAGAGGGAGCAACAACTCCCCCTCTTGTATATAAACAGGGGCTTCTTTGTAGTGTGATGCGGTGGGTGGGGGGGAAACCCCTTTTGTATATATATAGGGGCAATTTGTAGGGGAGCCCTGGACATACAGGGCTTTCCCCTTTTAATCACGCATCCCCCCTCCACACACACACCCCTACACGCACACATTTCCAGATCCAGGGTACCTACTACCTACCTCCACCCGTCCCGCGGTCCCAGCTACAAAAAATAGCCACCTCCTCAGCCTTAGACGTCGGGTACCTGAGTAGGTTCATCATGGGCTGCCGCTACAGCGGCAGCCGCGGATATCACGTTCTGTTAGGCCACGCCCCCTTGTCATAGTCCGCTTCCCCTTGCCCTCCCGGTGACTGACAGATGACATCACCGGGAGGCGGAGCTTAAACGCTCATCACTGAGCGGCGTGGCTTGAGTACAGGGGGCGGGGCTACATTTCGGAACTTACAATGGTGCACTATACGTGCCTTGGTGCCCCCCCCCCCCCTCCGAATGTGCACAAGAAGAGAGTGATGCTGGAGGGGACGGGTCTGGCGCTGTAGGCTGCAGTAGGAGGAAATTTGTTTTTCCTGTCTACAGCAGCATGGACATCTATGGGCGGATGCAGTGGGCCTATTTTGGAGAGTGGGCCTGGAGCTGCAGCTCCATCCGCCCCATTGTTAATCCGGCCCTGGATGGGTCGTACTATTCAATAAAAAAAAAAGAAAGACATACTTGACAAGAATCATTTCGACTTCATCTTAAACCAGGGGAGACCATTAGGAGTTACCAGACTCTATTTGCTTTCCCCTATTTTTATTACTAACGGATTCAGTTCCTGGTGTTCACGGATGATGTCACGTGATGACATCACTGGTACTTCCTGTGGTGATGCAGAAGGATTCTGGTGCCGTCACGTCATTGGTTAGTAACAGCCGTAGTTGGAAGATGCAGGGGTCACGCGGGAAAATGACCCCCCCCCCTGTATGCGTGATGACAATTACAAACCCCATGTGCGACACCGCTGGATATTATGCTTCCATACGTTATTTGGAGTGAAGGGGTTAATCGCCGTACATGCAGATTTGGCCTTTTCATTGTTGTCACCCACGTGTTAGTAATTGCCCGTGCACTGTAATCCGAATGCCTGTAATTAAATCCTTCCTTGCTCCATCCTGTCATCGTCCACAGGAGTTTTTCTAATGTAATATTCCGCGTCTGGCTGCTTGAAGTCTTCAGTCTGTAATCTACTTACTGAGGAATTTATGTTACGTTGTGTATTCATCTGCCGGCTGCAATTACACACTTAGGGAACGACGTTTCTGAATAGTATATGATAATGGGCTTTAATGCAGGAAAATGATATACAGTGGCAGGAGAATAAAATGTAACAGTGATGTACGTTGTACATACTATACATTGATTATATAACGAGCACTCAGTAACTGCGCAGGTCGGGTGTAAATGTTACGGAGAATTCAGGAGTGGTGACATTTGTAGGGTAGACAATGCGGTATCGGTTTGGTAGGTCAACAGTCACTAGGTCGACCACTATTGGTTGACACTGATATGGTCGACATATGTGAATGGTCGACACATGACATGTCGATGCATGAAAAGGTCGACGTGGCTTTGATTTTTTTTCTTTCCTTTTTCATACTTTACCATCCACGTGGACTACGATTAGGAATAGTAACCTGTGCCGAGCCGCTCGCCATGCAAGGGGAAGCGGTACACTAATTGGGGTTCCTGGTCATGTTACGGAAAAAATGACACCAAAAATAGTTTCAAAATCCATGTCGATTTTGTGTGTGTCGACTTGTCCTGTGTCGACCATTTTCATGTGTCGACCATTTGCCCATGTCAGTGTTGAGCAACAGTAGCCAGCCTAATGACTGTCGACTTTAACCTGGTCGACCATTCATACTAGAACCCGCAATATTACTACCTGGTATAGTGCCGCAGTCCAGCCATGAGACGGTATGCAGACAGTCCCAATTTACATGTACAGTATATAAATGATCATTTCCAATGAGATATTGACAAATATTGGGCCAAATTCACCCAAAAAACTTTTGCAATTCTGAAAACAAATGAAAATAGAAAAATAGAAAAAAAAGATTGTTTTCTTCAACATGAAAGTCACAAACATTTACCGTGAAATTGATTCCAAGCTTTCAAAAGTCATGATTAAAGGTTGATGTGCTTTAATATTCACCAGAATGTACTGTATATACTATACCATAATCTCTCACGAGCAGGGCCCTCCTCCTTTTCATCACCTAGGTCATTATCTCCTCCCCCTTGCACACATTGAGGTCAGTTCACTTTTCAAAGCTGCTGCATCTTTAAAGGGGCAATAATATTCCATACCATACACATCTGATTTTGTATTTAATATTATTGCCCCTTTAAGTCCAGTGGACAAAACAGCCAAACAAGCAGCGTCCTTGAAAAGTGCGGCATAGAACTATCTACTGCACCCATCGCGTGTCTTCCAGTTCCTCCAGCAATGATCTTTTAGTTATGGCGACTGTATTGGCATAGATGCATTTTTGTATCTTTTGTGTTTATTATGCAGTTTATGCTATTTCATGTGTGTGCTGTATATGCACTTTGAATGCTGATTTGTAGCACCCTATGAATAATGAATGAATAATGAATTGGCGCCCTCTGCTGTCACTGTGCCAGTGTTCTGGGCCATCAACGACCATTGCACAAATTGTGGTAACAGTTGTGGGCCCTCATTTGTCACCCTGAAACTGCGCTGTGGGGCTGTCAGTTCCACAGTGGAATTTGGAATGCATAATTGGAATACATTCAGGAAGTAACGTGTCCCATCCTCTGCATGGATTGGAGGGTGAGGCCTGGTACCCAATAGGGTAGTAGCTGAATATTAATTCTTTTTTACATAATTATTCAGGTACAATACTTGTTTTGTTTATATATTTGTGTTTAGGGTTAGGTTTAGGGTTGTGTTTAGGGTTAGGTTTAGGGTTGAGTTTAGGGTTATGTTTAGTGTTAGGTTTGTGTTTAGGGTTGTGTTAGGGGTTAGGTTTAGGGTTTTGGTTATGTTTAGGGTTCTATTTAGGGTTGTGTTTAGGGTTAGGTTTGTGTTTAGGGTTGTGTTAGGGGTTAGGTTTAGGGTTTTGGTTATGTTTAGGGTTAGGGTTCTATTTAGGGTTGTGTTTAGGGTTAGGTTTGTGTTTAGGTTTGTGTTTAGGGTTGTGTTAGGGGTTAGGTTTAGGGTTTTGGTTATGTTTAGGGTTCTATTTAGGGTTGTGTTTAGGGTTAGAGTTGTGTTTAGGGTTAGGTTTAGGGTTGTGTTTAGGGTTAGGGTTGTGTTTAGGGTTAGGTTTGTCTTAGGGGTTAGGTTTAGGGTTTTGGTTGTGTTTAGGGTTAGGGTTCTATTTAGGGTTAGGTTTAGGGTTAGAGTTGTGTTTAGGGTTAGGCTTAGGGTTGTGTCTAGGGTTAGGTTTGTGTTTAGGGTTAGGTTTTTCTATATGTTCAGGATTGAGGAGATTAAGTTATTTAGTTATGTACAATGTTTCTAAATGATTAATGCACTTAACTAAATACTTGATAATTTAATTATTATTGAAACAGAGATACCTGGGGCGGGATCTAATGAAGTCCGAGTTCAGCGGCCGTGCGGGATACCAGCCGAACTTGGACATTCTTTTAAAGGGGCAATCTTGTACAAGGCATGGTTTAACCTTGTAAGAATCACACTAATAACCTTGTGATGAGCGTTTAGAACCTGAACCATATAATACATATAACAGTCGCCTTTGCCATAAACCCAGGTATAGCTACCGGTGCATCCTGTAGATGCTGCAAGGACCTCGCTGTGTATATTAATGGCTAACAATGACTAGGGTAATTCAAAAGGATCAACGGTACACAAATCTGATCTAACAATTAAACAATACAGATTAACAATGCAAACAGGAATCACAGGCAAGGGTTAATTTATAATGCTGCAAACAGATTACCTGTGAAATGATGTAAGTGCCTCTGGCAAGAGGTTCTGCAGCAGCATAACACACACACACACACACACACACACACACACACACACACACACAATAACTACCGTTGCAGGATAAGGTAATAATCCTTTGGCAGTGGGTGGTAATCAGTAATAGAGACAATGCCAGGTATGAAATAAAGGATATAATAAACATAAAACATGATGTCCATGATATGAACGGCTGAAGCAGAGGAATAGTCATGAACACTCCAGGGTCATGGCTGGAACTACAGAGTCAGCTCAGGCAGAACTGGATCAGGGCAGGCAGAACTGGATCAGGGCAGGCAGAACTGGATCAGGGCAGGCAGAACTGGGTCAGGGCAGGCAGAACTGGGTCAGGGCAGGCAGAATTGGGTCAGGGCAGGCAGAACAGGGTAAAGGCAGGCAGAACAGAGTCAGGGAAGGAAGACTAGTATCAGTCAATAGGACAAGCCAAAGTCTAAAACAAGGAATGAAAACATGAATATGATCGTGAGGTCAGATCATAGTTGGCAACTGGTAAAACCTATCTACGTGTCAACTATAGTCCTATTTCTAGGATTAAAAAAGAAGTCGACTCTGTATTATTAACAGCTTTACAGAACACTTGGATTAGTGAAGACATTTTTGAGTTATTAACTGTCATCTTTCCCATCTGCCCTGTGATATACACTCTCCCAAAGGTGCATAAGTCTATGAGTAACCTGCCCGGGAGGCCCATAATATCTGTCCGTAGGTCATTTTTTCAACCCCTCATCTTCTTTGTTGATCATTTCCTCCAATCTTGTGTGAGAGCAATGGGGAGTTATGTCAGTGACACGGGTGACTTCTTGGGGAGTTTAGCACTGATCAGTGACATCTCTTCCAATTGCCTACTGGCGACTATGGATGTCAGCTTGCTGTACATCGTTACCCCGCATGAAGGGATAGCGGTGGTGAGAGAGGCTTTGATTGCAGGCCCTTATGAAGGCCCGCCAATGAATTTGTGTTGGAATTGATTAGACTAGTGCTGACTTGCAACCACTTCCAATATCAGGACGAGCATTTTATACAGCTAACGGGGACCGCAATGGGCTCTAATTTGGCCCCAGGGTTTGCGAACCTGTATATGGTCAAGTATAAGAATGAGCACATCATACCCAAATATGCCAAATATTTAGTGCATTATAAGAGATACATAGACGACCTCTTCATGGTCTGGATGGGTCCTCTTGAAACCTTTCACACAACGGTTGATGAACTTAACGGATTGGACAACCTGATAAAATTTACTGCTACGGCCAGTAGCACTTCCATCAACTTCTTGGACATCAGGATTTACAGTAATCCACCTATTTTGGATTATACACTGTTTAGAAAGCCTATGGATCGCAATACATTACTGTTGGCTACAATCCATCACCCTGACAAGTTAAAATCCAACCTATTGGTATCCCAGTTCCTAAGGGTCCTAAGGAACAACTCAAGTGCTGAGAAGGCCAACGTACAGCCAGAGGAAGGCAGACAGCGATTCATTGAGCGTGGGTACAAACACACTGATGTGTCGAGATGTCTGAAGAAGGCTCGTAAAATATACAATGAGCCATTGCAGAAGCGGAAGCAGGATAAAGGGTCTAATCGCATGATATTCAAGACCAGTTGCAGCACCAACTTGCACTGAGTTGAAAGATCTATTAAGAAAAATTGGCCCATTATCAGCACTGACCCAAAGTTTAAAAAGGTCAATACTCAGCCTCCTTTACTTAGTGTGCAATGTGCGAGTAATCTTAAGGACATGCTATTGAGGCCGACCATGAGGCCAGTGGCATCATGTGACTCCATGTGGCTGAATAAGCAATATGGATGCTTCAACTGTCTACAATGCACAACGTGCAGATCTATGGTCACAAGACAATATGTCTGTCACCCACTTTATGGGACTAAGATTCCACTGCGTCATCAGCTAACCTGTCTACTAGACCATGTGGTATACTATATGATCTGTCCATGTGGCGAAATGTACGTCGGTAAGACAGACAGGACCTTTAAGGAACGGATGAACCAATAAGGTCCTCCATACACCTGGCATATTCTAATGGAAAGACAGGCATTGAATTTTTTGCAGTTGAGACACCAGTTATCCATGTTACGCTGTATGATCATTGAAAGTATCCCCCCCTTTACTACGTGGAGGTGATAGGGGTGCACTTCTCCTGAAACAGGAAGCCTACTGGATTCTGGGGGTAATTCAGATCTGATTGCTGCTGTGCATTTTTACACAGCGGGCGATCAGATCCGAACTGCACAATTGCTTATGCACCGTACTGCGCCGGCGCGTCACACAGCTGCAACGGAGATAGTCGGTCAGCGATGGGTTTCTGCAAAGGATCCATTCGCACGGGCGTTCGCAAGGAGATTGACAGGAAGAGGGCGTTTGTGGGTGTCAACTGACTGTTTTCAAGGAGTGTCTGAAAAAACGCAGGTGTGTCCAAGCGTTTGCAGGGCGGGTGTCTGACGTCAAATCTGGCCCCGAACAGCCTGAAGTGATGGCAGCGGCTGAGTAAGTCCTGGGCTGTGCAGACACTGCACAAAATCAGTTTGTGCAGCTCTGCTACACATGCGTACGCACACTTGCAAAGCTAAAATACACTCCCCCTGTAGGCGGTGACTATCTGATCGCAGGGCTGCAAAAATCGTTGCCCAGCGATCAGATCTGAATTACCCCCTCATTTCCTTGAGACTCTCTCACCGAAAGGCCTTAACGAACAGAATTCCCTGAATATTTTTCTAGGAATTTATAAAAAATAATTTTGTGGGCTTTATACAATAAGAGAGGCTCTATGGTTATGATCTGATGAGTTCAACACCATCCACACCTGATGATTCAATTTCCCTCCCCCTTTTTATACATATTGTATTGTCTAAATAAGCACTTTGTGATATATGGTGTATTTCTTGTCACTTCTTTTTTTATGCACGCTAACATTTTTTGTAATATGCGGCTTCAGGTGTGTTAATACCTGAGCATTTTTGTGATAATTGTCATCCTTGCGATCAGTGGAACTACTGATACCAACAGGCTGCCATGCCAGGTTAAAAATCTATTGTGGGTATTATATGCTGAAAGGGCTTGGGAATATAGCATGTATTACTAATAGCCTTGATCATACTGTGATGTAATATGCTTACAAACCATTGTGCATTTTGTATTAATGATATACATTAAAGTCATAATTCCATTGTTAAAATAAACCACTGTAGAGAGCACAGATTATCAGGAAGTTTTATTCTTAATGTATGTGGTCCATGAGACGCGCAATTCCGGGTATTTGCATTCAATAGCGGGAGCGACTAACCGGAAGTGACGTCTGTGCATGGATGGAAATAGGATGCGGTTCACCCGCAGCTGCAACACGGTGGCGGGCGTTTCATGAGGAACGGTACTAGAGCTTGTTCTGATTATATGCACAAGAGAAGGTACAGAAAATCTGTCCCTGAGGTTTTTATAGGTATATGCAGCTGTTCAGTAGTACATTGATTAATGTCCCAGATGTCTGATTGGCTAGTGGTGATTGGGGTGTGGCTGCCTTGGTATTTGTAGTTCCACAGGGACAGGCATTCAAATTGTGACACTGCCTGCTGTGCAACTGGTCTTGAGAAAGGTCCAGATAAGGACCGAACGTTGACCCTGTATCTATTCTTGCCGCTGATGTGAGGTTGGATTAAAATTTGTTTCACTTAAAGCAAGACTGGTGTGTGCATTCCTTGGCTGAAATTGTATTATTATAGTGATCCTGCAGGAGCAGGTAAATCCCTGGATTCATGCACCCCAGCTAATGTGGATGCAGCAATCTTGTGAGTGCAACTTCTCTATCATCAATATTAATAAAGGGGTTAATTGATATGTGGTGGCGTTGTACTGGAATGCCCAGAATATGGAAAAAGGGGTTAATTGATATATTACCATTCTCTATTTAAAGGGCACCACAAGGGTTCCGCAGCACCTTACAAAGTTCATAAACAAATTAGCAAAACAAGAAAACAGCAACTTACTGTATAGGACAATGTAGGACAAGTGCTATAGATGGGACCTTATTCATCATAGATCACAGATCTACGTTTTCGCAGATCAGTTATCGGGCAACTGCGCATGCACAAAAATTGCACCACGCATGTGCGAATGCTGATTTGACTGCAAATATTGCGATCACAAGCCAGCCCGCTAATGATTAATTTTTTATTGTGAATGTCAAGTTTCTTAAAAGGGCAAACCGATCTACTGTATTTTTTTGTTTCTTTTATGTTACCAGTCCCAGAAAAATGGATAGGTTTGTTTTTAAGATAAGAAACAGACAAGGTGAAGTCTAATGAAGGTGCCAACAGTACCGCTGTCACCACAGAATCCCGAGTTACAAGATTACAGGAAGATAATGCCGACACCAGTATTGGTGCATGTAGTTCTGACCAGCAACAAACTACAGTGATCTCTGAATCCTAAATTACAAGATTACAGGAAAATAATGCCGACACCAGTGTTGGTGCATGTAGTTCTGACCAACAACAAACCACAGTCACCTCCGAATCCCAAATTGCAAGATTACAGGAAGATAATGCTGACACCAGTATTGGTGCATGTAGTTCTGACCAGCAACAAACTACAGTGACCTCTAAATCCTAAATGACAAGATTGCAGAAAGATAATGCAGACACCAGTGTTGGTACATGTAGTTCTGACCAACAACAAACCACAGTCACCTCTGAATCCCAAGTTACAAGATTACAGTAAGATAATGCCGACACCAGTATTGGTGCATGTAGTTCTGACCAGCAACAAACTACAGTGATCTCTGAATCCTAAATTACAAGATTACAGGAATATAATGCTGACACCAGTGTTGGTGCATGTAGTTCTGACCAACAACAAGCCAGTCACCTCCGAATCCCAAATTACAAGATTACAATAAGATAATGCCGACACCAGTATTGGTGCATGTAGTTCTGACCAGCAACAAACTACAGTGACCTCTGAATCCTAAATTACAAGATTACAGGAAGATAATGCCGACACCAGTGTTGGTACATGTAGTTCTGACCAACAACAAACCACAGTCACCTCCGAATCCCAAGTTACAAGATGATAATGCCGACACCAGTATTGGTGCATGTAGTTCTGACCAGCAACAAACTACAGTGATCTCTGAATCCTAAATTGCAAGATTACAGGAAAATAATGCCGACACCAGTGTTGGTGCATGTAGTTCTGACCAACAACAAACCACAGTCACCTCCGAATCCCAAATTGCAAGATTACATGAAGATAATGCTGACACCAGTATTGGTGCATGTAGTTCTGACCAGCAACAAACTACAGTGACCTCTAAATCAGGAAGATAATGCCGACACCAGTGTTGGTGCATGTAGTTCTGACCAACAACAAACCACAGTCACCTCCGAATCCCAAGTTACAAGATTACAAGAAGATAATGCCGACATCAGTATTGGTGCATGTAGTTCTGACCAGCAACAAACTACAGTGACCTCTGAATCCTAAATTACAAGATTACAGGAAGATAATGCCGACACCAGTGTTGGTGCATGTAGTTCTGACCAACAACAAACCACAGTCACCTCCGAATCCCAAATTGCAAGATTACAGGAAGATAATGCCGACACCAGTATTGGTGCATGTAGTTTTGACCAACAACAAACTACAGTGACCTCTGAATCCTAAATTACAAGATTACAGGAAGATAATGCCGACACCAGTGTTGGTGCATGTAGTTCTGACCAACAACAAACCACAGTCACCTCCGAATCCCAAATTGCAAGATTACAGGAAGATAATGCCGACACCAGTGTTGGTGCATGTAGTTCTGACCAACAACAAACCACAGTCACCTCCGAATCCCAAATTGCAAGATTACAGGAAGATAATGCCGACACCAGTGTTGGTGCATGTAGTTCTGACCAACAACAAACCACAGTCACCTCCGAATCCCAAATTGCAAGATTACAGGAAGATAATGCCGACACCAGTGTTGGTGCATGTAGTTCTGACCAACAACAAACCACAGTCACCTCCGAATCCCAAATTGCAAGATTACAGGAAGATAATGCCGACACCAGTATTGGTGCATGTAGTTTTGACCAACAACAAACTACAGTGACCTCTGAATCCTAAATTACAAGATTACAGGAAGATAATGCTGACACCAGTGTTGGTGCATGTAGTTCTGACCAACAACAAACCACAGTCACCTCCGAATCCCAAATTGCAAGATTACAGGAAGATAATGCAGACACCAGTATTGGTGCATGTAGTTCTGACCAACAACAAACTACAGTGATCTCTGAATCCTAAATTACAAGATTACAGGAAGATAATGGCGACACCAGTGTTGGTGCATGTAGTTCTGACCAACAACAAACCACAGTCACCTCCGAATCCCAAATTGCAAGATTACAGGAAGATAATGCAGACACCAGTGTTGGTGCATGTAGTTCAATTTGTGAACAACAAACATCTTTGTATCTTAGTTCAAGTCACTATTCAAAGCCTCCAAATTTCCAAAAAACAGATTGAAACGCCAATTACGAATATCTAGAGCAGAGGTTCTCAAACTCGGTCCTCGGGTGCACACACAGTGCATGTTTTGCAGGTCTCCTCACAGAATCGCAAGTGAAATAATTAGCTCCACCTGTGGACCTTTTAAAATGTGTCAGTGAGTAATTAATACACCTGTGCACCTGCTGGGTTACCTGCAAAACATGCACTGTGTGTGCACCCGAGGACCGAGTTTGAGAACCTCTGATCTAGAGGGCCCTTTCCGTCAAGAATGAGTATGTATCCTAGAAGTAAAATAGGATCTAAACAAAGAAGTTTTCGTTCTGATTGGTATGAATATTGGTATGAAGGGCTGATATGGTTAGAATACAACCCATCAAAAGACGTAGCATTTTGTTTTACTGACGTTTTTCCCCCCAGTAATGATGCAGTAAGCAAAGGTCGCACTGATTCGGCATTTATTAATAATGGTTGGCATAAGGCAAATTAATGTTTCAAAAATCATCAACTGTCTAAATCCCATGCATTCAGCCATGCATCATGGACCTCTTTTATTAAAGAGAAACCTGTTGATATACTGTTAGATGAAGGCAAGCAGAAGACCTGCGATGCCATAACCGACGTGTAATGGAATGACTGATGGTCATAGTTCTGTGTTTGGCAAAAGGTGGAAGACAATCCACGGGTCACAATGAAAAATGTGATAGACTTGAAAGAGGATTATTTCTTAGTCTTGTAAATATGCTTCAAAAATATGATCCTGTGATGGCAAACCATACAAAAGAATCTCCTCGAAATGCTACCCATCTAGGTAATCGCATCCAAAAATATTTAATTGTGGCCATACACAACTTTGTACTACCAAACATTGTGTCCTTTCTAAATGGAAAAGTGCTTGCGATAATTGCAGATGACACCACTGACTGTGGACATCATGAACAGATGTCTGTTGTGGTGCGGTATTTTGACATTCCTAAACATAGTCCAGTTGACTGTTCAGACTTTTCACGGTTGATGCTCAGCCTATTTTTAATCAACTGAATACATGTGTACTCGCATGTGTAGCAGAGCTGCACAAACTGATTTTGTGCAGTCTCTGCGCAGCCCAGGACTTATTCAGCCGCAGCGATCACATCAGCCTGTTCGGGACAAACGCTTGGACACGCCTGCGTTTTTCCAGACACTCCCTGAAAACGGTCAGTTGCCACCCACAAACGGTCTCTTCCTGTCAATCACCTTGCGAATGGATTCTTCGCACCATCCCGTCGCTGACTAGCGATGCCTGATGTAGCCGTCCGACGCGCCTGCACATTGCGGTGCAGACGCATGTTCGGATCTGATCCCCTGCTGTGTGAAAACGCATTGTTTGAATCTCATCCTAGCAGATGCATGCACTTCAAGTAAACAGAACAGAACTGTTTTTAACTTCACGGAGGGCAGTTCAGTTCGACATGCAAGAATGGAGAAAATTTGCCAAGCTGTAGGATCCCAGTTGAAGACTTTGAAGTCCCTGTCAAACACAAGATGAGCTTGCATAGCAGAAGCTGTGCCTGCTGTAAAACAAAACTACTCCATCATTCTACAAGCTTAAGATAAAATTATTCAAGAAACTCAACTTCCAGACATAAAAATAAAAGCCAAAGGTCTTATCTGTGAGCTTAAGTCATTTGACTTCATCTTTGGCCTTCACTTGATGCACCCTATACTTCAAATAGTGGTTAAAGTCTTCAAGACTCAGAACTCAACTTACTTACAGCAATGGCAGGTGTGAAGAACTTGCAAAACTTATTATCTTCGATGAGAAATGACCCAGAACAACATTTTCCGTCAATTTATCAAGAATCTGTGACAGCATGGTTGAACTCGATGGACATCTTGGGCCATATGTTAGATTAGCTGAAGGCTGCATAAGCCTGAGGCCATATAAGAGCCCAATTTTTTGTGATTGGTTGTTTTATGACTAAGCAGTTGCTAGGTAGATCATAGTTTCCGGTTGTTTTTTCCTATAGGATCATAGGGCTGTCCGTCAAGTTTTAAGGGGTTGGTCTCGGGATAATATATAATGCATAGTCATGTGCCTCAGACTCCCTCTTGCCATTATTGTATGGCCCAGGAAGGCTGAGTATATTGCTGCCCTTGGGTACTGTGTTGGTTTGCCTTGTATTTCTTTCAGTTTGCATCTCTGGTATTACTTTCATTGTTTTATTTCTGTGTACAATTGCTGCCTCCCTTGCCCTCCCTCCTCACTTATTCTTCGTGCCCTGCTTGCTGTTCATTTTTGCTGCTCTAATCATGCCGCGTCCCCGGTGTTCCGCCCCCCCCCTCCCACCACCTCGTGGAGGCCGCTGGTGCACTGCGCCCGCGATCCCGCAGTGCGGCCCCCCGGCGTCTGCCGTGTCGCGGCGGGGTCGGGCCGCTGCGGCCCGCACCCCTGCCGGAGACGATAGTGCGGCCAGCGGGCGCGATGCCCGTGCGGCTACGAGGGAGGTCTCGGCCGGGCCGCGGGTGTCCCCGGCGGCTGCTGTGAGCCGGGCGGCTCCCTCGCCCGGCGCGGCCGGAGCTAACATGTCTCCCCTTCCTCCCCCGCCGGCGGCTGCGGTCAGCGGCACGGGCGCCCAAGGGAGATTTATTGCTGCGGGTTTTCAGGGGTCTCCTGTGACCTGTATGCCGACGGCCAGGGCTGCGACGGACGGGCTCCCCTCTGCGGGGGGGGGGCATTTTCTGCCAGTTCATTTATTGGGGATGGGGCCATTAGGACTGGCCCTGGTGCGTTAGGGAGGGGGGGGGGAGGTTTTTCGGAATGCCACGTCAAGGGCCCCGCGGACGGTGTCGGCGCCGGGGTCCCCGGCTGGGGATATTTCGGCGGGGGCATTTACGCTGGGTTCCCGGTCACCTGCTGGGTTTCGGCGCGCGACGGCGTCCCCGGGCGTTGGGCTCCAGGCATTTCCCCACGGCCCGGTGGGGGCGGTGCAGCTGGTGTCGACGCAGTCGTCCATTGCTGCTGCATTCCACCTGCCTGGCCCTCCGCTGTCGTTTTCTGTGCCACACGGTTTTGCCGGGGGACAGTTTTTCCCCGGTGGCCTTCCCTGGCCAGTTGCGCAGGCGTTTCCCGCGTCCTCCGGGGCGCCTTTCACGGGCCTCCAGGTTTCCTCAGCACCGCACATTTCACCGTATTTTGCCAGTCCGGCCGCAAGCGGTCAGTCGGCGGCCCTCGGGTTGCTATCCCCCCCTGCCTTTACGGACTCGTATTTCGGGTCCCCCCCGGCTGGGACGAACCCGTTGGCCCAATTTTGGCAGCCACCCCCCGTTCCTCCTCCGTTCCATACTGTTTCGTCGGGATTCCCCGGGTCGGCGGGGTGCCTTTCACCTCCCGCGTGGCTTCCTGCCTACGCCGTTGGTGGCGCGCCGGGGGTCAGGGCTCCTTTCCCCTCCACCGTTGCGTCCTCCTCCTTGGGGGGTCCTCCCCCGCCGCTGCCCGCAGGTCCCCCTCCGCCGAGCGAATGTGCTTTGCCCCCGCTCCTGCCTGTTCCACCCCTGTCTGTTGATGCGCTGTTTTCTCCTGCGCCTGTTGTCCCTTCTGTTTCCTCCGCTCAGGTGATGGCGAGTTCCGGGACTTCGTCGCGGAGGTGCCGGAGGTCAGAGGGGGCTGTAGGCCGCGGCACCGAGAGGAGATGTTCCACCCCAACCGGAGACGGGTGAAGCGGATGACGCTGTCCCGGGGCCTTCAAGCGCTGGTGAGCACGCTATTCATACTCATTGTTCTTCTAGCACTTCCTCCTCCTCTACTAGTGTTTCTTCAGGTTCTCCGCGGCACCCGCGTAAATTGGCTAGACTTATTGCGAGGCGCGTGGCTAAGGAATCGCGTAAGGCGGCAGCGCCGGTTCCCTCTGACCCCCCCCCCCCCGCTATACGGAGATGGTGCACTGCGCCAATATGGCCGTTACAAGGGGGGTTCGCAAGCGGATGCGGGAAAAAATCAGGAAGGGGAAGTACGTTGACATCTTCACCCTTACTGCTGAGATGCGGCAGGCTTTTGACGCAGCTAAGAAACCGGGGGGCATTGGGGAGAGTGCTTTCCGTAATTTTCACCAGTGGATGCGGGGTAGCCAAGGACTGCACCTTGGCAGCGAGCGGTAAGACCTCCGCTCCAGCCGAGGCCGGGGGAGTTGGTAAGTAAGGCTCCCTCCCCTATTCGGGTTCCCGAATTGCGTTGCTGGCTTAGTTTATACCCCGACAAGTCGGCTGCGTTGTTCCTTTTGGAGGGTTTTAGGCATGGTTTTCGCCTGCCCATTTCGGATTCGGTGCACGTGGTGGCGCGACAGAATTTGAAGTCGGCTCGCGAATTCCTGCATGAGGTCCGGCGGAAAGTGGACGCGGAGATCGGCTTGGGGCGCATGTGTGGGCCCTACGCCTTTCCCCCTCTGCCCTCCTTGTGCATATCTCCCGTGGGGGAGGTGCCCAAGAAGGCCCCGGGTAAGTTCCGCCTGATACAGCACTTGTCGCATCCTCCTGGCGTTTCGGTTAATGACTCCATTCCTGAGGCCGTGTGCAGGGTGCGTTATCAGTCTTTTGATGACGCTCTGCGCTTGGTGCGGGACTGTGGGCCGGGGGCCCTGTTGGCGAAATTAGACGTCGAATCGGCTTTTCGGCTCCTTCCCCTGCACCCGGATTCCCTGCGGTTCATGGGTTTCAAATTGGGGGCCGAGTTTTACGTGGATCGGTGTCTCCCAATGGGCTGTTCGGTCTCCTGCGCCTATTTTGAGAGATTTAGCACTTTTTTGCACTGGTGCGTCCAGGCCGCCTC
Organism: Pseudophryne corroboree; assembly: GCF_028390025.1. Taxonomy (NCBI): domain Eukaryota; kingdom Metazoa; phylum Chordata; class Amphibia; order Anura; family Myobatrachidae; genus Pseudophryne; species Pseudophryne corroboree. Next base: position 50,235,314 of record NC_086447.1, on the reverse strand, counting down.
CGAGCAACCCGGGGTGGCTCACTACCTGGACGATTTTCTCTTTATGGGCCCAGGGGGAAGTTCAGTCTGTGGCGATATTCTGTCGGTTGCCAGGTCCTGGTTCGACAGTTTGGGGGTTCCCGTCGCGTCAGACAAGTGTGAGGGCCCCTGCAGTTGTCTTAGCTATTTGGGAATTGAAATAGACATGGTGGCGGGTTGCTGTCGCCTCCCTGAGGATAAAGTGCGTAAGCTGTTGGGTTTAATTCACGATTGTTTGGGCAAGCGCTGGGTTCGGCTTAAGCAGGTACAGTCTTTGCTGGGTTCCTTCAACTTTGCGTGCCGGATTATCCCCATGAGTAGGGTTTTCTGTCGCAAACTTGAACGGGCCACGGCGGGGACGGTCCGGCAGCATCACACCGTGTACCTCTCCCGCGAGATCAGAGATGATTTGCGGATTTGGGTTTCTTTCCTGGTGTCTTTCAACAGGGAGGTTTTGTGGCCTCCCCCTTGTTGTTCCAACAGTTGGCTCCAGTTGTTCACTGATGCCTCGGGCAGTCAGGGCTTTGGGGCATTTTTTGCCGGGTCGTGGTGCGCTGCTGCTTGGCCGTCCTCTTGGGTGGCACGGGGTTTCACCAAGAACCTCCTTTTGCTGGAGTTGTTCCCGATCATAGTTGCTCTGGAGTTGTGGGCCTGCCTGTTCTCGAATCGGGACATCTCGTTCCGTTGCGACAACTTGGGAGTGGTGCACGCTATCAATAACCAGCGTTCTTCCTTTGCACAGGCTTTGCGGCTTTTGCGACATCTGGTGTAGTTTGCTTGCGAAGCAATATTAATTTCAGGGCCCGTCACGTTCCCGGAATCGACAACGGAATTGCGGATGCGTTGTCTCGGTTCCAGTTTGATCAATTCCGGGCGTTGGTTCCGGGAGCGGCGGCGGAGGGTTTACCGTGCCCGCCTTCTGTCTGGCAGATTGTCGAGTCAGGTTAGCTGCTCTGGCCAGGTGTGCATTGGCTCCTTACACGCTCAGGGTGTATGATGCGGCCTGGCGTGATTGGTCGGCCTTTCAAAGTAGGTGGGTCCCCGGGTGACGTTTTGATGGCCTTTGTTTGGGAACATTATCAAGGGGGTAGGTCGAAAGCAGCCATGTCTTCTGCCCTTGCGGGCATTTCCTTTCACTCTCGGCTCCACGGGATGACGGACCCCACCGGGTCTTGCGCTTAAAGGATGGGCTAGGATGCGACCGCGCCCGCGGACTCCCGTAGACCCGTGACTTTGCAGCGTCTCACGGAGTTGCTGCGTGTGCTGCCTCGAATTGCGACCTCGGATTTCGAGGTGGCCCTATTTAGTTGTGCGCCCTGGCTTCCTTTGGGGCTTTCCGAGTGAGCGAGTTAGTGGCGTGCAGTAAGTCATCTCGTGAGTCCGGTATGCTTTACGAGAATGTGCGCCTGCAGGATGGCTTGTTGCTCTGTAGGATTGTGCGGTCCAAGACAGATCAAACAGGTCGGGGTCGCTGGGTGTCCTTGGAGGCCCGGGAGGATGCGAGTGTTTGCCCACTGCGGCTCGCACAGGAGTATCTCCGGTTGAGGCCTTCGGGTGGCGATCAGTTGCAAGTGCACGCGCACGCTGGCCCGCTGACTAAGTTCCAATTTGCTGCAGTGTTTAAGAAATGTTTGGAGGCGCTCGGCTTGCACGGGGCGGAATTCGGCACCCATTCCTTTCGGATTGGGGCAGCTACCCATGCCGCAGGTACGGGCTCCTCCCCGGCGGCTATTCGGGAGCTGGGCCGTTGGAAGTCTGCCTCCTATAAGTCTTATGTTCGTTTTGATAAGATTTAGGTGCGCCTGTTGCGCTAACCCAAAAACTTGTTTACTCGTCGGTTTTTGACCGCTTACCGTTCAGGAATCGAGGGTGTGAAGTGAATTTTTACATTTTCCTCCGAGGGGGCCTAATTTCAATTGGCTGTTCTCTTAAGGTCCACGGGAGGTTTTTTGAGTTTTCTCCTTCACTTGGGTTATTTCTGTTTATTGCATTTATCTAAGTTTTGTGTTCAAATTTCTGATGTTAGGGTGTTTTTCTTTTTCAGCTGTCGTTGATTTTGGGGAGCAAGTGTGGCTGGTTGGCCATTCTTATATTTTTTGGGCGGCAAGGCATCCTATGGCACTTAGGGCGGCTGACGTTTTTGGGACTAGAGAGTTGCGTTGGTTAGTTGTTAGGGGCATGCTTTGGGGTGATTTGTTGCGTCTCCTTTTTCAGCGTGAGCGCCGCTGGGGTCGTCCCAGCTGTATTGTAGTGCATTTAGGCGGCAATGATTTGGGCCGAGTTAAAGGCATCAATTTAATTTTGTCCATTAAGGCGGATTTGGTGGCGATTCGTTGTCACTGGCCGGGAGTCCGTATTATCTGGTCTGAGATAGTTCCGCGTTTTCATTGGCAAAGTGCGGTGCGTATCTCGGCTCTGGAGAAGGCTCGCAAGGTGAATTCGGCGGTGTCTCTGTTTGTTAGGGCCATAGGTGGCGTAGCTATTAGGCATTGTTAGGCGCGGCGGTTCTTGTCCGCGCTCTGACCGAGCAGCGGTCACGGCTGCCGCGCCTCTCGCTCTGTCTGCTCCCGCACGGCGCCTAGAAACGCCGGGACGCCGTGCGCGCTATAGCCGCCGGGTCCCTGGCAACGCTAGGACGCCGTGCGCCCAGAGCCGCCGGGTCCATGGCAACGGGGACGCCACAGGCGAACCGCGTTCCCCATTGCCATGAGAGTACTCACACCTGTTCTCCCCTGGTCGTGCAGCAGGGCAGCTGCACGACATTCATCAATCAGGCTCTGCACTGCCATTGGAGGGTTCCCTGTTATATGCCTCCTCAGTGCCTCACACAAACACTGGTGATAGCTTCCTGTATGCTGTTCCTGCCCAGCTGTATCCATTGTCCAGCATTCTGTTATCCGGTTGATCCTGCTCCATGTGATCCTGAGTCTTGGTGTTCAGAAGCCGGTCCTGTGAACCTCTCCCATTCTCAACTCAAGTGCACCTGTGACCGTCTTCTCGGGATTCTTGCTCGTTGGGGTTTCTCTCCCGGTTTCGTGAGTGGTGGCTTCTGCCACGTCTTGCGGCCTAGGTCGCTTACTCCTTGTATTTATTTGGTACTGGTGTTTTTGCGGAGGTTTCCGCCCTCACTGTCCTCCCCGGTACACGACGGTGCCGTGTAGGGTGTGGACAGTGGTACCTTTGTTGTTCGTTTTTCTTTGGCGGCGTGCCGCACATATATATTTAGTTTTAGGTTTCTTAGTAGCCCCTAGCTCTCGGTTGTGTTTAGTCAGTGGTCCCCTTGTTATCCTCCTGTCTCGGTTCACGCCTTGTCTCACACCTGGGGGCCTCGGAGTTGGGCAGACCTAATCCGCCCTTCAAACGCGGCTGCTGTGGGCCCAAGAAACCACAGTCTCGCAGGCGTGAACTGACCACGCGGGGGAAACAACGGAGGTAGGTTGCTAGGGGCTACCATCTCGCCTAGTCACTATTTCAGCGTCACGTTCTGGTGCTTTAGACTTGCTACACCTCACCTTTGTCCTGAAGCACCAAGAACGTAACATTATCACCGGCCCAAAAAGAAATAAAAAAACAAAAAAAAAAGGGGTTAATTGTTTCTGGTTGGCCTTGAAATTCGGCCTCATGAATCCGGCGGCATTAGGACCGAATCCCAGCCAGCTTTTGGCCAATCAGATTCAGGAACTCACTCAGATGGTTCAGGATCTTACCCTTCGGGTGAGATCGCAGGAAGATCTTTTTTGAGCCTCCCCGGGTATGATTCCTGAACCAAAGATGCATCTTCCTGACTGTTTTTCGGGTAACCGAAAGGATTTTTTTAATTTTAAGGAAGCTTGTAAACTTTATTTTCGGTTAAGGCCCCGATCCTCTGGTACTGAGTCTCAACGGGTCGGGATTGTGATGTCTTTGCTTCAAGGCGACCCACAAACCTGGGCTTTTGGGTTAAAAGCCGATGACGCAGCCTTGCTATCGGTAGATGCCTTTTTTAAGTCCTTAGGCCTTTTGTATGACTACCCTGATAGAGAAGCGTCGACTGAGAGCCACCTGCGTGCACTTAAGCAAGGGATAAATCCAGCAGAGGCGTATTGTACCGAGTTTCGCCGTTGGTCGAACGACTGTGGCTGGAATGACCCGGCCCTGCGCAGTCAGTTTCGCCTCGGTTTGTCTGAAGTTATTAAAGACAGTCTCCTTCAGTACCCCGCTCCAGAGCCTTTAGACAAACTCATGGAGCTTGCTATTAAAATTGATCGTCGTCTCCCAGAGCGGAGGGCTCAAAGAGGAGCTAGTTTCAGGCCTAGTCCATGTGTGTATGCTTTCCCTGAGGACGTCGAGGAGCCCATGCAAATGGGTCTCTCCCGGCTGTCCCCAGAGGAAAGAGCCAGAAGGCTAAATTCTGGTCTCTGCTTGTATTGTGGTGGCAAGGGACATGTCGCGCGTAATTGCCCAAATAAGCAGGGAAACGCTCTGACCAAGTGAATTGTGAGGGGGTTCACTTGGGTCTGCAATTGATCTCCTCTAATGATTCCTTATTAATTCCTGTAAAAATTTCCTTTGGTAGTCTCAGTCCGTTGGTGTCGTCCTTCGTCGACAGTGGAGCTGCGGGAAATTTTATGGATCTTGGTTGGGCTCAGGCTTTGGGCATTCCGCAGATACCTTTGGATAAATGTATCACCATGCACGGCTTGGACGGTGGTCCGCTTTCTAATGGGGTAATCACTCACCACACACCTCCAGTACAACTGACAGTGGGGGCCCTGCATTCAGAGAAAATCGAGTTTTACCTTACCCATTGTCCGGCTGTCCCCGTAGTTTTGGGTCACCCGTGGCTTGCCTTTCATAATCCCACCATAGATTGGCGGTCTGGGGAGATTTCCCGATGGGATCCCTTTTGTGTTAAGGAATGTATTTCCCGTCCAGTCCGGGTTGCGGCTGTCACCCCAGAACTTATTCCTTTGGAATATCAGGACTTTGCCAATGTTTTCTCCAAGGGTAATGCGGATATTCTGCCCCCTCATCGGTCCTATGACTGCGCCATTGACCTAGTTCCCGGTGCCTCTTTGCCTAAAGGGAGACTATATGCCCTGTCTGGCCCGGAAACTACGGCAATGGATGAGTATGTACAGGAGAGCCTGAAGAAGGGCTTTATTAGGCCCTCGAAATCTCCATTAAGTGCAGTGTTCTTTTTTGTTGAGAAAAAAGATGGGTCGCTCAGACCATGTATTGATTATCGGGCTCTGAATAAGATTTCTGTTAAAAACACCTACCCCTTGCCGCTGATCTCGGTACTGTTTGATCAGCTCCGTACTGCCGTTATTTTTTCCAAAATCGATCTCAGAGGGGCTTACAACCTCATCCGAATAAGATCTGGGGATGAATGGAAGACGGCTTTTAGTACACAGTCAGGACATTATGAATATCTTGTAATGCCATTTGGTCTGTCTAATGCTCCTGCTGTGTTCCAGGATCTTATTAATGATGTCCTCCGCGACTTTCTTGGAAAGTTCGTAGTCATTTATTTAGACGATATTTTGATTTATTCAGAATCCTCTGAACAACATGTTATCCATGTGCGACGGGTACTTCAGAGGTTACGGGAGAATCATCTGTACGCCAAATTGGAGAAATGTGATTTCCACATCACGGAGGTATCCTTTTTGGGGTATATTATTTCTCCAAAGGGGTTTTATATGGAACCAAAGAAGCTGCAGGCAATCCTAAGTTGGACACAACCCACGAACTAAAAGGCAATCTAGCGATTTTTAGGTTTTGCAAATTATTATAGGCGTTTCATTCATACCTTTTCAGATTTAGTTGCTCCTATAGTGGCGTTGACTAAGAAAGGAGCGGATCCTTCCAATTGGTCGCCTCAAGCCAAGTCTGCCTTCCTGGCCCTAAAGCAGGCCTTTGTCTCAGCTCCTGTACTCAGACATCCTAACCCAGATCTTCCCTTTATTGTCGAGGTGGATGCCTCAGAGGTTGGAGTGGGAGCCATCCTTTCTCAGGAAGACCCGGAGTCTCTGGAATTACACCCATGTGCCTTTATGTCCAGGAAATTCTCCTCCGCAGAATCCAACTATGATGTTGGTAATCGAGAATTGCTGGCAGTCAAATGGGCTTTCGAGGAGTGGAGGCATTGGCTTGAAGGAGCAAAACATACCATTACTGTGTTTACTGACCACAAGAACTTGCAGTATATTGAATCAGCAAAACGGCTAAATGCTCGGCAGGCTCGTTGGGCGCTGTTTTTTACTCGATTCAAGTTCGTCATCACCTTCAGGCCCAGTTCTAAGAATACCAAGGCCGATGCCCTGTCACGTTGTTTTCTTCCTGTTCACAATAACCACCCGGCCACAACCCCCATTGTTTCATTGTCCGTCATCCGGGCTGGCCTCACACAGGATTTGTTCACACAGCTAGTCCAGCTTCAGCAGCTGGCTCCCAGTGTTACTCCTGCTGATCATCTCTTCGTCCCTGAGAGGCACTGTCCTAGCTGAGTTCCACGATAATAAAGTTTCTGGTCATCCGGGTGTTACTAAAACCTTGGAATTAATTTCTCGCTCGGTGTGGTGGCCTAATCTTTCCAAGGACGTAAGGGAATTTGTCCTTTCTTGTCAGGTCTGTGCTCAGCACAAGATATCCCGATCGTTGCCAGTCGGGCAACTCATGCCTTTAGCCATCCCTCTCAGGCCGTGGTCACACATTTCCATGGATTTCGTGGTGGACCTTCCTCTTTCATCCAGATTCCGGGTCATTTGGGTGGTGGTAGACCGTTTTAGTAAGATGGCCCACTGCATTGCTCTTCCCCGATTACCCTCCGCTCAAGTTTTGGCAGTTTTGTTTCTCAGCCATGTCTTCAGGCTCCATGGTTTACCCGTGGATATTGTCTCTGACCGGGGACCACAATTCATTGCCCGTTTCTGGAAACGTTTTTGTGCCTCATTAAATATGAAACTCTCTTTAACATCTGGATACCATCCACAGTCTAACGGACAAACTGAACGTGTTAATCAGTCATTAAAACAGTATTTACGGCTGTATTCGGCCAAACTTCAGAATGATTGGTCTGAATTTCTTCCTTTGGCCGAGTTTGCCTATAATAACTCTTGCCATTCTTCCACCAAGGAGTCTCCATTCTTTTCGGTCCTGGGCTTTCATCCTAGAGCCAATTCCTTTTATCCTCATTTTCCAGGCTCTTCGTTGACCTTAACTTCCCGCCTCAGAATGATTTGGAAAAAGGTGCACCTTGCCCTGAAGAAGGCTGCCTTCCGAGATAATTTTTTTTCGGATAGGTGCCGACGGCCGTGCACTTTTAAGGTGGGAGATAAGGTGTGGTTGTCAACCCGTAACATCGAGCTCTGACAACTCTCGGCTAGATTGGGACCCAAATTTATTGGACCGTTTCTTATTGTCAAGAAAGTCAATCCAGTGGCTTTTCGGCTGCGGTTGCCTAAATCACTTAAAGTTGGCAACACTTTCCACTGCTCTCTTTTGAGGAGATATATTGTTTCAAGGAGGTTCCCCTGGAAGATTTCCCAGGGTAGACTTCCGGTGGATGTTCAGGGTCAACAAGAGTTCCTGGTGGAGAAGGTTTTAGATTCTAAGCTTTCTCGTGGCCGGCTTTATTTTTTGGTCCACTGGAAAGGCTATGGCCCTGAAGAAAGGTCTTGGGTGCTGGATAAGGATTTACATGCTCCTAAACTTAACAAAATATTCTTTCAGGAGTTTCCTCAGAAACCCGGCTCTAGGGGTTCTTTAACCCCTCCTCAAGGGGGGGGGTACTGTTAGGCGTGGCGGTTCTTGTCTGCGCTCTGACCGAGCAGCGGTCACGGAGACCGCGCCTCTCGCTCTGTCTGCTCCCGCACGGTGCCTAGCAACGCCGTGCGCGCTATAGCCACCGGGTACCTGGCAACGCTAGGACGCCGTGCGCGCTATAGCCGCCGGGTACCTGGCAACGCTAGGACGCCGTGCGCCCAGAGCCGCCGGGTCCATGGCAACGGGGACGCCACAGGCGGACTGCTTTCCCCGTTGCCATGAGAGTACTCACACCTGTTCTCCCCTGGTCGTGCAGCAGGGCAGCTGCACGACATTCATCAATCAGGCTCTGCACTGCCATTGGAGGGTTCCCTGTTATATGCCTCCTCAGTGCCTCACACAAACGCCGGTGATAGCTTCCTGTATGCTGTTCCTGCCCAGCTGTATCCATTGTCCAGCATTCTGTTATCCGGTTGATCCTGCTCCCTGTGATCCTGAGTCTTGGTGTTCAGAAGCCGGTCCTGTGAACCTCTCCCATTCTCAACTCAAGTGCACCTGTGACCGTCTTCTCGGGATTCTTGCCCGTTGGGGTTTCTCTCCCGGTTTCGTGAGTGGTGGCTTCTGCCACGTCTTGTGGCCTAGGTCGCTTACTCCTTGTATTTATTTGGTACTGGTGTTTTTGCGGAGGTTTCCGCCCTCACTGTCCTCCCCGGTACACGACGGTGCCGTGTAGGGTGTGGACAGTGGTACCTTTGTTGTTCGTTTTTCTTTGGCGGCGTGCCGCACATATATTTTTAGGTTTCTTAGTAGCCCCTAGCTCTCGGTTGTGTTTAGTCAGAGGTCCCCTTGTTATCCTCCCGTCTCGGTTCACGCCTTGTCTCACACTAAGACCTGGGGGCATCGGAGTTTGGCAGACCTAATCCGCCCTTCAAACGCGGCTGCCGTGGGCCCAAGAAACCACAGTCTCGCAGGCGTGAACTGACCACGCGGGGGAAACAACGGAGGTAGGTTGCTGGGGGCTACCATCTCGCCTAGTCACTATTTCAGCGTCACGTTCTGGTGCTTTAGACTTGCTACACCTCACCTTTGTTCTGAAGCACCAAGAACGTAACAGGTATCCTTTACTTGTGCTGCGTAATAGGCAGTTCTACAAGGAGGATGGGGTTCATCTTTCTCCGGACGGAGTTCAGGTTTTCCTGGAGGATGTTTTTGGTCCTTTCCGTTAGGGCTCTTTAGTTTGTTTTTGTTTGCTTGTTCGGATGGCGGTGGCGGTTTGTTAAACCTTTGTGGTGGGAAGTCGCTACCAACCAGCGGTCAAACAGGCATAAGTGGTCATTGTTGGGCACCCTCTTTAGAAGGACGGCAGGTGTGTCCTTCTCTTGCGGTTGGACATTTAGACGTTCCCCTGCGGGAACCGAACGTTTGCCAGAGAAAAAAGTGGTGAGGCCAACACAATGCGGGTTATGCAGGAAGGAGGTGGGGTTTGGGTACTCCCCTCCTTGGTTTGTTGGATTTCATCTAAGTGACTGGAGCTGGTGTCTGGTAGCGACTTTTCCTTTGCCATCCTCCAATCTAAATTTAACTTTACAATCTAATTAATTTCAATTACAATTATAGTTTAAAGAGTTGGTCAGCGATCAATAAATATCGTCTGACCTTTAACTCCAGCTACCGTGTCCGTGTCTTTATTTCAGTGTGTGTCGTTTTAATTTAGTGATAAGCTAGCTTAAGAAAGTTTTATGTTAATCACAATAAAGTTATGGGCACCTTAGATTAGCTGAAGGCTGCATAAGCCTGAGGCCATATAAGAGCCCAATTTTTTGTGATTGGTTGTTTTACGACTAAGCAGTTGCTAGGTAGATCATGGTTTCCGGTTGTTTTTTCCTATAGGATCATAGGGCTGTCCGTCACGTTTTAAGGGGTTGGTCTCGGGATAATATATAATGCATAGTCATGTGCCTCAGACTTCCTCTTGCCATTATTGTATGCCCTCCCACCCTTTCTGATTATTTTTCATTTGTTCTTGTCCTCTACAGTTGGCTATTGACAGCCAGATTGGCGGAAAGTCGCTACAAACCAGCGGTCAAACAGGCATAAGTGGTCATTGTGGGGCACCCTCTTTAGAAGGACGGCAGGTGTGTCCTTCTCTTGCGGTTGGACATTTAGACGGTCCCCTGCGGGAACCGAACGTTTGCCAGAGAAAAGAGTGGCGAGGCCAGCACAATGCGGGTTATGCAGGAAGAAGGCAGGGTTTGGGTACTCCCCTCCTTGGTTTGTTGGATTTTATCTAAGTGACTGGAGCAGGTGTCTGGTAGCGACTTTTTCTTTGCCATCCTCCAATCTAAATTTAACTTTACAATCTAATTAATTTCAATTACAATTATAGTTTAAAGAGTTGGTCAGCGATCAATAAATATCGTCTGACCTTTAACTCCAGCTACCGTGTCCGTGTCTTTATTTCAGTGTGTGTCGTTTTAATTTAGTGATAAGCTAGCTTAAGAAAGTTTTATGTTAATCACAATAAAGTTATGGGCGCCTTATAGAGTGAGAGTTTCAAAAAGTAAGAGATTTGGTAAGGTTTTGCAGTTTTTTTTTAAAGTGGTAATCATCAACCTGGTTTTGCAGTGTAAATGATTGCCACTTTAAAAAAACTGAACAACCTTACGAAATCTCTCACTTTCTGAAACTCTCACTCTATTACATTTGGCCCTTTGTCTTTTTTCAACCTCATCAACTATGTTACTATGGTACAATGGGAGGTCATTCCGACCCATTCGCACGCTGCGGTTCATTGCAGCAGTGCGAACGGGTTGGAACTGCGCATGCGCGGCGGTCGCATTGCGAAGGCGCACATTGCCCGGCGACGGGCAGCGATGCTGCATACGAAGAAAGCAGTCGCAGCAGCGAGCGCAAGAAGAATGACAAGAGGCGGCGATCCGGGGCGTCAACTCACCATTTTCCGGGCGTGGAGATCCAAACGTATGCGTGTCCAGGCGTTTGGAGGGCGGACGTCTGACGTCAATTCCGGGACCTTCATCGCTGGATCCATCGCACAGGGTAAGTAACTCTTACTCTGGTCTTCTTTTACAGGAAACTTTTTTAGCATAGCAGGGCTGCACAAGCGATCGCAGCCTTGATATGCTAAAATACCCTCCCCCAAAGGCAGCGTCTAGTTGATCGCACGAGCATCAAAAAGATGCTACGTGTGATCAACTGGACCCCCAATATGTAGAGAAAGATATATCAACGCCTTCCGTTAGGAAGAGCAGAATATCGACTCGCATTGACTATGCATTTAAATCCCAGCATCACTTCAATACAAGATGAACAGGAGAGAATTACTTCATCTTATCCACTCCCTGACTCCATGATAGATGGCATTGACCAGAGATTTGAACAAGAAACCTGTATATTATTAACTGCAATGGGTAATTTGTTAAGTTTAACCATTGGCAAAGATGACCTCAAAATAATGGCCAATAAATGTAAAATGTCCACAGATGTGAAGTGGCTTCAGGGCTATGATACATGTGTTTCAAAAGAATGTACTACAAACACCACAAGACATTGGCTTGATTGGCTAAAAGAATCCCAATGGTGTTCCATGTTCCCAGCCTTTTATAAAGCTATTCAGAACTTTGCTGTCCTACCAGTTACTAGCTGTTCATGTGAAAGGGCATTTTCAAAACTTGGACATGTCAATACGAAACTAAGAAGTACTATGTCCCAACAGTTCCTCGATTCACTCATGTTGTTGTACATTGAGAATTGGCTTTGGCAGTTAACTACAATGACGTGATTGAGGAATTTAAAAAATTGACAGATGGTGAGCGAAGTCTCATTCTTTGGATCAAGGAACATGAAGAAACAAGACCTAAAAGGACCATAATATTTGCAGTGGTTCTCAACTGAACTTCAATCCTCAGGTTTGAATGTTAAAAATTAGCATTGCTTAACGTTCAGTTTGTGATTTCAACTAAGTTTAAAAAGTTGCCTGAGATGAAGATGCAAAGCATACACATCTGTTACAGTAGAAGAGAGCAGAGGCTGGCTGCAATGTCATGGATAAGTAAGATGGGGATATAATGTGGGAATATTCTGTGGGACATGATGTTTGAATGGTTGGGTTTAATTATGATAATAAGTGGATTGATGATTTTAGGTAATACTAGACTTGCACCTTCACTTGTTCTACTGCTCACCATAATGTAATGTTCCAGGCACACCTATGCAAGCAGAGTACAGCTCAGCACACAGCAGCGTGCCTGAGAACAGAGTGAACATGCACAGTACAGCTCAGCACACAACAGCATGACTGAGAACAGAGTGAACTTGCAGAGTACAACTCAGCCCACAGCAGCGCGCCTGAGAACAGAGTGAACATGCAGAGTACAGCTCAGTACACAGCAGCGTGCCTGAGAACAGAGTGAACATGCAGAGTACAGCTCAGCACACAGCAGCGTGACTGAGAAGAGTGAACATGCAGAGTACAGCTCAGCACACAGCAGCGTGCCTGAGAACAGAGTGAACATGCAGAGTACAGCTCAGCACACAGCAGCGCGCCTGAGAACAGAGTGAACATGCAGAGTACAGCTCAGTACACAGCAGCGCGCCTGAGAACAGAGTGAACATGCAGAGTACAGCTCAGCACACAGCAGCAATACTGAGAAGAGTGAACATGCAGAGTTCAGCTCAGCACACAGCAGCGTGCCTGAGAATAGAGTGAACATGCAGAGTACAGCTCAGCACACAGCAGCGTGACTGAGAAGAGTGAACATGTAGAGTACAGCTCAGCACACAGCAGCGTGCCTGAGAATAGAGTGAACATGCAGAGTACAGCTCAGCACACAGCAGCGCGCCTGAGAACAGAGTGAACTTGTAGAGTACAGCTCAGCACACAGCAGTGCGCCTGAGAACAGAGTGAACTTGCAGAGTACAGCTCAGCACACAGCAGCGCGCCTGAGAACAGAGTGAACATGCAGAGTACAGCTCAGCACACAGCAGCGCGCCTGAGAACAGAGTGAACTTGTAGAGTACAGCTCAGCACACAGCAGTGCGCCTGAGAACAGAGTGAACTTGCAGAGTACAGCTCAGCACACAGCAGCGCGCCTGAGAACAGAGTGAACTTGCAGAGTACAGCTCAGCACACAGCAGCATGCCTGAGAACAGAGTGAACATGCAGAGTACAGCTCAGCACACAGCAGCATGCCTGAGAACAGAGTGAACATGCAGAGTACAGCTCAGCACACAGCAGCGCGCCTGAGAACAGTGAACATGCAGAGTACAGCTCAGCACACAGCAGCGCGCCTGAGAACAGAGTGAACTTGCAGAGTACAGCTCAGCACACAGCAGCGCGCCTGAGAACAGAGTGAACTTGTAGAGTACAGCTCAGCACACAGCAGTGCGCCTGAGAACAGAGTGAACTTGCAGAGTACAGCTCAGCACACAGCAGCGCACCTGAGAACAGAGTGAACTTGCAGAGTACAGCTTAGCACACAGCAGCATGCCTGAGAACAGAGTGAACATGCAGAGTACAGCTCAGCACACAGCAGCATGCCTGAGAACAGAGTGAACATGCAGAGTACAGCTCAGCACACAGCAGCAATACTGAGAAGAGTGAACATGCAGAGTTCAGCTCAGCACACAGCAGCGCGCCTGAGAACAGAGTGAACTTGCAGAGTACAGATCAGCACACAGCAGCGTGCCTGAGAACAGAGTGAACTTGCAGAGTACAGCTCAGTACACAGCAGCGTGCCTGAGAATAGAGTGAACATGCAGAGTACAGCTCAGCACACAGCAGCAATACTGAGAAGAGTGAACATGCAGAGTTCAGCTCAGCACACAGCAGCGTGCCTGAGAATAGAGTGAACATGCAGAGTACAGCTCAGCACACAGCAGCGTGACTGAGAAGAGTGAACATGTAGAGTACAGCTCAGCACACAGCAGCGTGCCTGAGAATAGAGTGAACATGCAGAGTACAGCTCAGCACACAGCAGCGTGCCTGAGAACAGAGTGAACTTGCAGAGTACAGCTCAGTACACAGCAGCGTGCCTGAGAAGAGTGAACATGCAGAGTACAGCTCAGTACACAGCAGCGTGCCTGAGAATAGAGTGAACTTGCAGAGTACAGCTCAGCACACAGCAGCAATACTGAGAAGAGTGAACATGCAGAGTACAGCTCAGTACACAGCAGCGTGCCTGAGAACAGAGTGAACATGCAGAGTACAGCTCAGCACACAGCAGCAATACTGAGAAGAGTGAACATGCAGAGTTCAGCTCAGCACACAGCAGCGTGCCTGAGAATAGAGTGAACATGCAGAGTACAGCTCAGCACACAGCAGCGTGACTGAGAAGAGTGAACATGTAGAGTACAGCTCAGCACACAGCAGCGTGCCTGAGAATAGAGTGAACATGCAGAGTACAGCTCAGCACACAGCAGCGCGCCTGAGAACAGAGTGAACATGCAGAGTACAGCTCAGTACACAGCAGCGCGCCTGAGAACAGAGTGAACATGCAGAGGACAGCTCAGCACACAGCAGCGCGCCTGAGAACAGAGTGAACTTGTAGAGTACAGCTCAGCACACAGCAGTGCGCCTGAGAACAGAGTGAACTTGCAGAGTACAGCTCAGCACACAGCAGCGCGCCTGAGAACAGAGTGAACTTGCAGAGTACAGCTCAGCACACAGCAGCATGCCTGAGAACAGAGTGAACATGCAGAGTACAGCTCAGCACACAGCAGCATGCCTGAGAACAGAGTGAACATGCAGAGTACAGCTCAGCACACAGCAGCGCGCCTGAGAACAGTGAACATGCAGAGTACAGCTCAGCACACAGCAGCGCGCCTGAGAACAGAGTGAACTTGCAGAGTACAGCTCAGCACACAGCAGCGCGCCTGAGAACAGAGTGAACTTGTAGAGTACAGCTCAGCACACAGCAGTGCGCCTGAGAACAGAGTGAACTTGCAGAGTACAGCTTAGCACACAGCAGCATGCCTGAGAACAGAGTGAACATGCAGAGTACAGCTCAGCACACAGCAGCATGCCTGAGAACAGAGTGAACATGCAGAGTACAGATCAGCACACAGCAGCAATACTGAGAAGAGTGAACATGCAGAGTTCAGCTCAGCACACAGCACCGCACCTGAGAACAGAGTGAACTTGCAGAGTACAGATCAGCACACAGCAGCGTGCCTGAGAACAGAGTGAACTTGCAGAGTACAGCTCAGTACACAGCAGCGTGCCTGAGAACAGAGTGAACATGCAGAGTACAGCTCAGCACACAGCAGCAATACTGAGAAGAGTGAACATGCAGAGTTCAGCTCAGCACACAGCAGCGTGCCTGAGAATAGAGTGAACATGCAGAGTACAGCTCAGCACACAGCAGCGTGACTGAGAAGAGTGAACATGTAGAGTACAGCTCAGCACACAGCAGCGTGCCTGAGAATAGAGTGAACATGCAGAGTACAGCTCAGCACACAGCAGCGTGCCTGAGAACAGAGTGAACTTGCAGAGTACAGCTCAGTACACAGCAGCGTGCCTGAGAAGAGTGAACATGCAGAGTACAGCTCAGTACACAGCAGCGTGCCTGAGAATAGAGTGAACTTGCAGAGTACAGCTCAGCACACAGCAGCGCGCCTGAGAACAGAGTGAACATGCAGAGTACAGCTCAGTACACAGCAGCGCGCCTGAGAACAGAGTGAACATGCAGAGTGCAGCTCAGCACACAGCAGCGCGCCTGAGAACAGAGTGAACTTGTAGAGTACAGCTCAGCACACAGCAGTGCGCCTGAGAACAGAGTGAACTTGCAGAGTACAGCTCAGCACACAGCAGCGCGCCTGAGAACAGAGTGAACTTGCAGAGTACAGCTCAGCACACAGCAGCATGCCTGAGAACAGAGTGAACATGCAGAGTACAGCTCAGCACACAGCAGCATGCCTGAGAACAGAGTGAACATGCAGAGTACAGCTCAGCACACAGCAGCGCGCCTGAGAACAGTGAACATGCAGAGTACAGCTCAGCACACAGCAGCGCGCCTGAGAACAGAGTGAACTTGCAGAGCACAGCTCAGCACACAGCAGCGCGCCTGAGAACAGAGTGAACTTGTAGAGTACAGCTCAGCACACAGCAGTGCGCCTGAGAACAGAGTGAACTTGCAGAGTACAGCTCAGCACACAGCAGCGCGCCTGAGAACAGAGTGAACTTGCAGAGTACAGCTTAGCACACAGCAGCATGCCTGAGAACAGAGTGAACATGCAGAGTACAGCTCAGCACACAGCAGCATGCCTGAGAACAGAGTGAACATGCAGAGTACAGCTCAGCACACAGCAGCGCGCCAGAGAACAGAGTGAACTTGCAGAGTACAGATCAGCACACAGCAGCGTGCCTGAGAACAGAGTGAACTTGCAGAGTACAGCTCAGTACACAGCAGCGTGCCTGAGAACAGAGTGAACATGCAGAGTACAGCTCAGCACACAGCAGCAATACTGAGAAGAGTGAACATGCAGAGTTCAGCTCAGCACACAGCAGCGTGCCTGAGAATAGAGTGAACATGCAGAGTACAGCTCAGCACACAGCAGCGTGACTGAGAAGAGTGAACATGTAGAGTACAGCTCAGCACACAGCAGCGTGCCTGAGAATAGAGTGAACATGCAGAGTACAGCTCAGCACACAGCAGCGCGCCTGAGAACAGAGTGAACATGCAGAGTACAGCTCAGCACACAGCAGCGCGCCTGAGAACAGAGTGAACTTGTAGAGTACAGCTCAGCACACAGCAGTGCGCCTGAGAACAGAGTGAACTTGCAGAGTACAGCTCAGCACACAGCAGCGCGCCTGAGAACAGAGTGAACTTGCAGAGTACAGCTCAGCACACAGCAGCATGCCTGAGAACAGAGTGAACATGCAGAGTACAGCTCAGCACACAGCAGCATGCCTGAGAACAGAGTGAACATGCAGAGTACAGCTCAGCACACAGCAGCATGCCTGAGAACAGAGTGAACATGCAGAGTACAGCTCAGCACACAGCAGCGTGCCTGAGAACAGAGTGAACATGCAGAGTACAGCTCAGCACACAGCAGCGCGCCTGAGAACAGAGTGAACATGCAGAGTACAGCTCAGTACACAGCAGCGCGCCTGAGAACAGAGTGAACATGCAGAGTACAGCTCAGCACACAGCAGCAATACTGAGAAGAGTGAACATGCAGAGTTCAGCTCAGCACACAGCAGCGTGCCTGAGAATAGAGTGAACATGCAGAGTACAGCTCAGCACACAGCAGCGTGACTGAGAAGAGTGAACATGTAGAGTACAGCTCAGCACACAGCAGCGTGCCTGAGAATAGAGTGAACATGCAGAGTACAGCTCAGCACACAGCAGCGCGCCTGAGAACAGAGTGAACTTGTAGAGTACAGCTCAGCACACAGCAGTGCGCCTGAGAACAGAGTGAACTTGCAGAGTACAGCTCAGCACACAGCAGCGCGCCTGAGAACAGAGTGAACATGCAGAGTACAGCTCAGCACACAGCAGCGCGCCTGAGAACAGAGTGAACTTGTAGAGTACAGCTCAGCACACAGCAGTGCGCCTGAGAACAGAGTGAACTTGCAGAGTACAGCTCAGCACACAGCAGCGCGCCTGAGAACAGAGTGAACTTGCAGAGTACAGCTCAGCACACAGCAGCATGCCTGAGAACAGAGTGAACATGCAGAGTACAGCTCAGCACACAGCAGCATGCCTGAGAACAGAGTGAACATGCAGAGTACAGCTCAGCACACAGCAGCGCGCCTGAGAACAGTGAACATGCAGAGTACAGCTCAGCACACAGCAGCGCGCCTGAGAACAGAGTGAACTTGCAGAGTACAGCTCAGCACACAGCAGCGCGCCTGAGAACAGAGTGAACTTGTAGAGTACAGCTCAGCACACAGCAGTGCGCCTGAGAACAGAGTGAACTTGCAGAGTACAGCTCAGCACACAGCAGCGCACCTGAGAATAGAGTGAACTTGCAGAGTACAGCTTAGCACACAGCAGCATGCCTGAGAACAGAGTGAACATGCAGAGTACAGCTCAGCACACAGCAGCATGCCTGAGAACAGAGTGAACATGCAGAGTACAGCTCAGCACACAGCAGCAATACTGAGAAGAGTGAACATGCAGAGTTCAGCTCAGCACACAGCAGCGCGCCTGAGAACAGAGTGAACTTGCAGAGTACAGATCAGCACACAGCAGCGTGCCTGAGAACAGAGTGAACTTGCAGAGTACAGCTCAGTACACAGCAGCGTGCCTGAGAACAGAGTGAACATGCAGAGTACAGCTCAGCACACAGCAGCAATACTGAGAAGAGTGAACATGCAGAGTTCAGCTCAGCACACAGCAGCGTGCCTGAGAATAGAGTGAACATGCAGAGTACAGCTCAGCACACAGCAGCGTGACTGAGAAGAGTGAACATGTAGAGTACAGCTCAGCACACAGCAGCGTGCCTGAGAATAGAGTGAACATGCAGAGTACAGCTCAGCACACAGCAGCGTGCCTGAGAACAGAGTGAACTTGCAGAGTACAGCTCAGTACACAGCAGCGTGCCTGAGAAGAGTGAACATGCAGAGTACAGCTCAGTACACAGCAGCGTGCCTGAGAATAGAGTGAACTTGCAGAGTACAGCTCAGCACACAGCAGCAATACTGAGAAGAGTGAACATGCAGAGTACAGCTCAGTACACAGCAGCGTGCCTGAGAACAGAGTGAACATGCAGAGTACAGCTCAGCACACAGCAGCAATACTGAGAAGAGTGAACATGCAGAGTTCAGCTCAGCACACAGCAGCGTGCCTGAGAATAGAGTGAACATGCAGAGTACAGCTCAGCACACAGCAGCGTGACTGAGAAGAGTGAACATGTAGAGTACAGCTCAGCACACAGCAGCGTGCCTGAGAATAGAGTGAACATGCAGAGTACAGCTCAGCACACAGCAGCGCGCCTGAGAACAGAGTGAACATGCAGAGTACAGCTCAGTACACAGCAGCGCGCCTGAGAACAGAGTGAACATGCAGAGGACAGCTCAGCACACAGCAGCGCGCCTGAGAACAGAGTGAACTTGTAGAGTACAGCTCAGCACACAGCAGTGCGCCTGAGAACAGAGTGAACTTGCAGAGTACAGCTCAGCACACAGCAGCGCGCCTGAGAACAGAGTGAACTTGCAGAGTACAGCTCAGCACACAGCAGCATGCCTGAGAACAGAGTGAACATGCAGAGTACAGCTCAGCACACAGCAGCATGCCTGAGAACAGAGTGAACATGCAGAGTACAGCTCAGCACACAGCAGCGCGCCTGAGAACAGTGAACATGCAGAGTACAGCTCAGCACACAGCAGCGCGCCTGAGAACAGAGTGAACTTGCAGAGTACAGCTCAGCACACAGCAGCGCGCCTGAGAACAGAGTGAACTTGTAGAGTACAGCTCAGCACACAGCAGTGCGCCTGAGAACAGAGTGAACTTGCAGAGTACAGCTTAGCACACAGCAGCATGCCTGAGAACAGAGTGAACATGCAGAGTACAGCTCAGCACACAGCAGCATGCCTGAGAACAGAGTGAACATGCAGAGTACAGATCAGCACACAGCAGCAATACTGAGAAGAGTGAACATGCAGAGTTCAGCTCAGCACACAGCACCGCACCTGAGAACAGAGTGAACTTGCAGAGTACAGATCAGCACACAGCAGCGTGCCTGAGAACAGAGTGAACTTGCAGAGTACAGCTCAGTACACAGCAGCGTGCCTGAGAACAGAGTGAACATGCAGAGTACAGCTCAGCACACAGCAGCAATACTGAGAAGAGTGAACATGCAGAGTTCAGCTCAGCACACAGCAGCGTGCCTGAGAATAGAGTGAACATGCAGAGTACAGCTCAGCACACAGCAGCGTGACTGAGAAGAGTGAACATGTAGAGTACAGCACAGCACACAGCAGCGTGCCTGAGAATAGAGTGAACATGCAGAGTACAGCTCAGCACACAGCAGCGTGCCTGAGAACAGAGTGAACTTGCAGAGTACAGCTCAGTACACAGCAGCGTGCCTGAGAAGAGTGAACATGCAGAGTACAGCTCAGTACACAGCAGCGTGCCTGAGAATAGAGTGAACTTGCAGAGTACAGCTCAGCACACAGCAGCGCGCCTGAGAACAGAGTGAACATGCAGAGTACAGCTCAGTACACAGCAGCGCGCCTGAGAACAGAGTGAACATGCAGAGTGCAGCTCAGCACACAGCAGCGCGCCTGAGAACAGAGTGAACTTGTAGAGTACAGCTCAGCACACAGCAGTGCGCCTGAGAACAGAGTGAACTTGCAGAGTACAGCTCAGCACACAGCAGCGCGCCTGAGAACAGAGTGAACTTGCAGAGTACAGCTCAGCACACAGCAGCATGCCTGAGAACAGAGTGAACATGCAGAGTACAGCTCAGCACACAGCAGCATGCCTGAGAACAGAGTGAACATGCAGAGTACAGCTCAGCACACAGCAGCGCGCCTGAGAACAGTGAACATGCAGAGTACAGCTCAGCACACAGCAGCGCGCCTGAGAACAGAGTGAACTTGCAGAGCACAGCTCAGCACACAGCAGCGCGCCTGAGAACAGAGTGAACTTGTAGAGTACAGCTCAGCACACAGCAGTGCGCCTGAGAACAGAGTGAACTTGCAGAGTACAGCTCAGCACACAGCAGCGCGCCTGAGAACAGAGTGAACTTGCAGAGTACAGCTTAGCACACAGCAGCATGCCTGAGAACAGAGTGAACATGCAGAGTACAGCTCAGCACACAGCAGCATGCCTGAGAACAGAGTGAACATGCAGAGTACAGCTCAGCACACAGCAGCGCGCCAGAGAACAGAGTGAACTTGCAGAGTACAGATCAGCACACAGCAGCGTGCCTGAGAACAGAGTGAACTTGCAGAGTACAGCTCAGTACACAGCAGCGTGCCTGAGAACAGAGTGAACATGCAGAGTACAGCTCAGCACACAGCAGCAATACTGAGAAGAGTGAACATGCAGAGTTCAGCTCAGCACACAGCAGCGTGCCTGAGAATAGAGTGAACATGCAGAGTACACCTCAGCACACAGCAGCGTGACTGAGAAGAGTGAACATGTAGAGTACAGCTCAGCACACAGCAGCGTGCCTGAGAATAGAGTGAACATGCAGAGTACAGCTCAGCACACAGCAGCGCGCCTGAGAACAGAGTGAACATGCAGAGTACAGCTCAGCACACAGCAGCGCGCCTGAGAACAGAGTGAACTTGTAGAGTACAGCTCAGCACACAGCAGTGCGCCTGAGAACAGAGTGAACTTGCAGAGTACAGCTCAGCACACAGCAGCGCGCCTGAGAACAGAGTGAACTTGCAGAGTACAGCTCAGCACACAGCAGCATGCCTGAGAACAGAGTGAACATGCAGAGTACAGCTCAGCACACAGCAGCATGCCTGAGAACAGAGTGAACATGCAGAGTACAGCTCAGCACACAGCAGCATGCCTGAGAACAGAGTGAACATGCAGAGTACAGCTCAGCACACAGCAGCGCGCCTGAGAACAGTGAACATGCAGAGTACAGCTCAGCACACAGCAGCGCGCCTGAGAACAGAGTGAACTTGCAGAGCACAGCTCAGCACACAGCAGCGCGCCTGAGAACAGAGTGAACTTGTAGAGTACAGCTCAGCACACAGCAGTGCGCCTGAGAACAGAGTGAACTTGCAGAGTACAGCTCAGCACACAGCAGCGCGCCTGAGAACAGAGTGAACTTGCAGAGTACAGCTTAGCACACAGCAGCATGCCTGAGAACAGAGTGAACATGCAGAGTACAGCTCAGCACACAGCAGCATGCCTGAGAACAGAGTGAACATGCAGAGTACAGCTCAGCACACAGCAGCGCGCCTGAGAACAGAGTGAACTTGCAGAGTACAGATCAGCACACAGCAGCGTGCCTGAGAACAGAGTGAACTTGCAGAGTACAGCTCAGTACACAGCAGCGTGCCTGAGAACAGAGTGAACATGCAGAGTACAGCTCAGCACACAGCAGCAATACTGAGAAGAGTGAACATGCAGAGTTCAGCTCAGCACACAGCAGCGTGCCTGAGAATAGAGTGAACATGCAGAGTACAGCTCAGCACACAGCAGCGTGACTGAGAAGAGTGAACATGTAGAGTACAGCTCAGCACACAGCAGCGTGCCTGAGAATAGAGTGAACATGCAGAGTACAGCTCAGCACACAGCAGCGCGCCTGAGAACAGAGTGAACATGCAGAGTACAGCTCAGTACACAGCAGCGCGCCTGAGAACAGAGTGAACATGCAGAGTACAGCTCAGCACACAGCAGCGCGCCTGAGAACAGAGTGAACTTGTAGAGTACAGCTCAGCACACAGCAGTGCGCCTGAGAACAGAGTGAACTTGCAGAGTACAGCTCAGCACACAGCAGCGCGCCTGAGAACAGAGTGAACTTGCAGAGTACAGCTCAGCACACAGCAGCATGCCTGAGAACAGAGTGAACATGCAGAGTACAGCTCAGCACACAGCAGCATGCCTGAGAACAGAGTGAACATGCAGAGTACAGCTCAGCACACAGCAGCGCGCCTGAGAACAGAGTGAACTTGCAGAGTACAGCTCAGCACACAGCAGCATGCCTGAGAACAGAGTGAACATGCAGAGTACAGCTCAGCACACAGCAGCGCGCCTGAGAACAGTGAACATGCAGAGTACAGCTCAGCACACAGCAGCGCGCCTGAGAACAGAGTGAACTTGCAGAGTACAGCTCAGCACACAGCAGCATGCCTGAGAACAGAGTGAACATGCAGAGTACAGCTCAGCACACAGCAGCATGCCTGAGAACAGAGTGAACATGCAGAGTACAGCTCAGCACACAGCAGCGCGCCTGAGAACAGTGAACATGCAGAGTACAGCTCAGCACACAGCAGCGCGCCTGAGAACAGAGTGAACTTGCAGAGCACAGCTCAGCACACAGCAGCGCGCCTGAGAACAGAGTGAACTTGTAGAGTACAGCTCAGCACACAGCAGTGCGCCTGAGAACAGAGTGAACTTGCAGAGTACAGCTCAGCACACAGCAGCGCGCCTGAGAACAGAGTGAACTTGCAGAGTACAGCTCAGCACACAGCAGCATGCCTGAGAACAGAGTGAACATGCAGAGTACAGCTCAGCACACAGCAGCATGCCTGAGAACAGAGTGAACATGCAGAGTACAGCTCAGCACACAGCAGCGCGCCTGAGAACAGTGAACATGCAGAGTACAGCTCAGCACACAGCAGCGCGCCTGAGAACAGAGTGAACTTGCAGAGCACAGCTCAGCACACAGCAGCGCGCCTGAGAACAGAGTGAACTTGTAGAGTACAGCTCAGCACACAGCAGTGCGCCTGAGAACAGAGTGAACTTGCAGAGTACAGCTCAGCACACAGCAGCGCGCCTGAGAACAGAGTGAACTTGCAGAGTACAGCTTAGCACACAGCAGCATGCCTGAGAACAGAGTGAACATGCAGAGTACAGCTCAGCACACAGCAGCATGCCTGAGAACAGAGTGAACATGCAGAGTACAGCTCAGCACACAGCAGCGCGCCTGAGAACAGAGTGAACTTGCAGAGTACAGATCAGCACACAGCAGCGTGCCTGAGAACAGAGTGAACTTGCAGAGTACAGCTCAGTACACAGCAGCGTGCCTGAGAACAGAGTGAACATGCAGAGTACAGCTCAGCACACAGCAGCAATACTGAGAAGAGTGAACATGCAGAGTTCAGCTCAGCACACAGCAGCGTGCCTGAGAACAGAGTGAACTTGTAGAGTACAGCTCAGCACACAGCAGCGTGCCTGAGAACAGAGTGAACTTGCAGAGTACAGCTCAGCACACAGCAGCGCGCCTGAGAACAGAGTGAACTTGCAGAGTACAGCTCAGCACACAGCAGCATGCCTGAGAACAGAGTGAACATGCAGAGTACAGCTCAGCACACAGCAGCATGCCTGAGAACAGAGTGAACATGCAGAGTACAGCTCAGCACACAGCAGCGCGCCTGAGAACAGTGAACATGCAGAGTACAGCTCAGCACACAGCAGCGCGCCTGAGAACAGAGTGAACTTGCAGAGCACAGCTCAGCACACAGCAGCGCGCCTGAGAACAGAGTGAACTTGTAGAGTACAGCTCAGCACACAGCAGTGCGCCTGAGAACAGAGTGAACTTGCAGAGTACAGCTCAGCACACAGCAGCGCGCCTGAGAACAGAGTGAACTTGCAGAGTACAGCTTAGCACACAGCAGCATGCCTGAGAACAGAGTGAACATGCAGAGTACAGCTCAGCACACAGCAGCATGCCTGAGAACAGAGTGAACATGCAGAGTACAGCTCAGCACACAGCAGCGCGCCTGAGAACAGAGTGAACTTGCAGAGTACAGATCAGCACACAGCAGCGTGCCTGAGAACAGAGTGAACTTGCAGAGTACAGCTCAGTACACAGCAGCGTGCCTGAGAACAGAGTGAACATGCAGAGTACAGCTCAGCACACAGCAGCAATACTGAGAAGAGTGAACATGCAGAGTTCAGCTCAGCACACAGCAGCGTGCCTGAGAATAGAGTGAACATGCAGAGTACAGCTCAGCACACAGCAGCGTGACTGAGAAGAGTGAACATGTAGAGTACAGCTCAGCACACAGCAGCGTGCCTGAGAATAGAGTGAACATGCAGAGTACAGCTCAGCACACAGCAGCGCGCCTGAGAACAGAGTGAACATGCAGAGTACAGCTCAGTACACAGCAGCGCGCCTGAGAACAGAGTGAACATGCAGAGTACAGCTCAGCACACAGCAGCGCGCCTGAGAACAGAGTGAACTTGTAGAGAACAGCTCAGCACACAGCAGTGCGCCTGAGAACAGAGTGAACTTGCAGAGTACAGCTCAGCACACAGCAGCGCGCCTGAGAACAGAGTGAACTTGCAGAGTACAGCTCAGCACACAGCAGCATGCCTGAGAACAGAGTGAACATGCAGAGTACAGCTCAGCACACAGCAGCATGCCTAAGAAAAGAGTGAACATGCAGAGTACAGCTCAGCACACAGCAGCGCGCCTGAGAACAGAGTGAACTTGCAGAGTACAGCTCAGCACACAGCAGCATGCCTGAGAACAGAGTGAACATGCAGAGTACAGCTCAGCACACAGCAGCGCGCCTGAGAACAGTGAACATGCAGAGTACAGCTCAGCACACAGCAGCGCGCCTGAGAACAGAGTGAACTTGCAGAGTACAGCTCAGCACACAGCAGCATGCCTGAGAACAGAGTGAACATGCAGAGTACAGCTCAGCACACAGCAGCATGCCTGAGAACAGAGTGAACATGCAGAGTACAGCTCAGCACACAGCAGCGCGCCTGAGAACAGTGAACATGCAGAGTACAGCTCAGCACACAGCAGCGCGCCTGAGAACAGAGTGAACTTGCAGAGCACAGCTCAGCACACAGCAGCGCGCCTGAGAACAGAGTGAACTTGTAGAGTACAGCTCAGCACACAGCAGTGCGCCTGAGAACAGAGTGAACTTGCAGAGTACAGCTCAGCACACAGCAGCGCGCCTGAGAACAGAGTGAACTTGCAGAGTACAGCTCAGCACACAGCAGCATGCCTGAGAACAGAGTGAACATGCAGAGTACAGCTCAGCACACAGCAGCATGCCTGAGAACAGAGTGAACATGCAGAGTACAGCTCAGCACACAGCAGCGCGCCTGAGAACAGTGAACATGCAGAGTACAGCTCAGCACACAGTAGCGCGCCTGAGAACAGAGTGAACTTGCAGAGCACAGCTCAGCACACAGCAGCGCGCCTGAGAACAGAGTGAACTTGTAGAGTACAGCTCAGCACACAGCAGTGCGCCTGAGAACAGAGTGAACTTGCAGAGTACAGCTCAGCACACAGCAGCGCGCCTGAGAACAGAGTGAACTTGCAGAGTACAGCTTAGCACACAGCAGCATGCCTGAGAACAGAACGAACATGCAGAGTACAGCTCAGCACACAGCAGCATGCCTGAGAACAGAGTGAACATGCAGAGTACAGCTCAGCACACAGCAGCGCGCCTGAGAACAGAGTGAACTTGCAGAGTACAGATCAGCACACAGCAGCGTGCCTGAGAACAGAGTGAACTTGCAGAGTACAGCTCAGTACACAGCAGCGTGCCTGAGAACAGAGTGAACATGCAGAGTACAGCTCAGCACACAGCAGCAATACTGAGAAGAGTGAACATGCAGAGTTCAGCTCAGCACACAGCAGCGTGCCTGAGAATAGAGTGAACATGCAGAGTACAGCTCAGCACACAGCAGCGTGACTGAGAAGAGTGAACATGTAGAGTACAGCTCAGCACACAGCAGCGTGCCTGAGAATAGAGTGAACATGCAGAGTACAGCTCAGCACACAGCAGCGCGCCTGAGAACAGAGTGAACATGCAGAGTACAGCTCAGCACACAGCAGCGCGCCTGAGAACAGAGTGAACTTGTAGAGTACAGCTCAGCACACAGCAGTGCGCCTGAGAACAGAGTGAACTTGCAGAGTACAGCTCAGCACACAGCAGCGCGCCTGAGAACAGAGTGAACTTGCAGAGTACAGCTCAGCACACAGCAGCATGCCTGAGAACAGAGTGAACATGCAGAGTACAGCTCAGCACACAGCAGCATGCCTGAGAACAGAGTGAACATGCAGAGTACAGCTCAGCACACAGCAGCGCGCCTGAGAACAGTGAACATGCAGAGTACAGCTCAGCACACAGCAGCGCGCCTGAGAACAGAGTGAACTTGCAGAGCACAGCTCAGCACACAGCAGCGCGCCTGAGAACAGAGTGAACTTGTAGAGTACAGCTCAGCACACAGCAGTGCGCCTGAGAACAGAGTGAACTTGCAGAGTACAGCTCAGCACACAGCAGCGCGCCTGAGAACAGAGTGAACTTGCAGAGTACAGCTTAGCACACAGCAGCATGCCTGAGAACAGAGTGAACATGCAGAGTACAGCTCAGCACACAGCAGCATGCCTGAGAACAGAGTGAACATGCAGAGTACAGCTCAGCACACAGCAGCGCGCCTGAGAACAGAGTGAACTTGCAGAGTACAGATCAGCACACAGCAGCGTGCCTGAGAACAGAGTGAACTTGCAGAGTACAGCTCAGTACACAGCAGCGTGCCTGAGAACAGAGTGAACATGCAGAGTACAGCTCAGCACACAGCAGCAATACTGAGAAGAGTGAACATGCAGAGTTCAGCTCAGCACACAGCAGCGTGCCTGAGAATAGAGTGAACATGCAGAGTACAGCTCAGCACACAGCAGCGTGACTGAGAAGAGTGAACATGTAGAGTACAGCTCAGCACACAGCAGCGTGCCTGAGAATAGAGTGAACATGCAGAGTACAGCTCAGCACACAGCAGCGCGCCTGAGAACAGAGTGAACATGCAGAGTACAGCTCAGTACACAGCAGCGCGCCTGAGAACAGAGTGAACATGCAGAGTACAGCTCAGCACACAGCAGCGCGCCTGAGAACAGAGTGAACTTGTAGAGTACAGCTCAGCACACAGCAGTGCGCCTGAGAACAGAGTGAACTTGCAGAGTACAGCTCAGCACACAGCAGCGCGCCTGAGAACAGAGTGAACTTGCAGAGTACAGCTCAGCACACAGCAGCATGCCTGAGAACAGAGTGAACATGCAGAGTACAGCTCAGCACACAGCAGCATGCCTGAGAACAGAGTGAACATGCAGAGTACAGCTCAGCACACAGCAGCGCGCCTGAGAACAGTGAACATGCAGAGTACAGCTCAGCACACAGCAGCGCGCCTGAGAACAGAGTGAACTTGTAGAGTACAGCTCAGCACACAGCAGTGCGCCTGAGAACAGAGTGAACTTGCAGAGTACAGCTCAGCACACAGCAGCGCGCCTGAGAACAGAGTGAACTTGCAGAGTACAGCTTAGCACACAGCAGCATGCCTGAGAACAGAGTGAACATGCAGAGTACAGCTCAGCACACAGCAGCATGCCTGAGAACAGAGTGAACATGCAGAGTACAGCTCAGCACACAGCAGCGCGCCTGAGAACAGAGTGAACTTGCAGAGTACAGATCAGCACACAGCAGCGTGCCTGAGAACAGAGTGAACTTGCAGAGTACAGCTCAGTACACAGCAGCGTGCCTGAGAAGAGTGAACATGCAGAGTACAGCTCAGTACACAGCAGCATGCCTGAGAACAGAGTGAACATGCAGAGTACAGCTCAGCACACAGCAGCGCGCCTGAGAACAGAGTGAACATGCAGAGTACAGCTCAGCACACAGCAGCGTGCCTGAGAACAGAGTGAACTTGTAGAGTACAGCTCAGCACACAGCAGCGTGCCTGAGAACAGAGTGAACTTGTAGAGTACAGCTCAGCACACAGCAGTGCGCCTGAGAACAGAGTGAACTTGCAGAGTACAGCTCAGTACACAGCAGCGTGCCTGAGAAGAGTGAACTAGCAGAGTACAGCTCAGCACACAGCAGCGTGCCTGAGTACAGAGTGAACTTGCAGAGTACAGCTCAGCACACAGCAGCGTGCCTGAGAACAGAGTGAACATGCAGAGTACAACTCGGCACACAGCAGCATGACTGAGAACAGAGTGAACATGCAGAGTACAGCTCAGCACACAGCAGCGCGCCTGAGAACAGAGTGAACTTGCAGAGTACAACTCAGCACACAGCAGCGTGCCTGAGAACAGAGTGAACTTGCAGAGTACAGCTCAGTACACAGCAGCGTGCCTGAGAAGAGTGAACATGCAGAGTACAGCTCAGTACACAGCAGCGTGCCTGAGAATAGAGTGAACATGCAGAGTACAGCTCAGCACACAGCAGCGTGCCTGAGAACAGAGTGAACTTGTAGAGTACAGCTCAGCACACAGCAGCGTGCCTGAGAAGAGTGAACTTGCAGAGTACAGCTCAGCACACAGCAGCGCGCCTGAGAACAGAGTGAACATGCAGAGTACAGCTCAGCACACAGCAGCGTGCCTGAGAACAGAGTGAATTTGCAGAGTACAGCTCAGTACACAGCAGCGTGCCTGAGAACAGAGTGAACTTGCACAGTGAACGAGTCATTTAAAATGTGTAAAATTCGGTAAAGGTTATCGGGGGTCATTCCGAGTTGACCGCTAGCTGAATTTGTTTGCAGTGCAGCGATCAGGCTATAAAAACGGCAGTTCTGCGCATGCGTGTGCGACGTACGGTCACAACGAACGATGTAGTTTTGCACAGGGTCTAGCGATGCATTTCAGTCGCCCTGCTTGCCGCAGAGTGATTGACATGGGCCCTCATTCCGAGTTGATCGGTCGCAAGGCGAATTTAGCAGAGTTACACACGCTAAGCCGCCGCCTACTGGGAGTGTATCTTAGCATCTTAAAATTGCGACCGATGTATTCGCAATATTGCGATTACTAACTACTTAGCAGTTTCAGAGTAGCTCCAGACTTACTCTGCCTGTGCGATCAGTTCAGTGCTTGTCGTTCCTGGTTGACGTCACAAACACACCCAGCGTTCGCCCAGGCACTCCCACCGTTTCTCCGGCCACTCCTGCGTTTTTTCCGGAAACGGTAGCGTTTTCAGCCACACGCCCCTGAAACGCCGTGTTTCCGCCCAGTAACACCCATTTCCTGTCAATCACATTACGATCGCCGGAGCGAAGAAAAAGCCGTGAGTAAAAATACTTTCTTCATAGTAAAGTTACTTGGCGCAGTCGCAGTGCGAACTTTGCGCATGCGTACTAAGCGGATTTTCACTGCGATGCGATGAAAAAGAACGAGCGAACAACTCGGAATGAGGGCCATGAAGCGGGCGTTTCTGGGTGTCAACTGACCGTTTTCAGGGAGTGTTCAGAAAAACACAGGCGTGCCAGGAAAAATGCAGGTGTGGCTGGGTGAACGCAGGGCGTGTTTGTGACGTCAAATCCGGAACTGAATGGTCTGAAGTGATCGCAAGCGCTGAGTAAGTTTTGAACTACTCTGAAACTGCACAAAAAATGTTTGTAGCCGCTCTGCGATCCTTTCGTTCGCACTTCTGCTAAGCTAAAATACACTCATAGTGGGCGGTGGCATAGCGTTTGCACGGCTGCTAAAACTAGCTAGCGAGCGATCAACTCAGAATGACCCCCTTCATATGGTGTCACAGAGGTGCATTCACTTTGCAGCCTTGCACTTTTGTGGTTTGTAAATGACCATTACTGTTTTAATTTGTTATGCAAAGCAACTGTTATCACATTATGTTTGTTTTTATGCAATGAAAGGATTATTCCACGGAGCGGCTTAAGAAACAAAAAATGAGATCTTGAAAGGAATTAAGTTGCTAAAGTTGTATGCCTGGCAGTAAACTTCTTTGCATTGAGGGCAAATAGGCGGTGATAGACATGCCCCTCCAATGGTGCACACCCTAATAAAATGGGCTGCGTATGCCGGGAGGCAGTTACGTGACAATACTGACGCCGGAATCCCGCCCCCTTACAGTCTCGACAGTCGGCATGCCGACTAACATGGACTATTTCCACTCATGGGTGTCCACAACACCCATAAAGTGGGACTATAACCTGTGGCGAGCGCAGCTCTCCAACGAGCCCGCAGCATGGGCCCCACTCACCCCCACCCCCTCCAACCATCTGAAAGCTGGGAATCCGGCGGTCACGCATACCGAACCCGCGCACACCTATGGCTCTCTCACACTGCCTGGAGAAAAGGAGAATATGGAGTCTCTGTGAAAGAAACCTGTTCTTGAAATCCAGTGAGCTGTGCCTGGTAAACTTCTTGTATTGTTTTTTTTTAGTGAGTTAGGATTATCCTGTGTAGCTGGACGGCAAGGAATTTATTTTGATGCTTATTTCTATTTTTATGCACAATAAAACTGACTGAGACCAGTTGCACCAAACCAACAGACTTGTGTGATCTCTCAGCTGCTGCATCCCTCCATTTACCCCAGGAGGTGGTATCTGTTTCCCTGACCCTGTTACAATACATTAAGGCCCTCATTCCGAGTTGATCGGTCGCAAGGCGAATTTAGCAGAGTTACACACGCTAAGCCGCCGCCTACTGGGAGTGAATCTTAGCTTCTTAAAATTGCGAACGATGTATTCGCAATATTGCGATTACTAACTACTTAGCAGTTTCAGAGTAGCTCCAGACTTACTCTGCCTGTGCGATCATTTCAGTGCTTGTCGTTCCTGGTTGACGTCACAAACACACCCAGCGTTCGCCCAGGCACTCCCACCGTTTCTCCGGCCACTCCTGCGTTTTTTCCGGAAACGGTAGCGTTTTCAGCCACACGCCCCTGAAACGCCGTGTTTCCGCCCACTAACACCCATTTCCTGTCAATCACATTACGATCGCCGGAGCGAAGAAAAAGCCGTGAGTAAAAATACTTTCTTCATAGTAAAGTTACTTGGCGCAGTCGCAGTGCGAACATTGCGCATGCGTACTAAGCGGATTTTCACTGCGATGCGATGAAAAATACCGAGCGAACAACTCGGAATGAGGGCCTAAAGAAAGAATAATTCTCAGAAGGTTAAGGGGCATATTTATCAACATTTAATTTCTACACAAGTAGGTGAAAAATAAAAGTCTTGAGGCCATTCATCATTAAGGTTATCACAGATACAGTATCTCCTGCTTATCTTTCCCTCACGAGATGGCCTGGCGTCCACATACACTAGTATGGGGACCTCATTCATCACGCTCCGAAAATATAATATGCTCGGAGCTTGACCGCGGGAGCATTCTGCCCATGCCCCTTTTATAATTATACCAATGTCATATTACCTGCTCGCTGTCAGTGGTTGAGACCATTTCATCCTGCCCCCGTCAACTGCAGCATCTTAATTCCAACATCTGACTCCCCGTGCGGGTCAGCGTCCCGGTACTTATGGGGACCGCTGTTCGCTCCTGCCTCCTTTCCCTGAGCTTCCTCTGGTAAATGTCCCTCCTAAAATGGCTGCCACCCCCTCTAGCATCCTTCACAACTGGCTCCTCCGAGGCCATTTTGGGAGGGACATTTTCAACAGTATTCCATGTGATCCACCAGACTACACGGAATACTGTGCAGATACTGTCCACAATCGCACGGCGCACCCAGTCCTAGAAAAAGCCCTGGTAGTAGAGACTGTGGTTATGCTGCCATTTCTATATTATTATAATACTAACAGCTTCCCTATTGTAACTCTAGATGAGACGTAATAATAAAGGGGCTGCATGTTATAAGTGATACGTAAGGTCATGAATAATACAGTAGATGAGATAAGCGAGTACGGAGAAGCAGCTCTCATCAAATCGCATTTCTAGGACTTCTCTCCCAGCTGTTCCAGAGGGAAGCCAAGTTTCCACCATGGCCTATTATCCCGGTTGCCTCTGACTGATTATCTCATTCACTATACAGAGTGCTCTGTTTGGGCATTTTGGTCTCCTGAAAGTAGATAAATATTATTGGTGTTCCTCAGTAGACGCAGCTTGCAGGCCTCTGACGTGCGGCCTCCGATGGGAACACAAGTCATTGTTCAGTGTCAATAGCTGAAATCACAGGGGTGTGCAGTGTGAGGGGGCCGATGAGAGACATTTGTATAAAACAATACAGTTTCAGCTATGGGAGAGGCAGTGAATAATTTATAGGAGAATGTGGAATAGGGAGTGTGGTGCTGCTGGAATACAGAACACAAAGACACAGAGCTACTGAGAACAGCTGCTAAGTAGCATTCCAGTCATACTGCAAGACACAGTAATACAGTATGTGCAGAGGGGCTCAGTATGATTTACCGACGGTCATGATCCCAACAGCCCTTGGCCTACAGTCAAAATACTGACATGGTCAAAACACCAACATTCATTTTGCATACATGTTAAAAATGCCGACATAGTCGGAATACCGACATTTGAAATGCCGACATGTCAAAATACCAACACTGTTTTCTGGGGTGGTTTTGGTGTCAATGCTGACATGGACACCGTCTAAGTGTACCGCGCACCCTTGCATTCGGGCACACTATTATATTCCCGCTCCAGGGTGGTCATTCCGAGTTGTTCGCTCATTGCCGATTTTCGCTAGGCTCCGATTTGTTGCTAAATGCGCACGGCACGCAGCGCGCATGCGCCTAGTTATTTTACTAAAAACGTAGCAGTTTTGCTGTTGTTTGTGCGGCGCTTTTCAGTCGCACTGCTGATCGGTGAGTGATTGACAGGAAGTGGGTGTTTCTGGGTGGTAACTGAGCGTTTTCCGGGAGTGTGCTAAAAAACGCAGGCGTGCCAGGGAAAAACGCAGGAGTGGCTGGAGAAAGGGGGAGTGGCTGGCCGAACGCAGGGCGTGTTTGTGACGTCAAACCAGGAACTAAACGGACAGAGCTGATCGCAATCTAGGAGTAGATCTGGAGCTACTCAGAAACTGCAGGAAAAGATTTAGTAGCAATTCTGCTAATCTTTCGTTCGCTATTCTGCTAAGCTAAGATACACTCCCAGAGGGTGGCGGCCTAGCGTGTGCAATGCTGCTAAAAGCAGCTAGCGAGCGAACAACTCGGAATGACCACCTTGGTCCACTGGAATGGAAAAGTATGAACAAGTCTGTTTTTGGGCAGAGATTCCTTAAAAACGCATGCCAGCATTTCAATTGTCGATATTCTGACTACGTCGGCATTTTGAACAGGTTGGCATAATGAATGTCGGTATTTCAACCATTTCGGTATTTTGACTAAATGTTGGGGACCGTTGGTATTGTGTCCGTTGGTAAATCAACTGCTATCCGTGCAGAGAGCAGCCAGCATGTAAGTCAGGTTGTGTAACTGTCTATTGAGCTCATATCTACCTACCTACCTATCAATGAACCTGTTTATCTACCAATGGTTCACAAGAGGTAAACACTGATATATGGGTCCTGGTACGTGTACAGCAAGTCATAGAGCAGTGGTTCTCAAACTCGGTCCTCAGGACCCCACACAGTGCATGTTTTGCAGGTAACCCAGCAAGTGCACAGGTGTATTAATTACTCACTGACACATTTTAAAAGGTCTGCAGGTGGAGCTAATTATGTCACTTGTGATTCTGTGAGGAGACCTGCAAAACATGCACTGTGTGGGGTCCTGAGGACCGAGTTTGAGAACCTGTGTCATAGAGCACAGTCCATGACTACCGTGTGTAAACAGTCCAAATACTCAACAGGACCTCAGTTATGTCGTTTTATTTTCTCATACAGCAATTACGCTAGTGGACTCCGTTGTCTGGGTCCTGATCCTTACCTGAAGCCATGAGCACCACATTTATCAGTGGGACCCATCTGCAACACAGAGTACACATCCAGAGATACTGTAAGCTGGGTACGCACTTTGTGATCACTCAGCTCGATCAGCCGAGTGATGTGTCCCCAGCGTGACCACCTGTGAGCCCTTCCTACAATGGAGATCCCTGACTTCTTCCCTCCCCCTAAATGGCGGCGACATGCTTCTATTTTCACAAACGGAGGCCGTCGCCGCACCCCTGACAGTCTGCTACCGTCCTGCATCGCAGGACTTATTTGCGTAGGCACAGAACAAGTTCTGCGCATGCGCAAAGTACAAATAATCAGTACTTTGGGGCACAGGGCGCAGCTCCAGTCACAGCTGAATGCACCACACTAGAAACTATCATGTGAGAGTTTTTTTTAAGTTTCTCCTAATACATTTAAGGGTTAATGGCAGCGGTAACACTTTCACCCTCAATAAGCCCTGCATCAGTCATTACATAGGGAAACCCGAGTATAGCGGCGTTGCCATGACGATACCTTGTACAGGTAGATGTGTGTGCTGGGGGTCATGTCATAGATTATTAGAAAGCTCCATTTTCTACATTGTGTGTAACTCCTGTCCCTGAGAGGGGTTGGGGCTGCCGGCGTTCAGGATGCCGGCGGTCAGAATACCGACTGCGGCATCCTGATGCTTAGAATCCCAAGTAAGTATGGTAACCCTCCCCCCAACTCTTCCTTACCACAGCCTAAACCTCATCTCTCCCCTCCACGCAGCCTAACCATCCCTGGTGGAGCCTAAACCTAACCACCACCCCCCTTCCCGAAGCCTAAACCTAACCATCCCTGGTGGAGCCTAAACCTAACCCCACCCCTTCCCACAGCCTAAAACTAACCATCCCTGGTGGAGCCTAAACCTTCAACCCCCTTCCCACAGCCTAAACCTAACCATCCCTGGTGGAGCCTAAACCTAACCCCCCCCCCTTCCCACAGCCTAAACCTAACCATCCCTGGTGGAGCCTAAACCTTCACCCCCCTTCCCACATCCTAAACCTAACCATCCCTGGTGGAGCCTAAACCTTCACCCCCCTTCCCACAGCCTAAACCTAACCATCCCTGGTGGAGCCTAAACCTTCACCCCCCTTCCCACATCCTAAACCTAACCATCCGTGGTGGAGCCTAAACCTTCACCCCCCTTCCCACATCCTAAACCTAACCATCCATGGTGGAGCCTAAATCTTCACCCCCCTTCCCACAGCCTAAAGCTAACCATCCCTGGTGGAGCCTAAACCTAACCCCCCCTTCCCACAGCCTAAACCTAACCATCCCTGGTGGAGCCTAAACCTTCACCCCCCTTCCCACATCCTAAACCTAACCATCCATGGTGGAGCCTAAACCTTCACCCCCCTTCCAACAGCCTAAACCTAACCATCCCTGGTGGAGCCTAAACATAACCTCCCCTTCCCACAGCCTAAACCTAGCCATCCCTGGTGGAGCCTAAACCTAACCCCCCTGCCCCGCAGCCTAAACCTAACCATCTCTGGTGTAGCCCCCCCACCCCTTCCCACAGCCTAAATCTAACCATTCTTGGTGGAGCCTAAACCTAACCCCCCCTCCCCTTCCAGCAAGCCTAAACCTAACCCTGCCTGGTGGAGTCTAAACCTAAACACCCCCCCCCCCTTCCCGCAGCCTAAACCTAACCATCCCTTCCCGCAGCCTAAACCTAACCCCCTTTTCCCACAGCCTAAACCTAACCCTCCTTCCCCCCAGCAGCCTAACCCTTACCCTCCCTGTGGGTGCCTAAACCCAACCTCCACCCCCGTGGCTTACCTCTCCTGTGTCCCCGCAGTCACTCATTCAGGATCCCCGACTGTTGGTATGCCAGCGCCAGGATTGTGGTCTAATTCGGGATGTCAGCACCGGCATTGCGATCAGTGGGGGTAATTCTGAGTTGATCGCAGCAGCAAGTTTGTTAGCAATTTGGCAAAACCATGTGCACTGCAGGTTGGCAGATGTAACATGTGCAGAGAGAGTTAGATTTGGGTGGGATATATATTGTTTCTGTGCAGGGTAAATATTGGCTGCTTTATTTTTATACTGCAAGTTAGATTTCAGTTTGAACACACCACACCCAAATCTAACTCTCTCTGCACATGTTACATCTGTCCCCCCTGCAGTGCACATGGTTTTGCCCCACTGCTAACATATTTGCTGCTGCGATCAACTCAGATGGGGTTTCAGAGGGTGGGTGCTGTCAGCAATCAAGCCTGTATCCATGTGTGCATTTATATTTAATCAGTACATATCTGGCTACAAAGCATCTTAGCGGCTAAGTATGTTAGTGTTAAGTATGAGGATATGAACTTTGGAGATACTCGAAGATAAACAGGAGAGAAACAGAAGGACAGCAGACTATCTTCCCCACCTCGACAAAAGAACTGCAATAAAATACTACAGTGAGTTACCTAATCCACTACCACCACCGCCTGCAGCCTGGACACTGACCTCCCTGTCTGATTAAGTAACAGCCATGCTGCTCTCACACATTGCTTTCTGCACCTCATTTATACTCTCTACAACCACTGTTTAACATTCTCAGCCTTTCTGTTCCTTCTATTATTACCAAAAATCCTGTTTGCACTGTCTCTGCTTGTACTACACCCCCCTCTCATTCTTCATTCTATATTACACCCACTCCATTCTGTATTATTCCTCCAAACAACACTACTGTACTGGAATTATGGCTCCTCGAGATCCTGTCCCATACCAATCCTCACTGTTACGTCATCCCCCCCAATTTCCAGACTACCCACATGCATTCAGAATCCAGCCAACCTGATCCCCATCTCCCCTGTCCTTTACCCTTCCTTTCTCTGTGCACTCTGGAAGGCTAGATCAATCTGCAACAAGCTGCCAACTATCCACAACCTCTTTATCTCCCACTCTTTTAACCTTCTCGCCATCACTGAAACCTGGCTCTCCTCCTAACACCACCTCCCCTACGGAGGCCTCTCCTTCACCCACACAGTCAGACCTGATGACAGACAGGGTGGAGGCGTGGGCATCCTTCTCTCCCCTAACTGCACCTTTCGTGTCATCCCACCTGAGCCCTGCCTCACCTTCTCCACCTTTGAGGTCGACACTATCCGCCTCTTCTACCATATTCACCTCCATGTGGCAGTTATCTACCGCCCCCCTGGCCACTGTTCACCCTTCCTTGACAACTTTGTTGCTTGGATTCCCCACTTTCTCTCCTCGGACCTCCCCTCTATCATCCTCGGTGACTTTAACATCACTATTGACATCACTAATGCAGCTTCCACTAATCGTCTTGCCCTTTCCACCTCCTTTGGACTCTCTCAATGGACCTCCACCCCTACTCACAATCTCGGCCACTCCCTCGACCCTGTCTTCACCCACCGATGTGATCTCTCTGATTTCTCAAACTCTTCTTTCCCTCTCTGACCACCATCTGCTTTCTTTCACCTTCTCATCTTCCCCTCTCCTCTCCACGCCCAGACCCACCATCAGCAGACGCAATCTCAGGTCTCTCGACCCCACTATCCTTTCCTCCCTCTAGACTTTCCCCTCTCCTCTTTCCACTATGACTTGTCTCAACCAGGCAGCCTCCATCTATAACTCTTCCCTTACCGTTGCTCCCAACTCTGTGGTCCCCCTCTCCTCTGTCCCCCTCCACCGCTCTAAACCCCAACCCTGGCACACCAAACTAACACGATTCTTACGAAAATGTTCATGCTCCGCAGAACGCTCCTTGAGGAAATCTCACTCTTTGGCGGACTTCCTCCATTTCAAGTTTCTCTCCTCTTACAGCTCTGCTCTCTCTCTCGCAAAGCAATCCTTTTTCCAAGTACTCGTCTCTTCTCAGTCCTCCAGTCTACGCCATCTCTTTGAAACTTTCAACACTCTCCTTCGCCCCCCTCCTCCTCCCCTCCCATCGTCCCTCACTGCCACTGACTTTGCCTTCTTCATCTCCAAAATTGAGGATATCCAACATGACATCTCCTCCCGTCACCCCTCTGCTGCCCCATCATCCTTCCCCTCCATCTATCCCACCCTGTACTGCTTCCGTCCCACCTCAGACAAGGAAGTCCACTCCCTCATCTTCTCCTCTCTCCCTCAACCTGCCCCCTGGACCCCCTCCCCTCTTCTCTGCTCCCACCTTGCTCACCTCTTTAACCTATCGCTCTCTACCGGAATCTTTCCCTCACCATTCAAACATGCTCTGGTATCAACTATTCTCAAAAAAAAAACAACAACCTCGACCCTTCAGCACTCACTAGGTACCGCCCCATCTCTCTTCTCCCATTCGCCTCCAAACTACTTAAACGACTGGTCTACAGCCGTCTCACAAGCTACCTCTCTGACAACTCCATCCTTGATCCACTACAATCTGGCTCTCGCCCACTCAAACTCTACCGAGACTGCCCTGGTGAAAGTCACCAATTACCTGCTTTTGGCCAAATCCAGGGGCCACTTCTCTCTGCTCATTCTTCTGGACCTCTCTGCTGTCTTTGACACCATGGATCATCCTCTCCTCTGCACATTCCAAAACATTGGCCTCTCTAGCACCGTCCTTGAATGGTTTACCTCTTACCTCACTAACCGCTCCTTCTCTGTGTCTGCCTCAGGCACCACCTCACACCCTTCCATCCTTCCTGTTGGTGTCCCTCAAGGTTCTGTCCTAGGCCCCCTTCTGTTCTGCCTGTACACCTCTTCCCTGGGTGAGCTCATTAACTCCTTTGGCCTTCAATACCACCTCTATGCTGATGACACACAACTCTACCTCTCCTGATCTGTCCCCCTTTGTCCTCTCTCAGGTTTCCAGCTGCCTCTCCGCCATCTCCTCCTGGATGTCGGAGCCCTCTCTGAAGCTCAACATGGACAAAACTGAACTCATTATCTTTCCCCCAGCCAGAGCAACATCCCCTACCAATATCTCTATCACTGTTGACAACATCATCATCTCCCCCGTTCCCCAACTCCGATTCCTGGGCGTCACTCTTGACTCCTCCTTTGCACCCCACATTCAAGCTCTGGTGCAATCCTGTTGGTTGCAGCTAAGCAACATTGCTTGCATCAGGCCATTTCTCTCCCAGAGTGCAACTAAACTTATCATTCACTCACTGGTCATCTCACAAATTGACTACTGCAATGTTCTCATTGGCCTCACTTGCTCTCATCTCACTCCTCTCCAATCTGTCCTCAACTCCACAGCTAGGCTTATCTTCCTCTCCCACCGCTCCATTTCTGCCACTCCCCTTCGACAAAATCTACACTGGCTCCCATTCCACTACAGAATCCTCTTCAAACTTCTCACCCTCACAAACAAGGCCATCTCTAATTCCACTGCTCCCTACATCTTCAACCTTCTCTCCCTTCATACTCCCTCCTGTCCACTACGGTTGGCCAATGACCGTCGCCTCTCCTCTGCCCTGGTCACTGCTTCCCATGCACAAGTTCAAGATTTTGCCTGTGCTGCACCCCTTCAGTGGGAACACGCTCCCCCGATCCATTAGACTCTCCCTGTCCTTGCAAAGCTTCAAACGGACACTGAAAACCCACCTATTCATCAAAGCATACCCTTCCGATGTATAACCTAGTCCTGAGGCTGCTCCTCCATCCACCTGCCTCGAACATCTCTACTTTGCTTACATACTGCCATCAAGCTACCTCCCGCTTGCTTGCACCTCATGTCATCTGTCTGTCATCCCTTCCCACTAGATTGTTAGCTCTTCAGAGCAGGGCCGTTTCCTCTTGTTGTCAAAGCCCTCTTCTTGCACATTTCACTGGCAGCTCTCCGCTAATCAGCGACCATCTTTGCCTGCTTTTTCTCCTGCTGGTAAAGGCTCATCTCCATCTAGTACGACACAACACAATGGAACAGAAAAAGAGACAGAGAGGAAGAAAGAGGGGAACCCAAGGTGGAAGACACAGTAAAAAATCCAAGCAAAAACTCCCGATGGAATTGAAACCAAAGGGCATATTTAATCTATCCTCTAAATCCCTTTCCTCTGAAGAAATTTCGCTATTAAATAAAGGGTTAAGCTTTGCTCCAGTTATGAAGCCAAATATGTTTGATTTATTTGTGGACCTCAATAAATTTTTTGAGATCACTGAGTAGAAAGAGGTATTTTGTGATAAAAGATCTTCAGAGAAAAGGGATAGAGGGTACTCCTATTATTCTTGATAGGAATGATCTGGTTCCATTGGAAATTCTAGAATTGTTGCTGTCAGAGAGTGACGAATTGAAAATGGAGAAACTTTATGATACCAATAAGGTATTTAAAAATCCGTCTAATTTTTACCCTCTTCAGTATCAAGGTCCCTTTGTGGAAAGTTTTTATTCATTAACATTGGAGGATTTTAAAATCATGTGTCAAAATCCAGGCTCATATAAGAGTAAGGACAATTTGTCGAGGAAAGAGAGGCAAGCATTAATGAGATTAATGGGGATAGGGATCTAATTATTAAACAAGCAGATAAGGGGGGGGGGGGGGGGACTTGTTATTCAAAACATACAGGATTATTTAGAGAAAGCCCAAAGACAGTTGAATAATGAAAAGTTCTATAGGAAGATTACCTCCAACCTGACAGTACTATTTCAAAAAGAAATGAAAGCCATGTTAGATAAAGCATTTGAACAGGATGTCATTTCCAAAGAAGAATGGCATTCTCTGTTCAATCGATACCCGGTGACACCGATATATTACCATTTACCAAAAGTCCACAAGCGCCTAGAGCACCCACCTGGACGCCCGATAATTTCTGGTATAAATTCAATGACATCTAATTTGTCAGCTTATGTGGATGCTCAATTTCAGGGGCATGTGATATCTTTAAAATCCCACATTAAGGATACCACACATTTCCTACAAAAATTGGAAAGTGTGGAATGGAAGAGTACATACAAACTCCTCACCTGTGATGTTGAGGCATTATATACGAATATCCCACACTCCACTGGACTGTCCGCAGTAGATTATTTGAAACAAGACACAGCACGTTCAGATTTATCACGGGAATTTGTTTTGGCAGCTATCCAATTTATACTAACGCACAATATTTTTTTGTTTGATACCCAATATTATTTGCAGACACATGAGACCGCTATGGGGACCAGGTTCACGCCGAGTTTCGCCAACCTCTATATGGGACTTTTGGAGGAGCGTCTCATTTGTGGTGGCAGATTCGGTGCGAGCCTGGTCCTCTATGGGAGGTTCATAGATGATTTATTTTTCATTTGGGATGGGGATTTTGAGTCAATCACAAGTTTTGTTGAACACTTGAATACAAATGATTTTGGTTTAAAATTCACGAGCACTTTTGGTGACACGGTTATTCATTTTCTGGATATATCGGTCAGTGTAGTGGAGGGCGGTATTCGTACCTCGACCTACACTAAAAGTGTGGATTGTAATAAATATCTCAATTATCGACGTTGTCATCATAGAAAATGGAAAAAAAACATCCCGAAAAGACAGTTCCTCCGTTTAAAGAGAAACTGTTCCCAAAAGGATGTTTTTGAAAAACAATCAGCTTTGATGTACAAATCTTTTGTGGAACAAGGATATCCAGATGATCTGTTACTTAGAGCACTTAAAGATGTAGAAAAAATAGAACGATCAACATTGTTAAAGGGTAATGTATCGAAGAAAACCGTGGAAAATCTAGAGACTAGTCCCCTGTTTTTTTTTTATAACTCAGTTGCACAGCAGATTAAGTCTATTGTTGAAAGAAATATGCAATTATTAAAACATGATAAATTTCTTGCCCCCATATTAAAAGATAAAAGGAAGGTAGTGTTCAGGAAATCTAGGAACCTAAAACAAAAATTGGCACCCAGCATGTTACGAAAAAAGAAACCAGGTGATATACTGGGTCAAAATACAACATTGGATTGGTTGCCACCGAAACCAAAAGGTTTTTTTAGGTGTGGACGAAATGGATGCATGACCTGCCCACATGCAGATCATAGGAGTAATGTGGTTATCTCATATACAGATGGGAATTCCCATCTATTAGATAACTTTATGATCTGTCAGTCCTCATATGTGATCTATGTTCTGACATGTGGGTGCGGAATCCAATATGTGGGCCGCACCATTCGTAGTTTAAATGTTAGGTTTTTAGAACATAGGAGGGGGATAGTTAATAAATCTAAAAATCATAGTTTACCAAGACATATAATGAACTGTGAGAAAGGGAAATTAAGAGATCTACAAGTAAAAGCTAGAAGGGGTAATTCCAAGTTGATCGCAGCAGGATTTTTGATTGCAGTTGGGCAAAACCATGTGCACTGCAGGGAAGGCAGAAATAACATTTGCAGAGAGAGAGAGAGATTTGGGTGGGGTGTGTTCAATCTGCAATCTAATTTGCAGTGTAAAAATAAAGCAGCCAGTATTTACCCCCATTGAACAGATAAAAGTGACTGCTACGGGGGGAGAAAGGTATCAGGAATTGTGAGAAAAAGAGGCCTTTTGGATATTCAAGTTGGGAACGTTGGTACCATATGGTCTTAATGATACTATTGAATTAAATACCATCTAGGGGGGTATAATAAGGGTTAAATTGATCTGTACTCAGTTTATGTCCTTATTAAGAATAGGTAATTATAGTCCTGAAATGAATGTTTGGGATTAGTGTTTTCTCTAAAGATGGAAATTAGTGATCCTGTAATATATTAGGAATACTATTGGGTCTCCTATTGTTAGATTGCTAATTACCATTAATAATATATTGGTTTATTTTAGGGGGGAATTGGGTGGAATACTCATATCCCACTTGTCATATCCTGCTTGTTATATTAGAATATATTTTATAATTTAATGGCCAATTACAGTGTTCTATTTACAAAAAAGGTTTATATGGAAGAAGCCAGAGATTAAAAATAAAATTAAAAATAAAATTAGGAATTGATTATATTATTAATGGGTGATGTTTTGCGTGTGTCAGCTGTTGCAGAAATTGTCCCAATGAATAGGGACTATATTAGTGATAGATCGTAATGGAAATCAGATTTTTTAATGTTTTTTAAATTCATTTATATGCACATTGCTAAAAATAAATCCCGATAGTGAAAGAGTTACTGCACTTAATGGAATGATGATTGCTGCATTCTGTGAGGATAAAAGCAGTGGGTCTGAAGGGGGAGGTATACTTCTGAGGAAACAGCCATTAACATGAGGCTGAGAAACGCGTCAAGTGT
Organism: Pseudophryne corroboree; assembly: GCF_028390025.1. Lineage (NCBI taxonomy): Eukaryota > Metazoa > Chordata > Amphibia > Anura > Myobatrachidae > Pseudophryne > Pseudophryne corroboree. Next base: position 50,192,103 of record NC_086447.1, on the reverse strand, counting down.
TACCCCTGTACCTATGGACACAAGCATTTGAAACAGGCAATTAATATCCTAGTGCTGGGGAGATCTCGGAGATCGTGAGGCGGCTCTTGGCAGCTGATAGAGCCATTTCCGTGTATCGGCCGGAGGACTGCCCAGGTTTCAGCTGCCTGTACCTAACTACTATTGGAGGCGGGCCACGAAATCCCCATTGTGAGCTCTCCAGCGTAAGGGCTAGCGGTGGAGCCGCTGAGCGCGGTGGGGACAAACACCCGACGGGAGACGCAGCCCTGGACGGCCCGAAATACAGGAATCACGGGTGAGCACTAGCCAATAACTTTTGACAGCCGCAGTGGCTCCGTAACTGATTGTGAAGCACGGCACAAAATAGTCATCAAAAGCGCCACTGTCTCTATTAAATTGTCAGCAAACGGGGACGCCCGTTAGAACATTTGCAGTCTGTAAAAGAGACTAATGAGACTGACAGTTATATCACTTTACTTCAATTTACAGCGGATCTTATTATCATCAGTATTGTGATTAATATGCATTTTAATGCTGTACCAGCGGGGGGAAATAAGCAATTATAAATACTAATATATGTGGTATTTTAATCCTCTAGATATGTCTGGATTGTGAAGTATATAGTTGACAGTAGGCTGTTCTGAAGGGAATCAGTGCTCTAAGACTAGTCACTGTGGAGTAATTTATAATACTATGATACATTTGTTTCTAATGGTGTAAAGCGTGTCCATTTTATCTGCAAGTATAACTATTATACACAGCTGTGGTAGAAAGTAGCTAATTTTTAAGGAAATTGGATTTTTTTTTTTTAAAACCTTGGTGTTTGAATTGATATTAAATATTATTAAAGATAGTAGCCAAAGGGTATTTTTTATGTGTGATTAAATGTAATTTTAAATAAATATTCTAAATTCTGGACAGCGCATTCAATCCCCTCTTTTTTTGCTCTGTTTGTTAAATTCAATGGGATTCAACAACCCATATTTTGAGGGCAGCAGTCCATAATAAGGAGAATAGGAGGGATTAACGGTTGAGCTGGGACAGCTGACACACACTTTAGTTTAGCGCTTTTTGTAATTGTTTTTTTTTCCCATCTCCATCTATGGCCGCCAGCCCCAAGTAGTACTATGGTTACTCCCTCGCTACTTACATTTAGCTGTATTATGTCTTGAGAATTGTGGTGCTCTTTGTTACCTGTACTCGATTTTTGTTATTTACTGTAATGTTAAGTTTTGTCTCCCTGTACTGTCCTTTGTACGGCGCTGCGAAACACTTGTGGCGCCTTATAAATAAAATGTAATAATATAAAAATAAATAAATCTTATGAAGGTCAGTATTCCAAAGTGCTTCACTATTTATCAGGGCCATCAGATAACGTTGGCAGAACAATATTGCAGCGTGGAGTTTTTTCCTTATACCTCAGTCTCTGTAAACGTCCTATTTCACCTTGGTATCCGACTTCCCCACACAGCCTAATGGAAATATGAATAATTTGTTTGATACGGTCAACGGCACAAAATGAGCAGATGGTTAGAATGTTACACCACTGGTCTATGGTCCTCATCTAGCCAACCGCGTAATAGGGTCGATGGATTTCATCCTTCATGTCATACTTCTATGATTTGCCTTTCAACACAGAGAGAATAACTTTTTTCTATGTTTTAGTACAGATGGAGCCCTCCTCATCTATACCTTTAATAGGATTACCTGAGACAGGGCAGTCGGACTTAATCCCCTGCTGTAATGACTTAATCCCCTGATGTATTGCTCTCTCTGTATTGTATTGCATCTGAGAACAATAGATGAAAGGCTTATGCTAATAAAACTTGGTGCACCTAGGTGCAGCAGAGAAGCCTAGATGAGCGTGGCTTCGCTATGTCTATCACAGTCTCCTTTCTACCTTTGATACAGCATTTGGCTTCACTGTCCCTCAAAGCCCACCCACAGACTCCTGTGAAAAATAGCCAATGGGAGTCTGGGGGCGGTCTTAGGGGGAGAACGGTGTCTAATGAGGAGTACCAAGGCAGCAGTTATACACAGCGCTGCCATCCTGGGATAGAACAAGCCAGCACATCTATTACATACATCTTATCACGTATGTTAATATGTGCTAAGCGCCCCCCCTTTGTGGCCGCCACTGTATGTGACCACTGGCCACACCATTTACATTTAAAAAATCATACATACTCAGCACCCACCTAAGATTAAATTCCAAACTGTATTTCATTTAAAATCAGGGAATGTTAGATTCAAAATATTGCAATAAATGGTCAATCTCACCCCGACGTCATGGACTTCCCTTTCTGGTGACTCCCTAATTTACTTACATTGACACGTCTCAAATTTACATCTCTATAGATTCACCAAAATTTTTACACTCATTTATATGTACAACTTTGAAAATCCCGTGCGAAGAACGGGCAGAACAGCTGGTAATAAATAAAGCCTTAATAAGTGTTTACAATAAATAGAACCTACAGCATTCGCAATAAACAGTGGTATCGCTCAATGTGATACATACTGTAAAGCCAATTTCCCCTGAACAACTGAAATGGAACATACAGTATTTAAAGACATCAAATCTCAGACACCAACCTCCCACTGTAGGTATACAATAGGAGAGGAGCTATAGTATGTTCTAGTCATGTGACATGTAATATGGGAACCTGCCTAGATTACAGGATGTCATATAGCCCATGTATAAGTTCTGTATTGTCCATGCAGTCTACAATATGTGGCCGCATGTTCAAGGTATTTCTAAGACGGATGAGAACATCAGCAATCTATGCCAATGAGACTACTCACCGCCACCTACAAACCTTCGTCTCACGCATTGGAAATTTTATCTTGAAATGTTCTCATGCATCCTACGTACCTCTGACCTGTGCTTTGTCTCTGGTACATCACATCTGACTGCAAGTCTCACGAGCTGCTGCATGAAATTCCCTATCACGTCTCATCAAACCCCCCATGACCTTCCCCCTATTTATTCATCTGCCATTTCTACATGTTTAAATGCAGAATTAAGTATTCCATAAATGTAATAATACATATAGGAGGACGAGCACTCACGTGCAGGACCCTCCCTACCCTTTGTTATCAAGTCTGGATTTATTTGGACTACCTTTTATGTTCCTGTTTACAGATATGTCCTCATACATCTTAGCTGCAGTTGCACCAAACACTCAGGTTGACAGGGTTTCTAGGCCGTCAGGGTCTCTACGTCGACATGTTCTAGGTTGACAGGTCAAAAGGTCGACATCAGTTTTTCACAATTTTTTTCTTTTTTTAACTTTTACATACTTAACGATCCACGTGGACTAAGATTGGAAATAGTAACCTGTGCCGAGCGCAGTAGAGCGAGGCACCTTGTCCGAAGCATGGCGAGCGGACACGGTGCACTAATTGGGGTTACCGGTCACTTTATGGAGAAAACGACACCAATTTTTAAAAAAACAAAACCTCATGCCGACCTTTTGACCTGTCGACCGACCTAAGTGTGGACTACCTTCCATACCACACCCGTGCACCACGTCCCGTGACACTAGCATCGGGCGTCTTTTTTGCCGAAAATGCATCTGACCACACAGTAGGACGCCCCAGGAACCTGTGCGGATTCATTTGATGACACTTGTATGTCTGTGCGCGACTGAGTCTGTACATGAAGTGCTACAATGCAGCAGCCGCAGCTTTTTTCCAATACAAGTTCCATTCTGCTCTGTATACAGACTTAGGGGCTAATTCTGGTTGGATCGCAAAACGCGATCCAATCGGAATTTTTACAATCGTCCCACAGGCGCCTGCGCCCAGACTTTCTGCGGGGAGGCTGCAGAAAATGCGATCGCCTCTGCCTGTCAATCAGGCAGAGGTGGTCACGAGGTGGGCAATGCTCCATTTCCAGGGAGGAGACGGAGCGTTGTGGGAGCGGTGCGAACGGGGGGGAGTCGGGCGAATGGGGGCATGATCATGGCGGATGCGTGACATCACATGCAGCCGCCGTGATCAGGGAGAAGGCAGCGGGTCTCCTGTGGGCACAGCCAAGCTGGCAGGAGGCATCCATTATTTCTGCTTGTTGAAGGGGAAGGGGGGGGGGGGGGGGGGCTCCGGTCAGCATGATGGGCGGCCCCCAGCATGCAAGGAAAAGGATGAATTCTGATGATTAGCAGAATTTGCTATCCTTACTGAAATAGTCCCTTAGTCACACCCATTACACAAGTGTCGTATCTCAGTCACACACTGTATACAAGTGTTGTACAGTATACAAGTGTCGTATCCCACATTAATCAGCAACTGTGATGCATTTTTAGCAAAATAAAGACACCCGGCGTTAGCAGAGGTGCACGGGACCTGGCGGCTCACTCACACTAGGTATCTCGCGCTGCATGGCGTATTGAGGCTGGATGTATGAGGACGCATCAGTATGTATGTCCTTTTATCCGCATTCTCTGCAGGACACTGTAGCATCTTACAACAACAGTAGCAATGTCACATTATGTGGAATCTGGCTGCCGTTCCATAGTCCACCATGGTGCTGCTGGGTTTGGCCTCCCTGCTGCTTAGCTAGGCAGAAGTTGGAACTTCAATACATTTCCCAACAACCTAAAGAGCTGCAGCTGACTCAGCTGGATAACCCCCTGCTTCAGGTTACTCTCATTGCCAGATCGTCAGGTTCCCCGTGCTATCCTCCTGTTCCTGGTTTCCTGCTGTTTGCTTCACATAAAACCTGTACTCCTACATCCCTGGACTTCAGCCGCATTCTCTGGGATTGTGTCTTTCTAGAGGTGCGTACACACTGGCCGATATATCGCAGGTCCGTCGGCCAGTGTGTACGAGTTCAGTGATTGTGCAGCTCGGCCAGTTCCACTTCTCCTCCCCAGTGCCAGCCTCCAGCATTTCCAGTGATGATTCTGTTCACCTGTATTATTGCTGCAGCCTAATCCAATCATTCTTATGTGGTTTCACCCCTTACCTCACTCCCGCCCTACAGACCTGGACGCTGTGACTTCTCATGCTGAAGGGGTCAGAGTCCATTATTTCTGCATTTACCTGCATCTGTGGTACCCCACTGTTATAATGTGCCCCATAAACCGCCTTTAAACAGCCCCATATACCCCCCTGATCCAGGAGAGACTGCGCACCCTATGGATCTAGACAGTAAAGCATTTTTCTGGGTGGTCACAAGGACACAATGCACTCCAGACACAATATGGGGAACGGATGCAGAAGTGGGCAAAACTGCTGCACCCCTATGAAGCAAGCCGCCCTGGGGTAGGACATTGTATTGCTGTCTCCAGTGGGTTACTGAGCTTTCTGGGTTATCCAGGGGTTCCACAAACAGCTCATGATCCATCACAAGTAGTATTTTAATAAGTAGACATACTCTTCCAAACCACATTTTAAACTCAACCGGCACTTTCAATCTGGCATTGGCGAACGTTCGCATCACGTTATTTATTACTAAAACACGTTGTCCTACTTTGTGCCAAGCATTCATTTAATTAATAGTATATTAGTATTTTACATTGAAAGGAAGTGTCACCTGTAGTGAGATCACTTCCTGCGTCAATGTGGGTTTGTAGTGACACTGTTGTCAAAATGCATTGGGAGAGGCGGATGTATGCCGGGGTCATGTGACCAACGCCACGCAGGAACCAACTGCCGGACTGCTGAAGGCGAGTATCGGGGTTAGGCACTGGAGGGAGGGTTAGGCATTAGGGGGGCCGATAGCCATAGCCAACACCGCCCGAGGGTTAGTCCTAGCCTCCACCCCTCCCCATGGATTAGCCCCATGGGTTAGGGTAGTGGGCAGCAGAGGTGTTTAATACTTACCCATGTCCGGTGTCGGGATCCTCATTGTCGAGATGCCACAGTCAGTCATGTGACTGACGGTATCCTGACAGCCGGTATTTCAAACCCAACCCAGGAGAGGTACCGTTTTAGAAAACACTGACCACCTACCAGATACCTTGGTCCACTGGCCCCAGTAGCCCGGTCCTGGAACCCATAATACCAAGCTTTTATTCTACCAACATATGTGTTACCCATTTTTATTTGTTCCGTAAGGAAGAACTGAGATTGGTGCATCTATTACAAACACTCGCTCCGTGTGGTCTAAACACAGGCAACAAAATCAAGAGGATAATTTGGAAAAGATCTTATACACAGGACACCAGCTATAGCCTTTGATTCTATATCCACTGAAGATGATAAACAGGACCACTATAACTGAAATCTAGCTGATGCTTTCCATTAGTAATACTCCACACCAGCAGAGGTCAGTATCCCTATACTGAGGTTTAATAGATAACGAGCCTAAGTACACCATTTTATCATATCTCAGTATGGGTGGAATGCACTAGTCATCGCATTTCTTATGCACAGAGTAATGGTGGCTGTTGATGCATTTTAAAAATGTTTCTTTTTTTATTTTTAAAGCTGGTACACTTCAATCCTGTCATACATCTTTGCAGCAATAGGCTGCCTTCGCAATGTTTACTCGGTTGTCGCTTGACGCATTCGTATGGATAGCTTCTGACCTGCACAGCAAAGATTCCAGAGTGAGCGGCAGCGGGGGCTTCCGTGAGGTAGTTGTGGTGTTTTTTATGTTTAAAACCGGGTACACACTGGGGCGATATCGCCCTGATATCATTGCCAGCCGTATCTGAATGACATATCAGCCGGATCGTTCAGTGTGTACGGACAAAATGCGGGCTCCCACTGTTAGCAATTATCTTCCGGTTGGTCGTACTGCACAGCCACCCGGACGCCGTCACATGTTGTGCCGTGCAGTGTAATGGCTGGAACAAGGGATCGTTACAGCCTTCATTACATTGTCCTGAAGGAACGCCATATAGTCTGGGTACACATCACTCCAGTTTTTTTTTCTTGTTTTTTTTCCGATGTTTTGTTTTTTAATCAGGCTGAATGAGTTCCTAGGTCCCGCAAAGGGAGCTCCATGCATGACGAGCTTCCAGTTCAGCCTCAACACAGTCTACAGTTTGGGATTGTTGGGGCCAAGGCAGAGTCTTCCTTGTAGTTGTCCTATTTTTTGGTTTTGGGATTAGCTTGTGGCAATATTTATTTATTAACAGTTTCTTATATAGCGCAGCATATTCCGTTGTGCTTTACAATTAGAACAACAGTAATAGAACAAAACTGGGTAAAAACAGACAGACATAGAGGTAGGAAGGCCCTGCTCGCAAGCTTACAATCTATAGGGAAATAGGCATTGGTACACAAGGATAGATGCTACCTATTGCATAATGGTCCACCAGATTGCTAGGTTCTTAATGGGTTGTATGATATGATCCCCCCACAATGTTGTTCAAGTGCCAGCAGGGTGTGAGGGTAAAGACAAGATATGTGATGTTATGTATACTGTACAGAGAGGATGTAATTAGATAGGGAAGCACTGAAGGTTATGTGGGTGGGTCTGGAATTTGGTAGGCTTGTCTGAAGAGGGGAGTTTTCAGGGAACGTTTAAAGGTTTGGAGACTAGAAGCAAGTCTTATTGTGCGTGGGAGGGCATTCCACAGAGTGGGTGAAGCCCGGATAAAGTCCTGTAATTTTGAGTGTGAACAAGTAATGCGTGTGGATGAGACATGTAGATCTTGTGCAGAGCGGAGAGGTAGGGTAGGGAGATATTGTGAGATGAGTGAAGAGATGTATGTTGGTGCAGTTTGGTTAATAGCCTTGTATGTCAATAAAAGTATTTTATATTTAATACGGCAATACTAGTGCCACACATTGACGGTGGACGTTGCATGGAGGCGGAGGTCTCCAAAGTATTACTGGTCCGTGGGCTGGCTTTAATCCGTCTTTCTGCAGTTGTAGTGGTGGTTTGTGGATGACTGTACGTATTGTGGAGTACACTAAAGGCACAATCTTGCTGGTAAGCTGTGCTGGCCCTGTGTCGTCTAGTTTCTTTTTCTATTGTGTTAGCCTTGTTGACTGGAAGCTGTAAAGGTGCATGTACATAGGAGTTAGTGTCCGGTATTGTTAGTAGGCTTTGAATAGTGCTGCACATTGGAATCCGATGGTTGTAAAACATCCATGTTGTGCTTTTGATGGAGGTGTATTCACTAAATTGATGGATGGCAGTCTGATATTTGCAAGCATGTGTTGTTCTGACGGTTGATAGCTTTGGTAATTCCTGTTAGCTATGGCTCCTTCCTGGATGCTGTGTTTCCAAAAATGAAAAAGCTTGGAATGGAAGGAGAACAGAATATTAGCATATGCCGACGTCACCTCACTCTACACCTGTATTGAACACACCAAAGGATTAGAGGCCACAGCTGTGTTCCTTAACAAATCGGATTATCCTCAGGAAAACAAAAACTTCATCTTGGACGCGATCAAATTCATCTTGGAAAATATATTTTCTTTTTTTTATATTCTTTACTTAGTTTTTTTCAAAAGAAGTACAGACTGTACAAACATTTCAAAAAAATAAAAAAATAAGGATATATACAGAGTGATATAACAAGATAACAAAGTGTATCGATGTAACAATAACAATACAATAAAATTGTGGATATAAAATCCTTCAAGAAAACAACAGGATTAAGCATTGCATGCTGAGAAACCATCAGAAATACATCAATTCTGTATAATCTATAAAAATAAGAGAAAAAACAAATATAAGAAAACACAGTAAAATCTGAACTGCAGAAATAAGAATATGACAAGATAAAAGATAATGGGTAGGGAAGGGTAAAGTCAGGAAAAAGAAAAAGGGAGGGAGGAAGGGGTGGTGGGGGGGGGGGGGGGGGGGGGTTGGGCAAACTAAGTGCATTCGATAACCAGTGTGTATCCAGCTAATGTAACAGTTTATACAGGTAAACAGCATTATGGGTAATCTAATGGTATCCGGTCTTTATAGGCGGAAGTAGTTTTAAAAGCTAACCATGAAAACCATGTAGCGACATAATCAGATTGCTTTTCCAGTGCAGAATAATAAATATCTTCCATGGGTTTATAAAACTCTATTCTTTGGAACCATTCCCATATCGTGGGAGGGTTCGGAGAACAGTGAACCGGTAGTACAGCTCTCGCTGCCTTATTAAGGTGTTTAAGAAGCGAATGTTTATATTGGGTTAGTGAAGTCGTAGTGTGGGAGAGCAACCAGAAATCGAGCTCAGTAGGAGCCTGGAACCCCAAGATATCAGAAGTTAGTTGAATAACCTTATTCCAAAAAGTGTTAATCAGTGGGCAGTCCCACCATACATGGAGGAGAGTGCCATTTTCTTTACCACACCTCCAACATAGGGGGGATACAGGAGGGAAGAACTTATGTAAGAGGGAGGGGCAGCAATTTTTTTCTTAGCAATTTTTTTCATACAATGCAAGGGAACAGCATGAGTATGAAGTTTGCCCCAAGTTACGCCAATCTCTTCATGAGTTTCTGGGAGGAGACGTGTGTGTGTGTGTATATATATATATATATATATATATATCTCAACAAAAGTAAAACCACAGCACTCTCCTACATAAAAATATACAAACAGAAAGTTCAGCACTCACCAAAGCAAGCTCACGTAGTATTATGTGTGACAGAGTTGCTAGGTTTTAATTTTGAGACTCTGTGATAGTGTAGGACCTGCATGAAGATGGGGTACCTTGGCGAGCGGTTTGCAGGCTTCCGTGCATTGGCCAATTCACTAACTAAACCCCCATCATTTATTTATTGATGTTGTGAAAATAAGTGAGCTTGCTTTGGTGAGTGTTGAACTTTCTATTTGTATATATATATATATATATATATATAGAGGCGTAATTTGGGGTATCACCCTAATAAAATAGAAAAGATACATTGATGATTTCCTACTCCTGTGGGAAGGCAATGAAGAGGACCTAAACACTTTTTTCCAAGAACTAAATACAAACAACTTCAATTTAAACTTCTCAATCACACACTGTAAACAACAAATCAACTTCTTAGACCTCACCATTTGTGTAGAAAATGACGGCATTCAGACTAAAGCATTACAGAAACCAACAGACTGCAACACCTACATTCCGACAGATAGTCAACACCATGCATTATGGTTAAAGGGAGTCCCTAAAAGCCAGTTTCTAAGGATCAGACATAATTGTAGTAAGGATGAGATCTGCAGAGAACAAATGACACACATGAAACAGGACTTCATGGAAAAAGGATATAATTAAGAAATTGTATATAACATTGTGGAAGAAACCGAGAAAAAAGACAGATACTCCCTTCTGTGGCCCAAAAAACCAAGACAAGTAACAAGGGGAAACTACAATGGGCCCTAATCACAGAGTACCATGCTCAACACAAACCATAAGAGAAGATACTCAGGAAACATTGGCACCTACTTCACAGTGATCAAATTCTCAAAAAAATTATTCCCGACAAACCCAGCTTCATTTACCGGAAATCTAAAAACCTTAAGAATCAGCTGGTCAAAAGATCCCTATCGATGCCCTCCAAAACTCTTATACGCACCAAAGGATTCCAAGGATGCGGCCTATGTATGGGCTGCAGGAATATTAAGGACCCAATCACCAAACATTCAGAGATCCAAATCAACAATATCACACTGAAAATTAAAGACTTCATTACTTGCAATACCCCCAATATGGTCTATCTGGTAGAGTGCTCATGCGGTCTCACATACATTGGAAGAACAACTAGACCACTGAAGGTCCGTATTGCAGAACATCTGAGAAACATGAAAAAAGGTCTAATGACACACCATCTATCCAATCATTTTAAAACCGAACACTACTGCTCTGTTAATAACATCAAAAGATGGGGGCATGGCCAGGACGGGCATGGAGTAACACTCATAGTGTGCAGCTCTCCAGCCACTTTATCCTGCTAATAAATCCTGTATCCCCCTCTGGGTCCAACTTTGCAGCCACCGTTACATGAGTGCTTCCTGCCTCCCCCTTGAGTGACTTTATACCTGCTGCCGCTGTCTCCGGAGTTTTGGGAGCTCTGGACGTCGGCGGGCCCTGATCCGTGCCGGGAGCCGCTGCCTCGTGTGGGGACCGGAAGTTCGGCTTTGCGTCCTTTCACTTGCCGCTCGCTGCGGCCGGCCGGAGCTCCGGGGAATCGAGAGCGCCAGCTCTTAGCTGAAGCCCTGCTGATCCGCTGCGAGGTCCGGGGGGAGCCGCGGGTGAACCTCTCTGTCGCTGCCTCTTCTGCTGCGGGGACGCGCTGCCCGCGAATCCGGAAGTGCGGCTCCGCTGTCCGCCGCAGCCTGCACCAGCCTGTCGGGACACACTTGAGGGGCCAGTAAATATAAGTGAGGCACCCTTACTCCTCTGGGGGAAGCCTGGAGGAAGTGTGGGGTCCCCTGAATTCTATGGGGAAAATACCTTGGCGGCCATTTTCTGGATTCCCTCTATTATACTGGGACTAAGGCGCTGGGGAAGTTGCTGGACACTGGGAGGCATATGACCCTCTCCCTCCTTCTACTATAACTTTCAAGCTTGCTGACAGGGAAGAGCCGGGAACCAGTAATATATGCCCTGCAGCTCTGGTTGGGAGTGATAATCCCTACACCCCTGCTGAAGTCATTTGGTCACGGTGCACTACATCCAGAGGTTGTGGCCCTGCTGGCTATTTATACATATCTATAGTTTACCTGACGCCCGTTTGCCGGCCCTTTTTTTTTTTTCTCTGCCTGTATTTGCTTTGATACGTCCTGCGGACCGGGAGAACCAACACCGTGCTGTCCAAAATGGTGAAGGGTCGCCAGACCGGTGCGGCGGCAGGAGCGATGGATAAGTTTGTTCGTGACCAGGGCCCCCAACAGCGGAGAGGGGAGACTACAAGATCCGAGGCATCGCCCCCATCTCCTGCTTATAGTTCCGTCTCCTCTGACCCTCCAGATGCTGCACAGCAGAGAGTACTGGACGCGGTAACTGCCAGCGAAGTGCGCCTGGCTGATAAAATTGGGCAGGTGCAATCCGACCTCTCCATTATTCATCAGGACCTCCAGTGGGTGAGAGAGAGAGTGGGAGAAGCGGAGACCCGAATTTCCAATATTGAAGACTCCGTTGGCCCGTTGGGTCGTCGCACTGATGCTTTGGAGTCTCAGATGAATGATGTGCGCAAAAAGCTCACGGACGTAGAGGGGCGTCTGCGGCGCAATAACGTCCGCTTCATCGGCCTGCCTGAGAAAGAAGAAGGCTCCGCTCCAGAGGAGTTTCTCGTAAAATGGCTCCGTCATTCTTTCGGATCTGAGGAATTCTCACCTTATTTCACTGTTGAACGGGCCCATAGAGTTCCGATGCGCCCGCTGACGCCGGGGGCTCCACCCCGTACCTTTATTGCTAAGTTCCTTCATTACCGTGATCGGGATACAATTCTGAGGCTGGCTCGTACTAAGGGCCCTCTGAAATGGAACGGATCGCCAATATCGGTATTTCCGGACTTTGCGGTGGATGTACAAAAAGATAGGGCTCAGTTTATACCTGTCAAGAGGAGACTCCGTGAACTTGACCTGCCGTATGCCATGCTATTCCCATCCAGACTGCGAGTAGTGGCGGATGGGGAAACAAAGTTTTTCACGACGCCATGGTGTGGCTGGACAGACGATTCCCGGCGAGACGTGCTCTTGCGGATTAGTGAATATCCGGCGGACCCTGGAAGCTGACTTTCTCCTGTTCTTCTTTTATGGCTACTTATTTTGTCGGTTTTAAGATACATGTGCTAGATATTGCGAGGCGATAGGATGCGGGCCTGTTTGAGTGTTGTCAATGCTTCCTTTAGCCCCCGCTACAATGTTCATGCAGTTCAGACAGGATATATGTATAGTCTGTAAGTCAGTCATGATATACTTGGTATGCTTTTGTTGATGATTATACCTTGGGGGGTTTTGCTCTCCTTTCTTCCTATGTGTGGGAGGCGGGGGGGAGGTTTATTATTTAATTGGCCCGATGTGGGTGGTTCACGATACCCGAGTATGGCGTATCTGGGTAATAGACGGACCTAGAGGATGGGCCTTTATTATTTCCCCTCACTTGTTTTTGTTTTCGAGGGGGAATAGTTGGTGGCTGGGAGCTGCCTCCTAATTTTTCTTTTTTTTTTCTTTTCTCTAGTTATTCTCCATTTCCAAGAGTCATTATATTCTTGGCCCCTATCAAGGAGTGGTTGCACAGGTCGCTGTTGCGACAAAGTTTAGTTTACTTATTTTTTTAGGTATGTACACTCAGTTCTGGGATCCAAGTATGCTACATGTTAGGGGTGGTATACGGGGAGGGGGGTGGGGGAGGTTGTTAGGCTATATTTGGTTTTTGAAGGGAAATGTATGTTATGAATGTGTCTGGTATGTTTCTGTGCAGTATAAGCAGCGGTGTCTGGTTACTAAATCTGTGCGTGGCGGGATTGGCTGGCCGCGGGGTGATGCACCTACTATACTCTTGCTGTATTATGGCGGGGCTTAAGGTGTTATCATGGAATGTGAGAGGGCTCAATGATAAAATTAAGAGGTCTCTCGTACTCCGACAGATCAAACAATATGCCGCTGATATTGTCTGCCTTATGGAAACACACTTGGTGGGGGGTAAGATTCTCTCATTGAAGAGACCCTGGGTGGGATGGGCATACCACTCTATGCACACGTCTGCCTCAAGGGGGGTTTCGGTCCTTATTAGGCGGACCGTCCCCTTTGTAATGGAATCCATACAGACGGACCCCTGGGGGAGATATGTGTTTTTGAAATGTAGATTATTTTATGTCCCTGTCCTCCTACTAGCTGTTTATGTGCCCCCTCCATACTCTCCCGATGTTCTTAAGAAGGTTGCTGGGTTCATGGCCTCATCCCCTGGGGTGTCTGTCATCTGTCTCGGGGACTTCAATAATGTGCTAGATGTGGCAAAAGATAGGCTCTCTATGTCCCCGTCTGCTGCATGTCCTGGGAGATCCGGTTTTGCAAATGTGGTCTCGGGGCTGGGCCTGGTCGACCCGTGGAGACTGAGACACCCTTCTCTTAAACAATACTCGTGTTTCTCACACTCTCATTCCTCGTTCTCTAGGATTGACCTGGCCCTCCTCTCGAGCGACATGGTCCCCCGCGTCTGTAATATTAGATATGAGACTAGGGGTATATCAGATCACTCCCCTTTAACCTTTAATTTAGACTTTAATTGCGACAGGGGCCAGGCTGTGTGGAAGTTTAATCCATTTTGGCTGGTTCACATGGGGGACGGCTCTGACCTGGTGGCCGCATGGCGGGAATTTTTTGAGCTGAATAGTGCCGGCCAAGCTATCTCTAATTTATGGGACACATTTAAGGCCTTTTTAAGGGGGAGCTTGATTAAACGGGTGTCTGCTTTGAAATCCTTCTATAAGCGAAGGGAGGCTGAGTTAGAGGTTCGTAGTGTCGCAGCAGAGTTGCAATACTTGCAAGATTCTTTGGACAGTTCCAGGGTGGCCTGGCTGTCAGCTCAAAGGGAATGGAGAGAGTACCTAATGGAAAAGACTCGGCATAGACTCCTCTTTTCATCTCACACCTTTTACGCTACTGGGGACAGGCCGGGGACATACCTGGCCTCTCTGGCTCGGGGTGACAGACCTACTAGTGTAGTGGTAGAGATTGTGAGCGCTGAGGGCGTTTCCCTAACCCAGACTCCACAAATGACGGCTGAATTCGTATCCTTCTACAGCCACTTGTACGAATCTAAAATGGACTGCACCTCATCGCAATTGAACGATTATTTAGACGGGGTCTGCTTCCCCACCTTATCTAGTGAGGCTCGCGACCTTCTGGAGGCACCTATTTCCTCCGATGAAGTTAGGGCAGCGATTGAGGCCTCCCCTAGTGGCAAGGCCCCGGGCTTGGATGGAATACCCTCCGAGGTCTATAACCATAATTTGGACTTTTTTGTCCCGCGTCTACTTGAGTTATACGGCCAGATATTTACACAGGAGTCTCTCCCCCCTTCTATGGCGGAGGCAGTGATTGTGGTTCTCCCTAAGCCTGACAAGGATCTTAGGAGAGTGGAGTCCTACCGCCCTATATCTCTCCTACCCACTGACATTAAAATTTTGGCTAAGGTGTTGGCTGGCAGACTAAATACAGTTATTTCTCACATTATACACCCGGATCAGACGGGATTTATGCCCAATAAATCGGCCTCCATAAATCTCAGACGTCTGTTTACCCACATACAAATACCCCGTGCGGACCCTTCCTCCTCCATAGTCGTTTTGTTGGATGCCGCAAAGGCTTTCGACTCTGTGGAATGGGAATATTTATGGGAAGTCATGCGTAGATTTGGCATTGGCCCGAACTTTATTAAGTATGTTCGACTGATGTATTCCTCTCCCTCGGCAAGGGTGGCGGTTAATGGTTTCGTATCTCACTCCTTTCCCTTATCTAGAGGCACGCGACAGGGGTGTCCCTTGTCCCCTACCCTGTTTGCTATGGCCATCGAGCCTCTTGCATGCCTTCTGAGGGCAGATGCGGGGATATATGGACTTAAGGTGGGCGTCCGGGAGGACAGGGTGGCCCTATATGCTGATGACGTTCTGATGTTTGTGGATCGTTATGCTGAGTCTATGCCTAGAATCTTGGAAATTATTGTTGGGTTCGGGCGATATTCTGGTCTCCTGATTAACTGGGAGAAATCCTTTATTATCCCACTTAGAGGTGAAGTCCCTGCTTCCCCGTTGGTGGCTCTCCCATTAAGGTGGGTGGAATCCTTTAAATATTTGGGTATATGGGTCTCTAATGACCCTCAAAAATTTTCTTCTCTTAATATAACCCCTCAAATAATGTATCTCCGCGGCCGAGTGCGAACGTGGGGTAAGCTGCCTTTAACGGTCATGGGAAGGGTCAATATGGTTAAAATGGTCTTCCAGCCCAAACTTCTCTATATATTGCAGCAATCTCCTGTTTATATTCCACAGAAGGTTTTTAAACAAATAGATGGGTTGCTTTCCTCCCTGGTATGGGCCAGTAAACGAGCACGTTTAAGACTAGATACCATGACCAGATCACGAGAAATGGGGGGTCTGGCCCTCCCCAACTTCCGTTTCTACAACTGACGCACATCTGGGAATGGGTCAATGACCTCGATGCTCTGGCTCTGCACTCACAGATGCTGCACCATGACTACCCGGGGGGCTCCCCACTGCAACTACTTCTTTGCGGTAACGTCAAAATGTCCACATTACCAATTATTAAGCAATCCATACTTACATGGAAAATGGTGCACTCTGTGATGCGGGGCCATGGTGTTGATCCTGATACCCCACTGGATAACATATATGGGCTGTCGGAACTGTGCCATCTTCAGGTCCGAGAAGTTTGGGGGAAATGGGGAGTATCATCCTTAGGCCACTTATATAGTGATGGGATCCTTAACTCATTCCAACAACTTCAGCATGCGCACGACATACCCTCAAGGTTCTTCTTTCACTTCTTACAGCTGAGACACGCGCTGGCAGCCCAGTTCCCAAATGGCCCTCCAGTCCTGGCTGACTCCCCGGTTAAATCAATGTTGCAGACGCTAGATTCGGGGCATTTAGTCTCAAGGATATACGGTCGTATCCTGCAACTGCACCACAGCGACCATCTTACAGTTCTTAGGGGCAGATGGGAGACAGATGTGGGTATGCTATCGGACGAGGCATGGAACAATGCTATGGGAGCCCATCGGATCTCAACTTCCTCTGTTAGATACCAGCAAATACAACTATATATCCTGCATAGAGTGTATATGACCCCGGTGAGGTTAGCGCACATTGGGGGTTCCCACAGCTCGCAATGCCCTAGGTGTGGAGCCACGGATGCAGATTTTTGGCACCTACTGTGGCTATGTCCTGGCGTGTCTTTGTTTTGGACGGCTGTTTTGCGTATTATGTGTGATACAGGTATTCCATCCTTCGTCTGTACTCCTGCACTCAGTGCACTGCTGGTTATAGACGAGGAAGCCTTAGATCCGCCTGGTAGGCGATATGTTCTTAATTTATGCGCACTAGCTAGGGTTTGTATTGCCTGGCTACGGCTGGCTGGTGAGGCCCCGACGCCTAGGGCATGGATATCCCTGGTTAACGAAACAATTGCACACGAAAAATTTGTATTTCTGGTTAGGAAGGCGGAGAGGAAATGGTCCACAATATGGGGTAGATGGATAGACTCTAAATATTACAAAGATAGGGAATAAATAGATTTGTATCCCTCCCCGGATATCAATATGGGATTTTCTAGGGGGTATGCACCCCCGCGGCTGGCCTTGCTTTGCTATGTTATAGGTAACATATTATGCCATTTATGATATGATTATGAGTACTATGGACGTGCTATGTTAAGGATGTGTCGAACTAGGACACCGATGCCCTGTGGTTATATGTTCTATGTGAAAGAATTACTACCGGTTATATTATATACTATATACATGTACCCTTGCTCCTGCACATGTTGTGTGTGGACAGTTTATGTGTGTTGTTTGTGTGAAGTGTTAAAGCAAAGTTGAAAAATTTCAATAAAAAATGTTGAATAAAAAAAAAAAAATAACATCAAAAGATTCGTCAGCCTGAAGCACGTGAAAGCCACCTGGAAAGAGAAAAATGTGGAGAAAAAACTTGCACAAACAGAAATACGAACCATTTTCCAATTAAAAACTCTGAATCCGAGAGGCTTAAATCACGATTTCGAACTGAAGTGGTTTCTTTGATTTGTGCCCCATGACACACTCCTTTTTACTGATTTTAACATTTCATTATAATACTTGACACCAAAAACTTGTCAATGAAACACTCCGCATAACATGCTACAACCTCTACCCATTCAGCAGTGAAGTACGTGTAAATGTTTCTTCACAGCAACATCACATTTTTTATTATCTAATTTTTATATCCTTATTTATCTTCTTTTAACATCTTTAATAAGCACCTACAGTATTTAGACCAGTATGGTAAATGACAGTCCATACCTGTGTATTCCATCTGATATGATATATATTCGTTTTGACTGTTCAAAACATATCTAAAAAAGCATTTATCTTGACATAAACCCTTTTTGGTTTCAGATTGACCCTATATCACCATCTGTCACTACATTTCCCAGCATCCATAAGCGCTATGAGAAGAAACAAAAGTGCACAATTGGATCACAGTTCCCAGAATCCTTCAGTGTCACTTCTGGTCGCAGCTAGGACAGCCGCATCCATAGAAACAAAAACGACATTTCCCAGCAACCCCCGGTGGCCACTTCCGGTGCGGCATTTATAACCGCCATTTAAGCAACTGAATAAGCCCACTAAGACCCACAAATGCCTATTATAACTACAACAGCACTTGCCATCTCATCTTTTACTAGTAACAAGGTGAATTATTGCTACCCAGCGGACCGCAATTCCTGACCGGAACTGGAAGTAACATCACCAATTACAGAGACCATCAGTGACTATAAATATCTTCTCTGTGAAGCCTTCCCTCATGCCTTGATAAATGGGACTACCCGAAACGCATTGGAGAGGGACCATTGGAGGCTGGGGCTCTTTACTGTCTGCAGGAGGAAGGTATGACCGCTATCGTCTTTGTTTAGCCACGCATGGTATCGGGCCATCCCAGGCTGAATATAGTGGGTCACCCCTGCCCCCCCCCCCCCCCCCCCCCCCCCCCAACCCTGTGGGGGCTCCCTGCGGCCAGTTTGTCATTTTTCTTTTTTGCTATTGTAAATCTTTTAATTTTTTTTGATGTGAATTAAATTTGTTTTTATAATACTATCGGATAGGGAAAAAGATGCCATTATATGATTGATACTGCCACTTGATCCCGTGAGTACTGGTACGTGCCCAAACCTGCATTTAAAGATACTGAGATATGATTTATCCACCTTTTATAAGTGTATGTTAGGTACGCACCTGAAGAAAAAGCCACAAGAAACCTTGATGAGCTTACCACTGTCCCACTCTATGTAAGTGAGGTACGCCCACCAGATAGGAACAAACCATGGGGTATTCCCCTCATTTATTCATCATATCATTTTTTCAGCTAAAAGATACCTTGATAGGCTTTTAGTCACCATTTATCATGCAACCAAGGTAGATCTTTTGACACCGTCCAGATTTCCATTAAGCCTGTTAAAGTCACAATTAAAACACTGAAAAACAAAAAGAGCAACTTTCTAAAACCATCGATATCTATTAAAATTTCATTTAATTTACCTACGATATCGAGAGAGAACATCAACCTCATCAAGCATACAGAAGATAACAGAGGGATCCATCAACCTCTTACGGATAAGTATTACTCCCATTACATTTATATAATTGCATATCACACTTTATTTAAGAAAGTGAGCAAAAAAAAACCCAAAAACCACATCGACCTTTCTTTACACTCTACTTGTACTTGGACCCTCCAGGGATTGATCCATAGGTGTAGGTAAGAGGCTGCAGGATTCCACTTCCAGGAGCGCCCCAAATTTCCCCCTCCTCTTTTTGCTAATTTTTTATGATTATATTGGAAACGGCAATCAATTCCTTAAGT
The DNA here is from genome assembly GCF_028390025.1 of Pseudophryne corroboree. Taxonomy (NCBI): domain Eukaryota; kingdom Metazoa; phylum Chordata; class Amphibia; order Anura; family Myobatrachidae; genus Pseudophryne; species Pseudophryne corroboree. The sequence continues at coordinate 50,172,629 of NC_086447.1, read as the reverse complement.
GAACGTTTTCTACAACTACAGGAGCACAGTGAAATATTGTTTCCTTTATGACATCTCAAACTTACCTGACAAAGGGAATTAATATTTGGAGATGTGCTGTAGTGATTTTCAAAAATCCTTAACAGATGGCCAATACTCTGATGTAGATGGACATGAATAGTCATGTCCAACTTAACCCATGATAAAGACATTTTTGACATTTTGAAATACGGAATTACATTTCCAGGAATAGCCTTAGAAAGACCTTTCCAAATGTGACTGTGGCTCTTCGTATAGTGCTAACAATGCCGATGACTGTTGCATCAGGAGAACGTTCTTTTTTAAAACTGAAACTGATTAAAACTTATCTGTGATCCACTATATCCCAAGAACGTCTGGATGAATTGGCACTATTGGCAATTGAGGGAACTATGCTGGACAATTGAAACTCATGATTTAGCAAAAATGAAAGCACGTAAAATACATTTTTGAAAGTAAGTATAGTCAGATGACTTGTGTAATGTTGCTGCAACACATGATTTTGCAAAAAATGAAAACACGTAAAATACATTTTTGAAAGTAAGTATAGTCAGATGACTTGTGTAATTGCATGTTGTGTTGTTGGTTTTTTTAAAATTCATGTCTGTGTTTTGTATTTCAGAGTGAGAGAAGATACCTTGCATTATGAAAGCATGTGCTGTGCGTGCTGCATACAAAATGGACTCCCTAGTACAATACTTTGGAAAAGCCAAGCTTCTCAACATGAGAGAAGGATTATATGCAGTCTATCCTAAAAGACTTGGCAGCAGGAACTGTATTTCAGAAGGTTTTGATGCAGTGTTCAGCTTTTCTTCAAACATCCAAAAGCAGGAAAAAAAATAGAACTTTTGTGACTATTAGTTACAGCAATTATTAATGCAAGCGTTACTGCTAACTCAATATGACCAGTGGCAAAATTATTGTAACTTATTCTATAAGAGACACCAGTTTTGCTATGGTAACATATATGAATAAAGCTACATACAATTAGATCCATATATATTTAGACGCCGATGCAAATTTCCAAATTTTGGCTCTGTATTTTAAATTAAACAGAGATGCAATTGAAGTGTAGATTTTAAGCTTTATATCAAGGGTTTGATCGAAAATATTGTATAAAATGTTTAGAAATTACAGCCTTTTTTATACAGAGTCCCCTGTATTGATTTTTAATACTTTCCGAGAGTCCTTTGCAGGCAATGACTGCCTGAAGGCTGGAACCTATGGACACCACCAAATGCTGAGTTTCCTCCTTTGTTATGCTTTGCAGCTGTTGTTGTTTTTGGGGCTTTTTGCATAGTTTTGTCATCAGCAAGTGAAATGCATGCTTGATCAGGTTGAGAACAGGTGATTGAAGCTCTCGAGAAGTCTTCAGTTTATGGAGGGTAATAAAACTGCAAAAAACTGTGTCAATGTCCACATATATATATATGGACCTTCCTATAAAGTTTTTAGAGCTTTCTGCTTGCTCAGTTTAATATTCAAACTTTTTAGTTTGAGTTATGCATTTTTGTTGGAGTACTTTCTCAAATGTGGTCCTCAAGTTACCCCAACGGTCCAGGTTTTAAGTTTATCCATGCTTGGCCACAGGTGACTTAATTAGCACCTCAGTCAATTTAATTTAACCACCTATGCTGAGCCATGGATATACCTAAAACCTGGACTGTTGGGGTGCCTCGAGGGCCGCGTTTGAGAACCTCTGCTCTACAGTATATCTTAGCACTGATGAAATGTAAGTGTAATTAAGTTGTGTGCAGGGTATAGTGATACCAATGTTGCCTGGCTGGAGATAAAGTAGTTCTTTAGCACCCTACTTATACCCCTTCCTCTGTCCTGCCATGCCAGGAGCTGCCCAGCACCCTACTTATACCCCTTCCTCTGTCCTGCCATGCCAGGAGCTGCCCAGCACCCTACTTATACCCCTTCCTCTGTCCTGCCATGCCAGGAGCTGCCCAGCACCCTACTTATACCCCTTCCTCTGTCCTGCCATGCCAGGAGCTGCCCAGCACCCTACTTATACCCATTCCTCTGTCCTGCCATGCCAGGAGCTGCCCAGCACCCTACTTATACCCCTTCCTCTGTCCTGCCATGCCAGGAGCTGCCCAGCACCCTACTTATACCCAATCCTCTGTCCTGCCATGCCAGGAGCTGCCCAGCACCCTACTTATACCCCTTCCTCTGTCCTGCCATGCCAGGAGCTGCCCAGCACCCTACTTATACCCCTTCCTCTGTCCTGCCATGCCAGGAGCTGCCCAGCACCCTACTTATACCCCTTCCTCTGTCCTGCCATGCCAGGAGCTGCCCAGCACCCTACTTATACCCCTTCCTCTGTCCTGCCATGCCAGGAGCTGCCCAGCACCCTACTTATACCCCTTCCTCTGTCCTGCCATGCCAGGAGCTGCCCAGCACCCTACTTATACAACTATGTAGCTGCTGACTTCCATCCAACTGCTAATGAGTTCTAGCTTTGCTCATGTTGTGGCTACTTGAACAACGCCATTAGAACACAGCCACAGTGCACCGGTCATGACTCGCTATTTCATAGCTTACAAGGGTGCTGGGGGGCACAATAAGCTCAGTCTTGGACATGTTCAGTTTAAGAAACTACTGGGACAGTGAGGAAGAAAGACAGCTGGAGATGTGTGAGAAGAAAGATCAGAGCTCACCAAGGGAGGAGATGTAGAGTAAGGAGGGGTCCAAGGACAGATCCTTAATAATACTAACCAGAAGAGAAAACAGGGGGACATAGAGTTGGAGGTATAGCTTAACAGGAATTAGAAAGCTAGGAAAGGCAGTGAATGAGGACGTTTTACCGGACTTAGGGATAGACATACTAACATTTCCCTGCTCCCAGCGGTAATGCAGCTCCTGCTTTACCTGCATTCCGCAGCAATGCTGGAGGCAGATACCGAGACTTTTACTAATATTCCGCTAGGCGAAGAGCGTGAACGGTAAATCACCCTGTCAGCGATGAGACACCTGGATCATAGCACCTCCCTGATGGGATAAATGCAGATGTGCTAACTCACTAGACCAATCAGATATTGGCCTCCAGCGATTGGATGATTTATCTCACACATGACGCATGCACAGTCACTTTGGAGCTATTGTAGTCCGTCGCCATAGCAGCTATACTCATTTTTCCCGCCTACCTATATTACTTTTTTTAAAAACATTTTTGGATGACTCCCAAACCCGCTCCCCCCTACCTATAGTATTAGTGGTGAGTGACAAGAGAAGGAATGGGAGCCAGGGAGAGACAGAGGGGAGTGGAAGAGGGATGGGGGTGTCAGAAAGAAAGAGGGAAGTGAGGGAGAGATGGAAGAGTGTGTGACTGCCCAGGTAATTCTTTCAAGTTTGTTATTTATTATTTTGTTTCCCCTTAGAATTAGAACTTTCCCATACTTCATATTTATTTAATTTTTTGTCATGTGGTTATTCATGATCATATGTAATTTTGCAGGACGGATGATGGGCCATAAGAATATACCAGCAGTCTTCTGTCCAACCAGAGTGCAAAAGCAAGTCCTGGTGATTTTGCCCAAAATTAGTTTTTGCTCTGGAGGGATTTTATATTTTGTAATCTGTCATTTGAAATTAAGATCTCTTGTTTTTTCATTTAAAATGTATCTTACAGAAGTATTTAGATTCATGATGTCTGAAGAACTAACCTATACAACTTTAACAACTGTGACATAAATTGGAAAGTAGAAAAAAGAAAGAAAAACTCAGATGAAAGACTAAGAGCCTACAAATTCACTAATGAGGAGAACGAGGTGTTGGTTGAATGTGTATGAAAAAATAATTCAAAACTATTTGTCCGTCCTCCTCAAAATTCTTTTGAGAGTAAAGAAACGGTTTGGAGACAGATTGCAGATGAAGTAACTTGTGTTGGAGGATGCGGATGTACCGGTTTAGTGTGCAAAAAAAGATTAAACGATTGTAAAGCAACAGTCAAAAAATAAATAAATATCTGCTTTAAATCAACACTCCAAAGGCACAAGAGGAGGTCAACCTCTGGAAAGAAATGTTCTGTCTTGGGAGAGGAAAATACAGACAATAATTTAAAAAGTTGCTGTGGTTGGAGTAAAAGGAGGTGTAGGGATGGCCATCGACCATCGATGATTCGAAATCATCAATGGTCTATGACCAATGATAACTACTTTTACCATTGATGGGGGAGAACCAGATGGTTTCCCGCCATCGATGTTAAAGAGTTATCAAATATTTCGTTTTTATCTTTCAGGGTGTCAGGGACATGGAACATAGTTCCGCCCCCGACATCCACAAAGCCACATCCCCGGGCCAATCAGAGTGGCCCATAACTAACAATATTAAAGTAAGGGTGACCATCAATGATCAAAACCATTGATGTTCCCTTACAGAAGGTTTCCCACCATCTAGTTTATCAATCGATGGTACCATCGATGATAGGCCACCGATGGCCATCCCTAAGGAGGTGTAGCTACAAGTGACTTCAAATTGCTTCCTTGGTAAATATTTTATATTCTTAGTTCATTTCAAATTTTTGTTAATTCATTAATTTTTATTTATTTATATACAGTATACTCTGTACTCTGTGATGCCCGGGTTGAACACTAGACCCTGAGGCAGGGGTGGGCAATAAGAGTCCCTCCAGCTGTTGTAGAACTACACATCCCAGCATTCAATGTTTTACCATGCCCAAATAGCAAAACTATGGCAGGGCATGCTGAGTTGTGTAGTTCTACAACAGCTGGAGGGCCACTTATTGCCCACCCCTGCGCCTCAGGTATACTTGCAGGCTTATATATTTATTTAATTTTTAATATTGTCCTCGCCCACAGTATGTCCCCATTCCATTGATATGCCACTCAGAATCTATCGAGAGCTGCGCTGTAAGTTCAGATAGGGATCTAAATGTAATAGGTCCAAACTGCCCGAGGTACAGGGCTTTTTGTAAGTTTGTCCGTTATTTATAAAGCAGCAAGCACAATGCAAAAATAACCTGGAAATGACTGTAATGGAACGCTGCTTTTTCTTAATACAGTAAGTAACTGTTTCCCCATTAATGAACTGCTAGAATTTACTAATTATTTAAATTCAATTGATGTATGTATTTAAATTTTCAGAAGATGAAGAACAAACTCTGTGTAGTAAAGAAATAAAAGAAAATTAAAATAAAAAAAATAATGGCAGATTTACCAACTTGCTCTCCAAATTCCAAAGTTCCTGTGGGTTAGTTATTTTTGACGTTTTTATATAGTTTTAGAAATATGCAGTATAAAAATATGTTAACAAGATAACCATGAATATTGTGAATAAATAAAAAATATGTAATTTTTTTTCAAGCTTTCGTGACTTTCAATAGATAACTATGAGTATACTGCTGATTCATATCCAACGGAAAAACTGTCTTTAGAAAATGAAATGCAGGATAACAGAATTGAAAATGCTGGTTCTACAATTTCATCTCTCTCCAAAGAAACAAGGATTATAGAAAATGTACATGAAAATAATTATTTGGAAAATAATTCCATTACTAAGCATATAAATGTAGCTTTTGAAAAATCGCTAGCCCAATATAAGTTTTTTAAACTGTGAAATTGGTGGAATTAGGGAGGACCTTACGAAAATGAATGAAAGAAATCTTACCCAAAATTCTAACTTTTTGAGCATCCTCTCTGAATACTGTTGCCAATTCTATTTCAAATTTTGTACATACTCAAAATGTTTAAAAAAGTTGTCACACCTTTAAAAAATATATCCACAAAGACTCAAACATTCCTTTCAAAGTAGAAACTTTGGATGACATTGTAGTTTAGACTCCGGTGAAATCACCAAAGTATGACATTAATCAATTTAAGACCACAAAAAAGAACAAAGAAAATTCCAAGATGCTTCCTATGCATGTGTAGCTTAATCGTTAGGTTTCAAATTTAAGCACTCAACCCCCCCTCAAGAGTTTTGATTTTGGTATATAAGATAAGGTTTTCTAAGTTCTTAAATCTTACAAGTGACTTAGAATTTATCCCATTTCTCAGTTATACATGGAGTTTTGTATTTGTGTGCTTAATTGTATTTTTTTTTTTAAATTTAATTACTGTACCATATTACAATAAAAAATGTAATCTTCTGCAATTTAAATTTATTGAAACAAGGCATAAAAAAAGAGCATACTAATGACTTAATGAAGCATATCATTTTTTTATTAATAGGTAATAGCTGTGTGTACTTTTGAAAAGAGTGTTAAAAGCAGGAATTAAGGTGGACGCAGTGTAAGCTACAATAGGCAAGTATAGTGGTAGCATATGATCTGCTGTGTATTCTAAGTTCCAACAAAGCATTAAGGTGGTAGCAAAGTATTCTTGTGTTTATGATAAAGAAGTGTGAATAACGGTCCGTGTAGGTGCCATGCCGAGGGCAGAGGGGAGGGTACTTACCCCCGTTCCCTTCCGGCGGGCGGTGTCTCGCGGCAGGCTTTCAGCATGGAGGGACTTGCAATCTGTTAGGATTCAGGTCCCTAGAACCGGATTATGGCAATTTGAATGGCGCGCCAAGCGCGAGCCAATCGGGGCTCACGCATTGGCAACCAATAGGAAAAGGCCACGGCGAGCAAATCAGGGCTCGCCGCATCATAGCTCCGCCCCTCCCAGCATCATATAAGAGAAACTGCGGAGTGGGAGAGCTTAGCCGGGCACCGGATGCTGAAGCAAAAAGCAGCGGAGAAGAGGAAGAAGAAGCGGCGGCGGAAGAAGCGGTGGATAAGACCAGGGAAGCGGATGAAGTCCAGCAGTGGAGGACTGGTGGAGAGGGAAGTAAAAGAGCTGACGAAGCATCCCGCTGCAGCCTCTCCCATCGAGTCGGGTTGGCGGCCTTTGGCCACCATCAGATACATTTGATCCTCCCTAGAGCACCAGTGTTCACTCACTAGGCCTGTGGGTGTAGTCAGGCCCCTCCGGCCTGTGCCACTTTAGTCAGGACCTTCCGGCCTGTGCCGCCAACCAGGCTTCCGGCCTGTGCCCTCCACTAGGCCTCCGGCGTAAGGTAAGAGAGTAAGGTAGTAGTGATATATTGCTGTTTATAGAAAGTTGCATCGAGGGAATGTATAGCCTTATCATCCTGCTTCTAATTATAGATAGCTATAACAGGGGAGTACTGTAAAGAGTTAATGGGGTGGGATTTTATAGAGCAGTGACAAACATAATTCTAAAAATAGTATCCGGTCTACAGATCTACACTAAAAAGGTCTACACGCAATAGGTCGACCACTAATGGTCAACATGCATTAGGTTGACAGGGTCTAAAGGTCAACAGGTTTAAATGGTCGACATGCATATCGTTGACCACAAGTTTTTTTTCATACTTTATCATTCACGTGGACTACGACTGGGAATAGTAACCTGTGCCGAGAAGAAGTGGTAGCGCAGCCAGGCACCTTGCCGAAGCATGGCGAGCCAAGTAATACACTAATGGGGCTTTTTTGTGGCAGAAAAGTGGCAAAACACCCCCAAAAAAATTTTTTGTCGACCACTTCTATGTAGACCTCATGCATGTCGACCATTAGTGGTTGACCTGTTCACTGCAGACCTTTTAGTGTAGATCAAATAATCCACATCCCTAAAAACTTACATTTAATAAAAAATGTGTAAAGAAATATATTTAAATAGTGATGCCAAAATTGAAGAATATAATAAAATAGTCCTCTTAATACTGGCAAAAATCACAAGATAATGTATATACTGTACTTATAAACAGACGTATGTACATAGGGGGAACACAGTAGTCACATAAATAGAGTAGCTACGTATTTACCAAACTTAAAGTAAACCTAGGCCTAGCTGACAACCCTGGAGGGTTAGGGGAGGGGTGTAATACTTAAAACCCCGCCAGTGTCGGGATCCCTCAGTCAGTCATGTGACCACGGGCATCCTGGTGGTTGAAATAAACCCAACCTGCCGGAGCATATCATGGTTATTTTCCCCAATATTTTAAGTTTTATTGAAAAACAAATATTCAGTAGCTGCGCTGATAAAAGATACGGTGATTTATAATGAAATCACCATGTCCAAATATTGCTGAATACCAGCTGCATTTTCTTTAGTATCGCGGTGATACAAAAGCAAGTCCTGGTGATTTTTCCCAAAATTAGTGTTTTTAGGGGTGTTATATCTGTTATTTTTTCACTTAAAATGTATCTTTCAGAAGTATTTAAGATTCATGATGTCTGAAGAACTAACCCATACAACTTTAACTACTGTGACATCGATTGGAAAAGCAGAAAAAAAAAGAAAAAATTCAGATGAAGGACTAAGATCCTACAAATTTACTGAGAATGAGGTTGAAAAACTATTTGTCCGTCCTCCTCAAAATTCTTTTGAGAGTAAAGGAACAGTTTGAAGACAGATTGCAGATGAAGTAACTTGTGTTGGCGGATGCAGATGTACCGGTTTAGTGTACAAAAAAAAAATCAACGATTGCAAAGCAACGATAAAATTTTTAAAATCTGCTTTACATCGACACTCCAAAGGCACAGGAGGAGGTCCACCTTCTGTCTTGGCGGAGGAAAATACAGACAATAACTTCAAAAGTTGCAGAGGTTGGAGTAAAAGGAGGTATAGATACAAGCGACTTCAATTGCTTCTTTGGTAAATATTTTATATGTTTAGATTTTTTTGAATGCATTAAAAAGTTTTGAATAACTAATTTATATTTTTCTATTACATACAGTATATACACTAGCTGGGATACTCTGTGATGCCCGGGTTGAACACTGGACCCTGAGGGATACTTGCAGCCTCATTCATTTATTAAAATTTGTAATATTGTTCTCGTCTGTACTCCCATTCCATTGATATACCACAGTCAGAAAATATCGAGAGCTGCGCTGTAAATTTAGACAGGGGTTTAAATGTTATAGCCTCCAAATTGCCAGAGGTGCGGGGCTTTTTGTAAATTTGTCCTTTATTTATAAAGCTGCAAGCACAATGCAAAAATAACCTGGGATTGGATTGTAAAGGAATGCTGCTTTTTCTTAATAAATAACTGTTTACCTATTAATGAACTACTGGAATTTACTGATTATTTAAATTTAATTAATGAATGTATTTCAATTTTCAGAAGATGAACTCCAAATTTCAAAGTTCCTGAGGGTTAGTTATTTTAAAAGTTTTTATATAGCTTTAGAAAAATGCAGTAATTTTTTTTTAAACAAGATGAATACGAATATTGGGAATACATTTAAAAAAATATACTTTTTTTTTTTCCAGCTTCCGTGACTTTGGAGAATGAACAAGCGTGTGTTTTTGAGAAAGAAGACTTTGGAGTTTCAATAGACAACTATGGGCCTAATTCAGCTTGTATCGCAAAAGCAAAATCTTTCTCTAATGGGCAAAACCATGTGCACTGCAGGTAGAGCAGATGTAACATGTGCAGAGAGAGTTAGATTTGGGTAGGTTATATTGTTTCTCTGCAGGGTAAATACTGGCTGCTTTATTTGTTAAGGCCCATACAATTACACACTGGGCGTTTTGAGGTCACTTTTGGTGTGTTGAGCTGCTTTCAGCTCAAAGCCGCCCAGTGTGTATGCCCCGGCGATGAGCGCTGATGCGCGCTCCCGCTTCATCGCCGGCGGCCGCCGTTCATCTGCTGGTATCACCAGCAGATGAACGGCTCTCCATAGCGTCCTGCTATGGAAAGCCGTTCACCCCCGCTGACATCGCTAGGCAGGTGGGGAAAACGCCCAGTGTGTATGCACCTTTACACTGCAATTTAGATTTCAGTTTGAACACACCCCACCCAAATCTAACTCTCTCTGCACATGTTACATCTGCCCCACCTGCAGGGCACATGGTTTTGCCCATTAGAGAAAGATTTTGCTTTTGCGATCCATGCTGAATTAGGCTCTGTGAGTACACTTCCGATTCAAATCTAAAGGAAAACATACCTCCCAACTTTCTTCATCGGGGAAGCGGGACACTCGCGCGGCGAAGCCGCGCGCGCTCCCGAAAAGGGGGCGTGACCTACGAAAAGGGGGCGTGGGTTCGCGGGAGGACCCGCGATCGCGAGTCACGCCCCCCGTTTTCGCCACTGAGGGGGCATGCCCAGCGCTCTGTGAGCCGCTGGCATGCCTCCTCTCCCTCTGTCTGCACTGAATAGACGCTGTGCGCATGCGCACAGCGTCTATTCACCGCTGCTCTGCTAAGCAGGGCAGCGGGTGACAGAGACTCCCAACTGCTCCCCCCCACCGCGGGACACTGCGGCCCGCGGGTGGGACAGCGGGACAGTCCCCAAAAAACGGGACTGTCCCGCGAAAATCGGGACAGTTGGGAGGTATGGGAAAATACTCTCTTTAGAAAATGAAATGCAGGATAACAGAAAGAACACAGAGGACATTGCTATATGCCGGCAGTGTCATAAACCTCCTGGCTCTGCAGGCTTAGCTCCTATCAGGCACACAAAGGGTTGGTGAATTTATTGGGAGGGGTTAAAGGAATAGTCAGTGGAATTTGATTGGACGTGGCTGTAGAAGAGGGGATAGTATATAAATAGGTAGGGAAGTTTCTGGAAGGTTCTGGAAGGTTCAGTCTCTTTTGGGACGTTGGAAAGAGAAGTACCGTGTGCTCAGCCACATATACAGTTTACTTATATATTGTAATATTATATTCTCTTATCACTCTTCTTATAACTTCTATCCTATTCTGCTTTGTTTCCTCTATTCTATTTCTATCCTTTACTATCCTACTGCTATATTCCTTTCACTTTCCTGAACAGCTTCTCATAACTGTCTGGTACTATGGAGCCCCCCGCAAGGAACGCTGGCAGGCCGCAGGGTGGTTAACGTTCCCGCACGTTACCTCACGGCCCCCGGACGGGGTCCAGCGCCAGGCAGCGGGGCGGTGGACAGGTCCGGAGCAGCTCTCCCTGCGCGCGCCCGGGGGCCGGCGGCTGATGGCGTGGGCGGTGACGGTCCGTCTCTCCCCACGCGGGATCCGGCCAGAGTCTGGTAACGGGCGGCGTGGGGAGAGACGGGGCAGGAGCGGGTTGCGGGCGCTCGTGGCTGTCTGAGGTGGGCCGGCGATGAGAGGCAGGGGCCATCCCAGGGACTGGGCGGCGATCCGTGGCCTTTCAGGTTCTATGGGACAAGCCCCTGCTGCAGTGGCCTCTGGGTGCGCGTCTTGGCCGAGACGCAAGGGGACTGTTAGGGAAGGAGGCAGAGCCGGGGACAGCAGGGCCGGCACTGGTTTAGTGGTAGGTCGGAAGTGAGCAGCAGGGCGCGCTTCCAGCAGTGGATCGCGCAATGGCGCGTATGTGGGAGGGGGCGTAGCAGTTGCACCGGGCAGCACACTTAGGGCAGAAGGCCCATGGGCAGAGGTGAGCCACTCATAGGTGGAAGGGGGACGGAGGAGTCCGGGTCCATTGACTCGGACGGTGGGGTCAATGCTAGGGCCCGCAGAAGGATGAAGCGCCAGGGGCAGCAGCTCAATTTTAAGCAGCAGCATCTCTTCTAATAAGAGAGGGTCGCTAGGGGGTGACTCCGTTGTGGCATGTGCGCCCACCTCCCGTAATAGGGGGGGCTCAGCCCCCTCTTTGAGAGATGGAAGGTCGTATGCTGAGGTGGTCAGGTCTCCGGCCAGGAGGGGGACGAGGAGACAGAGGGCTCCAGAAGGTAGTCGAGCATGGGGGCGACGGTGGATGCAATGGGTGCGTCGGCTATATGCACGGCAGTAGTGGCGGCCTTGGTTCCCCTGCTTACCACCGGACCCAGTGGGGCGCTAGTGGGTGGGGACATGGATGCTGGGACGGTGTCGTCCTGATTAGTGCGGGCGTTGGAGCTGGCATTGGCCTCCGTGTTAGCTGTCGCATCTGGTCCTGGTTCGATTGCACCTCCTAGTGCCAGCAATGTTCCTGCGGGGGCGGGTGTGTTAACCTCTCTCACATCTGCAGCAGCGGTTAATCGACCTGACGAAGACGGGATGGAACGCGACAGGCTTCAGATTCAAGAGGGGGCGCGGCTGTTGAAGGACAGGCAGCTGGCGCATCAGGTGAGTCCGCGTCTGACCCTGATTGGGTCGGCTCTGCAGCGAGCGTTGCGAGTGCGTCTTCATCTGCTTCGCAGGGGTCCTCTTCCTCCGCACATGACCGAAGGCGTAGGCATAGATGGCATAGGAGAGCGCGAGATGAAACTAGTTTGTCTTCCACATCCTCTGGGTCCTCGAAATCTTCTAGGGAGCGTAGGTGAGGTTCCAGGTGTAGAGGCAGGAAGAGGCGCAGGCGTTCGTCGACGTCCAGCATGTCAGTGGAGTTGGGCCAATCCGACAAGGTGCGGTGCGCTAACACGACGGTCCTTAGGGGTCTGCGGCCCAGGGTGAAGGAACGAATTAGGAAGGGTCATTATGTGAACATTTTCGCGCTAACGGGCAAGACTAAAAAGGCGCTTGCAGCCGCTAGGAAGAAAGGGGGTGCGGCGGAGGAAGCCTACGTGTCCTATCAGAATTGGCTGCGAGGCATGTATGTCTTTGCAGCCTGTTACCCCTGGGGACGCGACCTGATGAACATATTAACGTGGTCCGTTATATGTACCTCATTCACAAGCTTTCCACCAAGGGTTCGGCATGGCGCTCCTATGATGAGGAGTTTCGCTGTAAACAGCATGGTCGAGACGTGATGGACTACGGCAAGAAAGATGTCGAACTCTACGTAGAGGTGACTAATAACGATGAGTCACCGACGAGGCGGTTCTGGCACGGCGAGCGGGGCACGGTTTCTGGAATGCGCCAGCCAAGGTGGCCACCGGCAGGGTGGGTGGCTCACGGATTGGGCATGGGAAATGCTTCCCGTTCAATAATTGGCAATGTTCGTTGGGTGCAAAATGCTAATTCCGGCATCTTTGTATTCGGTGCGGAGACCCCGCCCGATCAAAGACTGCACGCAATCGGTCGGGGGGCGGCGCAGGCCAGCAAAACCGCGGTGGCCAACTCTAAATAGGGCCCCCACTCCTGTCCGCGGGGAGGCGATGTCGGGATGGCTCAATGATTATCCCGATCGCGAGGCGGTGGAATTTCTGAAATCAGGGTTTTCAGTGAGGTTTTGCCTGCCTATCACTGGGGAAGTCAGTGCAGGTACGGGCGGAAATCTGCATTCAGCAAGGGAGTTTCCTGGTATACTACGGGAGAAAGTGATGGGCGAAGTGGCTTTGGGACGCATTGCGGGTCCCTTTGAGGATCCACCGGTCGAAGGCTTACTGCTATCACCGGTGGGCGTAGTACCCAAGAAGGCTCCGGGCAAGTTCCGGCTGATTCAGCATCTATCTTCTCCGGAGGGTTTTTCGGTGAATGATGCCATTGAGGATGGCCTCTGCAGCGTGACTTATCAGTCATTTGAGTCTGCGTTGGCGTTAGTCCGCTCTTTTGGTGCGGGTGCCCTCCTGTGCAAGCTGGATGTTGAGTTGGCTTTTTGCTTGTTGCCATTACATCCGTCGGCTTTTAAATATATGGGTTTTCGGCTGGATGACGGGTTTTATTTTGACAAGTGCTTGCCAATGGGTTGTGCCATATCCTATTTAGTTCATTTTTGCACTGGTGTTTGGAGTAATACTCGGGGGAAGAAGGGGTCGCGCATTATCTTAATGACTTCCTCCTGGCGGGTCCAACGGGGTCCTCACATTGCGCTCAGCTCTTGGAAAAAGCTGTGAGGTTGTTCCGCAGTTTTGGGGTTCCCATAGCAGAGGACAAGACAAAGGGCCCTGCGGAAGTCATTACATACCTGGGTATTGAAATAGATACCGTGGTGGGTTTATGTAGGCTTCCTCAAGAGAAAGTGGCGCGTTTGCACGACAGAGTCCTGCTGGAATTAGCCGGGGGTAAGCTTCCACTTAAGCAAGCCCAATCACTCTTGGGTTTGTTTAATTTTGCATGTCAAGTTATCCCAATGGGGCGGGTTTTTTGCAGAAAGCTTGAGAGAGCTACGGTGGGAGTGCGACATGCTCATCATTACATTCGGTAATCCAGGGAGATACGGAGGGATCTTCTGATCTGGAACATGTTTTTGGTTAGCTTTAATGGGGTTCGGATTTAGTTGTCGCCCCCTATCGCCAGCCCTGTTCTCCAGCTCTTTACCGATGCGGCCGGGTCCCCCGGGTTTGGAGCAATTTTAAATGGAGCCTGGTGTGCAGCTCCGTGGCTGAACGAATGGCTGCAGCAAGGGCTGACTGTAAATATGTTACTGCTCGAGATTTTTCCCATAATGGTTGCTCTCGAGTTACGGGCTGGGGAGCTGGAGCACAGGCAGGTGGTGTTCTGGTGTGACAACTTGGTCGTGGTACAGGCCATTAACAGGCAGCGGTCGACGTCGCTTCCCGTTATACGAGTGGTGGCGCAGATAGTATTGTGCTGCTTGCAACACAATATTGCGTTTAGCGCTCAGCATGTCCCAGGCGTGGATAACGGGATTGCGGATGCACTGTCGCGTTTTGACTAGCCGCGGTTTAGACGGCTGGCCCCAGGTGCTAACTCATGTGGTGACTCTTGCCCTCTTTATGTATGGCAGGTTATCCATCCAACATGGAGGGACTAGCCCACCGTACCTTGGCTCCGGCGACTTATGCGGCTTACCTGGCCGCTTGGGAGCAGTGGAGCAATTTTTTGATCCGCAGGGGCGCTGGAGGTAAGAGTAAGCTGTCATTACTTTTGGCTTTTGTTTGGGATTTTTATTCGTCTGGAAGGTCCAGGGCATACGTCGTTAAGCTGCTAGCGGGAATATCCTATTTCCTCTGTTTACAGGGTGAGCAGGATATTACCAAATCCTTCTTCTTGTCGCGGGTCCTAAAGGGTTGGGCGCGTGCAGCGCCTACACCTCCGGACACGCGATTGCCTGTAGATGCGCCCCTCCTTGGGCGGCTACTTCGTGCTTTGCCTCTGATTTGCACTTCTCGGTTTGAAGCGGCATTATTCAGAGGGGCCTTTTCGGTAGCATTCTATGGGGCGTTTAGGGTGGGGGAGCTGGTCGCACCCTCAAATCGGTCGGCTTCTCCTCTGACGATGTCCCATGTGGTGCTTCAAAACGATACCTTGTGGTGTCGGGTGCAGCGGTCCAAGACAGATCAGGTTGGTAGAGGACATTAGATTTCCATGGGTCGCTGCTCGGAAAGCAGGATCTGCCCTGTGGCCTTGGCAGCGGCTTATGTGGCAGAAAAAACGCAGGCGTGGCAGAAAAAACGCAGGCGTGACTGGGCGTTCTATGGGCAGGTGTGTGACGTCAAAAGCCATCCCTCCGTCGTTAAAATCATCACACACGAAGAGTAACTACAGGGCTGGTCTTGTTTTGCACAAAAAGATTTTGCAGGCGCTCTGCTGCACAGGCGTTCGCACTTCTGCAAAGCGAAAATAAACTCCCCGGTGGGCGGCGAAAATGCGTTTGCACGGCTTCTAAAAACTGCTAGCGAGCGATCAACTCGGAATGACCCCCATAGAGAGGATGCAATACTGCTCAAAAAGTTAGAATTTTGTGTAAGATTTTATTCATTAATTTTCTTACGGTCCTCTCTAATTCCACCAACCTCACGCCTTAACAAACTTTTATATTGGGCTAGTGATTTTTCAAAAACTGCATTTAGATATTTAGTAATGGAATTAATATCCAAATAATTATTTTCTGAATTTTCGTGTACATTTTCTATAATTCTTGTTTCATTGGAGAGAGTTGAAAGTCTAGAACTAGAATTTTCAATAAACTCTCCATGGCCCATGCATTCCCACACTCCATGCACACCAAATTATCTATAAATAAATTCACGGACAACTGTAATTGCGGTGAAATGGGTCAGCTTATTTATTGAGAGGGTTTAAACTATTTTATTTTTAGAACTAACTAAGGTATGGTGGTGGTATAAGAACGGCCTAGCGTAAGCAAACATTATTAACCATAACTATATGAACTTGGGCCAACTGCTCGACAGGCAAGGAAGGGCCAACTGCCACGCCTTGCAGGGACAACACTCCAAACTGATGAGGCCATCTGCCCACATCAGCATTGACATGAGGCAGCAGTTCAGCCATGCGTAAGGAGAAAGGAGGCCCACCGGGTCCGATGATGCCCTCCGTTCTGCCCCTGCTTACCATGCCCATACTCCTCCGTGACTGAACTGCTCCCCAGGGAAAATTAACCTATGCCTAACCATAACAATACCTAAGCCGTTCTGAGACCAGCCAACACAAAGGTTTGCCAACAAACCTGCGCCGCCACCATACTCTGAAGCTTATCCTACAACTTACCCCTAACCCAACCTAATCACCCCAAAGATATCCCCCAGGAATCTGGCCATACCCTCCTCCGAAAGGTGCACACCATCACCCCGGAACAGGGTGTGCTCCCTATAGGAGATGGATGCGAGATCACGCCTCCCCCAGCAGCCACAACCGCACGGCCCACCACCGCGGTCACTCTCAAACGCACCAAGTCTATGGCACCCGGTCTTTCGGCGCCCTGCCATACCAAACGCGGTACAATATCCGACCAAATTATCCTGCAGCATGGCCATTCTGCCGCCAACTCCACCAACTGACGCCTGATCTGGCATCTGAGGTCCAGTGATGACCTCGACGACAGGTCGTTGCCCCCAAGATGGACAATGAGGAACAAAGGGAAACCAAACCTCTGTACCGCTTCCTCCAACCTTTGCTGGAAAGCCTCCCAGCGCATGCCTCTCCAACCAAGCCAGCGCATCAAACCGACATCTAGGTATGTGGCGCAATACGCAAGCAATGATGAACGAGCCGCCCAATACACAAACGAGTGTCCTAGCACCCAAATAAACTGCTCGTCAACACGCTTTCCTGTAGAAGAATATAAAAATGGAATTAATAACTAGAACTTCACAAAGAACTTGAACGGAAAAACCAAACCAGCGACTGCCAAGCAACAACAACCACTAAATCGAAAGGAGGGATCTAAAAATTGACGGGACAGGACTTTAGTGGGCACGAGTCTCCTAACTTGACTTGAGGCAAAAAACGCAAACATCCAACAGCCGGTAGAAACCGTAAATAAAACTGACGGTTAAACAAAAAATTCCTCAAGACCCCCGCCTAATGGCGACGAGTGGCTACTCCTCAAGTTAGGTTGCACCAACCAGGTCAACGTCTGACGTATCTCCAAAATACCTCCACATGCCAAGTGCCCGGATCTCGTCCATGGACCAACCCGCCACGGCGGCAGCCATAGCGGCACCGATACTGAAGGAATGCGTACCATAGACATCCGGCGAAAGACCCAGGTGGAAGATACAGCGCTTCAAGACCCACCCAAATTGATAACGGGTTAACGGAGTACCGTCGGCATGAATCAGCCAAGACCCAGGAAGCGACGTAGACCCACATAAGCCGCTGCCAAGGCCACAGGGCAGATCCTGCTTTCCGAGCAGCGACCCATGGAAATCTAATGTCCTCTACCAACCTGATCTGTCTTGGACCGCTGCACCCGACACCACAAGGTATCGTTTTGAAGCACCACATGGGACGTCATCAGAGGAGAAGCCGACCGATTTGAGAGTGCGACCAGCTCCCCCACCCTAAACGCCCCATGGAATGCTACCGAAAAGGCCCCTCTGAATAATGCCGCTTCAAACCGAGAAGTGCAAATCAGAGGAAAAAGCACGAAGTAGCCGCCCAAGGAGGGGCGCATCTATAGGCAATCGCGTGTCCGGAGGTGTAGGCGCTGCACGCGCCCAACCCTTTAGGACCCGCGACAAGAAGAAGGATTTGGTAATATCCTGCTCACCCTGTAAACAGAGGAAATAATAAGAATTTACTTACCGATAATTCTATTTCTCGGAGTCCGTAGTGGATGCTGGGGTTCCTGAAAGGACCATGGGGAATAGCGGCTCCGCAGGAGACAGGGCACAAAAGTAAAGCTTTCCGATCAGGTGGTGTGCACTGGCTCCTCCCCCTATGACCCTCCTCCAAGCCAGTTAGGTACTGTGCCCGGACGAGCGTACACAAAAAGGGAGGAATTTTGAATCCCGGGTAAGACTCATACCAGCCACACCAATCACACCGTACAACTTGTGATCTAAACCCAGTTAACAGTATGATAACAGCGGAGCCTCTGAAAAGATGGCTCACAACAATAATAACCCGACTTTTGTAACTATGTACAAGTATTGCAGATAATCCGCACTTGGGATGGGCGCCCAGCATCCACTACGGACTCCGAGAAATAGAATTATCGGTAAGTAAATTCTTATTTTCTCTATCGTCCTAGTGGATGCTGGGGTTCCTGAAAGGACCATGGGGATTATACCAAAGCTCCCAAACGGGCGGGAGAGTGCGGATGACTCTGCAGCACCGAATGAGAGAACTCCAGGTCCTCCTTAGCCAGGGTATCAAATTTGTAGAATTTAGCAAACGTGTTTGCCCCTGACCAAGTAGCTGCTCGGCAAAGTTGTAAAGCCGAGACCCCTCGGGCAGCCGCCCAAGATGAGCCCACCTTCCTTGTGGAATGGGCATTTACATATTTTGGCTGTGGCAGGCCTGCCACAGAATGTGCAAGCTGAATTGTATTACACATCCAACTAGCAATAGTCTGCTTAGAAGCAAGAGCACCCAGTTTGTTGGGTGCATACAGGATAACAGCAGGTCAGTTTTCCTGACTCCAGCCGTCCTGGAACATATTTTCAGGGCCCTGACAACATCTAGCAACTTGGAGTCCTCCAAGTCCCTAGTAGGTGCAAGGCACCACAATAAGCTGGTTCAGGTGAAACACTGACACCACCTTAGGGAGAGAACTGGGGACGAGTCCGCAGCTCTGCCCTGTCCGAATGGACAAACAGATATGGGCTTTTTTGAGAAAAAAACACCAATTTGACACTCGCCTGGTCCAGGCCAGGGCCAAGAGCATGGTCACTTTTCATGTGAGATGCTTCAAATCCACAGATTTGACTGGTTTTAAACCAATGTGATTTGAGGAATCCCAGAACTACGTTGAGATCCCACAGTGCCACTGGAGGCACAAAAGGGGGTTGTATATGCAATACTCCCTTGACAAACTTCTGGACTTCAGGAACTGAAGCCAATTCTTTCTGGAAGAAAATCGACAGGGCCGAAATTTGAACCTTAATGGACCCCAATTTGAGGCCCATAGACACTCCTGTTTGCAGGAAATGCAGGAAACGACCGAGTTGAAATTTCTTTGTGGGGCCTTCCTGGCCTCACACCACGCAACATATTTTCGCCACATGTGGTGATAATGTTGTGCGGTCACCTCCTTTCTGGCTTTGACCAGGGTAGGAATGACCTCTTCCGGAATGCCTTTTTCCTTTAGGATCCGGCTTCCCACCGCCATGCCGACAAACGCAGCTGCGGTAAGTCTTGGAACAGACATGGTACTTGCTGAAGCAAGTCCCTTCTTAGCGGCAGAGGCCATAAGACCTCTGTAAGCATCTCTTGAAGTTCCGGGTACCAAGTCCTTCTTGGCCAATCCGGAGCCATGAGTATAGTTCTTACTCCTCTACGTCTTATAATTCTCAGCACCTTAGGTATGAGAAGCAGAGGAGGGAACACATACACCGACTGGTACACCCACGGTGTTACCAGAATGTCCACAGCTATTGCCTGAGGGTCTCTTGACCTGGCGCAATACCTGTCCCGTTTTTTGTTCAGACGGGACGCCATCATGTCCACCTTTGGTATTTCCCAACGGTTTACAATCATGTGGAAAAAACTTCCCGATGAAGTTTCCACTCTCCCGGGTGGAGGTCGTGCCTGCTGAGGAAGTCTGCTTCCCAGTTTCCATTCCCGGGATGAAACACTGCTGACAGTGCTATCACATGATTTTCCGCCCAGCGAAAAGTCCTTGCAGTTTTTGCCATTGCCCTCCTGCTTCTTGTGTCGCCCTGTCTGTTTACGTGGGCGACTGCCGTGATGTTTTTCCCACTGGATCAATACCGGCTGACCTTGAAGCAGAGGTCTTGCTAAGCTTAGAGCATTATAAATTTACCCTTAGCTCCAGTATATTTATGTGGAGAAAAGTCTCCAGACTTGATCACACTCCCTGGAAATTTTTTCCTTGTGTGACTGCTCCCCAGCCTCTCGGGCTGGGCTCCGTGGTCACCAGCATCCAATCCTGAATGCCGAATCTGCGGCCCTCTAGAAGATGAGCACTCTATAACCACCACAGGAGAGACACCCTTGTCCTTGGATATAGGGTTATCCGCTGATGCATCTGAAGATGCGATCCGGACCATTTGTCCAGCAGATCCCACTGAAAAGTTCTTGCGTGAAATCTGCCGAATGGAATTGCTTCGTAGGAAGCCACCATTTTTACCAGGACCCTTGTGCAATGATGCACTGTTTTTAGGAGGTTCCTGACTAGCTCGGATAACTCCCTGGCTTTCTCTTCCGGGAGAAACACCTTTTTCTGGACTGTGTCCAGAATCATCCCTAGGCACAGCAGACGTGTCGTCGGGATCAGCTGCGATTTTGGAATATTTAGAATCCACCCGTGCTGTTGTAGCAGTATCCGAGATAGTGCTACTCCGACCTCCAACTGTTCCCTGGACTATGCCCTTATCAGGAGATCGTCCAAGTAAGGGATAATTAAGACGCCTTTTCTTCGAAGAAGAATCATCATTTCGGCCATTACCTTGGTAAAGACCCGGGGTGCCGTGGACAATCCAAACGGCAGCGTCTGAAACTGATAGTGACAGTTCTGCACCACGAACCTGAGGTACCCTTAGTGAGAAGGGCAAATTTGGGACATAGAGGTCAGCATCCCTGATGTCCCGGGACACTATATAGTCCCCTTCTTCCTGGTTCGTTATCACTGTTCTGAGTGACTCCATCTTGATTTGAACCTTTGTAAGTGTTCAAAAAATTTTTTTAGAATAAGTCTCACCTAGCCTTCTGGCTTCAGTACCACAATATAGTGTGGAATAATACCCCTTTTCTTGTAGTAGGAGGGGTAATTTAATTATCACCTGCTGGGAATACAGCTTGTGAATTTTTTCCCATACTGCCTCCTTGTCGGAGGGAGACCTTGGTAAAGCAGACTTCAGGAGCCTGCGAAGGGGAAACGTCTCGACATTCCAATCTGTACCCCTGGGATACTACTTGTAGGATCCAGGGGTCCTGTACGGTCTCAGCGCCATGCTGAGAACTTGTCAGAAGCGGTGGAACGCTTCTGTTCCTGGGAATGGGCTGCCTGCTGCAGTCTTCTTCCCTTTCCTCTATCCCTGGGCAGATATTATCTTATAGGGACGAGAGGACCGAGGCTGAAAAGACGGCGTCTTTTTCTGCAGAGATGTGACTTAGGGTAAAAAACGGTGGATTTTCCAGCAGTTGCCGTGGCCACCAGGTCCGATGGACCGACCCCAAATAACTCCTCTTCCTTTATACGGCAATACACCTTTGTGCCGTTTGGAATCTGCATCACCTGACCACTGTCGTGTCCATAACATCTTCTGGCAGTTATGGACATCGCATTTACTCATGATGCCAGAGTGCAAATATCCCTCTGTGCATCTCGCATATATAGAAATGCATCCTTTAAATGCTCTATAGTCAATAAAATACTGTCCCTGTCAAGGGTATCAATATTTTTAGTCAGGGAATCCGACCAAGCCACCCCAGCTCTGCACATCCAGGCTGAGGCGATCGCTGGTCGCAGTATAACACCAGTATGTGTGTATATACTTTTTATGATATTTTCCAGCCTCCTGTCAGCTGGTCCTTGAGGACGGCCCTATCTATAGACGGTACCGCCACTTGTTTTGATAAGCGTGTGAGCGCCTTATCCACCTTAAGGGGTGTTTCCCAACGCGCCCTAACTTCTGGCGGGAAAGGGTATACCGCCCATAATTTTCTATCGGGGGGAACCCACGCATCATCACACACTTTATTTAATTTATTTGATTCAGGAAAAACTATGGTAGTTTTTTCACATCCCACATAATACCCTCTTTTGTGGTACTTGTAGTATCAGAAATATGTAACACCTCCTTCATTGCCTTTAACGTGTGGCCCTAATAAGGAATACGTTTGTTTATTCACCGTCGACACTGGATTCAGTGTCCCTGTCTGTGTCTGTGTCGACCGACTAAAGTAAACGGGCGTTTTAAAACCCCTGACGGTGTTTTTGAGACGTCTGGACCGGTACTAATTGTTTGTCGGCCGTCTCATGTCGTCAACCGACCTTGCAGCGTGTTGACATTATCACGTAATTTCCTAAATAAGCCATCCATTCCGGTGTCGACTCCCTAGAGAGTGACATCACCATTACAGGCAATTGCTCCGCCTCCTCACCAACATCGTCCTCCTATATGTCGACACACACGTACCGACACACAGCACACACACAGGGAATGCTCTGATAGAGGACAGGACCCACTAGCCCTTTGGAGAGACAGAGGGAGAGTTTGCCAGCACACACCAAAAACGCTATAATTATATAGGGACAACCTTATATAAGTGTTTTCCCTTATAGCATCTTAATATATAAGCATATCGCCAAATTAGTGCCCCCCCTCTCTGTTTTAACCCTGTTTCTGTAGTGCAGTGCAGGGGAGAGCCTGGGAGCCTTCCCTCCAGCCTTTCTGTGAGGGAAAATGGCGCTGTGTGCTGAGGAGATAGGCCCCGCCCCTTTTTCGGCGGCCTCGTCTCCCGCTCTTAACGGATTCTGGCAGGGGTGAAATATCTCCATATAGCCCCCGGAGGCTATATGTGAGGTATTTTTAGCCAAAATAGGTATTCATTTGCCTCCCAGGGCGCCCCCCTCCCAGCGCCCTGCACCCTCAGTGACTGCCGTGTGAAGTGTGCTGAGAGGAAAATGGCGCACAGCTGCAGTGCTGTGCGCTACCTTTAGAAGACTGAGGAGTCTTCTGCCGCCGATTCTGGACCTCTTCTTACTTCAGCATCTGCAAGGGGGCCGGCGGCAAGGCTCCGGTGACCATCCAGGCTGTACCTGTGATCGTCCCTCTGGAGCTAATGTCCAGTAGCCAAGAAGCCAATCCATCCTGCACGCAGGTGAGTTCACTTCTTCTCCCCTAAGTCCCTCGTTGCAGTGATCCTGTTGCCAGCAGGACTCACTGTAAAATAAAAAACCTAAGCTAAACTTTTCTAAGCAGCTCTTTAGGAGAGCCACCTAGATTGCACCCTTCTCGGCCGGGCACAAAAATCTAACTGGCTTGGAGGAGGGTCATAGGGGGAGGAGCCAGTGCACACCACCTGATCGGAAAGCTTTACTTTTGTGCCCTGTCTCCTGCGGAGCCGCTATTCCCCATGGTCCTTTCAGGAACCCCAGCATCCACTAGGACGATAGAGAAAGGATATTCCCGCTAGCAGCTTAACAACGTATGCCCTGGACCTTCCAGACGAATAAAAATCCCAAACAAAAGCCAAAAGTAATGACAGCTTACTCTTACCTCCAGCGCCCCTGCGGATCAAAAAATTGCTCCACTGCTCCCAAGCGGCAAGGTAAGCCGCATAAGTCGCCGGGGCCAAGGTACGGTGGGCTAGTCCCTCCATGTTGGATGGATAACCTGCCATACATAAGGAGGGCAAGAGTCACCACATGAGTTAGCACCTGGGGCCAGCCGTCTAAACCGCGGCCAGTCAAAACGCGACAGTGCATCCGCAATCCTGTCATCCACGCCTGGGACATGCTGAGCGCTAAACGCAATATTGTGTTGCAAGCAGCGCAATACTATCTGCGCCACCACTCGTATAACGGGAAGCGACGTCGACCGCTGCCTGTTAATGGCCTGTACCACGCCCAAGTTGTCACACCAGAACACCACCTGCCTGTGCTCCAGCTCCCCAGCCCGTAACTCGAGAGCAACCATTATGGGAAAAATCTCGAGCAGTAACATATTTACAGTCAGCCCTTGCTGCAGCCATTCGTTCAGCCACGGAGCTGCACACCAGGCTCCATTTAAAATTGCTCCAAACCCGGTGGACCCGGCCGCATCGGTAAAGAGCTGGAGAACAGGGCTGGCGATAGGGGGCGACAACCAAATCCGAACCCCATTAAAGCTAACCAAAAACATGTTCCAGATCAGAAGATCCCTCCGAATCTCCCTGGATAACCGAATGTAATGATGAGCAAGTTGCACTCCCACCGTAGCTCTCACAAGCTTTCTGCAAAAAACCCGCCCCATTGGGATAACTTGACACGCAAAATTAAACAAAGTTACTCTTCGTGTGCGTTGATTTTAACGACGGAGGGATGGCTTTTGACGTCACACACCTGCCCATCGAACGCCCAGCCACGCATGCGTTTTTCTGCCACGCCTGCGTTTTCCTAAACACTCCCTGAAAACGGTCAGGTGACACCCAGAAACGCCCACTTCATGTCAATCTTCCTGCGTTCGGCCGTGCGACAGGAATGTTCGTTAGACTCTGTGCGAACCCACGATGCTCATTGTACCTGTACGACGTGTCTGCGCATTGCGGTGCGTACGCATGAGCAGAAATGCCGATTTTTAGCCTGATCGCTGCGCTGAGAACGGCAGCTAGCGATCAACTCGGAATGACCCCCTAAATACGGTTGCCAATTCTATTTAAAATTTTGTACATACTCAAAATGCTTCAAAAAGTTTAGTCACACCTTTACAAAATATATCCGTAAAGACTCAAACAAGTCATTTTATCAATGAAGACCAGACATTGGCTCTATGCTGCAGGGAGGGCTGATAACGACGGCCCACATAGACGAAGCCAGCGCTGGAGAAACGGGGCAGCGGAGTAATCACAAATGTTAGTAATAGCTGAGGGTGATATCGGCGCAGTAGTAACCTATGGAGCCGCGATAATCACACATTAATTCAGCGCTGGCAGTTGTGAAGCTGTGAAAATCCTTTAGTACATATTGAGAAGCGATACGTACAAGGATTTTCCTCTTGATTTTCTTTTTGGGAGCTTATCTCCATTTAGTACATCTACCCCCAGGTCAAGTGAAGACTTCAGGATCTGCGTCACCCCTATTTGTTGCCATCTCTGGCTGAATCGTTGCGTAACCGGGTGGAAGAAATGACAATATATTGCTGATCTCTGGCCAGAGCACAAGCAGGACAGCGACCCATTGCTTCAGTATACCATACTTATATGGTCTTATGTTTGTAATTAGCAGAAGCATTGCTTTGTCATCCTACATTATTTATTATTAGCGCTATAGTATCGTCAGCAGCAGCGCACTTCTGCGCCATCTTGGTACCGTACCACTCCCCCACACTCTGGTGTGCTGGGTGGTGGCACCAGTTGCACTGCTCTCAGTCTGGTCCTGAGTAGTTGTCAGTATGGGGTCATTAAAATGCCAATGGGGCTAAAACCTTTTTGGTTATCTCTGACAGAAGATGGGCCAGGGTTGATAAGAGATGTGGGACGGGTATTTTGATTCTCTATTGCACTATGGACCTCAAAATATTTCTTAGAAAAAAAGTTGTTATGGCTTTGAATGAGAATACAGACAGCTATTTGTCCAGTGACGTGGCAAAGGTTTGATGGCAGCTCAGACAGAATGGTCCGTTTGCCCATTTGACAAAGCCAAACACATCTTACTGTTCATCAGGCATGTCTAGGTAGATCAGGGGTGGGGAACCTCAGGCCCGAGGGCCGTATAAGGCCCGCAGAGCCACTTGATCCGGCCCGGCCAGGCTCACCTAACCGAGGGAGATCCGGGCGCCCGCTGAGATTTTGTTACTAGTGGGCGCCTGGCTTCTTACCCTCAGCAGCAGCCGGAGGCAGGAGCTCACTCCTGAGCTCCGGCTACCGGCTCTGGCAGTGTGCATGTGTGGCTGTGCGGTGCTATGGGAGAGATGTCATGACGTCTCTCACATAGTTCTGAGGAGAGGCGGAGGGCAACGGTCTGGAAGCAGGAGCGGGTCTGGTGAGTATTGTTTTTTATTTTAATGTGTGTGTGTGTGTGTGTGTAAGCATCGCTACTAGGGGGCATATCTACTGGGGCATAACAACTGACTGGGGGTATATCTACTGGGGGCATAACTACTGACTGGGGGCATAACTACTGACTGGGGGCATAACTACTGACTGGAGGCATAACTACTGGGGGCAGGCTAATTTTTAAGTTGATAATTTTTGTATGGCCCCCGAAGGATTTTATAAATATCCAAATGGCCCTTGGTAGAAAAAAGGTTCCCCACCCCTGAGGTAGATAAAAGTGGTAGCTTCATGTTATTGCCCTTATTTATCAATGAGTGATAAATTTCACTGTGAGTGATAAATTGCACCAACCAATCAGCTCCTAACTGCCATGTTACAGACTGTGTGGTCTATTCATGAAGCAGTGAAAAGTGTGGAGAAGTGAGCCTGTGGAGAAGTTGCACATGGCAACCAATCAGCTGCTCCGTACAATTGTATAGTATGCAAATTATAAATGTTACTTCAATGCTGATTGGTTGCCATGGGAAACTTCTCCACTGGATCATTTCTCCACACTTTTCACTGCTTCATGAGTAGACCCCTGTGTTTGAAAATTTACAGTTAGGAGCTGATTGGCTGGTGCAACTTATCACTCACAGTGAAATGTATCACTCATTGATAAATAAGGGCTTATATTTGCCATGGCGAAAATAGCAAGGCCCCTGCATTAATAGATAATCAGGCAACCATGTACTTTGTGTGTGATAATATTGCTGAAGGTTTCAGATGCATTATATACACTTATACACAACCAACATGGATTTTTCTGAACCTGAGTAACTGGTCTCTATGGAGCAAATAAATGAATCTCACTACCCCTTGTAGCAATGATTACTGTATATAATGTACTGCCACCTGTAATACAGAAGCTGAAACATGCAGCAGTAACCTTTAATTACAAAAACATGATTTAAAAGTTGCCCAGTTTTATTATGTAGGAACCTGCAATGAAGCAGATACCATGTTATAGAGTAACTACAGTCATACACAGATAGAAATGACACAAAATAATATACTGTGATGTATAATATAAAATATACAGGTTTACAAGTATCACAGCACGATACAAATTACTGCTCAATTACCATCGAGCTCTCTAGCTAACACTGCAGACAGAGGGACACCTGGGAAATGAATGCATCGGATTGTGCATTTTCTCCATTTGCTGAGACCTTCTTAGGCGCTGAATGCGTTAGTTGGGATTCCAGGTGTGTTTTTTTTACCACACACATGAAGTTCACAGAGCTATAGACTCCACTTACCCCCAGGGATCTGTAAGTAAGCCAGGCAGCGTAGAGCATGGGATGTATAAATGAATAAGTAAAGCAGAGAAAAAAAAATCCTTTTAAAATGAATATGGATTGAAATCCAGTGACCCAGCGGAGTGTACCATCCTTCCATAAAGTAATACAGTACAAACCAGTACTTCACAGAGCAACAAATGCATCACTCATACACTCAAGAACAATTAACTTCTAGAGTGAAGTGATCACGGCGCAATGAGCTATCGCTTGTGATACATGAAGGATGACAGCACAGACCTAAAGAGGGGAACAAAGGGGTTGTTTTTTTTTTTTATCAAGTGTATGTTATTGGAACATTTTATTTGTGCTTGGAATTGTTTTTTTTCCCTTAACAATAGCACATTGATAATCCTGTGTTAGTCAGTAAAGCATAATCCATGTATTGGTGGATTGTAAATATTCCATACAGTACACTCTCTGACCCTATAATCTATATTACATGCTCCTGTAAATGTGTTGTATACACTCAGCAACTTTGCTAGCTAAAAATATGCTTATTAATGCAAACATCTCATCAATTAATAATTTAGTAGGAACCCAATTCATAAAAGCATACAGGCATGGTCAAGAGGTTCAGTTGTTGTTCAGACCAAACACCAGTATGGGGGTAAAGTGTATCTAAGTATTTTAGTCTGTGGAATGATTGTTGGTGTTAGACGGGATAGGCTCAGTATATCAGAAACCTGTGGATCTGTAGAATAGAGAGTGGTGCGTAAAACAAAAATCAAGTGAGTGGCAGTTCTGTGGATGAAACCTCCTAGTGACCAAGGTCTGTGGAGAATGACCAGAAGGTGGCAGTAAATGAAATAGCCATGCATTACTGCAGTGTTATGCAGAAGAACATCCCTGAACACGCATGTAGAACCTTGAAGATCACACTGGGTTCCACTTGGGACAGCTAAGAATGGGAAACTAAGGCTAAAGTGGACACCAGCTCCCCAACTTTGGGGAGATGGAGACTGGAAAACCCTTACCTGGCCTGCCAAATCTCTACGCTGCAATGTGCAGATCCAAGGGTCAGGATTTGGCATAATAAGGAACCAATGGACCCATCCTGGCTTGTGACAGTGGTTCAGGTTGCTGCTGGTGGTATAATGTAGTGGGGAATGTTTTTTTGGCACACATTTGAACTGGTTATTCTTAGGAGATATTATTATATGGCATGAGATAAGTTTTTAACTGCATTTTTGATGCTTTGGACAGGAGAGAGTATTGGCTCTCCCAACATGCACGCCTAGGAAGGTATGCAATCAGGTCATTTTTTTTTGGGGGGGGGGGGGGGGGGGGGGCTAGGCAAAAATATGGACTTTTTTGCTACTTTTAAGGAGTATTGATATTTGCCCTATTCAATAGCAGGGAGGTTTTTCGCCTATGCGAAAAATTCAGCAGGAGCGAAAAACATGTGGATTGGCAAATACACGTTTTCTCACCTGCACTGGCAAAAACACAGGACTTTTTCACCGAATGTAGGCATTTTTCACCAATGCCTTGTCACAAAAAAAAAAAAGGTGAGAAGGCATTGGAGAAAATTTCCCTGAAAAATGGGTGAAAACAGCCTCAATTGAATAAGCAGCTCTGAGATTACCAGAGCTAATTGAATACCCCCTTAGTATCTTTTTATTCTCAAGCATTGCAATCTCAGACAAACTGCACAATTCATTAGATGTTAAAGGTTGGTGGACTCCCAAGGTTAAAGCACGCTGTGCAGTCAGTGGGTGAGGTACAGTAGTTAACGTTAAATTCTAATATACAGAGCTTGCGCAGATTCAGGCCTGAACATTATTACACAATACTGAAAGAAAAGCACAGTGCTAAAACATAAATGCACCTTAGTGGTAGGGAATTTAGGTCAGATGTCCCTGTTGGTTCTTCAGGCAGTAAAAATTTGGACGTTGCTTAATAATATATTGCTTTTGAGCCGGATACTCCCCTGTAGTATGCTAGGCCGCTGATGGAATTATCCTCTCTTCAGACTAGAATGCTCTGGGATGGTTTTGGGGTATCTACTTTGGGACAACTATATGTTGGCAATGTACTGAAGACTTTTACTCAGTTCTGTACTGACAGATTCCCTATACATTATTTTATAGCTATCTACATCTCAGGTATGCCCAAGCCCAATTTATGGGTGAACCTCCTCTTATACAGGACTCCCCACTTAAACTGTTCCTTTCTTCCTTAGGTTCTCATAGAACCCTCCCTTGCCTTTATTCATTTATAATGAATGCTCACCACTTCATGGATTTACCACGCCTCAAGCTCAATTGGGAGGCTGACATTAGTCCGATGAGTTATAAGACCTAGTCCCTGGTCTTGGAAAGCCCGAAGGTATGTACGGCCTCCTTCAGATTCCAATAAACTCAGTACTTTATACTACACCAAACTTACTTAACTCTAAAAGTGTCTAAGGGCTTAACTCTAATCCCCAAGTGTCAGGATTCCCAGGGGTCCTTCTGGCACCTTCTATGGGCATGCCCACAAGTTTGAGGTTTTTGGGATAGGGTGATACAAGCAATTACCTCTACTGGTATACACCTGTCTACGCTAATGCCCAGGGTATACTCAATATTTTGGCTGAAGTTGCCTTTGACCAATATACTAGGCAATATATTGGCAAAAGTCTGCAATGCTCGGTCATGGATGGCTGTCACAGGCCCTGAGATCCAGGGCTGGGTATCATTAGTTAACACTACTGTGTCTCATGAGAAATATATGTATATTGCTTGGAAAGCGGAGTCTAAATTTGACCGCATCTGGTTTTGGTGGCAACAATCCCAATACTGTGAAGAGCTTGCTGAACCATCTACATTCCCTGCTCCACAGCCTTCATGTTGGGTGCAATGGAGTGCATTTTGTTTTTACTCAATGTCCCACCTGTGTTGTCATTTGGGGCCCTGGGCAGATACAGCTGAGCCCTCATACTGTATGTTCTTGTACACGCCAGTGCTATTACTTGTCCATTGTTGTGTTTCTATGTTTTATATATTTGCTGCTCCTCAGGAGTATTACATGATGTTA
Source organism: Pseudophryne corroboree (assembly GCF_028390025.1). Taxonomy (NCBI): domain Eukaryota; kingdom Metazoa; phylum Chordata; class Amphibia; order Anura; family Myobatrachidae; genus Pseudophryne; species Pseudophryne corroboree. The sequence goes on along the minus strand of NC_086447.1, from coordinate 50,142,382 downwards.
TGTCTTCTGTCTATAGTGAATGCTACTTGTTGCTTATTTTCCTTTTGTGAAGTTCTCCGTACTGTACTTGACCCTTTATAATGCTACGTGTACAGTACGTGCTATGTTTTATCTGAACATTTTCTGTTTTCTATATTTTTTATTTTATAATAACACAGTAAAACTTTCTCAATTTAAAATACATAAATGCAGTCTACTAAAACCCACACACTGTGGAATATAACAGAATATATCATTTACATGAATGTGTGTGTCAAAGGCTACAGTACTAATTCCTAGAAGGCAACGGACAAGATATTTCTGCTAATATTGTTCTATTAAAGTGGCCTATATACTGTAAATTACAAATAAAACCATTATTTATACTATTACCTGTTAGCTGTACATGTTTGCACATTTGAGATACTGTATCATTGTCAGAAAATTATTAATGTAATTTTTTTTTTTTACAAATACAGTAAATAAACAAATATGAATATTCTATAATGGAATGTTTTGAATATCTAACAACGGACCTTGCCTACGATGATCACTTTATCCTCCACTTCAAGTTCTTCCTCTCCTCCTCTTTCTCTGCTTTGGCTGGGGTGGGCTTGTAACTGTTTTCTGCTTCTTCTGCTGCTCCTCATCTTCTAGGGGGATGGGACCACCTGACATCTCCTCCAGTGAGCGTCAGACCACATGGGAGCCAAGGATAGCCAAGAACACCACTTGCATATTGTCCATTGCTGCTGGCACCCACCACTACACTACAGCTGGCAAGAGTATCATCGGCTGGGCTGGTGGTCATACTTGGTATTAGTAACATAGTTTATGAAGTTGAAAAAAGACAATTTGTCCATCGAGTTCAACCCATTTGTGTTCTCCTACTCCGTATTATTTTCAGGACTAGTTTTATGTTTGATAAAGTCGGCTGTTGTGTTGTATTTCCTCATTTTATTATAACTATAGCACGTGATCTATCCTCCATAACCCTGTAAATCCTTATCCATTAGGAATTTATCTAACCCATTCTTAAAGGTGCTGACCGAGTCCGCCATTACTACTCTCTCAGTCAGGAAATTCCAAACTCGTATTGTCCTTACTATGAGAAACCTTTTTGCCTCTGTGTGCAAAATCTCCTCTCCTCTAACCTAAGCGGGTGTCCGCGTGTCCTCTGTGTTGATCTAACCAAAAACAGATCCCCCACAAGCTCTGTGTTGTGTCCCCTTAAATATTTATAAATGTTGATCATGTCCCCTCTTAGTCTCCTCTTTTCCAGTGTGAACATGCCTAGCCTTGCAAGCCTTTCCTTGATGTGATGACTAATGATGTGATATGTTTGGATTTTTGGAGACAGGGCGGTATAAGAGTTGTCAATAACATCAGGGTAGATTACATTTAGTATTTACACACTGATAGGTAAAAGTTGGGGGAGCATTTAAGCATATACTGCTCTCTATTAACCCGTTGAGCACAGAACTCTGCTGTCAATGGACATTAAAGATGTGCCCTCATACATATAGACCTCAATACACCATGTGACATAAGTTAACCGGCGCTAGTGAGCCACCAGGTCCTGCGAAGCTATGATAGTGCCGACCTCTTTTTGTCTTTTTCCCCGATTATGCGTCTTAGTCTCAAATGCAATGCAAATAGGATGCTCCAGAAGAAGGCGGTAACCATATTTGTTCTAGACAGATGTAAAGCTGCTTGCTCCTACCTTTGGGCCTGATTCAGATATAGATGTTGCTGCGCCCGCTCTTGCATCTGAGTCACGAGAGTGATAATATCCAAATGGTAGTATCAGCCTTCCCCTGGTGTGCTAGCTTATGCCTGATCTGAGATGCCAACTTTCAGTGCCCATCCACGCTGTAACTCCGCCAATGGTTCTAGACACTCCACCATCGGGGCACCATCGCAGGCTGCATGGACACTTGCACCTACCCTATGGCGTGTGCAGTTTCTCATTCTGAACATGGTGTCTGTGGAAGCGGCTGTGCATTTGAGAACACAGCCCACGGTCACTGACACACCTACGACACTTCCATAACACGCCCACGACACAGGACGTTTTTGCGTTTACTTCAGGCCACCTCCCAGATGCCGCCCCATCACTGTGCTACTTGATTTCTGATCCCATCCGAGCTAAACACAACAGCACCTTTGTGCGTCATTGGGGTTTTCAGCTCGCGCAGCAGAAAATGTTCGCTGAACTACATGAACATCGGAATTCCATGCAGTTTGCCTGCACCTCCAGATCGGGTTCTTTACGTTTTAAAGAGAGAGTGACATTACAGTAGTGTTCTATGTAGTGAGGAGTGACGCTGTGGTGTCACGTGTTCCGGACCTCACTAGAACACATCTGGATAAGAAGACCATCTGCTATGAGAAAGGTTTTCTATATACCCTCTACTGTATAATAAGGATATTACTAAGGAGCTTATGGCCTGTTAAGAACTCTTCCGGCATCCTCGTTCCTTAATGTGCTAATGACTTGATCCTCTGTGACTATATTTTATAGATCAGAGCATATAATTATCAGAGGGAGACAGATTATTCGGGAGGAACCAGTCTCAGCAGCGTTATATATTCTGTTCTAAATCCCATCCTAGAAGACCCAATCTGCCTATTGTCACAGAGGCGCTAAGAATGGACTGGAGCCCAGAGTCAATCTCTGTCATGGTTAAAGAGCTCCCAGCAATTTGCATATAATATAGCGGTCTTTATACACACAATCCTATTTACCGAGCATCGCAGAGCCAGGAAATTGCTGTGGACTTTTCCCTTATAATGATATTCATCCTTTTATAAACTGAAAATAAATTGAAGAGCGGAATTTGCCAGCATATTGTTAACAAATTGACCTCTCTGAACCTCACACTAAATAGTCCCTTGGAAATGAAGAGCTGCAGGTTGTTAGCGAAGGACCTGCAGCAAATCTAGAGGAAGGTCACAGCCCAGGGTTAACCCCGTAAATCCTTTAATAACACTCTTAGCTGAGACTCCTGTCCACACAAGATAATTATGCAGCTACTCTCTGAGGAATGAAGATCCTTTCATCAATTAACAAAAGATCTTAGACTGGCTCCTTCTGATGGTGACTTGACTAATTACCCTGGCGAATGTTCAGTGTGATAGAACAAACAGCAAAAATTATGCCTCATTGATGTACAGAGAAGTGGGAGTCATTTTGTGGGGCCACTGAAGGAAAGATTCTAAAAGAATATACTGTAGCCTATTGCTCTGTGGCTTGTGATCTTAATTCATTATTATTTATTAACTGTTTCTTACATAGTGCAGCAAATTCCATCCCACATCTTAAGGACTGTGGGGGTCATTCCAACATGATCGCAGCTGTACTAAATTTAGCACAGCTACGATCATTCACACTGACATGCGGGGGGACGCCCAGCACAAGGCTATACCGCCCCGCATATCAGTTTCAGCCCCCCCGCAGAAGTGCAAAGGCATCGCACATCTTCAGGACTTTATTGTTTGACTAACCTACAAGTAAAGATGCAGTATGGTCAGAGTTCAATGAATTTATTTAGGAAAGTATTCCACATTAACCGGGATGAGTCATTCCCTGGAACGTCCTTGTTCCCTATTAGCTGAAATCAGAGCCGGCCCTAACCAATATGATGCTTAGGCAAGATTTTGTCTGGTGCTCCCTAGCACCACCGCTGGTTCTGCCTCTGACCTTGCACCTCTTTCCCAGCACCATCACCCCTCACCCATAGCAGTCATTGTACCCCCTATATTTTAAATAGGAACAGTTCGCACATTTGACGCACAGCCCAAAAAGGGGCATCTTCTTGCTGGGAAGGGGCATGGCCACACAATAGTAACCCCAATTCCAATTACGCCACACAGTAGTGCAACTTTATTCACATTTGATCATGCGATAGTGTCCATAATTCATATTACATCCCACAGTAGTATCACTTTACCTTATAAACGTTACTCCTCACAGTAGAGCCCCTTATTCACATTACATCACACTGAATTGCTCCTTATTCACATTACACCGCACCTTATTGCTCTTTATTCACATTAGACAACACAGTAGTGCCCTTTGTATATGCAACGCCACATAGTAGAGCACCTTATACACATAATGCCACATTAGTAATGCATTTATACACAATTCCACACAGTAATGCCCCGTACACATGAGACACATTAATGTCCTTATAAACATAATGCACCTTACACATTATGACAACCTTTATTAATGCCCTTTTACACATAATGTCCCTTACACATATGCTGCACATTATTAATGCCCTTATACACATAATGACACACATAGTGCCCCCTACACATTTGCTGCACATTATTAGTGCCCCTATACACATAATGACACACATACAGTAGTACCCTGTTACACATATGCCGCTCATTATTAATGCCCTTATACACATAATGACACACATAGTGGCCCTTTACACATATGTTGCACATTATTAATGCATTTTTACATGACACACATATTGCTCCTTACACATATTCCGAACACTACTGCACAACCAACCCACTCACATGCACACAGCACTTACACTTACACTAACACTGTGACCTCTGCCTCTGCTTGGATACAGATGTGTCCTCACATATCTTGCATCAATGCTAACGTCGGGCACCTTTTTTTTTAATGAAAATGCATCTTATTTGCATTGCTAATTTGCTATGTGGCTAGGGTGCACAGGCAGCTTCTGCTGATTAAACTGATATGCAGCATGCCTATATACTGTGTGAGACTGTGGCTGTATCTGCATATGAAATGCTACACACAGAATATAGGCATGCTGCATATCATTTTAATCAGCAGAAGCTGCTGATGCCCCTAGGCATATCAAATGACCTAGGCAATTGCCTAGTTTGGCTTTGCCTATGGCAGGCTCTGGCTGAAATGTAGAGCTGTACAGCCTTTATATGGTCTGAGGGCCACACTGCGAGAACTGCAGGGTAGCAATACTTAAACCCTCTATTGTCCTACAGTAGGTCTGCTCTGGTATGGGTCGTTGGGTCAACCACACTTAAGTCGACAGGCATTAGGTCGACCACTATTGGTCGACATGCAGTAGGTCAACGGGTTTGCTAGGTCGACATGAAAAGGGTCGACATGAGATTTTGTTTTGTTTTCATTTTTTTATGGTGTCGTTTTCTTTGTAGATTGACCGGGAACCCCAAATAGTGGACCACTTCGCTCGCCATGCTTCGGGCAAGGTGCCTTGCTGCGCTCGGCACAGGTTACCATTACAAATTGTAGTCCACATGGATCGTAAAGTATGACACAGTTGAATTTTTTTTAATATATTGGGAAAAACTCATGTCGACCTATCACACATCGACCTATAGACCATGTCAACCTTGCAACCCCTTCGACCTACTGCATGTCGACCAAGAGTAGTCGACCTAAGGACCGTATCCAGGTCTGCTCCCATTCACACACATAGACAACAGGATTGCCGACTGAAATAGGTTAGCTTTTATTTACAATAATAGGATCGGGATGTATGGTAGCAAAGGGACAGCCTATTTAACCAGAATATATGTGCGATTTAACAAAAATTTACATAACAAATAAAATAACATATAACCAAAAGGCTAAATGCCCTAACAAAATGTATATCATTGTCCAAAATCCAAAATCCAGCCCAACCCCTCAATGACTTAAATGGGGGAAGCAAACCGCCACCCATTTTGAGGACCAATTGAAAGATGATGGCCATCTGCCCACCCCATCCTCCTGAAACTTGAGTTGCCTTTACAACATCCAACAGAACCCCTAAAGAACATAATTGCAAAACCCTGAGAGCCTACACCAGATCATATGTAAATAAGGCCAAACCCTCTTCACTCAGTTGAACTCCATTACTCCTTAATAGATGAACGTCTCTGAACCTGATACAGGGATTTCTAACAACAAAACCTTTACTGCTAGGCAAAGCCCTCCCCAGTACCGATTACCTCTACTGTGCACCAAATCAATAGCCAGAGGGCTTTCAGCACCATGCCAGTGCAGCTGGAGGATGACCTACAACCACCCAAAATGTTTAAAGGAGGACCTACCTGCCAGCTGCAACAAATCCCACCTAATAGTAGACCTGAGGTCTAGGGAAGTGTGAGTTGTCAGGTCATTTCCCCCAAAATGAACTAATAAGGGGCACCCCTATGTGTATATTCACTGCCAGAACAGCTCTATAAAAGTAATCCACTGCTTACTCCGGCGACCAATCCACCACATCATTCTCAATTCAGGGTACATCACAAAGCCCATAGCCATTGGATCCCAAGCGGAACCAAAAATGAAGGCGTGAGCCACGACCCAGACAGACGAAGCATCCAAATTAAAGCCTGAAAAGAAAACAAACAAGACAAATTAACAAAATTAAAAACAAAACAAAAACAATCCTATCAAAATGAGCATCTGCAACAATAAAACAAAAATATAAAGAAGCAAACAATGAACAAATATGAGCATACAGTATGTGTAAAACTCCTGACGCATCCTTCCTGGTCTAGCCTCCGTACATTATGAGTGGCGGCACACAGGGTGCCTGAGAGAAGCCTGTTCCCGTGCAACTTAGCCAATGCCGGGCATCTTTTTCCCCCTGAAATGCGTTTTATTCACATCGCTATGTGAATAAGACGCACAAGCAGACTATGCTGACTAAAATGATATGCGGTATGTGTATATTCTTTGTGCGACCGCGGCTGTATCTGCATATAAAATGGTACGTTATAGTGTCAGTAGAAATCAGCATTTTGTATGCAGATACAGCTGCAGTCGCACACAGAATATAAACATGCTACAGATCATTTTAATTAATGTAATCTGAGATAACCCGAGATAACAAAAATTATCTAGTAAAATCTCTTTTCCACCTTAAACTCAGGAAATAAGAGATTTCTGCAGGCATCTTACCGACGGATGAACGAGACCAACTTGCAACACAGCAACGCCAAACAAAGGCAAGAAGTAAATCGCTTCAGCACTTACCTTGGCTGATACTCCGATCGGCGAATCTTTTCACATGGATTGCGTCACAATCACGTGATGGGAACAACAGAAACGGTGCCAAAGTAAACACATATGTCTCTGGCGACCATCAGTGCATAATCTTACAAGACATATGATTGGTTTACAACCCTGATAGTGAGTGATTATGGGATCATACCATTGGTCCCCACTTGTAGTTTCCTAGCAACTGATAAAGCTAAATATTTATCGTATATATAACCCTTTATGAGGTCTAAGAACACTGTACGCTATCTACGTGAGAAGTACCGTAAGGGTACGCAAGTTGCGTATCGATCGCTTAGCCGTGATCGAGACGCTCAGGCGTCACGTTCACTCACGGCCAAGTGATCGCAGGCAGGCAGACTATTGGCTGTTGACTTATCGTAATGATTCGCTATAGCGTAGCGGCGCTCGGGACCACGAGGAGATCACCAGCGATGCAGACGCTCACAACGTTAAACCTTTATATCTATACCTCTAACAATGAAATACACAGTAAACCTTAGTGTAGAGACAAAGTGTAAGTGCAACCTTGTGTAACCTGATTAACTACAAAGCTGCTTGAGCGTCACCGACGCTCTGTGAACACTTAACACTATGAGAAAATACACAGATACTTGTTTAGGGTCCAAAGCCTATTAAATGTATTATAACTAATATACTTGTAAAAAGGAATCACAGTACAAATGATACACTACAATATAACAGAGACTTCCTAACCAAATAACTACACTATAAATACAATACAATACAATACAATCTAATCAAGGGAAAATACGAGAGAAAGAGTAGAGAGAGAGAGAGAGAGAGAGATAGAGGTGAGAGAAATGGCTCACAGTAAGACAATATGATTACGGAGAAAACTTACGCACAAGGGGAACGATCGCATGCGCCTCGATATCCAGCTCCCGATTATCAGCAATGAGAACCGTTGAAGAGAGTGAAGTTGGATATGGTCGGCCTGCTATTTATGCCCCACACACAATACAATTCAATGGTCCATACAATCTCATTGTTCATTGGACACAGGAATTCGGCTTCGCATTATAACAAAAGGTCATAGGTTGATTCATACAGGTGGGCTGTGACTATTTCCAACTGCTCAGGTGGGAGGGAAACTGGGTTTCCCGCCGCATGGGTAATAAAGTGCAAATAAAGTAAATGTTCATAAACTTCTTATGTCCATAACTATTCGCACGAGCGATTGATCTGCTTCAAACCAACACCGGAATATATCTAATTAAATATTCTTCCGATGGATACTAAACACCACTGTATTACTCCTATCTGACCCTTCGTATCAAACAAAGAGGGATTCCTCTGTTCATGAACATTCTATATTAACCAAACTTTCAGAATCTATCAAAGGGACCATGATCTACAAAATACATTATTACTGAAAATATGTAATGATTGAGTCGCACGCTACAACCACATAAACTCTACCGTAAATACGCATACCATGCGCCTGCGGGTGCCCGCGACTGTGAGTATGCGCACGTACGGGAGAGCGTACGCATGCGCAGCACGGACCTGTGTGAGGTGCAAATATGGTAGTGTGCATAGAGATATTTTTCTGACTTTGACAGTCCACCCTTTGGCAGTCAATAATAACTGCCACTTCCTGAAAACATTTCAAAAGGAGAAAAATATATGTCAGGGGTTAATTCATTTCCATGGTTGGGTGAGGGAGGAGAGAGGAGTAGGTGTGAAGAGGGTATGACCTAGTGTGATAGCAGAAGCATGTGTGTATGAGTCCATGTTTGGGGGGTCATGTATCATCGTGCCGTACGTGTTGTAAATCAAGCTTCGAGGTATTGCGAAGTATACATTTGAATTCCTTCTTATCCCGTGGTACAGGTCTGTGGATGGGCTGTCAAACTTTACCGAGCTCTTTTCGGATTTTGAACAAGATGGGGAGCACATTTTAGTTGATGATACATGAATGGGGGAATATGTGATTGCTGATATCTGTGCCTGTATTCCCTATACTATGTGTGTCATTACCTGAGGGTTGTAGAAATGAAGAAAAGACATAATTACGGTAAATGCGGTGGTATTCTATGTCAGGTTAATGTACATCTGTCGGTTGAAGTTTTGTTCGGTATCAGTTGAAAGTCGTCTTCTTTGCGCTGTTTTGCTCATTAAGCGTGAGCAATAAGCTTTGTCAATGCCATTAGATTTACAAAAAAAATGTTGGGCTAGCGTAATTTTAAGAATTCTAGGGAAACTGGGGATCCATGGCAAAGTTCATCAAGTGTCCATATCTCAAGTGGTCAAAACTTCGTCTTTGGTCTATCCGTTGTCTGTATAGCGTCTCATCAACTTCCTCGTCCAAGGGGGTCTTGTTATCTTGGAGAAAAACCAGAAAAACAGGTGAAAGAAACGGACCGTAGAAATCGCATTTTCATCACATCATTGTTTCTATCGTTGGGTCGTAAATCAAATCCAGGTTAATTACAGTTTCCTCACTCCTCAAACTCATCATTCTGGTACTTTGTTTGCACCTCATTAAAGCCTGCCCGCATCTAAATATCAATCCAATAGATATAACGACACCTAAGATACATAGGAGAAACTTTCCAACATCCATTATGACTCCTTGAGCCCAGTCTCCTAAACCAGAGAACCAATTTCGCGGGTTCAACCATGACACCCAACCAGTCAGCTCATTACCTACAGCAGCAAGAGTGAGATTGTGTTTTCGGCGAAATTCCCACTTTAATTGGAGAATATCGTCCATCTTTTGGTCTATGACCTCTACCGGATCCTCGGTGCTATTTGTGATATACGTGCAACACTTTATGCCGTACTGTGTTGCCAATGTAACACAATATCCGCCTGTCACTGCTGTGAGGTAATTAAGAACCATTCTATGCTGTACCAGTTCTGTTTTATAAGCTTGGAGTTCTCTTCCAGTGTATCTAAACGTGTCATCATACATTTCAGTGATATTATCTAACAAATTTGCAAGCGCAGAGATGTATCTATAATTCATCACTCCTCGAGCGGTGCGAGTGAAATCTAACGCCACCAGAACCTGAATCCCGGTGGATTCATGGATCAGATCAGAGGCCGGATGCTCTAACCTTTCTGACAGTTGTCTTTTAACGAGGTGCTCGTAATGAGTGTGAGTATAAGGAGCTTGGGCACCACGGTGTATGTCTTTCATTTTATCATGAGTTACAGTCATTACTTCAGGCAATACTCTTCCAATATAACACAATCCTTCAGAGTTTGGGGCAAGCCACTTGTACGCCTTTCTCCCGCATATGAAATATGCATCATCGGGGAGAACATATGGGACGGAGAAAGACATTACCATATTACAAACCTTCCAGGTGAAATCTCCTAGCCCTAATTCTTCCATCTGCTTAATGCACGTATCAGGTTGTACGATATGTGCACAGTATCCTGGTGATACTTCTCCAACTCTAGTAATCCTATTTCCTAGGGTGTATCTATACCGGAAAGATTTTCCTCTACTGGCTATGTGGCGTACAAGCTCTGTATCTGTAGGCATTCTATCTGCTCTATGTGAAAAGGTCATGGTGTGGTTACTCCATGATACTTCCCAATTTCCCGGCTTTCTGGGATTGGAGATGTTAAAACATAATAGGGACCTATCCACGTGGTATTGGTGGAGCTTCAAACTAGAAGGGGTGGAGATATTAAACCTCCGGTCCACCGGTCTCCCACCATTTAACTCAAGTACCTCCCCTATCGTTAAAGGAAATGGTACTAGCCCTGATTTGCTATGACCCTGAGGTACTTGAGAGCATACCCAACAATCTGTTTTGTTTAATACATTACCCACTAAGGAGTGATAATCACTCAATGGATGTCGGTCCATATGGATATTAAAACTGGATTGGCATTTCTTAATGCACCCATCTTCAATGACATTGTTACAGAGCCTACAGATACAATTTTCTTCAGCTAACAATCCGTCACAATTTCTTCTATGGTCAATGCTATCGGATCGTTTTCTGATACTCGCCTTTGCTTGTTGGTTAGGTTGATCTTGGAAAACTACGCCTCCATCTTTATCATCAGAACTCATTCCAGAACCTCTATCGACCTCCATGGTACTCTCGCCGGAACAGACTGCTCTGGTCAACATCATGGTCAACAGGAAAATCCGGATCACAGTCTCTTGGGGCAAGTCCATCTTTGAGGAGGAGACGAAGAAGAATGAGAAGGAGGAAAAATACATTTGAGGGAGAGGGGATGGGAAGTGGAGAAAAAAACAATAAAAGGGAGTGGGGAGTCGACAACAGCTCTCGGTCTTCAAGGCTCAGGTGCCGCCTCAGTCCTCCTGGAACAGACACTCCAGTGATACAACCTCTACCGTCTGTTCCTTATCACGGGACTTCTCTGGATCAGCAACCTTCTTGCAGTGGGATGAATGGACCCAAGTCTCTCTCTCAGCAACCTTCAATGCCGTAGTGCTAGTCAATAAGACCTGGTATGGTCCTTCCCATCTGTCAATAAGGCAACCTGAGCGTAGAAAATTCCGTATCATTACATAATCCCCAGGTTCAATGTCATGACAATTACTATCAGGTAGATCAGGAATCACCAACTTCAGATTATCATTTTGATTCCTTAACTGTTTACTCATGTTAATCAAGTACTCTACAGTTACTTCATTGTTACATTTCAAATCATCCTGAGGGTTAATCATGACATGCGGTTGTCGACCAAATAAGATTTCAAAGGGGGACAGATTAAGAGGGGACCTGGGAGTGGTTCTGATACTGTACAATACAATGGGTAAAGCTTCTGGCCATGTCAATCCTGTCTCTGCCATCACTTTACTCAATTTATTTTTAATAGTGCTGTTCACTCTTTCGACCTTCGCACTCGCCTGTGGACGGTACGGAGTGTGCAGCTTGCTATCAATTCCCATCAACTTACACATTCCTTGAAAGACATCACCTGTAAAATGGGTACCCCTATCACTTTCGATTATTCTAGGGATACCATATCTACATACAAATTCCTGCACAATTTTCTTAGCAGTAAACATAGCGGTATTTGTAGCTGCAGGAAATGCTTCGACCCAATTTGAGAAAACATCTATACAAACAAGTACATATTTCAAATTCCGACAAGGGGGTAATTGAATGAAGTCAATTTGTATTACCTGGAAAGGGCCGCCGGCAGGTGGGATATGGGATGGTTCTGTAGGTATTGCCTTTCCAATATTCTTTCTCAAACAGGTAAGGCATGACATTGCTCTTTTACTCGCATGAGAGGAGAATCCTGGGGCGCACCAATAGGCTCTTACCAATTTGCACATCCCCTCCTTGCCTAGATGAGTCAGCCCGTGAGCTGCTTCAGCCAGACATGGAAGATATGCTCTGGGGGCCACTGGTTTACCATGTCCATCCGTCCAGAGTCCTGAGGACTCTTGGCCACATCCCTTTGCCTTCCAGACTGCCTTTTCCTGTGTGGAACACAAATTTTGCATTTCACACCACTTCTGTGTGTTAATGGTATTAAATACCATTAATTGTGTGGTGTCTGTCTGTATGGGGGTAGCAGCTGCTAACTTAGCAGCTTCGTCTGCTCGGCTGTTACCAAGTGATACCGGGTCTTGGCTATATGTGTGTGCTTTACATTTGATAACAGCCACTCTGTCGGGTTCCTGTATCGCTGTTAGAAGCCTTTTTATGTGAGCTGCATGCGCTACCGGTGTACCAGCTGCCGTCATGAAATTTCTGAGGCGCCATAGGGCTCCGAAATCATGGACTACCCCGAATGCGTATCTAGAATCGGTGTAGATATTGGCTGACTTACCCTTGGCCAATTCACATGCTCTGGTTAGGGCGACCAGTTCAGCAACCTGGGCTGAGTGAGGTGGGCCTAGCGGTTCCGCTTCTATGGTGTCTTGGTCATCTACGACTGCGTATCCAGTACACAAGTCTCCCGAGTCTGACTGTCTGTGACAACTACCGTCCATGTAGAACGTGAGTTCTGCATCTTCCAGTGGGTTGTCACTGATGTCAGGCCTTGCGGTAAAATTTTGGGTCAAATATTCCATACAATCATGTGTATCTTCCTTTGTATTAAATCCTCCTTCCCCAGCACTCTCACCTTCCACCCTTTGTGCCTGACCAGGCACACCTGGGAGATACGTTGCAGGATTTAATGCACTGCATCTCCTTATGGTGATGTTTACTGGGGCCATTAGTGCCAATTCCCATCTTGTAAACCTCGCTGATGAGACGTGTCTGGTTGGGGCAGAATTCAATAAGGCTGATACTGCATGTGGTGTATGGATTGTGAGGTTGTGGCCTAGCACGACATCTTCGCTTTTTGTTACTAGCAATGCTATTGCAGCAACGCTTCGCAAGCATGTGGGGAGGGATCGCGCTACCGTATCTAGCTGAGCGCTGTAGTATGCGACTGGTCTGCTGGCATCACCGTGCTTTTGGGTTAGTACACCTGCTGCGCAACCAGCACTTTCTGTTCCGTATAGTTCAAAGGGTTTCCCATAGTCTGGCATACCTAGCGCTGGCGCCTGCGTTAGGCACTGTTTGAGTCTCTCAAATGCTGTTTCGGATTCGCCTGTATGCAAAATCCTATCAGGTTTGTTTGAGGAGACCATTTCCTGCAAAGGTAACGCCAATATGGAAAACCCTGGGATCCAATTACGGCAATACCCACACATTCCTAAAAACGTTCTGATCTGTTGCTGGGTTTGTGGTAGAGTCATGTCTCTAATTGCTTGGATTCTATCAGCGGTCAGGTGTCTCAGTCCTTGTGTTAGACAGTGTCCCAAATATTTTACCTTAGTTTGGCATAATTGCAACTTGTCTTTGGACACCTTGTGTCCGGTGTCTGAAAGATGAAACAGGAGCTGTTTCGTATCCTTCAGAGATGCTTCCAGTGAATCTGAACACAGTAATAAATCGTCCACATACTGTATCAATACTGATCCACTGTCTGGTTGAAAAGACTGTAAACAATCATGCAAAGCCTGAGAAAATATACTTGGACTATCTATGAAACCTTGGGGCAATCGAGTCCACGTGTATTGGACTCCTCTGTATGTGAATGCAAACAAATATTGGCTGTCAGGGTGCAGAGGTACCGAAAAGAAAGCGGAGCAGAGGTCAATAACAGTGAAAAATTTGGCAGTGGGAGGGATTTGCATTAGGATGACAGCTGGATTTGGCACTACGGGGAACTGACTCTCAACTATTTTGTTAATCCCCCTTAGATCCTGCACTAGCCTGTAACCCCTCCCCCCACTCTTCTTAACAGGGAAGATGGGACTATTGGCAGTGCTGGACGTTCTTACCAGAATGCCCTGTTGTAGCAAGCGCTCTATTACTGGGTAAACTCCTAACTCCACCTCTGGCTTCAGAGGATACTGTGGGATTTTTGGAGCTATCCTACCATCTTTTACTTGTACAACTACTGGAGCTACGTTTGCCATTAATCCAGTGTCCTGTCCGTCTTTTGTCCAAAGTGACTCTGGTATCTGAGATGTCATCTCTTCTATTTGGGATGGATTCCTATTTGTCATAATGGTATGTGACATTAATTTTGATGGGGAGTCTAACATGTCTCGCACTTCCTGAGCGTGTTTCTCAGGTATGTCCAAGAATACACCTTCAGGAGTACAATAAATGACGCACCCCATTTTACACAGTAAGTCTCTTCCCAGGAGATTGGTTGGTGCCGATGCAGCCAGCAAAAAGGAATGCTTGGTATGCAAAGGCCCTATTGTAATCTCGGCTGGTTTGCTAACAGGGTAGTGCTGGACTACTCCTGTTACTCCCATGGCTGGAATTGTCCTACCAGTGGTTCTCATGCCCACTGTCGAATTTATCACTGACTTGGCCGCCCCTGTGTCTACAAGAAAGTTTAAAGTTTTACCAGCTACATTGATTGCGACCTCGGGTTCACTTTCAAGGTTGGCAATCAATTTCACTGGCTGCAGATTACAGGTATGGCCACACCCCTATTGGGTATGGTGACCTCCCTGAATCCCGCTGGCAGCAACTATTTGTGAGGGAGATAGTTGGGAACTACCAGAGGCATGCCAGTCTCTGTTTGGGGGATATCTTTTTGTTTCCCCTGTATGTGGCTCATAACTCCGTTTCTGCGGACCTTGCTCCCAATGTCGTGTGTCGTGTCGTTGTCTAGGGGGTTGGTATGTGTTTCGTGAATTCTTTACTCTACAATCTCGTGCCATGTGTCCCTGTTTGTGACAAGAATAACAAGTAACCATACTTGACTTACCCACAGGATTTGGTGATACAAACAAAGGCTGCCTTGTGGTCAGAGCCTGTATACTTACTGACATTAATTTGTCACCTTGTTGTTCCCTGTGTCTGGTGATGTTTCTGTCGTGATCAATAGCAGCCTCTCTCAAAGTAGCCACAGACAGACCTCGCCAACATGGTTGCGTGGTCTGTACCCTAGTCTTCAATGACTCTTTTAAACCATCCATCAGTACCGATACTGCTACTTCCCGATGGTTTGTGTCTGTTTTAATGTCCTCTATACCTGTGTATTTTGCCATTTCTAATAATGCTCTGTGAAAATACTCTGCAGCTGTCTCTGACTCCTTCTGTTTAATGGAGAATATCTTATTCCATTTAGCTACTGCTGGGAAATACTCTTTTAGCTGCAAGTTTATTCTTTTCACATTATCTTGGTTGTACACATCTGTAAGAGGTACATCATGACCTAGTCCGCAATCAGCTAAAAATTGAGTTGCGTCGACATTTGAGGGTAAACATGCTCTCAGCAATATCTGCCAGTCTTTATTGTTGGGCTCTACAGTGTTACCTAAGTCTCTGATGTATTTTTGACTGGCAACTAAGTCTTTTCTAGGGTCAGGAAATTCAGACACTATGGTCCTTAATTCCATTCGGGAAAATGGAGTGTACATGGCAATGTTCCTAATGGGAGTGGCTCCTGATGCGTCTGTTTTCCCATTTGGCACTGCTATTACTCTAACAGGTGTAATTCTAACAACCTCATTCTGTGTAGATTCTACAGGCTGTGGTGAAATAGTCTCAGCATAATGCATGGTGCCGTACTTACCAGTTGATACGACCTCACCTATCCCTCCGCTAGGGGCCTTTACTAATCTCGTGGGTGGAGCTGTGCCTACTGTGGTCTCTGCTATGGTGGCTGCTAGAGAGAGCGCTGAAATCGTTGCCGGTTCGTCCTCTTGATCACACTCCTGAGGAAAGTTCAAAACAGGGTACAACTTGCACGGGTTAATACTTGCATGGGTTAATGGGTTAACATTATCATTAACATTTACACAGTTACTAAGTGATTTTGTGTTACCCCTTAGTGCGTCTTTCTCCGTAATCAACTTCTCTCCTGATATATATGGTGGCGGCGGGGCCGTGGCAATTAGTTTTCTGTTAGAGCCAGATCCCGCCGCCTGAGCCAAACCTCTCTGTATCTCACCTTCCTGTTGCCACAACTGTAAATAATCATAATGCTGGATTCGTCTCTTTGTTGATTTTATGAGACATATCCTCCTCCTTAAATTTTGTAACACTTCTGAGCTGAAGCTCCCTATTCTTGGGAATTTCTCCCCGTCATGTACAGTCATTCTCTCCCATTCATCACATAAAGTTTCTGTGTGACTTCCATATTTCTCACACATTATATACCTGGCCGACCCAATTGGCCGGACCACTGAATCAACCCGAACCGAGGTTGATCGCCCCCTACCTGAACAAGTGGCCCCCATAGTTCGAAAGTGTTGCTTTATTTAGCCAACCCTTTACGAAAAACCAAATGCCAACAATAGGCTGACGGTGGCGGTTTACCGAGTACCCCACTCACTCGCCCACGCCGACCTATACGACCTGATCACACCGATATGGTGCTGGCGTACTCGACCTAGGGCCCCTGCGACCTGAACCTCTATTTACTGGAACCTGTGAGGGTTATCCGAAGAACACTTACTCTTTCCAGTAACTATTGGTTGCTGGATAGTTCCTGAGTGAGCAGCGAACTTCCCTTAAAATAAAAAAATTACACAAATCACGTTAGAGTGTACAGATAGCGTTTGTGACCCCTTTACTCTAATGGTATTAGGTCAGATTACTAACTACTGCACACACTTACGTGCGGTCCAGTCGTTCAGTACACAAACAACTAAGCTTATGTACGGAAAGACCAATGGAATCGAAACTTACGACTGCGAATTCCTTCAGCCAGAGCTTATATGGCCTATATGGGTGTTGCACCAACCCTTCTCGGTGTTGTGCCTGTGAACTGTATAGCGGACTTCCTTGTCGGCTGTACCTGGACCTCCTGGTCTGTTATGACCTCCTGGTCTTGTTACCGTATGACCTCCTGGTCTTGTTACAGTATGACCTCCTGGTCTGCTATACTCTAATGCTCAAAATTGTATATTTAACCAGAGATGCCTCCCTAGCCACCGTGCACGTCACTTACACGCATGTACCTCACGAGTACTCGACTTTTCTTGTGGTTCAACCTTTAAAAATTGTAAAAACACTCACTCATCACATGTACACTTTTGTTTCTATTTCTATTTCTGCGCAGAAATTTCCTTTAGCCCAGCTGTGTTACCAATTAGGAGCAGGATCTGTTAAACTAAATTTCAGACTTTCCAAAAAATAGACTTGCGTTATTTATCGCCTTTTGCGCTATTTACCGCTTAGCGCTAACTATCGCCTTTGCGTTAATTATCGCTTTGCGCCAAAATTCAACTTTTCGTGATTTGAGCTAAGTGGGCGTAACCGGACGCTCCGTTGCGTAATGTACGCTGCGTGCGTCGGCCTTTGGATTGCGTACGCTAGTCTTTGTTAGAGACACGTGTACGCAATGCAAAGATCCACCGTAACACAATATACTTTTATCAATGTAGACGATCCCTGATCATCTACCGCGTACCCCACTGGCTTTGCCTTATCTCCCAGGCAAACCTGTGTGTTTCTCTACACTTTTAACTATTACCTCTATTCTTAAACTATGAAATAACAGCAAGTCTCTTTTAGCACTTTTCTATCAACTATAAAATTGGCAAACAGGATAGTGATATACGAAAATGAAAAAGAAATGCAGATATATATGTGTGCGTGCGTGTGTACGCAAGACAGAAAAATACAGTTTTAAAAGACACTAACGTTTTGTTCTTACCTCCGGTTCCCGGATTCCTTCAGCACTCTTTTATCTAAGCGAAGCAGACGCTTATCCCGTCAGCACTACGAGACAACCTCCCGCCCTTTGCTGAGGGATAATGTCTGCTGATCTACCTAGTGCAGATATGTGAAGGACAGGACGAGCCGCCAATTGATAAAGCTAAATATTTATCGTATATATAACCCTTTATGAGGTCTAAGAACACTGTACGCTATCTACGTGAGAAGTACCGTAAGGGTACGCAAGTTGCGTATCGATCGCTTAGCCGTGATCGAGACGCTCAGGCGTCACGTTCACTCACGGCCAAGTGATCGCAGGCAGGCAGACTATTGGCTGTTGACTTATCGTAATGATTCGCTATAGCGTAGCGGCGCTCGGGACCACGAGGAGATCACCAGCGATGCAGACGCTCACAACGTTAAACCTTTATATCTATACCTCTAACAATGAAATACACAGTAAACCTTAGTGTAGAGACAAAGTGTAAGTGCAACCTTGTGTAACCTGATTAACTACAAAGCTGCTTGAGCGTCACCGACGCTCTGTGAACACTTAACACTATGAGAAAATACACAGATACTTGTTTAGGGTCCAAAGCCTATTAAATGTATTATAACTAATATACTTGTAAAAAGGAATCACAGTACAAATGATACACTACAATATAACAGAGACTTCCTAACCAAATAACTACACTATAAATACAATACAATACAATACAATCTAATCAAGGGAAAATACGAGAGAAAGAGTAGAGAGAGAGAGAGAGAGAGAGATAGAGGTGAGAGAAATGGCTCACAGTAAGACAATATGATTACGGAGAAAACTTACGCACAAGGGGAACGATCGCATGCGCCTCGATATCCAGCTCCCGATTATCAGCAATGAGAACCGTTGAAGAGAGTGAAGTTGGATATGGTCGGCCTGCTATTTATGCCCCACACACAATACAATTCAATGGTCCCTACAATCTCATTGTTCATTGGACACAGGAATTCGGCTTCGCATTATAACAAAAGGTCATAGGTTGATTCATACAGGTGGGCTGTGACTATTTCCAACTGCTCAGGTGGGAGGGAAACTGGGTTTCCCGCCGCATGGGTAATAAAGTGCAAATAAAGTAAATGTTCATAAACTTCTTATGTCCATAACTATTCGCACGAGCGATTGATCTGCTTCAAACCAACACCGGAATATATCTAATTAAATATTCTTCCGATGGATACTAAACACCACTGTATTACTCCTATCTGACCCTTCGTATCAAACAAAGAGGGATTCCTCTGTTCATGAACATTCTATATTAACCAAACTTTCAGAATCTATCAAAGGGACCATGATCTACAAAATACATTATTACTGAAAATATGTAATGATTGAGTCGCACGCTACAACCACATAAACTCTACCGTAAATACGCATACCATGCGCCTGCGGGTGCCCGCGACTGTGAGTATGCGCACGTACGGGAGAGCGTACGCATGCGCAGCACGGACCTGTGTGAGGTGCAAATATGGTAGTGTGCATAGAGATATTTTTCTGACTTTGACACAACCACCAGGATATAAGCTTTACGCTAGTGCATTATGGGGTTTTTCCTTCAGACAAATCAATTGATCATAAGCTGACACCTGAAATCAGTGGTATGTACTGTAACATGTTAATTATGTTTTTCTGTATGCAAAACGGACATCACATTAAGACAGTAGAATAAATGTTGATATTATTTATAATGATAATGAAGCTGTCCATTCATTTATATAATTAAGTTGAATATATAGTTTATTATGGATTGACACTAATAATGTCTTCCATTTTTATAGTGTATAACACTGTTATCTTGATAAAGACGCCGCAGAGCGTTGAAACACCTTGAAACAGTGTTTGTGAGACAACCAAAATCCATATCCCTGAACCCACTGCATATTGATACCCGGGTTACATCAGCGGATCAAACATCTATATCAGAGGTTCTCAAACTTGGTCCTCGTGGGCCCACACAGTGCATATTTTGCAGGTAACCCAGCAGGTGCACAGGTGTATTAATTACTCACTGATACATTTTAAAAGGTCCACAGGTGGAGCTAATTATTTCACTTGTGATTCTGTGAGGAGACCTGCAAAACATGCACTGTGTGAGCCCACGAGGACCAAGTTTGAGAACCTCTGATCTATATGATATGTGGTTGCCTTGACCAATTTTTTATGATTTTTATCATAACAATAAATAGTTTTGGTTCTTAACATGTTTTTTTGGTTCTATACATATGGGATGAGAG
Source organism: Pseudophryne corroboree (assembly GCF_028390025.1). Lineage (NCBI taxonomy): Eukaryota > Metazoa > Chordata > Amphibia > Anura > Myobatrachidae > Pseudophryne > Pseudophryne corroboree. The sequence goes on along the minus strand of NC_086447.1, from coordinate 50,121,934 downwards.
ACATCAGACCCCATTAAAACATCCAGGGAGGACCCATTAGAAGTTCAAAGAAACCTTTATGTGCTTCACATCCATTTGCTACAAGCAAGAATACATGTAAGAATTCGTCAGTGTGAACATTCATCACCACTTCTGAGTGTCACCATAGAGGAAAGAGGAGCTTGGAATTGAATTGGGACTATCCACGCATTCCTCCTTTTCCCAACACCTACTGAAGAGACTGAGTTTCCATACAGTTGTACACTATATTTTGTTTGTTCTTTTTTTCATATGCGACTATCATCGGTCAACACACTATTTTTACTACACCGAGGATCATCGCAGTTGTTGGAAAATTTGAAGCGCAAGTGAGATTGTACCTTTTTTTCTGTTGCATTTGTTATTATAGGTTTGGTGACCTGTTGTGTATCATCTTGTGCTGCTTCATTGTGCAGTGCAATAAGAGGAATTGTTTAAAAAAAAAAATAATTTTATTTATATAGCGCTTTTTCTCCAATAGGACTCAAGGCGCTTAACAGATACATTGCATAATATAGTACAGAAAATAATGAAGTACATTTTCATAAAATACAGAAGCATGAAGATACTAAAAGGACACTATGGAAATGCTGAGTAAACAGGAAAGTCTTGAGTCTGCATTTGAAGGATTCTATAGTTGGGGCCTCTCGCACTGTGCGGGGAAGTGAGTTCCATAGAGTCAAAGCCACATGAATAAAAGCTCGACCCCCAGATGAATTACGGTAGATTCTAGGTACTGCTAAAAGTCCTTCATCTACAGATCGCAGTAATCGAGTGGGGCAGTATGTAGTCAGAAGCTGCTTCAGGTACCTTGGGCCCTGGTCATGTAATGCTTTGAAACTCAGTAAGCCAATCTTGAAGATGATTCGCCATGTTACAGGCAGCCAGTGAAGGGATTAGAGGATGGGTGTTATGTGGCTAGAACGGGGCTGGTTGGGTAACAGCCTGGCAGCTGTGTTTTGCACCAGCTGTAAGTGGTGCAATTCTTTTGCTGGGAGACCAAGGTAGAGGGCATTACAGTAGTCTAAACGAGATGATACAAATGCATGGATGACTTTTGGCAGATCATCTGAGGGAATTAAGTGCTTGATTCTGGCTATGTTCCTCAGGTGAAAGAATGAGCATTTGATTGTGGCTGATATCTGATGTTTAAGTGTCAAGACACCATCCAGGACAACGCCAAGATTCCGCAATTTTTCTATGATTGAAGGTTAACTATGAAAATAGAACTAAAAAAAAGAATTTAAAATTGTAAACCTCATTTTATCGAGCCATTGTGCCTTATAAAATACACCAATGTAGACCTCTGCTTTGATACACTGGCAAGTATGGAAACACTGGGTAATTGGGTATTTTAGTGAAATGATATATGTAGAATATTTCATGTTGATGTGTAGCCGACAGTCATTGTGTCTGCAGTCCCCGCTGCCTCCTTAATATGTGTGGGCTTACAATGCATCACTGTCTATTTATGCAAAGAACTTGTGGGATCCAGAAAACAGCCCCGGCCATAAAACAAGGAAATTCATTTTGCAGACTTGCTGCATAAAGATTTAAAATTATGTAAATCAAATGCACAGAGAACAATTGTCACTTCAAAGACCTTGCAAGTCACCTCCAGCAATTTACACCCTCCGTGTCAATCGATAGAAAGAATGATGGAAAAGCAGAACAGGCGGATTAATGCTGAACATACATAGTCCACGTTACAATGACACGCTGTAAGCCATCTAGTTATTTAGCGGCACAGTCATCAATCCCTCCTGTTCTCATTGCCATCTAGTAACAGGTTTCTGTTCGCTGAGAGTGCAAGCCGCAGTCTAATGTATGTATAGTAATGGAAGTCACATTCCCAAATCACTATGTCATGTAATCGTTGACAAAATTAACAGCAGAAATATATTTAAAAAGACATTGTTTAGAAGCTGGAACAATTTTGCGTAAGGTATGGGGAATAGATGTGCATGCAGAAATTATAGAAAATAAATATATGCAGCAGATTGTTTTCTACATGACACCGTATTAGTAACATCACAATTGGTTCACTGGAAAGTGAACGGTTAAAAGGAACACATGGCTGTAATTGGTGCCTTCCAAATTCAATTGTTGTATTGTAGTGCATTTTATCTATTGCTACTGCACCCATGGTGCTAAAAACAAGGCAAAAACATCCTAAAACGGTAAGATTTGAGGGATTGTGTTTATTTTATAAAATCATGGTGTAACCCAGTGGGTGCCAAACTCCACCACGTGGTAAGTTCAGTGTGTGGAGATCACAGGCTCTACAGTATAAAAAATATTAATGCCAAGCAATACTTTGCAGCATTCAACAAAGTAGCAGTTTATAAAAAAAAAAACCCCCTAAGAATTAGAAAATGATTAGGATTTGATACATACAGTACTCATCAGCAAAAGCTGCAATGTACTGTATGTGTGGTACTAACATTTACATATGTTCTAAAATTCCTGTTAATGGAACCAGAGCTAAATGAAACATCGGGAATAGGCGACAGCCTTGTTTCGTACTGTAGTATATTGTTTCTCGAGTGTAGTATGGTATGCTGGCGGCCGGGCTCCCGGCGACTAGCATACCGGCACCGTAATCCCGACCGCCGGCATACAGACAGCATGGCGAGCGCAAATGATCCCCTTGCGGGCTCGCTGTGCTCATCACGCTGTGGGCACGGTGGCGCGCAACGCTATTTATTCTCCCTGCACAGGGGTCGTGGACCCCCAAGAGGGAGAAAAAGTGTCGGTATGCTGACTGTTGGGATTCTGGCGCCGGTATACTGTGCGCCGGGATCCCGTCAGTCGGCAACCTGAAGACCACCCTTGTTTCTCATGTACTATTAGTTCCATTCATGGAAAGTGGCAGAAGTACAAATATAAGTAAAAGAGAAGATATATGCCTCCCAGCTCTCACCTCACGTGTAACATTCCTCACATAGGGGCAGATGTATTAATAACCTGGAGAAGGCATAAGGAAGTGATAAACCAGTGATAAGTGCAAGGTGATAAAGGCACAAGCCAATCAGCCCCTGTTAATTTGCATATTGGAGCTGATTGGCTGGTGCGTTTATCACCTTGCACTTATCACTGGTTTATCACTTTCTTATGCCTTCTCCAGGTTAATACATCTGCCCCATAATTACAGAAGAAATGGCTCTACCATCTGCAGCGACTATGGTGGACATTATGTTTGTTGAATTTACACTAAAACCTTTCTGAGGAACTCAACCATCAGTTAATAGAAAAAAAGAAAGGGAAGGATTTGGGGTCACAGCTAGATGGCGCCCTGTGACATTGCTCAACACTGGCTAAGGCACTCCCAGGACAACATTACTATTATACTGTATTTATATGGCGCCAAACAAGTAATCTCGCAAGAGCAGGGACTTCTTTCCTCATGTGCCTTTCCTTTTCTTACTTATACTATCTTATACTCCATACTCCCTTTGATGGCACCTAACCCGGGGTTTTCTATACCTGTCCTATATTGTCTTGAACTGTAAGTGCTATTTGCTTGTTTGCTCATTTGATTATGTACTGTGTAATGGGCGCTGCAAATATCCTCTGAGTGTCCTCTCATTTTTAAATGAATGTTTGCAATGTTTTTTTTCCAGGTTTTTTTTTTTTTTTTTTAAAGCTACCAGAAAAGTTGGAAAGATTAAAAAAAGCAATACTGCATAGCCGGCTGAAAATTCCGAAAACTCAGATCCAGAAGGAGGACCCAGTGTCATCCAAAACCTGTATTTCACTGAGAAGGAAGGAAAATTAAATACTTGTCCAAGGTGTGATCGAAAAATTTTGATCAAGTACTGGGGTCACGAGCATCGCGCCAAAAAAAATCCAATTTGGCAAACAATTGCCGACAAATGTGAAATAGTCGTACAATAGATAATTGTAAGAAACGTTTTAATGACTGTAAATGTAGTACCAAGAAAAAAATAAAATGGAGAAAATTGCTAAACGTGCCAAAGGAACTGGTGGAGGCCCAGAGCTCAAAATCAACTACAAAGCATGGGAATGCAGAATGTGTGTGCCCACCTAACTCCAGCCTCAGTGGGGGGCACTAAAGATTCAATAGACACGTCGGACACATCAACATTTGCAGGTATCTTAATAGGGAATAATGCAAGTGATGTAATGATGGCCACTGTTTCACATTAGCCGATAGAATAGCCATCGAATAATTGTTAAAAGAATTGACTACTAAAAGAGGTTATTTTAATTAATAGGCAATGAGAATTCTAGTGGATCTGTGTGATTGCAGGGTTTTATGTTAGACATTAGGTAGAGGTTTGGTACAGTGTAAGAATTATCAATCTTTATGCCTTGTTTTCAAAATTATGGTTCTCATGAAGATGCTTTTGGGTGTCAGATCTTTTTTGGGAAAAAAAGGGATTGTTATAACATTTAAATTAATAGACCTGCTACCTGAAGAGCCACTTTCTTAAAAATCCCTATAGGATGCTGATCAAACACTCATTTTGTTGTTCATAATCAGAATCAGTTTTATTAGCCAGGTGTACTCACGTACACTAGGAATTCTTTGTGGTACAATGCATCGCCAAGCAGCAACATGAAGGGGGAATACATAGCATAAGAAGGGGGAAAAACGTAGCATACATTACACACATTACACGTATGAGTTCTTACTGCACATTGCAACTGTACAATAGACTCAACATATTAGACATATTATACATGTTAGACTAAAAACAAGGCTGCTTGGCAGAGCAGCACCGAGGCAGCCATCCGCGGCGCCAACTAGAACTCAAACAATGCACATAATACAGAAGATTTAAGTATTACATCAAAAGATAAACCACACAGACAATAAAAACAGAAAGCATAATGCAGGATTGGTGTAGGCATTTTGGGTAATAACCTCCAGGGGTTGTGTATTCCACCCTCACAAGGTACCAGGTGCGGCAGCCATCTTAGGCGCACTGCGTAGGATTACCCAGGGTGGAATAGTCCACCCCTAGAAGAGAACACAAAATGGGGAGTTTGCAGAGTCCTTAAGTTCAGAGTAGGGTTCCACTAAAACCACCAGGTCCATGTATTTTTCATCCCATCCACAAGCGCACCAGATAAGGCAGCCATGTTGGGCGCACTACGAAGGTTACACTGTGGGAGATGAGCCATACAAGGGCCAAATGCATGTATGGGAAAACTGTTCCCAATGGCTAATAAAGCCACTAGAAGTTTATCGTTACCACCAGTGTTGGCAGAGGAAGAGTCTTTACAGAGGAAAGTTTACAGTATGCATCAGATACTGAAATATATTGTGAAGGTTTTACTCAGTGTTAACTACATGGAGACCAAGGGGTTAATTCAAACCTGATCGTAGCAGCAAATTTGTTAGCAGCTGGGCAAAACCATGGGGGTCATTCCGAGTTGTTCGATCGCTAGCTACTTTTAACAGCCGTGCAAACGCATAGTCGCCGCCCACGGGGGAGTGGATTTTCGCTTTGCAAGTGTGCCAACGCGTGTGCAGCAGAGCGGGACGAAAAAGTTTTTTGCAGTTTCAGAGTAGCTCTGGATTTACTCAGCCCTTGCGGTCCCGGAATTGACGTCAGACACCCGCCCTGCAAACGCTTGGACACGCCTGCGTTTTTCCAAACACTCCCAGAAAACGGTCAGTTGCCACCCACAAACGGCCTCTTCCTGTCAATCTCCTTGTGACCGGCTGTGCGAATGGATTCTTCGTTAAATCCATTACCAGCAATGATCCGCTTTGTACCCGTACGACGCGCGTGCGCATTGCGGTGCATACGCATGCGCAGTAGTAACCTGTTCGATGCGCTGTGAAAAACAGCAGCGAGCAATCAACTTGGAATGACCCCCCACGTGCACTGCAGGGGGTGGGGGGGGGGGGGGGCAGGCAGATATAACATGTGCAGAGTAAACCAAAAGGTTGTAATAGATGTTTATGAAGTGCAAATGCTTCATCTCAGTAAAGACATACAGCACGCTAGGACTTTCTCCTCCTGTAAGACATTTGTCGCCTGGCAGTTGGTGTCTGTTTGTTGCAATTGAGGTCCACATTCCACATGTCTTACAAATAGCGGAGTCGCAGGCTTTCCCACAACTCCCTGTATTTATATAAATAAACTTGAGGAAAGACTATGTAGGGCATCTTGTGTGCCTCAACAGCATAAACTCACCGGTCTGGGCATATGGCATGTCAGTCTGTGGCTCACTTCAGGCTGTCAGGTTTTTTGGGGGAGGAACGCTGTGGATGTCTTGGTTTAAGTTGATTGGTTGGTGTAGAGTCAGGGGTGGCACAGCTAGGGATATAGGATTTGAGCCTAGAAGTTTCTGTCTCTTTCCAGTCTTTTCGTTGGAAGGATAAGTACGGTGCTTCTGTTGAAGTGTTCTCTTGAATTCTCTTTTTATACTTTCTATACTTTCCGATTTCATTCTTCTCTTCATTCTTTTCTACTCTTTTCTCTATTCTTCTGCTTTCTCTATCTTACATTGATATGTCTGCTAGGCCTAGGCGCAATGCGGGATTGCCAGTGCGCTTGGCAGACCCGGACCAGATGTATCAGGCTAGCGTTCATGGTCAGGGTAGGCCTGAGGCTCTTGCAGTTAGGAGAGGCGCGGGTGTTCGGGGACGGGCTCACCCTCCGAGTCGCATCGCGATCAAGGCCCCTTCTAGGTCTCCCGCGAGGGCCTCGCTGCTGCGATTAGCTGCGGCCGAGCCGGCAGGATGCACTCTGGGGTGTCCGGGAGGCTTTCCGGTACTGACGCCTCCCGGTCGTCCAGGGAAGTTAAACGCTCACGGCTGCAGTGTCAGACTCCGGTCCCGGTGCTGGGTCTCTTCCTGAGGCGGGACGTGGGCGCTCCCGCTCCAGAGGCGCTCGGCACCTTCGCGTCTCTGCGGGTGGACGGTCCGCGCAGTTTAGGAGTGGCAGGTCACAGTCCGGCAGGGTCGGGTGTCCCCCGAAGCAGACGGTGTGGCATCAGGTGGTCGCAGGCGGACGGTCAGGCCTCCACTGCTAATGGACGCGATTAGGGGTGCGCTGGATGGAGCACTGTGATCAGGTACTGGGGGTGTGTCATGCTCTGCGGTTAGTGTGCTTGCTGAGCTGGGTTCATTGGATTTGCAAGGGAGGTCTTGCGCGTTGTCTGGCGGCAGACTTGGCGGCGTAGTGGAGGCTGGAACTGCTGTTAGGGGATCTCACAGTCTTTATGGCAGGAGTAGCGTCCATGCTGCGGCGAGCGATGCTAATGCCAGGGAGAGGAAGAGAATGAGACGTATGAACGTGCGGGTGATTTCCTCCGGGGTGGATTATTCTACAGCTGCAGACAGTGATGGCTTGGCAAGGTCATTGCTTCCCACTGGGGGCGCGCATACCTCTCTTCGTGTCCCGAGGTCTTATGCGGTAGTGCGCAGCGTGACGGTAAGGGTAACCGCTCCTGCTTTCGATACATCTGTTTTGTCTACAATTTGCGCGGCTGTTGTGTCGGCAGTAGCCCCCCTGTTAACCACCGTTCCAGGTGGGCAGGGCACAGACACCGGTTTATTGGCTGCTAATGGCACTTGCACCTATTTTGGCCGCGATAGGAGTGCCTAAGGTGCAGGGGCAGGTATCCAGTTCGGATGTGGCGCATGCTGTCGTGAACAGGGACAATGTTTCTTTTGTTTCTCCAGCTGCAGAGACGGTGGACGTCATGGAAAGAGTGTCAGCTTCGGGAACTCGTCAGGGTGGAGCTGTCGTAGCTGAACAAGCTGGTGAGTCTTCTTCGGATCCTGACTGGTCCAAAGATAGTGTGGGTAGCCCTGGTAGTGGAGTGGACTCTAGTACCCGGTCTTCCTCCTCGAGTGAGGGTCGAGATAAGGGTAAGGGCTCCAGCAAGCGACGTAGGAAGAGATGTAGACGTCGGGGGACTGACTCTTCCCTGGCTTCCACATGGCGGGGTGTGCAGGGTCAAGAGGCAAAGGCGGTGTTCGGATAGGTATTCCAGCTCTAATTCTTCCCTGGTGTCGGTAGAATCGGACACGGTCCACTGTGCTAACACGGCTGTAATGCGTGGGTTGAGGCCCCGGGCGCAGATCCGTAAAAACTAGTGATGATAGAAAGGCGTTGTTCGTGGCTAGAAAGAAAGGCCAGAGTAGTGAAGATTCTTTTAGTTCTTATCAGAATTGGGTGTGGTGTATGCGGATTTTTGCGGCCTGTTACTTAGAGTCACAGCCTGATGAATACATGAATTTGGTTCGCTACCAATTCTTGATTCATCTGCTGTTCACCAAGTATATGGGATATGCTTGGCGGTGTTACGATGAATACTTTCAGAGAAAACCGTACGATCGTGATGTTTACAATTTTGGTAAGAAGGATGAGGAGTTATACGTTGAGGTTACTCAGGCTGCTGGCGGAACGGTAGAAGGATGTGGCGCGAAAGGCTGGGTGAAACAATCTGGTCCTCGGCACTTTGCCTTTAATAATGGCCAATGTGAGTTGGGAAGGTGTCGTTTTCGGTACTCCTGTATTAGGTGCGGAGGGGGCCATGCAATAAAGGACTGCAGCAAACTGGCTGCTGGGGGATTTGCCACACCGGCGACTTGGCAAAGCCGCAGTCCAGCGGCCCCTATTGTTGGATGGGGCTCCCAGCCCGATTAAGTTGCCAGTGCTTTTGCCCTGGTTGCAGAGATATCCGCGTCAAGCTGATGTGGAGTTTCTGCGTACTGAGTTTGCGGACGGCTTCACGTTGCCTATTGCGGGGTTAATTCGCCGTGGTCACGTGGGAAACTTGTGTTCCGCACCCGACTTTTCGGATGTTTTAAAACAAAAGGTCTCAGCAGAGGTTGATTTAGGACAGATGGTGGGCCCTTTTCTGGAGGCCCCTATTCTAGATTTAGTGCTTTCTCCAGTGGGGGTGGTGCCAAAAAAGGTTACCGGCAAGTTTAGGCTCATTCAGTATCTTTCTTGTTCTGTGGGTGCATCAGTGAACGATGCCATTCCTGATGAGCATTGTCGGGTGGTTTACTCATCTTTTGACTCAGCTTTGGAGATCGTCAGACCGTTCGGTCGTGGGGCTCTTATGTGCAAGTTGGATGTTGAATCGGCTTTTCGTCTTCGACCCTTACATCCGTCGGCCTTTCGGTTTATGGGTTTTCAATTAGACGACAGGTTCTATGTCGACAGATGCCTGCCCATAGGTTACTCAATTTCTTGTGCGTATTTTCAGCGGTTCAGTACCTTCTTGCATTGGTGTTTGCAAGAGGCCACTGGGGAACGGAGGATTATGCACTATTTGGATGATTTTCTGCTTGTACGTCCCCCGAATTCAGATTGTTGATTTTGCTTGACAAGTCCCAGACATTGTTTGAGTTTTTTGGAGTTTCAATAGCAGCGGATAAGACCGAAGGTCCTACGGAGTCCTTGGTGTATTTGGGTATTTAAATCGATACTCAGGCAGGTTTGTGCAGGCTTCCTGACGATAAATTTTGGCGTCTTCATGATGGCATTTTGTTTGAGCTTGTGGCAGGCAAACTCACTCTTAAGCAGGCGCAATCTCTCTTGGGCCTGTTTCATTTTGCTTGCAGGGTGATCCCTATGGGCAGAGTGTTCTGTAGGAAATTGGAAAGGGCAACTGTTGGAATTAGGAGGCCGCACCATTTCTTGCATTTATCTCTTGAAATTTGCAGGGATCTGCGCATTTGGGATGCCTTTCTTTTCCAGTTTAATGGGGTGTGTTTATGGCAGGAGAATGCCATTCTCAATACCGTATTAGAGCTCTTTACGGATGCGACGGGTGCCTGCAGTTTTCGTGCTTATTTCGCAGGTAGATGGTGTGTGGCGCGTTGGCCGGACGATTGGATGAGCAACCATGATAGGAATAATTTTGAGTAACAGCATATTCCCTATCATGGTTGCTTTGGAATTATGGTGTCATTGCCTGCGAAATAGGGAGGTTGTTTTTGGTGCGACAATTTGGGAGTGGTTTTTGCCATTAATAGACAGAAATCTACCTCCCTACCGGTCCTGAGGGTCATTGCGCAAATCGTATTGACATGCTTGGTGAACATCATCACATTGCGAGTCAAGCATGTACTGGGAGCGCGTATCAACATTGCTGATGCCCTTTCCTGTTTTGATTGGGAATGTTTTAAACGGTTGGCTCCTTCTGCACGTCCATTGGGTGATGAGTGTCCTGATTATGTGTGGCAGGTTAACCATCAGGACTGGAGGACCTAGCTCACAGGTCCTTGGCTCCTGCGACGTTTGCGGCCTATTTGGCATCGTGGGAGCGTTGGAACCGTTTCCTGCCGGAGAGGGGCCATAGTGGTAAGAACTTTCATGACTTGATTTTCTCATATTTCATAATTTTTGTGTCTTCGTGGGGAGAGGGACTTTACGAAGTCCTTTTTCCTTCCGAGGTTTTTAAAAGGAGGTTTTTAAAAGGATGGGCAAGAGCGGTCCCACCTTTGCCTGACAGAAGGCGGGCGATCAGTGGTTCCTTGTTGAGACGAATTTTAGAGTAGCTGAGGAAAATTTGTTCTTCAGGCTACGAAGTTTGTCTCTTCAAAATGGCCTTTGTGATGACTTACCATGGAGCGTTCAGGGTGGGTGAGCTGGTGTCGGTTTCTCGAACAACAGCTTCGCCCATGGTGGCAAGCCATGTCGTCGTATGTCCCGACAGTTTGTGGTGCAACATACAGTGCTCTAAGACTGACATAGGTTGGCAGTGGGTCCAGATGGGTCATAGCAGCGAGCGCCGCATTTGTCCGGTGGTCGTGGCTGAGGCATAATTGGGCTTGCGGCCTCATTAGCCTAATGCGTGGCTTATTCACAGTGACGGTTCCCCGTTGACTAGTTATCAATTCCGGTGAATTTTGAAACATTGTATATTGCACCTGGGTCTTTCACCGTTCGACTATGGGGCTCACTCTTTCCGCATCAGTGCTGCTTCAGCTGCCACTGTGGCGGCTTGGTCCGAGGTCAATATCTGGGCACTAGGTAGGTGGAGGTCTGGTGCAGTCAGGTGCTACATCAGGCCTTTTCCTGGCAGTGCGCCCCTTTGAGGAGTAGCCCGTCGCAAGCGCCTTTTGCGATTGCGGGGGCCTTGAGGAACTTTTTGTTTTACAGTTGGTTTTAATTATGGTTTCTGCCAGCTGACTGATATTTTGTATTTTTTGCCTCAAGTCAAATTGGGCGACCCACATCCCCCCCCCCCCCCCCCCCCCTTCCACGATTAGGGTCTTTTTTTTTTTTTTTTTTTTTTTGAGAAAACGTTTTATTGATTATATATGCATATAAACAAGAAAGTAGATCATTGCAAACAGTAAAATGGCATGCATGACAGTAATATAATGGTACAGCATGGAGGGGAGCGTACAACAGGTGGGACGATTGGGGGGGTATCAAACAAGCCTCCATACCGACTAGCTACATAAACTGTTACAATTAACATTTACAGTAAAAGGGGGAAGAAGGTGAAACAAAGTGTAGCGTGGAGGAGGGTATAGGGTAAAGAGGAAAGAGCAGAAGAGGGAGAGGGTTATGGAGAACTGGGAAAAGGGAGTGAGGTCGGTCCGTCAGAGCCAAGTATAAAAGTAGATTGTGGCATGAATAGTATAGGTTAGATAAGTGAGCATTAGATAGTTACTTATTTAAATAGTTGTCAATGGTGGTTCAGCATTAAAGTAAAGGGTCCAAGGTGTCCATGTTTCGATAAAGGACACCGCAGAATCTCGGAGAGTGGCAGTTATTCGCTCCAGCCTATATGTAAACCAGATTGCATTTATAGTAGCGGTCAAAGTAGGGGGGGTAGTGGACTTCCAATTAGCCGCTATTTGACATTTAGCCGTATTTAATATATGTTTGATTAAGGCACGATGGTGTCATGGAGTGTCAGGAATGGGACGGGAGAGCAGCGAATAGAGGGGCGAATCAGGGACGGTTACATGTGTAACATCCAACACCAATTTATGAAGTAGTCTCCAATATTGTCGGATCGATGGACAGGACCACCAAACATGCAGCAGGGTCCCGCGGCATCCGCATAATCTCCAGCATTCACCTGAGGACGTGGGATAGATGGTTTGTAGTCTAGAGGGAACTAGGTACCAGCGGTAGTATAGTTTGTATGAATTCTCAGCAATTCGGACTGAGATAGAATTTTTGGTGATTTCTTGTCTAATCTCCTCCCAATCTTCAATAGTTAAAGTCTCACCCACCTCTTTCTCCCAGGCCAATTCGTGACTCTCCTTAGGTAGGATATTGTGCGACAATAACACTCGGTAAATGCGAGAGAGCAGTCCCTTCGTCGAATGAGAACCGCGACACCAGATCTCCAGGGGGGTGGCTATAATAGGGTGGATGGGTTTAGAGATGGTTCCATAGAAGTGTCTAATTTGCAAAAACTGATAGAAGACTGAGTGGGGGAGCGAGAAGCGGGATTGTAAATCCGCGAAAGATGGAAATGAGGAAAGAGGGGCGATGTCTTGTAGTGAGAGGATATTGTGCGCAGTCCAATGGTAAAATGCAGAATGATTGTTACCTGGTGGAAATTGGGTATTGTTCCACAAAGGAGTTAAGTAAGGGTTGTTAGAACGGAGTTGATAGAAGCGGGTACAAAAATCCCATATCGACAAAGAGAAGCGCTCTGTCGGCAAAAGAAGAGAAGAGTTCGGGCGGGAACGGGGTGGGCACCATAGCAGTGTTGAGGGTGAGAACATCTGCAGAGCCTGCGCCTCCAGATAGGTCCACGTTCTCTGTGCCGGGGGTGAATGCCAGAGAACACAAGAGGCTAGATGTGTGGCCCGATAGTAGCGGAGAAGGTCTGGTACACCAAGACCGCCCTCTGAGCGGTGTTGTTGAAGTAGCCGCATTTTGACTCTCGGTTTTTTCCCAGCCCAGATAAAGTTAGATATATCTCGTTGAAGATTCTTCAGTATCTTAACGGAGATGTGAATAGGCAGGGTTTGCCATAAGTATAACAAACGTGGTAAAAGGTTCATCTTGACTGCCGCGATGCGGCCAAACCAAGAAATGAACAGCTTATTCCATGCGATAAGATCAGATTTCATTGAAGATATTAAACGTGGGAAGTTGGCAGAGTACAACGATGAATAAGATTTGGTTAGGTAGATACCTAGATATTTGAGTTTAGTACTCTGCCATTTAAAAGAATGAGAGGAGCGTAAAAGGCTAAGATCACGTGGGGCAATATGTAGGTCCAGAACTTCTGTTTTGTCGGCATTAAGTCTATAGTTCGAGAGGGAGCTATATGTTTGAATCTCCTCAAATAGATGTTTTAGGGAGGTGTGTGGGTTGGTCAGGGTCAAAATGACATCATCTGCGTATAATGCTATTTTATATTCATGGTTATCAACCATGAAACCTGAGATGTTGGAATTCAATCGGATTTTTGCAGCTAGCGGTTCCATTACTAGAGCAAAAAGTAGGGGGGAGAGTGGACATCCCTGTCGGGTGCCATTTCTAATAGGTAGTGGATGGGAGGATAAACCATTAACCAGGATAGATGCTGAGGGATTACAGTAGAGAGAGGTTATGGCATTATAAAATGGACCATGTATTCCTGTTGTCTGAAGGGCTTGTTGTATAAAGGGCCAGGCTACTCTATCAAAGGCCTTTTCCGCATCAAGAGCCACCACCAGAGTCGGGAGCGAGTCCCGATGGGAGAGGTGTATGAGATCGATAAGGCGTCGTGTATTGTCTGCTGCCTGGCGGTTGGGGATGAAACCAACTTGGTCCGGATGTATTAACGTGGGGAGGTAGGGGGCGAGCCGGTTTGCAAGGATTTTGGCGAAGAGCTTCAGATCTGTGTTTAACAATGAGATGGGCCTATAGTTTTTCATTTCCAGTGGGTCTCGATCAGGTTTGGCAATAACTATAATATTGGCTCTGGTGGTGGCTGCATCGAGGGATCTCCCTTCCATCAATGAATTGAAAAGTGAATGTAACATAGGGAGGAGGGCTTGGGAGAATTTCTTAAAATAAATGGCAGTGTACCCATCCGGACCAGGGGCGGAAGATCGACGGAGTTGCTTAATTGTCGTAAGGATCTCCTCGTGTGTGATAGGAGCGTTGAGTGTCTTAAGGTCTGTTATAGAGAGTGTCGGCAACTGGCAAGAGGAGAGATATTGTTGGATAGCTGTAACATGGTGCGGGGCGGTAGAGACCTCAGAGGGAAGGTTATAGAGCGAAGTATAATAATCTTGGAAATGAGCAGCCATCAGTTTAGGGTCACAGGTTGTGGATCCATCAGGGCACCTTAGAGCCAGTATTCGATTAAGCGTGCGTTTCGCACGCAACCGACGGGCCAACAAGGTATCTGCCTTATTCGATTTTTCGTAAAATTTCTGACGGATCCACAGGAGTGATCTGATCGTTTTCTTAGTGAGGATTTGGGACAATTGCCCTTTTAGGGCGAGTATCTTTAGGTATAGTTTGCGTTTGGGGGAGCGTTGATGGCGGAGGGTCAATGAAGCTAGGTCAGACTCTAAGTCCGCAATTCGCTTAGATTCCAGCTTTCTCTGGGTAGATGTGAGGCTAATGAGGAGACCTCGCAGTGTTACCTTATGTGCTTCCCATAGAATTGCCGGTGAGATGTCAGGGGAGATGTTATCAGCGAGAAAGTGTTGGATCGCGGTCTCAATTTGGGATACATTAGAGGATTTCAAGAGCAGGGATTCATTAAGGCGCCATTTGCGAGAAGTCGGAAGTTTATAAGGGGCAGTGAGTTCAAGTAGTATCGCGTAGTGGTCAGACCAAGTGGTCGGGATTATTTGGGCACCTAGGAGGGTTTGAGTGGAGTCCCTATCTACAAAAATGTAGTCAATCCGGGTATATATGTCGTGTTGTGGAGAGTAATGTGTGTAGCCTTTGGCTGACGGGTATAGTGTTTTCCAGCTATCATATAAATTGTGAGCTGTGATGCATGTCTGAAGGAGTTTAGATAGTTTTATATGAGGAGAAGGCCCTGCACATGGTCGGGATCTGTCAATATGGGGGTTTAACGTGGCATTGCAATCACCGGCCACTATAACCCATGGATTCGAAAATTTAGAGAGGTAGTCAGAAAACGTCTTGAAGAAGGAACCCCGCTGCATGTTTGGGGCGTAGACCGACGCCAAAGTGATAGGGGATTGATTAAGAGAGCCGGAGAGGATCACAAATCTGCCATGGTCATCGAGGACTGTGTCTTGAACGACCAGGGGGAGGTCGCGATGGATCAAGATGGCAGTGCCCCTGCGTTTAGCTGACATTGTGGAATAAAATGTTTGAGTATAGTGTTTGGAGCTTAAAGAAGGGTGTGGGGCCTTAAAGTGGGTCTCCTGTAGGAATATGATATCCGCTCTTTGTCGAGCAAAAAAGTGAAATGCCATGGAGCGCTTGGTTGGGGAATTAAGGCCATTGACGTTAATAGACAACACTTTCAGAGTCATGGAGGGCGAAAAACAGTATAGCTCAGTAGGTAGATTGGCTCTTGACGTGGCCGACCGGGGGATAGAAAAGAGGGAAGGAGAGGACAGAGGAAACAGGTGGAGGGGGTCGTGGGTATGAACTTAAGGGATAGACCCTTTCCTAAGAATGGGTTGGGTCTAGGAGTGAAGGGGCGGTTGCCAGGTGGGCAGCCGCTTCGGTGTGGGGGGTAGCGCCAAAAATAGAGGATAACAAGGAAAAAGAGAAACATGCTGACGTAGAGGGTGGAGTATACATTCTGCAGGCCAGGGTAAGGGGTATGGGAAGATCAGATCAAGGAGTTCAGAGAAGCAAGAAAAATAGAGAAGGCATTGCAGACAACATCCACGTTAATAATAATAACAGTACATCAGGGTATGAACATAGTCAAGGTATCTTAAATAATATCAATTGGTTTCACAACATTGTCTAGATGAATCAGCGGTAAATGGCAGAAACGATAGTAACCCAAACAGTCACGTCTAAATTAAAGGCCAAGGTATTCCCCCAGGATTGAGCGGCAGATTAGCCTTACCAATTCAAGGCACGAGACCAACACAAAGGAGAGGGAACACCAAGGACTGACGCGCAGGAGGTCCAAACAACAAAAAGGACCGTCAAGTCACCAATGTCGACAATGTATGAGGGGGAGGGAGAAACTATTTTGGTATATCAAACACAGTAATAGCATATGTAATATTAGCTAACTCTCCCATAGGGAAGGCAAAAGTAAGCGAGTGTCTATCGTAGACTATGGGAACCAGTGGTAGTATGTAGGAAATCTAGCATTTGGATTTGGTTTCGTTAGCAGAAAACAATATCGTTCCCTGGTGTGGAGTGGCCCATTAGCCGATCCACCGCAGGGCATGCAGCCAACCCAGTGGTAAGTTCACTGGGAAGCACCATGTAAAATTCCAAAATAACATATAGACCACCAGGCCAGAAGAATTAGATATATAAAACAATGTACCATACTGATAACATGAAAAGGGTGGAGTCAGTCTGCAAGGACCACTCCAGTAACTGATCTGAAGAGGGCCTTTCGACCTCTCATTTAGTCGACCATTCGGGAGTAGGTGCCACGGGCCTTTTGGGAGAGGCGGTAGTGAGCTGGTTCCGGATCTCATCAGGAAGGGACTCAAAGATGCCAAGAGACCTGAGGAGGTCGTAGCCTTGGGCGGGTGTTTTGATCGAGTGGTGAGTGCCATCCTTCGAAACATGTAGTTGGAACGGGAAACCCCACTTGTACTTGATAGAGTTATCTCGAAGGGCTTTGGTGATGGCGGTAAGGTCTCTGCATTTTCGAAGTGTAGGGGGGGCTAGGTCTTGAAATATTTGTAGTTGGGCTCCGGAGTAGATAACTGATTGATGTTCCCGGGCTGCCATCATGAATTTCTCTTTGGTTTTATAATAATGGAATCGTATGATGACATCCCTCGGGGGCTGGGTGGGTGGAGGGCGTGGACGTAGTGCTCTATCAAGAAGAAGGAGATCTGAAGAGACCTCGGGAATCATAGTCAGCAACAAGCCTTCTAGGAAACTGGGGAGGCCCTCTGCAGAGACACTCTCTGGAATATTACGGATTCGGATGTTATTCCGGCGATTCCGGTTGTCCATAGCTTCTAAGTGGTCTTCCTGTTGGGCCAACTCTGCGCGAATCTCCGACAGTTCTTGTTCGACTACCACCTGGTATTGGCAGACCTCATCCACTTTGCGTTCCAGGGAGTCTGTGCGGGTGCCAAGGTCAGCGAGTTCAGTCCTGAATTCAGCTATGACCGACCTCATTTCCGTCTGAATGGTCTTAGTGACAATGGCCATTATATCTTGGGTCGTGAGGTTTGTCTTTGGCGACGGAGTGTCATCAGCATCCGACATGGGGTCTACAGTGGGGGAGTTGCGAGGAGTAACGCCTGCCTTTTCCCACGCCCGGAGGATACTGGGCTTAGGTAGTGCAGGGGTTTTGCGATTCCTCTGCGACATAGTGGAATGAGTGAGGTATATGGGTAGTATCTGAAATTTATCGGCTCAGCAGTGTAGAAGGCACAGATATATAATAGGGTGTCGCCTTCTCCCTTGGACCCTATAAGATGTATCAAGATGAGCCCCTTAGCACCATTTGGCTGCAGAATGATTTAGCATAAAATAGGCATTGTGTTCCTCGCACCGGTGAGGACGAGTTAAGTAGTAATTAGATGCGGTTCGGGTCTGCGATATCGTGCAGACACGGTATCATCCAAATAAGCCCCCCCTGAGAGCCGGGCGGTGGGGTCGAGCACATCAGTCCGGCCACGGACCAGCCAGCGACCAGCAACAGTGCAGCAGAGTCAGGTATCCGCCCCCGTGCTCCACGATATCTCAGTAGTGATGGGGATGGAAATTTACACAACCGCGATCAGGGGAGGGCAGGGAGGGAGCAGGATCATAGCCTGGCGCCTCGGAGGTAGGCACCCCTGTCGGTGCGGTCACGGGTCCCCGCTCGTCTGACAGCGGGTATTGGAGGCCGTGGCAGGTCACCTCTACCCGGGTGGAGCTCGCGTCAGGCACCTGGGGGCTAATGGAAATCGGCCAGAGTGGTCCCGGGGGCCCAGGGACGCCGCAGCAAGCGGCAGCGAAGCCCGGCCGGGGAGTCAGTGCAGGGGCCGGTGATCAGAGAGAAGGCAGGATCTCACCCAGTCCGCGTCCCCCAGAGGATGATCTTTCAATCACTGCTCCCCCTGAGTGACACTTAGGTCCTGTGTCTGCAGCTCTGGTCTCCAATAGGTAGAGGTCAGCAACCAGGGGGCCCTCCACTGGATGCAGGAGTGTGCAGTGGGTCCAAGTACTCCACCTGCAGCTACCAGGATCACGACAGGCAGCAGACAGGCATATCTAGGATTTGTCTTGTGGATCCAAGATGGCCGCCGCAGCTCACAGGAGACGATCCCCTCACAGTTGTACTCTGCCCTGGAGTCTCCCCCTGGCAGGAGTCCCAGCCGATGGAGCCCTCAAGGGGTCAGGGATAGTGTTAGGCGGTGGAGGGATGTCGGGGGAATATCCACGGCCCCTCTGTGCGCGATCGCGCGGCGCCCGCCTCCCGGAGCTCAGGAAGCGGGTAAGCGCCGCACTCTAGTCCCCGGATCCTCGGCGCGCCTAGGCCGCAACCCGGACAAGCAGTCCCCCGGCTCCGCGATCGTCAGCGGCCAGCACAGGAGGTGTCCAGGTATAGTGGGGAAGCACGGGGGGTGATATGTATGGCTGTGAGTACCTGTAGGGGTTTTTTAAACAGGGTTGGAGACAGAGCCCTGTTCCGATGCGTCCTCTCCCTATTACCGCTAGGCCACGCCCCCCAATTAGGGTCTTTTCACTTCCCATTTTTGCATGTTCTGTCAAACTTATTAATGTATTTCTTACACCATTCTTTTACAGGATGGTGGTTAGAGCCACAAATAATTTGGGTGGTTGGACACTCATTTGTTTATTGGCTTTTGGTGTCTCCAGTGGTCACCGATGTTAGGAACTTCCAACTTAAGCGATGGCTGGGCCGTAGGGGCCTCAGGTGGGAAGGTTTTCGTGAATTGTTAGTGTCCTCGGCGTCCTGGTTTGGTTTTCCCTGGTTTCTGATTGTTCATTTGGGAGGCAACGATTTGGTGGTGAGATCGGGCCTTGATGTCAGGTGCGAAATTAGAAGGCACATGTTGCAGTTGATGACCGATTGACCCTTTTGTACTGTCATCTGTTCAGATATCGTGCCACAGAGGGTTTAGCATGGTGTTATTAGCCCGGGAGCGATTGATCTGGTTAGAAGGAGCGTTAACTCGGTGGTTGGTAGAGCAGTCCTGCAACAGGGTGGTTTAGTAGTGTCGCATAGTGGAATTTCCTTTCGCGATCAGAGAATGTACTGGTCCGATGGTGTTCATCTGTCGGAGGAGGGTTTGTTTGTGTTTTTTGGGGATATTATTAGAGTGCTGAGGTCCTGTTAAAGTTTGTTTTAGGTGGTGGTGGCAGGTTTGGAGGAACCTGGCAGTTGGCCGATTCAGAACGGTTAGTTAACCTTTGATTTATTAGGCTTATTTCCTTATGGTTTTTGATTAGAAGTTTGTTATACAGTATGTGCTTAGTGTTTTGAGCTATGGGCATCACCGGACCAGGTGGGCCCATATGCTATTGTTGTGTATTCTCATATGTGGCTCTTGGGGCTGATGGCCCAATTTTTATCACTGTAGGGGTTGAGTGTTAGCTCTGCCCTTACGAGTAGTGGCAGGAGGTCGACCCCTGGCAGATGGCCCGTGGTTGGATTGGATTCTGGATGTTAGGGATGGTGGCAGAAGGCCGATCCTTGAACATCTGGGCAGAAGGCCTTTCAACATATATTTTGTTTATTATTTATATTTATGTGTTTTATGTTTTATTTTATGTGATATTTTCATTATGTTATTTATCTTCGTGAAAGTTCTAACCGTTCTTCTCCCCACCACCTTAGTTAGAGAGGGATTTCTTGCATCTGAGTTTAGTTTTAATAGGCCTTCCTCTCAAATAAAAATACGACCCCTTTCATGCCATATTTCTGTTATCAGCATCCTTATCTATTTAGATAAGTGAGTGTGAGTGATGTGCGGATGCATCTGACCGTGTGACTTTTAAACTATCCGGGGCGGGGACTTGTTACGTAGGAATAAGGGGGGTAATTCCAAGTTGATCGCAGCAGGAAATTTTTTAGCAGTTGGGCAAAACCATGTGCACTGCAAGGGAGGCAGATATAACATGTGCAGAGAGAGATAGATTTGGGTGTGGTGAGTTCAATCTGCAATCTAAATTGCAGTGTAAAAATAAAGCAGCCAGTATTTACCCTGCACAGAAACAAAATAACCCACCCAAATCTAACTCTCTCTGCAAATGTTATATCTGCCCCCCCTGCAGTGCACATGGTTTTGCCCAACTGCTAAAAAATATCCAGCTGCGATCAACTTGGAATTACCCCCAAGATGACAACTTCTACTTCTTTTTCCAATGTGTCTCAACCGAGTAATTCCCTATGTGATAAATTTAGGCACCCTGGTCTCATTTAATAATAGTGTAAAGTAGGAACATTAGGGGTTGATTTCCCTATATATTGTTGAATTGTGACTATGCAACGTCTCAATCGCAACTACAAGTATGTGCCACAAGAGTTTTAAGGATTTTCCGTGCAGATGCAGTAGCAAAAAAATCGTTCAACTCTGCGATTCAGAATCAGGCCGTATGTACCTATTGTCTCTGAGACGTTTGTGGAACATATTGCTGATACACACTGAGGACTGACTAAATCTGCAAAGCCACCTGGGGCTAAGAATTATCTCCGCTACATATATTACAGGCAATGCCAGTGTAGCATCTATTAGTTTAAACCCTGCAATAATAATATTAGCTTTATTGTACCATATATCTTTCTCTCGTTGTCCTGAGGATTTCAGATCACCATGTATCAATACCCTGAAACTGCCGTCTCCGTGAGAAGGACTGATGTACCAATCTTACTCGTGTAAATGCATTATATTTCAAGATGCCACAATACAGAGGTTGACTCAGTTGTGCCACTGTGGTGTTTGCCCATATGGGTGTAAATATTTCTTAGGTTTATTATATATTTTTTATAGTTATATAGACGGGAAGAGGATTTGCATTGATAGACAGTACACATGGCTCTATATGCTTGCATTGAGTTACAAAGTCAGCCAGTTTCTCTAGAAAACCAGGGTCATTCTTACACAGGCTGTGTATTGCGATCAATTTTAGTCCACAAAACAATCGCAACTGAGATCCTTATTAATAGATATTTTGGTGCCTTTTTCTGCTTCGCTGATCCTCTGTATAAGAGTATTTTTCTGTAATTATACACTTACTCAGTTACACAGGCCTCTTGGGCATCCAGTGTAAATAAATCTTGGCTCTTATAACACAAAACCGAGGGGACGTAAAAAGGCATACAGTACGTTACAATTACCAACAGCAACAACTTAACAAATATCTAATAAGCAGAAGGTGATTTTATACAGCTATTAATGTCACAGTTCTAGTCCATTAGCATTTATATCACTTTTAAGGGACCTACACATTTGGACGATGAACGATATGAACAATGAACAATTTTTCAGTAACGATTTTTTTTGAAGACACAACGATTTGTATGAACTACTTGACATTGCAAACATCTATATCGTCCAAATTGGTTTGCAATGATAAATGATGATAGAAGAACGACCGCGGGGACGCACATCGTTCATCGTCGGTGCCTCCACACTGAACGGTATATTGTTCAATTTTTAACAATATCTTTTATAGCTTTCAAAAATGTTGTCTAGTGTGTAGGGCCCTTAACATGACATCTACTGGCAGATTAGGAAGATATTTCACAAGACAAACCTAAACCAATGCATAATCTTTTTCACGTGAGTCAGGCTACAGCCAAGGTACGACCCCCCCCATAGAGATGCTGGTTCATGCCCTGTGTTGGGAGGTGTTCTCCCAGCAGCTTGAGATAGTTACCCACAACCTGACGCTGCTGGCAGAGGAGCTACATGGGATCAACATCCCCTTAGAATAGAAGGTGCTGGCATTTTCCTACAACTCAGAGGAACCAGACTGCCACTGCTCTCCCTGTCTCCTCTCAGCTCACTCATCTCAAGCCGACTTTTTTTAAAGTCGGATTGAGATGGTCAGGAACGGCTAAATCCGACGTAATTGAATAGGTCCTGTCGGATCCATTCCTGTCCGGGCGCGCGGACGGAGACGCTCTCCATTCAAGTGAATGGAGTGCGTCTACACTGCGGGAGCGCGTGCCCAGGCGGACAGTGATGCTCTCTGCGCTAGTCACAGATGGAGCCACGAGTAGTGTGGCTCCATCAGTAGTTGTTTTAAAAACAATTAAAAAAAATGCTTTGAATAAAGTAAAAAAGTTGACCAAAAATAATAAAACTCACTTTATTACCTTGCAATACTCGCACTCCAGCACCTTCATGATGGCTTCAGAGGTCTCGGGAATTATCTGGCCCAAAGCTTGTGCGGAAATGTGGGTCCCAAACTTATGATCTTCAAATGACCTCCCTGTAGCAAGGAACCTAAGGGTAGCAATTAACCTCTCTTCAGGAGGGATAGCCCTCCGCAGGTTCGTATTCTGCCCTTGGATGAACGGAGTCACCAAACGCAGCAACTCCTTGAAGGTGTCATCACTCATACGCAGGTAGTTGCGATAATCATCCGAATTGTTCTCACATAATTCCATCAGCAATGACACATGGGAGCCACTATCTCTCTACTGCAGCCATTCCTTAGTCCAGCAAGACCTCCACTGCTTGGCTCTCTTCTTCCTCTCAGCTCTCACCTTCACCACACAATAGGCTAGCAGAAGTCTAGAGCGATTAGAATCCATCACCACAAGCTGGATACAAAACAGGAGCAATACATATAATAATTTTTTGTTCTAAGTAAATTTACATGTATATATTTATTGCTGCACCATGTTGGGGTACAGAAACCAACAAAAGTTATTGATTAATGCAGTACTTGATACAGTGGGGCAAAAAAGTATTTGGACAGCCACCGGTTGTGCAAGTCGACCCACTTAAAAAGATGAGAGAGGTCTGTAATTTTCATCATAGGTACACTTCAACTGTGAGAGACAGAATATGGGGGAAAAAACAGGAAATCACATTGTATGATTTTTAAACAATTTACTTGTATATTCTTGTGGAAAATATATATTTGGACACCTACCAAGCAGCAAGATATCTGGCTCTCACAGACCTGTTACTTTTTCTTTAAGAAGCTCTTCTATCCTCCACTCGTTACCTGTATTAATGGCACCTGTTTGAACTGGTTATCTGTATAA
This sequence comes from Pseudophryne corroboree, assembly GCF_028390025.1. NCBI lineage: Eukaryota > Metazoa > Chordata > Amphibia > Anura > Myobatrachidae > Pseudophryne > Pseudophryne corroboree. Next base: position 50,098,627 of record NC_086447.1, on the reverse strand, counting down.
AAGACACCTGTCCACACCCTCAAACAGACTGCTACCTCTCCACCATGGCCAAGACCAGAGAGCTGTCTAAGGACACCAGGGACAAAATTGTAGAGCTGCACAAGGCTAGGATGAGCTACTCGACAATAGGCAAGCAGCTTGGTAATAAGAGATCAACTGTTGGTCAATTATTAAAAAATGGAACAAATACAAGACCACTCTCAACCTGGGGCTCCATTCAAGATCTCACCTCGTGGGGTATCAATGATCTTGAGAACGGTGAGGAATCAGCTCAGAACTACACGTGGGGACCTGGTAAATGACCTCAAGAGATCTGGGACCACAGTCACAAAGGTTACCATTAGTAACACACTACATCGTCATGGATTGAAATCCTGCAGCACCGGAAAGGTCCCCCTGCTTAAGCCAGCACATGTCCAGGCCCGTCTATAGTTTGCCAGTGACCATCTGGGTGATCCAGAGGAGGATTGGGAGAATGTAATGTGGTCAGATGAGAGCAAAATCGAGCTTTTTGGTATAAACTCCTCTCGCCGTGTTTCGAGGGAGAAGAATGATGAATGGCATCCCAAGAACACAATACCCTCTGTGAAGCATGGGGGTGGAGACATCATGCTTTGGGACTGCTTTTCTGCAAAGAGGACAGGACGACTGATCCGTATTAAGGAGAGGATGAATGTGGCCATGTATCGTGAGATTTTGGGCGAAAACCTCCTTCCCTCAGTAAGAGAATTGAAGATGGAACGTGGTTGGGTGTTCCAGCATGACAATGACCCCAAACACACCGCCCGGGAAACTAAGGAGTGGCTCCGTAAGAAGCATTTCACGGTCCTGGGGTGGCCTAGCCAGTCTCCAGACCTCAACCCAATAGAAAATCTGTAGAGGGAGTTGAATGTCCGTGTTGCCCGGCGACAGCCCCAAAACATGACAGATCTAAAGAAGATCTGCATGGAAGAGTGGGCCAAAATACCTGCTACAGTGTGTGCAAACCTGGTCAAGAACTACAGGAAACGTTTTTAATTGCCAACCAAGGTTATATTTCAAAGTATTGAGTTCAACTTTTTGATTATCCAAATATTTATTTTCCGCAAGAATATACAAATAAATTGTTTAAAATGTGATTTCCTGGGTTGTTTTTTTTTAGATTCACAGTTGAAGTGTACCTATGATGGAAATTACAGACCTCTCTCATCTTTTTAAGTGGGTCAACTTGCACAATCGGTGGCTGTCCAAATACTTTTTTTGCCCCACTCTATAGATAGAAATATTAATAAGAATACAAGCCCATCAACAGAAGAAATCCTAGAATTACATTTAAAAAAAATTGGAACATGCTTTGGGGAAAGAAAGCCGTATTTGGTGGGAAGTAGCAACATTAGAGCAGAAAAAATGACACCTAAAGGTTTAAGGACTGCAAAGACTTCATCCAGTAATAATGACGGTAAAGAATGCCGAGAAAGATGGGATAAAATGCTGGAAGACTGCTCATTTTCCCTGATGTCTCTAATTGTACAAGAAAGACAAAAAGATCTAACAAATCGCATAGAAGAGTAAATTGCCGAACTGACTACGACTATACAACTGTATATGAAGCAAGAAAGCTAATTGAATTTGGAAAGGGAATTGGAAATTAAAATTGTAAAGAAAGAGAAGGAAATAATACTCAGAAAAAAGAAAAAGTATCTAAGGGTAAAATGGAACAAAAAGAGGATACAGAAGATGGAAGAATTCTCATTACAAACCACCAAGAGAGAGAATAACAAATTACTAATCGTATATCTAATCATACAGGAAGGATAAGGAGTGATATAACACCTTGTGACTGTGAGGAGAAAGATCAATTTAAATATAAACCACAAAAGAGGCAAAAATACACACAAAGATATACGGGTATATTGAATTCAAGTCGGATCCGACAAAGCACTCACTATTCAATGCATGGCCAAATCCGACAGAATTTGGCCGTTCTCGACAAGTCGGAATGATATTGTCGGAAACGGGGCCAAAAACTGTAGAATTTGCCCGCGTTGCCGATTGAAGCACGCGGATCGTGGCTATTCCGCCAATCTACATGCTTTCTGACAAGTCGGAATTCCCAACATGTTGGAAAAATTAAAGGACCATTGAATATGTCGTAACCCCTTCCCAACCTAAAATAGTCAGAAACTGCCATCTTTCCAACAAGACAGTTTCCGACTACAATTGAATATTCCCGATAATAGAAAAGTATTGAGGTGTAATGAAGACATCTAACGGTGGATCTAATAGAGGGAGATACGAGAAGGAAAGATTTTCAACCCTGAATTAAGAGAGATAATAGATAAACAAATGGGAACATAGAGAAAATGGTACCAAGAATCCAGACAGAGAAGGGGGTAATCGGTGACTACACGGAACAGGTTCAGAATATTGAATGAGGAGAATTTTTTAGACAGGAGTTGGAGGAAGAGAATTACGTAATAAAACATACACAGAAAAAGAAAAAATTAGGTACTAAAACATACACAGAAAAAGAAAAAAGGAAAGGGAGGGCAGGAAATACAAAGAAAAGGTACAGAACTGGATAAAACAAACACAGATGCAACAGAAATAAAATTATACAATGGTTTGACAAACGAGGACGAGTGTATTTTAAAGAAGGGTCTAAAGTTCGTCCCTAACAATAGACTTAATAAATTCGAAACCTATGTGGACCTGCAGAAATTCATAAGAAAAGTGTCATTAAAAAGGTACTTCACTAACCAAAAAGAAGAATCAACTTATAAGAGGGAAATCTTTAAACCTAAGTCGAATTTCAACCCAACATTCAACAGAGGATGCTTCATTGAAAGTCTTCAAAAAGCATGAGTATGGATATAGAATCCCTGCAACCGAAATGGGGCAAGAATCAAAACACAAGTCAAAGAAAGGGAGGCACTTAGGAATCTAGAAAAGAATGAATCAAGAACAATAAAAATCGGCAGACAATGGAGGAAGCATTGTGGTGCTGGACTCTGAAAAGCATGAATTGGAAAGAGAGAGACAATTTACTGATAAGGAAACCTAAAAGGTTTTAAGGAATAATCTAAGCAATATAATTGAAAAATCACTAAAGAAGTTGTTACTGGAGTATAAGGAAAATGGTACATTAACAGAAAACATAATGAAATATATCTATCAAGAGAACCCCTCACTCCCACAGTCCTTTATGTTTTGCCTAAAGTCCACAAAGATTTAAATAATCCACAAGGAAGACCTATAGTGGAAGGCACAGAATCAATAACTTCAAACCTGTCACACTACGTGGACCATCATCTGCAACCAGAAGTAGTAAAATTAAAGTCCTATGTAAAAGATACTACAGATGTGCTTAATAAATTGAAATCTGTTGAATGGAAGGAAAATTACATATTAGTAACTGCAGATGTAAGTACATTATATACTGTAATAGAACATCAAAAAGGAATAGAATCTGCAAAGTCTTTTCTGGAAAACAGCAACATAGGCCAAACAAAGATGGAGTTAATTTTAAAGAGTACTGAGTTTTCTCAATAATAATTTTTTTTCTAGCATAACAAATTTTAGGAGCAACGGAGAGGTACAGCAATGGGAACACGTTTTACTCCTGCCTACGTAAACCTTTTCATGGGTCTGTGGGAGGAGCAAACCATTTGGAGTAATAATGAATATAGGAAGAACATTATTACACATTACATAGCACAAGTTTATCGATGATATCCTGTTTATATGGGAACGAAACAAATTTGAAATTTTTTTTGTGAGGGGTTAAATAGAAATACCTTCAACATCCATCTCACCTTCAACAGTAGCCAGAATGATGAATAATTTCTAGATATAGTTCTGTATATTAAGAACAACACGTTGCATACAAAAAAATTCCATAAGCCAACAGACAGCAATCCCTATATTTTAAAAACCAGTAATCATCATCCCAAATGGTTAAAAAATAATCCCTTAAAGGCAAATGCGGAGTATCCTGAACTTGAAACTTTTAAAAACCAAGTAGGAGACCTTGAACAAAAGTTTCTATCAAAAGGTTATCAAGAAGAGGCCCTAGAAGAGATGATAAATGTAGAACCAAAAACTCTCCTTGTACAGACAAAAATCACGGCAAAATAGAGGAAAAAACGTGTTTCTACCCTTCATCACAACGTTCAATGAACAATATGAATAAGTAGAGAAAATAATAAATAGACATTGGCATTTGCTGGGAAAAGATCCAGTATTGAAATCAATCATTCCAGACAACAACAAAAAATTGTGTACAAAAGGGCTGGAAATATAAAAACTGGATAGTGAAGAGCACCATGCCAACCAAAAGGGAAAACCGTATTAAAACAAAAGGATTCCACCGATGTGGATTATGCCTCATGTGCAGTAACCACCAAAAACAAGACAGCAAAACAGAGATATCACTCTGCCGCCATGATACAGGAATATGGAATTAATTTTATAACATGTTGTAAATGTGGCCTACAATATGTGGGCCGAACATCAAGGCCCGTGAAAAAAATATAAAAAAGTATGAAACAGTATGAACACTCCCTATCATTACATTTTAAACAATATCATGAAAGTTCGGTAAAGGGAATCCACAAAGTACTGGGTATAAAACAAATAGAGAAACATTGGAGGAAGAAAACCATTGATAATAACTTTGCAAAAACCGAAATGAGAACTATATTTGAAATGAAAACTCTATACCCTAATGGTATTAATACTGACTTCGAGCTAAAATGGTTTCTGGAAAATTATTTTTAAATATATACTGGAATGTTTTTTAGATATATTTTATATGGTCAGAAAGTATTTTATGTATACCATTTTATCCCTTATCAATCATGGTCAATGCAATTTATTTACTCTTTTATTATTATTTTTCTGAATGTGAAATTACCTAATATAAACCACCATGTAAGAATACAACATAAACCAATAAGGTAGTCCTGTAGATTTGCGTTCCGAAGGCAGTGGAACGTTCTTCCGGTCCAGCAGACAATACCACCGGAAGGGGAACCAACCTCTGTGCAAGGAGGAAGGCGGGTAGGGGACCCGACGGCCACACTGTTCAGCGGACACGCAGGCCGGACTTCCGGTCGAATCACCGGAAGTCGCAGTAACCTGCGTGAACCGCAATTTAGGTTCGTAGTTTATAAATAGCCAATGGGACCTCCTTGTCGCCCCACTAGTATAATTTTGAATTAAAGGTTTAAATAATAAAGGATTGTGAAGTAGAAAATAGAGTTCTTATGTGTACATATAGTTTAATTGTGAAGGACACTCCCCCGATTGGACCCACTAATAGCTGTCCTGTAAGGGGGATAAATAGATCCTCTAGCTAGCACAATAGCCCAATACACCATGATAAAAGCTAACTGAGCTGAAACGCATTTGGGAAAAAGGACACCTAACCAGCATCTGGACTTAGTTGGTGGATTTCCATTCCCGGGAGGTACCTACGAAAAGTTAATTGTCTCATGCTTGACTTGGTGTGCACTATACACCACAGTGTAAGGTACGCTGCTAGAATTATGTTGGTTTTCACACCTCCTAAAAAATAAACGGTATCACACTATTACTCCCTTTATGTTTCCTTCCATGCACTCTCTGGATTGGTTGGACTTTGGTGGAGTATGAGGCATATGAAAGTGAACTGCAACTGTGACAACCGTTTTATGGAGTAATATGGAGAATATTGGGCTAGTTTAAAGCATCTACTATTTTTTGGACATTCTAATACAATGCTCTTTTACAAGAATTTATATATATATATATATATATATATATATATATATATTCTAGAAATAAAGATGAGGAGAAAGTGCGCTCATAGTGCAAATCAGTACTTTAATGGATAAAACACCGGTATGTACAATCCAGCACAGGTAGTTAAAAACTCGTACCCTAAATATCCACGCTGTGGGCTGATTACCACATGGTTTAGTAAATACTCCACAAGGCTGTAGCTGTAATCGCCTACCGCAGTCCGGGACAAAGCACCGTATCCGGCCGTGAAGTTAGCCAGGACCCGTCAAGCCACCGTGACGAGGAATCGAGCAGATCATGCAGCACACTTGCAGCAAAGGATCGTCTGACAGACCACGCTCCAACGCGTTTCGTGTATCACTTCGTCAGGAGGCTAGTCTGTCAGATAACTCGGAGGATTTTATAGGGAAAGGCCTCTCCCAGAAAGCAACGTCACACTTCAAATCACAGCATCGCTGCTCTTTCCGTTTACCGCAGCTGTAATAGCTTTACATAAATAAACCACATTTTCCATTGTAAATCGGGTAAAGCACATCCTTACAAATTATGCACGAATGTCTATCTCAAATTAGTTAATATAACAGTACAAACAACAATATATTAAGCAATGGTACACATACAGCACATATCTAACATCACTCTGATCCATAAAAAGAACATAGTAAAACATAATAAAACACACCTCAGGTGTCATATAATACATAGTTAATCATTATTTTAGACATAACTAATTAACTGTCTTTATAGTATTTTAGTCAACTATGTCATACTCAAAAAGGTGCAAGTTTATCTAAAAGAGAGAGAGAAATATTACATCATTGTTAGCCGACAATTACTCAATTAATCCAAAGAAATAAAAAAATATGTTAGAACTACATACAGCTTCAGGATTTCATATATAGAATATTTTATATAGATGTAGTACATTCTCTATTCACATAAAGGAGCTAGCGATGAAAGCTAGATTCACATTAATTTAGGCAAGGAAAGGGGCGGAAGGGGAGTGATACTTGGGGACTCGACTGTAGTATATTACCTCATTCTAATAAAGGGAGTAATCTCATAATTTTCATTCAATCCCCTGGGCACCAAAGTGTCCAGGGACAAAATCCAAAAAGTCTCTCTCCTTAGTAGTTGTTCCTCCCTATTTCCTCCCTTCTTATTATAAGCAACATGTTCAATCCCCATAAATTTTAGTGTACTCGGATCAGCATTATGGAATTCCGCAAAATGGCGAGGAATACTATGGTTCAACACTCTATTTTTAATATTCCTGGAATGTTCCAGGATCCTGATCTTAAGGACCCTTTTAGTTTTCCCCACATATCTTAGTCCACAGGGACAGGTTAACACATAAATGCAAAACGTTGAATTACAATTCATGAATGATTTAATATGCATCGGTCCTTTCTTAATATCTTTACCTTGGAAGGTTTTCACGCCCTTTTCTGCTAAACTGCACACTTTACAATTACCACAACTAAAAAAAACTTTCGTAGTTCCCAAGAATTTATACTCACTATTCTCAGTTTCGGCTATGGGTAATGTACTTTTGGATAACATAGATTTTAGTGTTTTTGCCTTCTTATATATAATGTCTGTTTTTTTTGCTAGTTCTGGACCCAAAATTGGATCCATCTGTAACACATGCCAATTCTTTTTGGCTATTTTTTCCAGATCCCTGAAACCTGTACTAAACTGAGTAACCATTGGGCAGAACCTTTTCTTTCCATTGTTGGTCCTGTTGTTGAATAGAGAATGTACTACATCTATATAAAATATTCTATATATGAAATCCTGAAGCTGTATGTAGTTCTAACATATTTTTTTATTTCTTTGGATTAATTAATTGAGTAATTGTCGGCTAACAATGATGTAATATTTCTCTCTCTCTTTTAGATAAACTTGCACCTTTTTGAGTATGACATAGTTGACTAAAATACTATAAAGACAGTTCCTTAGTTATGTCTAAAATAATGATTAACTATGTATTATATGACACCTGAGGTGTGTTTTATTATGTTTTACTATGTTCTTTTTATGGATCAGAGTGATGTTAGATATGTGCTGTATGTGTACCATTGCTTAATATATTGTTGTTTGTACTGTTATATTAACTAATTTGAGGTAGACATTCGTGCATAATTTGTAAGGATGTGCTTTACCCGATTTACAATGGAAAATGTGGTTTATTTATGTAAAGCTATTACAGCTGCGGTAAACGGAAAGAGCAGCGATGCTGTGATTTGAAGTGTGACGTTGCTTTCTGGGAGAGGCCTTTCCCTATAAAATCCTCCGAGTTATCTGACAGACCAGCCTCCTGACGAAGTGATACACGAAACGCGTTGGGGCGTGGTCTGTCAGACGATCCTTTCCTGCAAGTGTGCTGCATGATCTGCTCGATTCCTCGGCACGGTGGCTTGACGGGTCCTGGCTAACTTCACGGCCGGATACGGTGCTTTGTCCCAGACTGCGGTAGGCGATTACAGCTACAGCCTTGTGGAGTATTTACTAAACCATGTGGTAATCAGCCCACAGCGTGGGTATTTAGGGTACGAGTTTTTAACTACCTGTGCTGGATTGTACATACCGGTGTTTTATCCATTAAAGTACTGATTTGCACTATGAGCGCACTTTCTCCTCATCTTTATTTCTAGAAAACATTTCTCCCGGAGTTCGGAGTGACTATAGGAGAGACTGCTGCGGTAATTAATTATTACCTGTGCCTCAAGCCCGGATCATTGGTCTGTGGATTGTATATCAAAGAGTCACCAGCGCACCTGTACATGCTTCACCAAACACATACCTTGAGGACTCCAAATACAGGACTGCTGCAGGTTTAAAGAGAACTCTTTGTTCAATTTTAGGTTTCTGTTCTTCTTATGAGCATTACCTGTGTTTTATTGTTTTTAAGATATATTGATATATTGATATATTTATATATTTCACATAAAAAAAAACCTTTTTTATTATGTTTAGAAATAGTGATCTCCAAACGCAGAGATCACTTAATTGTGATAAGATTTTTTCTGAAGATGGTATTCACACACATATACAGCTTGCACCTGAGACTAAAGATGAGGTGTTCTTTTCGTTAGAAAAACTACTCATTAAGGAAACAAAAACTTGGTGGGAGATCGTTAGTTTAGAAAATTATATTAAATGTAGGAGGGTCCCAAGAGGACTTAGAATTAACAAAAGCCCGATTGCTGATACAGATAATACAAAATTTTTGAAAGAATGGTTTAGGATTCAGGATGAGTGCTCAATTTAATTAATGAGACTCCTGGTTTATGAAAAGAAAAAGGGTCTAACTGAGATAGAAAAGGAATTAGAACAGCTTGAACTTAGAGTAGCACCCATTAAAGATACAGAAAGATTTATTCGTATAAGAAATGATATTGAGAGTAAAGTGGCAGCAATAGAAGAAAAAGTTATAGAGATTAAGGCAAAAAAATTTAAAAGGGATAAATTGGATTACCAAAGGGACCAAGTACGAACTTGGAATGTAGAGAGAGGCAAAAATAGAAATGATTATACTAACTCATATACACCGAGTAGAAAATCATATACCTCCAACAAACCTGAACCAAGATCTAGAATAAATAGAGGCCAATATCAATATGCCCATTTACAAAAGCGCCCACAGTGGGAATCCAAATGGGAGGTTCCGAAACGAACTGCCCGTCCCAGGAATTACTCTAATAGGCAAAATGATTATACGGAGTTTGTGCACAACAATAGATTTGAGAATCTTCGGCATAACAATGAGAGAGCTCAGCGTTTTTTAGAGCCAAGATTGCGACGCAATCTTTTCCTTCAGGGAATAGAGAGGCCCCAAGAAGTACAGAGGTCCCCGGGAGGGGTAAAACGAAGATTAGGGGAAAAAGGGGAAAACGAACTGCCGGGAAGGGAATCAAAACTAAGGAATCTACATTAGACGACCCAGATATGGGCATTTTTAACTTATCAAAAATAAATCTTAGTAAAGTTGAAAAAAAGGTTCTAAAGAAGGGGATGTCTTATGCCACTACATCAAGTCTAAATGAAGTTGAGACTTATATTGATTTGAATTTATATGTGAGAAATTTAACTCTTTAACGCCACTTCCTTAAAAAAAAGTGATGCTGTAGTTAGGAATTGGGATCAGAATGAAGAACAGTCCCGTTTGAAATTTAAATCAACCTTTTACCCCCTTGAGTCAAGGGGCCCTTATATTGAATTATTTAGTAAAATGATGAAGAAAGACATAGAAGCTTTGGATGTCAATAAAAAGAAATGTACTAATTTAACCAAGGCTGAATGGGCAGCTTTAAAGAAATTGTCATCAAATACTGATGTGGTAATAAAGAACGCTGACAAGGGGGGTGGGATAGTTCTTATGGATAGGGAGTACTATGTGGAGGAGGCCCATAGGCTGCTCCATGACACTAATTCCTATGTAAAATTAAAAGATGACCCTACAAAGAAATTTGAAAAAACTTTAGAGGTCATATTAAAAGAAGGTTTAACTTCAAAGTGTATTTCATTATCTGAATATAATTATCTTCTTAATAAACATTCTCATATAGCTAATTTTTATCATCTCCCAAAAATCTATAAGAACTTATCCCACCCCCCTGGTAGACCATATATTAGTGGTATTGGGTCATTAACGTCCCGTATATCTGAATATGTGGATACCTGTATTAAGCATTATGTCCCGGACTTGGGAGTCCTATATACAGGACTCTACAGCGGTGCTTCAACTTATAAATAATTTACAGTGGCATGAGTCGTATAAGTGGTGCTCTATAGATGTACAATCTTTGTATACATTGATACCACATGATAAAGGTATTCAAGCCGTTGATAAAAAAATTAAGGGAGGACCCTGGGGTGACTAAAGAAAAACGTACCTTTATTTGTTCATGTTTAGAGTTTGTATTGAAGTACAATTATTTCACATTTTTGGAGGAGTGGTATCAACAAGTGTGCGGTTCGGCCATGGGCAGTATTTGTGCCCCGAGTGTGGCCAACATTTATATGGGCCAATGGGAATTGGAAACAATTATTGGTGACATGAAGGAGAACATCATAATGTACAAGAGGTACATAGATGATGTGCTAATTGTGTGGAAGGGTACAGAAACAGACTGGGACAACTTTCTGGTGAGAATAAATGTGAACACGTACAACTTAAAGTTCACAGGAACATTCAGCCCTAATAGGCTAGAGTTTCTAGATTTGGTATTATCGACTGAAAATTTCGGTTCTACAGGGAAGATTGAGACTTCCACACACTTTAAAAACGTAGATAGTAACAGTTATTTGCAGTTTGGCAGTTGCCATCTCCCACAGTGGAAGGAAAATATCCCTTATTCGCAATATACGAGGCTCAGAAGAAACTGCACTGATCTAGCAAAATTTGACGAACAGGCAGATGTATATACAGAGAGATTTAAAGCGAGAGGCTATCCTGCCCGTTTATTGGAGTCAGCACGTGAAAAAGCAAAGGCTAAAGATCGTGAATCCTTATTGGTCTATAAGAACAGGACCAACAATGGAAAGAAAAGGTTCTGCCCAATGGTTACTCAGTTTAGTACAGGTTTCAGGGATCTGGAAAAAATAGCCAAAAAGAATTGGCATGTGTTACAGATGGATCCAATTTTGGGTCCAGAACTAGCAAAAAAACCAGACATTATATATAAGAAGGCAAAAACACTAAAATCTATGTTATCCAAAAGTACATTACCCATAGCCGAAACTGAGAATAGTGAGTATAAATTCTTGGGAACTACGAAAGTTTTTTTTAGTTGTGGTAATTGTAAAGTGTGCAGTTTAGCAGAAAAGGGCGTGAAAACCTTCCAAGGTAATGATATTAAGAAAGGACCGATGCATATTAAATCATTCATGAATTGTAATTCAACGTTTTGCATTTATGTGTTAACCTGTCCCTGTGGACTAAGATATGTGGGGAAAACTAAAAGGGTCCTTAAGATCAGGATCCTGGAACATTCCAGGAATATTAAAAATAGAGTGTTGAACCATAGTATTCCTCGCCATTTTGCGGAATTCCATAATGCTGATCCGAGTACACTAAAATTTATGGGGATTGAACATGTTGCTTATAATAAGAAGGGAGGAAATAGGGAGGAACAACTACTAAGGAGAGAGACTTTTTGGATTTTGTCCCTGGACACTTTGGTGCCCAGGGGATTGAATGAAAATTATGAGATTACTCCCTTTATTAGAATGAGGTAATATACTACAGTCGAGTCCCCAAGTATCACTCCCCTTCCGCCCCTTTCCTTGCCTAAATTAATGTGAATCTAGCTTTCATCGCTAGCTCCTTTATGTGAATAGAGAATGTACTACATCTATATAAAATATTCTATATATGAAATCCTGAAGCTGTATGTAGTTCTAACATATTTTTTTATTTCTTTGGATTAATTAATTGAGTAATTGTCGGCTAACAATGATGTAATATTTCTCTCTCTCTTTTAGATAAACTTGCACCTTTTTGAGTATGACATAGTTGACTAAAATACTATAAAGACAGTTCCTTAGTTATGTCTAAAATAATGATTAACTATGTATTATATGACACCTGAGGTGTGTTTTATTATGTTTTACTATGTTCTTTTTATGGATCAGAGTGATGTTAGATATGTGCTGTATGTGTACCATTGCTTAATATATTGTTGTTTGTACTGTTATATTAACTAATTTGAGGTAGACATTCGTGCATAATTTGTAAGGATGTGCTTTACCCGATTTACAATGGAAAATGTGGTTTATTTATGTAAAGCTATTACAGCTGCGGTAAACGGAAAGAGCAGCGATGCTGTGATTTGAAGTGTGACGTTGCTTTCTGGGAGAGGCCTTTCCCTATAAAATCCTCCGAGTTATCTGACAGACCAGCCTCCTGACGAAGTGATACACGAAACGCGTTGGGGCGTGGTCTGTCAGACGATCCTTTCCTGCAAGTGTGCTGCATGATCTGCTCGATTCCTCGGCACGGTGGCTTGACGGGTCCTGGCTAACTTCACGGCCGGATACGGTGCTTTGTCCCGGACTGCGGTAGGCGATTACAGCTACAGCCTTGTGGAGTATTTACTAAACCATGTGGTAATCAGCCCACAGCGTGGGTATTTAGGGTACGAGTTTTTAACTACCTGTGCTGGATTGTACATACCGGTGTTTTATCCATTAAAGTACTGATTTGCACTATGAGCGCACTTTGTCCTCATCTTTATTTCTAGAAAACATTTCTCCCGGAGTTCGGAGAGACTATAGGAGAGACTGCTGCGGTAATTAATTATTACCTGTGCCTCAAGCCCGGATCATTGGTCTGTGGATTGTATATCAAAGAGTCACCAGCGCACCTGTACATGCTTCACCAAAAAATATATATATATATAAGTATAAAAAAAAATAAGATTTTACTTACCGATAAATCTATTTCTCGTAGTCCGTAGTGGATGCTGGGACTCCGTAAGGACCATGGGGAATAGCGGCTCCGCAGGAGACAGGGCACAAGAATAAAAGCTTTAGGATCAGGTGGTGTGCACTGGCTCCTCCCCCTATGACCCTCCTCCAAGCCTCAGTTAGGATACTGTGCCCGGACGAGCGTACATAATAAGGAAGGATATTGAATCCCGGGTAAGACTCATACCAGCCACACCAATCACACCGTACAACTCGTGATCTGAACCCAGTTAACAGTATGATAAAACGAAAGGGAGCCTCTGAAAAGATGGCTCACAACAATAATAACCCGAATTTTTGTAACAATAACTATATACAAGTATTGCAGACAATCCGCACTTGGGATGGGCGCCCAGCATCCACTACGGACTACGAGAAATAGATTTATCGGTAAGTAAAATCTTATTTTCTCTGACGTCCTAGTGGATGCTGGGACTCCGTAAGGACCATGGGGATTATACCAAAGCTCCCAAACGGGCGGGAGAGTGCGGATGACTCTGCAGCACCGAATGAGAGAACTCCAGGTCCTCCTCAGCCAGGGTATCAAATTTGTAGAATTTAGCAAACGTGTTTGCCCCTGACCAAGTAGCTGCTCGGCAAAGTTGTAAAGCCGAGACCCCTCGGGCAGCCGCCCAAGATGAGCCCACTTTCCTTGTGGAATGGGCTTTTACCGATTTTGGCTGTGGCAGGCCTGCCACAGAATGTGCAAGCTGAATTGTACTACAAATCCAACGAGCAATCGTCTGCTTAGAAGCAGGAGCACCCAGTTTGTTGGGTACATACAGGATAAACAGTGAGTCAGATTTTCTGACTCCAGCCGTCCTGGAAACATATATTTTCAGGGCCCTGACAACGTCAAGCAACTTAGAGTCCTCCAAGTCCCTAGTAGCCGCAGGTACCACAATAGGTTGGTTCATGTGAAATGCAGAAACCACCTTAGGTAGAAATTGAGGACGAGTCCTCAATTCTGCCCTGTCAGAATGAAAAATTAAGTAAGGGCTTTTATATGATAAAGCCGCCAATTCTGACACACGCCTGGCTGAAGCCAGGGCTAACAGCATCGTCACCTTCCATGTGAGATATTTTAAGTCCACAGTGGTGAGTGGTTCAAACCAATGTGACTTTAGGAAACTCAACACAACATTGAGATCCCAAGGTGCCACTGGAGGCACAAAAGGAGGCTGTATATGCAGTACCCCTTTTACAAATGTCTGAACTTCAGGCACTGAAGCCAGTTCTTTCTGGAAGAAAATCGACAGGGCCGAAATTTGAACCTTAATGGACCCTAATTTTAGGCCCATAGATAGTCCTGTTTGCAGGAAATGGAGGAAACGACCCAGTTGAAATTCCTCTGTAGGGGCCTTCTTGGCCTCACACCACGCAACATATTTTCGCCAAATGCGGTGATAATGTTTTGCGGTTACGTCCTTCCTGGCCTTGACCAGGGTAGGGATGACTTCATCTGGAATGCCTTTTTCCTTCAGGATCCGGCGTTCAACCACCATGCCGTCAAACGCAGCCGCGGTAAGTCTTGGAACAGACAAGGCCCCTGCTGGAGCAGGTCCTTTCTTAGAGGTAGAGGCCACGGTTCGTCCGTGAGCATCTCTTGAAGTTCCGGGTACCAAGTCCTTCTTGGCCAATCCGGAACCACGAGTATAGTTCTTACTCCTCTCCTTCTTATGATTCTCAGTACTTTTGGTATGAGAGGCAGAGGAGGGAACACATACACTGACTGGTACACCCACGGCGTTACCAGAGCGTCCACCGCTATTGCCTGAGGGTCCCTTGACCTGGCGCAATATCTGTCTAGTTTTTTGTTTAGACGGGACGCCATCATGTCCACCTTTGGTTTTTCCCAACGGTTTACTATCAGGTGGAAGACTTCTGGGTGAAGTCCCCACTCTCCCGGGTGGAGGTCGTGTCTGCTGAGGAAGTCTGCTTCCCAGTTGTCCACTCCCGGAATGAACACTGCTGACAGTGCTATCACATGATTTTCCGCCCAGCGAAGAATCCTTGCAGCTTCTGCCATTGCCCTCCTGCTTCTCGTGCCGCCCTGTCTGTTTACGTGGGCGACTGACGTGATGTTGTCCGATTGGATCAATACCGCCTGACCCTGAAGCAGGGGTTTCGCTTGACTTAGGGCATTGTAAATGGCCCTTAGTTCCAGAATGTTTATATGAAGAGATGTTTCCATGCTTGACCACAAGCCCTGGAAATTTCTTCCCTGTGTGACTGCTCCCCAGCCTCTCAGGCTTGCATCCGTGGTCACCAGGATCCAATCCTGAATGCCAAATCTGCGGCCCTCTAGTAGATGAGCACTCTGCAGCCACCACAGAAGAGACACCCTTGTCCTTGGCGACAGGGTTATCCGCTGATGCATCTGAAGATGCGATCCGGACCATTTGTCCAGTAGATCCCACTGAAACGTTCTTGCATGGAATCTTCCGAATGGAATCGCTTCGTAAGAAGCCACCATTTTTCCCAGGACCCTCGTGCACTGATGCACTGACACCTGGCCTGATTTTAGGAGGTTCCTGACTAGCTCGGATAACTCCCTGGCCTTCTCCTCCGGGAGAAACACCTTCTTCTGGACTGTGTCCAGAATCATTCCTAGGAACAGTAGACGTGTCGTTGGAATCAGCTGCGATTTTGGAATATTTAGGATCCACCCGTGCTGACGTAACACTACCTGAGATAGTGCTACTCCGACTTCTAACTGTTCCCTGGACCTTGCCCTTATCAGGAGATCGTCCAAGTAAGGGATAATTAAGATGCCTTTTCTTCGAAGAAGAATCATCATTTCGGCCATTACCTTGGTAAAGACCCGAGGTGCCGTGGACAACCCAAACGGCAGCGTCTGAAACTGATAATGACAGTTTTGTACTACAAACCTGAGGTACCCTTGGTGAGAAGGGTAGATTGGGACGTGGAGATAAGCATCTTTGATGTCCAGAGACACCATATAGTCCCCTTCTTCCAGGTTCGCTATCACCGCTCTGAGTGACTCCATCTTGAATTTGAACCTTTTTATGTAAGTGTTCAAGGATTTCAGATTTAAAATTGGTCTCACCGAGCCGTCCGGCTTCGGTACCACAAACAGCGTGGAATAATACCCCTTTCCCTGTTGTAGGAGGGGTACCTTGATTATCACCTGCTGGGAATACAGCTTGTGAATGGCTTCCAAAACTGCCTCCCTGTCGGAGGGAGACTTTGGTAGTGCAGACTTCAGGAACCGGCGAGGGGGAAACGCCTCGAATTCCAGTTTGTACCCCTGCGATACTACCTGTAGAATCCAGGGGTCCACTTGCGAGTGAGCCCACTGCGCGTTGAAATTCTTGAGACGGGCCCCCACCATGTCTGAGTCTGCGTGTAAAGCCCCAGCGTCATGCTGAAGACTTGGCAGAAGCAGGGGAGGGCTTCTGCTCCTGGGAAGCGGCTGCATGGTGCAGTCTTTTTCCTCTTCCTCTGCCCCGGGGCAGAAAAGAGTGGCCTTTTGCTCGCTTGTACTTATGGGAACGAAAGGACTG
Organism: Pseudophryne corroboree; assembly: GCF_028390025.1. Lineage (NCBI taxonomy): Eukaryota > Metazoa > Chordata > Amphibia > Anura > Myobatrachidae > Pseudophryne > Pseudophryne corroboree. The sequence goes on along the minus strand of NC_086447.1, from coordinate 50,081,864 downwards.
AGTTTGAAAAGACGGTGTCTTTTTCTGCTGATGTGAAGTGACCTGGGGTAAAAAGGTGGACTTTCCAGCCGTTGCAGTGGCCACCAGGTCCGATAGACCAGCCCCAAATAACTCCTCCCCTTTATACGGCAATACTTCCATATGTCGTTTGGAATCCGCATCCCCTGACCACTGTCGCGTCCATAACGCTCTTCTGGCAGAAATGGACATAGCACTTACTCTTGATGCCAGGGTGCAAATATCCCTCTGTGCATCACGCATATATAGTAATGCATCCTTCAAATGCTCTATAGTTAACAATATATTGTCCCTATCCAGGGTATCAATATTTTCAGTCAGGGAATCCGACCACGCGACTCCAGCACTGCACATCCAGGCTGAAGCGATTGCTGGTCGCAGTATAACACCAGTATGTGTGTATATACTTTTTAGGATATTTTCCAGCCTTCTATCAGCTGGTTCTTTGAGGGTGGCCGTATCAGGAGACGGTAACGCTACTTGTTTAGATAAACGTGTGAGCGCCTTATCTACCCTAGGGGGTGTTTCCCAACGCGTCCTAACCTCTGACGGGAAAGGATATAGTGCCAATAATTTATTAGAAATTAGCAGTTTTTTGTCGGGGGAAACCCACGCTTTATCACACACCTCATTTAATTCATCTGACTCAGGAAAAACTATTGGTAGTTTTTTCACACCCCACATAATACCCTTCTTTGTGGTACTTGTAGTGTCAGAAATGTTCAATGCCTCCTTCATTGCCGTGATCATGTAACGTGTGGCCCTACTGGACATTACGTTTGTCTCCTCACCGTCGACACTAGACTCAGTATCTGTGTCTGTGTCGACCCACTGAGGTAACGGGCGTTTTAGGGCCCCTGACGGTGTCTGAGACGCCTGGACAGGCACTAATTGATTTGCCGGCTGTCTCATGTCGTCAACAGTTTTTTGCAAAGTGCTGACATTATCACTTAATTCTTTAAATACGATCATCCAGTCAGGTGTCGACTCCCTAGGGGGTGACATCACTAACCCAGGCAATTGCTCCGCCTCCACATCATTTTCCTCCTCATACATGTCGACACACACGTACCGACACACAGCACACACACCGGGAATGCTCTGATAGAGGACAGGACCCCACTAGCCCTTTGGAGAGACAGAGGGAGAGTCTGCCAGCACACACCAAGCGCTATATATATATATAGGGATAACCTTATATAAGTGTTATTCCTTTATAGCTGCTGTTTATTATTATTAGTTGCCAATAGTGCCCCCCCTTCTCTTTTTTACCCTGATTCTGTAGCAGGTCTGCAGGGGAGAGTCAGGGAGCCGTCCTTCCAGCGGAGCTGTGAGGGAAAATGGCGCTTGTGTGCTGAGGAGATAGGCTCCGCCCCTTCACGACGTCCTTATCTCCCGCTCTTTTCTGTAAAAATGGCAGGGGTTAAAATACATCCATATAGCCCAGAAGCTATATGTGATGTATTCTTTTGCCAACCTAAGGTATTATCTGTTTATATTGCGTCTCAGGGCGCTCCCCCCCCAGCGCCCTGCACCCTCAGTGACCGGAGTGTGAAGTGTGCTGAGAGCAATGGCGCACAGCTGCGGTGCTGTGCGCTACCTTAGTCTGAAGACAGGACCGTCTTCTGCCGCCGATTTCACCGGACCTCTTCGCTCTTCTGGCTCTGTAAGGGGGCCGGCGGCGCGGCTCCGGGACCCATCCAGGCTGAACCTGTGATCGTCCCTCTGGAGCTAATGTCCAGTAGTCTAAGAAGCCCAATCCACTCTGCACGCAGGTGAGTTCGCTTCTTCTCCCCTTAGTCCCACGATGCAGTGAGCCTGTTGCCAGCAGGACTCACTGAAAATAAAAAACCTAAAATAAACTTTTATTCTAAGCAGCTCAGGAGAGCCACCTAGCCTGCACCCTTCTCGTTCGGGCACAAAAATCTAACTGAGGCTTGGAGGAGGGTCATAGGGGGAGGAGCCAGTGCACACCACCTGATCCTAAAGCTTTTATTCTTGTGCCCTGTCTCCTGCGGAGCCGCTATTCCCCATGGTCCTTACGGAGTCCCAGCATCCACTAGGACGTCAGAGAAATATAAATAGATATATATATATATCTCCTATATATTAGCCCAAGTCTGTGATTCTGTGCCTGGCCGTAACGCTGGGCGGAGTCACAGCGGTGGGCGGAGTCACAGAGCCCGCCCACCACATGTGCAGCAAGTCTCTGCTCCTGCTGCCTGTCCATCTCACACCCCTTCCCCCCCCCCCCCCCCCCAGCAACTCTGACCCCCCCCCCCCTACTGCGCCGGCCGAACAACAACAGCTGCTGCCACAAGCATAGACATTAGGAGGGTGGCGCAGGAGAAGGCTTCATAGCCCTCCCTGCCCCGCGTACACAGACCCGCCGCCTCCTCCGCACACATCCAGCTGTCCGCTCTCCTGCTGTGACAGGAGCCGAGTGCTGCAGTGACGTCATCTCCTGCAGCACTCGCCTCCTGTCACACAGCCGGTACACACACTCCAGTCTCCGGGGGCTGCCAGCATCTACAGGCAAGCTGGAAACACCCCCGGAGCGAGAGAGAACATACCCACGAGGCCACGCCCCCTTTTACTTTAGGCCATGCCCCCGTTTCGCCGTGCGAGGGGGGGCCGGGGGAGGAAATGTCATAGTACAGACTGCTCTCCCACACCTGGTGACGCCTCTGGATACTGGACTATTTCACAGCCTGCAGCAGCCACCCACAGCCCCAACGGTGAGTCCCTCCAACCATCCTAGCCACTGTATCTATGTCTGGTCGCCACTTTACACAAGTCCACCCCCTCCACTACTTCCCCCCTTTCTTCATCAGCTTCCTCACTGGGGACCCTCCCTACCGCCCCGCGTGTCTCTATCCCCTCCCTACCGCCCCACATCTCTCTGTCCCCTCCCTACCGCCCCACATCTCTCTGTCCCCTCCCTACCGCCCCGTGTCTCTGTCCCCTCCCTACCGCCCCGTGTCTCTGTCCCCTCCCTACCTCCCCGCGTCTCCTTGTCCCCTCCCTACCGCCCCGCGTCTCTCTGTCCCCTCCCTACCGCCCCACCTCTCTGTCCCCTCCCTACCGCCCCATGTCTTTGTCCCCTCCCTACCACCCCGCGTCTCTTTCCCCTCCCTACCACCCCACGTCTCAGTATCCACTTCCTACCGCCCTACGTCTGTTTCCCCTCCTCCCTATACCCCGCGTCTCTGTCCCCTCACTACCGCCCCGCGTCCCTCTATCCCCTCCCTACCGCCCGCGTCTCTCTATCCCCTCCCTACCACCCCGCGTCTCTCTATCCCCTCCCTACCGCCCCACGTCTCTTTCCCCTCCCTACCGCCCCGCATCTCTCTGTCCCCTCCCTACCGCCCCACCTCTCTGTCCCCTCCCTACCGCCCCGCGTCTCTCTGTCCCCTCCCTACCGCCCCACGTCTCAGTATCCACTTCCTACCGCCCTACGTCTGTTTCCCCTCCTCCCTATGCCCCGCGTCTCTGTCCCCTCCCTACCGCCCCGCGTCCCTCTATCCCCTCCCTACCGCCCCGTGTCTCTCTATCCCCTCCCTAACGCCCCGCGTCTCTCTTCCCCCTCCCTACCGCCCCGCGTCTCTCTTTCCCCTCCCTACCGCCCCGCGTCTCTGTATCCCCTCCCTTCCACCCCATGTCTCTGTATCCCCTCCCTACCGCCCCATGTCTCTGTATCCCCTCCTCCTACGCCTCTATATCCCCACCCTACCACCTTGCGTCTCTCTATCCCCTCCCTAACGCCCCGCGTCTCTCTTTCCCCTCCCTACTGCCCCGCGTCTCTGTGTCCCCTCCCTACCGCCCCATGTCTCTGTATCCCCTCCCTACCGCCCCGCGTCTCTGTATCCCCTCCCTACTGCCCCATGTCTCTGTATCCCCTCTCTACCGTCCCATGTCTCTGTATCCCCTCCTCTCTACACCTCTGTATCCCCACCCTACCGCCCCGCTTCTCTCTATCCCCTCCCTACCGCCCTGCGTCTCTGTATCCCCTCCCTACCGCCGTGTCTCTGTATCCCCTCCCTACCGCCCCGCGTCTCTCTATCCCCTCCCTACCGCCCCGCGTCTCTCTATCCCCTCCCTACCGCCCGCGTCTCTGTATCCCCTCCCTACTGCCCTGCATCTCTGTATCCCCTCCTTACCGCCACGCCTCTCTCTATCCCCTCCCTACCGCTCTGCGTCTCTCAATCCCCTTCCTACCTCCCCGCGTCTCTGTATCCCCTCCCTATGGTCCTGCGTCTCTGTGTCCCCTCCCTACCCCCTGCGTCCCATACAGGGTCCATACCACCGGCTCCTTGATACCTCCGAGACAAACCCTCACCAGGAGGACAGCAGCCGTAACCCCATGCGGTGCTCACCAAAGTTACCGGTATATTGGTGATGCTCCGCTCTGCCGCCTCCTCCCTATCCCTCACTCAGCAAGCGCAGGGCGCAAGCCCAGCACCAAGCAGATGATCGCGCTGCCTATGGCCATTGGCCTTTGGAGCAGCTCCAGCCTGCGCACCCTCCTCCTACTGCACCTGAGGGGGGCGCGCACATAGCGCATGCAGAGGGGACTGGTGCACCTGTGGCCGCGTGGAGACATTGCGTGCGCAACATGTCCGCGTTGCTACACCTGAAGGATCAGACGGTGTAGAGAGAGGACACAGCTGCCTCTGTTCCGCATTGTACCAGCACCTCTGTGTCTAATGACACCATATACCTCTTCATGCCGGTATGTCTATACCACATGTATCCTTATCCATGTCCTATATATTGTTACACATACAATCACATAGTTATAGGTCCTGCACCCCCCCTCCACCCGCAGCATCTACATACTCCCTGCCTCATCCGCGCCCCCCCCCCCCCGCTACATTCTGTACATCGTGCCCTGCAGGCACTGTTAACGCCGTCGCAAGGGCCTACACCCCCTTCACCATCTGAAGCCCTTTCCTTGTGCAATATTTAACCACTAACAAACCTAGGAATGCAGGTAATCTCCTATATATTTGCCTTAGTCTGTGACTCTGTGCCCGTAACGCTGGGCGGAGTCACAGAGCTGGGCGGAGTCAACTGCATCTGCTGCAGGGAGCTACTCCATACCCAGTGCCAGCAGCAGTCAGGTGCAAGACCCTACCTTACAGTATAGGAGGTGAGGATGGCCACTAGCTGCCGGCTGCTGTGCCTGTCCTCCCCCCCCCCCAATCACCTGTGACAGCGGGCTGTGTGCTGTGCAGTGCGGGTCCCGAAAAGGGGGCGGAGCTACGGCGGCACGAGGGGGGGGGGCTACACGGAATAGAGGGGCGGAGCAACACGGGACCAGACAGCTGTGGAATCAGCATTGCAGTGACGGCCAGCCAGACTTGGTAAGTGGAGGGTGAGAGAGAAATGTGTGTGCGTGTCTGTATATAGTGGGGTGGGGGTGTGTGTATATAGTGGGGTGTGTGTGTGTGTTTGTATATATGTGTGAATTGTGTGTGTGTGTGAGGTATGTCTGTGTGTGCGCACTTTATGGACGCCACTGCTGGGGGGGCCATTACATGCAAGGACGCTACTACTATAGGGGGGGCATTACGTATAAGGACGCTACTACTATAGGGGGGGGGCATTACGTATAAGGATGCTACTACTATAGGGGGGGCATTACGTATAAGGACGCGACTACTATAGGGGGGGCATTACGTATAAGGACGCTACTACTATAGGGGGGGCATTACGTATAAGGACGCTACTACTATAGGGGGGCATTACGTATAAGGAGGCTACTAATAGTGGGGGGCATTACATATAAGGACGCTACTACTGGGGGGGCATTATGTATAAGGACTCTATTACTTCTGGTGGGCATTATGTATAAGGACGGTGCTACTACTACTGGGAGGGCATTACATGTAAGGATGCTACTACTACTGGGGGGGCATCTCCTATATATTTGCCTTAGTCTGTGACTCTGTGGCCGTAACGCTGGGCGGAGTCACAGTGGCTGTATGCAGGGCAGGAACAGTCCCCTCCCTCGGCCCATCCCCGCCCCGTCTCCGCCCAGTGCCCTGTCTCTCTCCTCCCCGTACACTCCCTGTACGTACCCTGGTGATCCTGCAGCCAGGGAAAGCGGGGACTGTAAGCCGGACTCGCCGTCACCGCACAGTCCGGAGGCCCCACCTCCCACAGCATTCAACCCACCCGCGGTGCACGGCCCTCCTTTCACCCGCGGCACACACCGCATCCCACCCGCGCCGCACGGCCCTCCTCCCACCCGCGCCGCACACCGCATCCCACCCGACCCGCACGGCCCTCCTCCCACCCGCGGCACACACCCCTCACCCAACCACTGCACTCCCGTCCCCTCCCCCACCTGCTGCACCCCCCACCCCTCCCCCACCCGCGGCACCCCCGCACCACCCCCATACCACTTCTCCCCCCCCTCCAACACCCGCAGAACTACAGGTACCAGCGGGCCCGTCCCCCCCGCATGCTGGTACTTGTGGTTTTCCAAGTACCAGCTTGCGTGGGAGGCTTGCTGGGACTTGTAGTTCTGCTGCAAAAAACAATATTCTTTTATTTGACACAAGGCTATCAGCCACCCATCCGCAGCCCTTGGATGGGGGGGGGACAGCCTCGGGCTTCACCCCTGGGGTGGCTGGAGGGGGGGACCCCTTGATTTAAGGGATCCCCACTCCTCCAGGGTACCCCGGCCAGGGGTGACTAGTTAGTGATTTAATGCCCGGGCCACAGGGACTGATATAAAAGTGTCCCCCGGCTGTGGCATTATCTCTCTGACTAGTGGAGCCCGGTGCTGGTGTTAAAAATACGGGGGATCCCTCTGTCTTTTGTCCCCTGTATTTTTGGCACCAGGACCGGACGCAGAGCCCGGTGCTGGTTGTTAAAATACGGGGGATCCCATGTCATTTCCCCCCCCCCGAATTTTTACCACCAGGACCAGCTCAAAGAGCCCGAGGCTGGTTATGCTTAGGAGGGGGGACCCCACGCAATTTTTTTTCAGGTTTTTTTTAACACTTTTGTGCCATCCATGAAGTCGAATCCAGGACGCACACTATCATCAATTGGTCCGTTTTTCGACAGCGGGACTGTCGAATCCGTTTTTTATTGAATATGTTGAATTATTGACATATTGTCATTATGGGGTATTGTGTATAGAATTTTGAGGGAAAAAGTTTTTTTTCTCCCTTTTTTGAATAAGGTTGTAATATAACAAAATGTGGAAAAAGTGAAGCATAAATAAATATATATTTACACAGGAGCAAAGGACTGCCACTCCAGGAAAGCAGAAATCAAATCAAATCAAATTACAGTTATATACACATCACTGGGCCAATCTGCTTTATTAAGGTACGTTTTTGTATTATATATATAACAAGTCAAAACTAAATCACGCAAATTCACGTATCCTGTATTGTCAATTTTTAAACAAGCTTCTGATTTTCATCCACTGAATGATTTCCCTGCAGTGTCCTCCCGATAGAGCCGTACCACAAGTTCAATGATGCACATTTAGAGAAAACAAATGGAGGGCGCAGGGAGTGAGTATACAACTAATAACTCTTTTAATACGAGTATATGTGTAAACATACATCTAGTTTGAGTAACACAGCATAGAGGACTATCACTGGCGCCTCCGAACAGCACACACAGAAAACTATCATGCCAACATGTTTCGTCCCAAGGACTTCGTCAGGGGGTGTGACACCTCCTTTTGGCTGACCAGACGGTGTGCGGTCTCAGACCAGGAGTATCTGATGAGCGGCGAGGCGCCAGTGATAGTCCTCTGTGCTATGATACTCAAACTAGATGTATGTATACATATACTCATATTAAAAGAGTTATAAGTCGTGTACTCATTGCCTGCAGCCTCCATTTGTTTTCTCTACATATATATATATAAATATATATATATATATATATACACACACACAAACATTTTTATTATATTATTTTGTGCATATATATATATATATATATATATGTACCATGGGTATTGTAAATAAGGACTCGTAGGCAGATTTTCAGGTTACAACCACAGTGTCTTTAATGACATCAGACACTGTAGCACAGCATACACAGGCTTGGGCCTGGTCACAGAGGTACATAGAGAAAATAAACAGACAAACATAAAAGGTCCTAGCAATTCCCGTACTGAAAAGTAACTCTGCTGCAGTGGCTTGCAGCTACACATACCATGGTCTCCTGGCACGGCCAATGTCCACAGTCCATGGCGCTATAAACTCAACCCGGCTCACTGGCATCTAACAGGCACCAGCGCAATGCATTTTGGGTAAGAGGGATATTTAAACCCCTTTCGTGCTCCTGACTTCCTGCTGTCTCTGGGTGAGCATGAAATCACGGACATCTGTTTCTCCAGCTGCAGCTGTGCAGAATGTGCAGGACTTGTTTTCTTCTCCCTCGGAGAGAGCTGATTCCACCAGAATGTGGGCATTTGTGGTGAGACACAAGCTCTCTCACCACGATATATATATAATTAGTTGAACTTATTATATCTGATTACTGTGTTAAGTTCTGATTTTAATATTTTAAAATGAAATCTCACCTTTCACAGAGAGACATGGATGCAAACCGTGAGTTCTGGGCTGGATTCATCGATCTATACCAGACCAATGAGTGCTTGTGGCGTGTGGGAACAAGGGATTACGCCAACAGAGGAAAGAAAAATCTGGCATACCAGCAATTGGCCAGGTACAGCCTTGTCCAAGATAGTGGTGCCGACATCAAGTGGGTGAAGAGGAAGATCCAGAATCTGAGGACAGTATTTCTTAAGGAGCACAGGAAATACAAAGATTCCCAACGTTCAGGAGCGGGGTCAGATCAAGTCAAGAAGCCAACATTATGGTATTATGACTTGATGAAGTTCGTATTGGATGAGGAGTCTTCGAGTACAGCGCGGAGCACGGAGGAGCCGAACACGCCCGAGATGTTCGAGCCTGAGGAAGAGGATAGTGTGGATCCGGTAAGTGTCCGCACAATACAGATGTCAATGTTTCTTGTTTAATTTGTTGACTTGTTATTTTCACATATTTTTCTTCATTTTTTTGGATAACTCAGCTGTCTTCGAGGGAGCTGGACGTGGAACCTGCAGTGGATGAGCCGGCAGACCAAGCCACTGTAATGCCGGAGCTGGAGGAGAGTGAGGCGGCGATGGGAACGCCCCAGCCTCTGGCTAGAAAGAGACGCCGGCCGGCTATCCCTGGAAGATCTGTCTCGTCCAGCAGGTCAGATACAATTCTGAGGCAGGCAGAGGAGGTCCTAAAAAACACACCGGATAGATTTGAAGCTATTGGAGACCATTTAGCCTGTGAGTTGCGGGAGATGAACCTGTTAGGCGCGGCGGTGTTCGACCGTGCCCTGACAGAGCAGCGGTCACGGCCGCCGCGCCTCTCTCTCTCCCTGCTTCCGCACGGCGCCTAGCAACGCCGGGACGCCGTGCGCGCGATAGCCGCCGGGTCCCTGCCAACGCTAGGACGCCGTGCGTGCAGGGCCGCCGGGTCCATGGCAACGGGGACGCCACAGGTGGACCGCGTTCCCCGTTGCCATAAGATTACTCACCTGTTCTCCCCTGGTCGTGCAGCAAGGCAGCTGCACGACATTTATCAATTAGGCTCTGTACTGCCATTGGAGGGTTCCCTGTTATATGCCTCCTCAGTGTCTCACACAAACGCCGGTGATAGTTTCCTGTATGCTGTTCCTGCCTTGTAGAAGTTTGTTCCTGGTCAGCTGCGTCTGGTCGATCCTGCTCCCTGTCCTCTTGTATTCTGGAGTTCTGAAGCCGGTCCTGGGAATCCTTCTGGTCCTTGTGAACCTGTTACTGTCATCTGGGGTTCTCGCCCGGTTTCGCGAGTAGCGGCTTCTGCCGCGTGTTGCGGCCTAGGCCGCTTAGTATTTGCGTTTCTTTGAGTTGGTGCTTTTGCGGAGGTTTCCGCTTTCACTGACCTCCCCGGAACTCGGCGGTGCCGTGTGGGGGAGTGGACAGTGGTATCCTTTGTAGTTCTTTTCCTTTGGCGGCGTGCCGTACATACGTTTAGTTTTTAGGTAGTTAGTAGCCCCTAGCTTGGTTGTTTCAGTTAGAGGTCCCCTTGTTATTACCCTGTCTCAGTTCACGCTTTGTCTCTCTTTAAGACCTGGGGGCATCGGAGTTGGGCAGACCTAATCCGCCCTTCAAACGCCGCTGCCGTGGGCCCAAGAAACCATAGTCATTCAGGCGTGAATTGACAACACGGGTAAGACAACGGAGGTAGGGTGCTAGGGGCTATTTCCATTCCATTTCCCTATCCCAGCATCACGTCCTGGTGCTCTGGACTCACTGCATAAGATCTCCCCTGTCCTGAGCATCAGGATCGTAACAGAACCCCACTCAGCAAAAATACGTTCAGCGTCTGGTATATGCCATTATATCACATGGCAGGATGATGAATTGACCAACCACAGTGGCGTTGTGTTAGATACCAGACAGGTGCCTAGTACATCTTATGCCCCTCCCCCAACTCACCCTCCCATGAATTCTGCGCCGGTAATTCCTCCTCAACAATACCCCACATATCCTGCTCCGGGTTACCAAATGCCACAATCCCCCTTCCCTGGCACCTCTTCAGGTGGAGTGTTCACCACTCTGTTGAGTGCACACTCCACTGTTCAAGGCGACCAAAATTTTTAATCAAAATGTTTTTGAATTTTTGAATTTGCGTTTTTGTTTGCTGTCTTCAGATTTGTATTTGACCTTCCTCATCCAATATGTTTTTTTTTTTAAGTCAATTGTACCATAATGTTGGTTTTCTACACTTCATTTGACCCTGTAATAGAACGTTGGGAATGCTTTTATTTCATGTGCACTTTTGAAATACTGTCCTCAAATTCTTTTACTTCATCCCAAGTTATGTTGGCACCACTGTTTTTGCTGCACTGTATCTGGCTAATTGTTGGAATGCCTGATGCCTCTATTGGTGTAATCCCTGCTGTCATGGCACTCATTGGCTCAAAAATCGATGAATCCAGCCCAGAATGTTTCTAATTTATTATTTTACAAATTGTTACAAAAAATTGTGTGGAGTCTTTATTTATGGGTAGTGCTAAAAGGTTTACCAGGTATACACTGCACCAAACAAATTACAGAGCAGATATGCAGTGATATTAAATGGATGCTGTTATTTATTGTACAAAGAAGACCTGCCCACCTTCCTAAAACCATGCCCAGTATTTAAATGAAGCTGGATCTTTCAAATCTTTCATCAGACATTGTTCAGTGTGTATGCACATAATCGTTCATGGGAAATCTTTCATCTATCATATCTTTCATCTTTTAAATCTTTCAAATCTACAAGTGTGCAGGGCCCATTAATTTGTCTATTCTGTTTTTCCTTTTAATTCCTTCTTTCTATTTCTCCTTCTATATTTCCTACTGCTTATTCCTATTTATTTTATTCCCCTTTTTCATCTATTATTTCCCTTGCTTGTATCACATGGAGCGCGCAGGAAGCTGTGCAGGCAGGCCGCGCAGGGTAGTCGTCCTCCCTGCTCGCTACCTCATGTGCTCCGGACGTGCTCCGGCGCCGTGGATGTGCAGGCTGCGGGGGTTGGTCGCGGGCGCTCGTGGACGCGGGCTCCCGCATCCGGACTTACGGAGACGGAGGGGTCAACGGCTGTGAGGGGCAGGGGCCGTCCCCAGGACTGGGAGGCGATCCGTGGCCTCTCGGCTCAGCGGCTAGGGCCCCCCGTGCGGCCACTCTATCCCCCGCTGTGTCCCGCTGCGGTAGTAGCGTGGCGCGTGCTGCTGTACAGGGGGAGGCAGTCAGTGGTGTGGAGGTCTCCACATCTATGGGTCGCGGGCCTGGCCTCCGGGGGGGCAGCGCTGCGTGGTGCGTCTATAGGGGGAGGCAGTCAGTGATGGTGTGGAGGTCTCCACATCTATGGGTCGCGGGCCTGGCCTCCGGGGAGCAGCGCCGCGTGGTGCGTCTACAGGGGGAGGCAGTCAGTGATGGTGTGGAGGTCTCCACATCTATGGGTTGTGGGCCTGGCCTCCGGGGAGCTGGGGGTCGGCGCATTAGGATGCCTCAAGGGGCTGCCCATCAATTGCAGGCCAACAGCCGAATTTAAGGGGTGGCACGGGGGCACCAAGGGGGGGCCAACAGAGCGCGAGTTACACATGCAGGGACCCCCAGCAGCACGGCATTGGCACTGTGGTCCCATCGGCTGACGGGGCTCATCAGGGCAATGCTGGGTCGCGCAGGCATGAGAGGCGCCATAGGCAGCAGGAGGATGATGTGGCCAGGCTCAGCAGCAGCAGCTCTTCTATGGAGCTGGAGACTTTGCAGGGTTTGGACCAGTTTTGGGCTCCCACTTCCTGCTCTACGGGCAGTGTGGGTCCTTCGGTTGGGGACACTAGGAGGGGTCGAGAGTCCCACGCTGGAATGGTTAGGGCTCCTGCCAGGCGGCTTGCGTGACGACCGCGGACGCTGGAGGCAAATCCGGTGCAGGCGCCAGGGGCGGTTGCGGACGCTGCAAGCGTGTCGGCCATATGTGCTGCAATTGTTGCAGCCTTAGTCCCCCTGCTCACCACCGGTCCCGGTGGGGTGCTGGGGGGGCAGTGCGGCAGCCAAGGGGACGGTTTCGTCCCAATTAACACAGGCGCTGGTGCCGGCAGTAACGTCAGCGATAGCTAGTGCGTCTGGAGCAGGTCAAGTGGCAGCTCCTGCGGAGGGCTGGAGTGTCTACTTCTCGCACCCGCAACTGCAGTGAACGGACCTGACGAGATGGCGGAGCAAGTTCAGAGTGGAAGACCCAGAGGCAGCGAAGCTGTGGCGACGCATGCACCTGGAACATCTGGCGAGTCCGCATCTGACCCCGATTGGGTTGGCTCGGGGGCGAGTGTCGCTAGTTCGGAGGTGTCGATGTCGGGGGGTCCTCTTCTTCGGCGTGGAAGGCGAAACCTTAGGCGGCATAGAAGAGGCCGGGGCGCCGATAGTTTGTCTTCTACTTCTTCTGGCTCCTCGGGGTCCTCTCGGGATCACAGGAGGCGCTCTAGGGATAGAGGCTGGAAGAGGCGCAGGCGATCGTCCACGTCAAGCATGTCGGTGGAGTCGGCGCAATCGGACGAGGTCTGTTGTGTTAACACGGCTGTTCTTCGGGGGCTGCGCCCGCGGGTGGATAGGATCCGGAAGGGGCGCTACGTGAATATCTTTGCCCTAACTGGCAAGACTAAAAAAAGCGCTCACGATGGCTAGGAAAAAGAGCGAAGCGGTTGAGGATGCGTACATGTCATACCAGAACTGGCTACAGGGTATGTACGTGTTTGCAACTTGTCATCTGGAGACGCGGTGGAGGGGATGGGAGCAGCAGGCCAGCAAAACCGCGGTCCCGCGGTGGCCGCCGCTAAGTAGAGCCCCCATCTGTTTGGAGGAACTTGAAACCTGGCTGGATTGCTATCCCGATCACGAAACGGCGGAATTCCTGAGGACTGGTTTCTCGGAGGGTTTTAGCCTACCCATTGCGTGAGAGGTTAGGTCGGGTACGGGACGCAATTTGCGTTCAGCGTCGGAGTTTTCTCTTATACTGCGGAAGGTTATGCGTGAAGTGGCGTTGGGTCGCATGTCTGGCCCATTCGAATACCCCACCATTGAAGGCTTATTGCTGTCACCGGTGGGGGTAGTCCCTAAGAAGGGCCCGGGCAAATTTCGGCTTATACAGCATCTAGCCTCTCCCGAGGGTTTTTCGCTGAATGAAGCTCTGGACAGCGGTCTCTGTAGCGTTGCTTACCAATCCTTCGAGTCGGCATTGGACATGGTACGGTCGTTTGGACTGGGAGCCCTTATGTGTAAGCTGGTTGTGGAGTCGGCTTTTCGGTTACTGCCGTTACATCCTTCTGCATTCAGATACATGGGCTTTCGCCTGGACGACGGGTTCTATGTCGACAAATACCTCCCGATGGGATGTTCCATTTCATGTGCATATTTTGAACGGTTCAGTTCATTCCTGCACTGGTGTTTGGTTTGGAGCTCAGGGGAGGAAGGTGTAGCGCACTACTTGTACGATTTCCTCCTTGTGGGCCCCACGGGTTCCCCGCGTTGCGCGGGACTCCTGAAGAATGCGGAAACCCTGTTTCGGTCTCTTGGGGTCCCCATTGCGGAAGACAAGACCGGAGGTCCCTTGGCGGTCATATCCTATTTGGGCATCGAAGTTGATACCTTAGGCGGTTTGTGTCGGCTTCCTCGGGATAAGGTAGCGCGCTTGCATGATAGTATCCTGTTGGCATTGGCGGCGGGCAAGGTTACGCTTAGACAGGCACAGTCGCTGCTGGGTTTGTTTAATTTTTCCTGCCGGGTAATCCCCATGGGTAGGATATTCTGCAGGAAGCTGGAAAGAGCGACGGTGGGTGTGCGGCGCGCCCATCACTATATTCAATTGTACAGGGAGATTCAGAGGGATATTCTTGTTTGGGACATGTTTTTGGCCAATTTTAACGGGGTTCGCATTTGGTTGTCACCCCCGGTCGCCAGTCCGGTTCTTCAGCTCTTCACAGATGCAGTGGGCTCAGCGGGGTTTGGAGCTGTATTCCGTGAGGCTTGGTGCTCAGCTACCTGGCCTGAGGAATGGGTGGCGTAGGGGCTAACTGTGAACATGCTGCTGCTCGAGGTTTTCCCCATTATGGTTGCACTTGAGCTGTGGGCCTCAGAGCTGGAGAGCAGGCACGTGGTGTTCTGGTGTGACAACCTCGGGGTGGTGCAGGCCATTAACAGACAGCGCTCTATGTCTCTTCCAGTGTTACGGGTGTTGACGCAGATAGTTTTGCGCTGCCTGGAGAGCAATATCATGCTTACGGCACGACATGTCCCAGGGGGGATAACGGCGTTGCGGACGCGTTGTCACGCTTGGATTGGCGCCGATTTAGGCGGCTGGCTCCGGCCGCAAACTCCTGCGGTGACTCTTGCCCCTCTTATGTATGGCAGGTTATCCATCCGATGTGGAGGGACAAGCCCACCGTTCCCTGGCCCCGGTTATTTATGCGGCTTACCTGTCCGCGTGGGAGCAGTGGTCTCACTTTTTGATTCGCTTCTGACGTTGCATGTATCCCTTAACGACGACTCGTTGTGCTGTCAGGTGCAGCGGTCCAAGAAAGATCAGAGTGGTAGGGGGCATTGGATATCCATGGGTCGCTGCTCGGAACGCAGAATTTGTCCTGTGGCCTTGGCAATGGTATATGTTAATTACGGGGTTGTGGCTTATTCATCATGACAGCACTCCCTTGACTCGCTATCAGTTCGGGTGGGTCTTGAAGCACTGCATCTTCAACCTGGGTCTTCCTCCGGGTGTCTATGGTACTCATTCCTTCCGTATCGGTGCCGCTATGGCTTCTGCCGCGGCAGGGTGGTTCATAGACGATATCCGGGCACTGGGCAGGTGGAGGTCTAGTGTATTTCAGCTATGTCAGACGTTAGCTTGCCTGGTGCAACCCAACTTGGGGATTAGCTAATCGCCATCATTAGATGGGGGTCTTGAGGAATTTTTTGTTTAACCGTCAGTTTTATTCACGGTTTCCACCGGCTGTCGGATGTTTGCGTTTTTTGCCTCAAGTCAAGTTGGGAGACCCGTGGCCACTAAAATCCCTGTCCCATTCCCTGGTTAGGTGTAGGTCTGTTGCTCATTTAGCTCCACTGCCCAGTTGTAGCTGTTCTCCTTTTTAGTTCTGATTTATTAATGGTGTTTTAAATTCCCCTACAGGTAAACGCATTGACCCCCAATTTATCTGGGGGTTGGGACACTCATTTGTTTTTTGGACCGCTAGGTCACCGGTAATGGCGGATTGCGCCAGTTATCCGGAGCTTGCTGTCATGCGGTGGTTAGGTTGGAGGGGATTGCGCTGGGAGGCTTTCCGGCAGAAATTGGATGAGGCGGTGCAGGTATTTGGGTACCCCTTGTTCCTCGTAGTTCATCTCGGTCGTCCTTGGACCTCCGTTGTGATGTCAGGCGGCAGTTGGTCGGGTTGATTGCAGAATGGCCTTTCTGCAGGGTATTTTGGTCGGACATTATACCGCGTAGGGTTTGGTATGGAGCCGAGAAGCCCGGTGCCATTGACTTGGTGCGTAGACGGGGGAACGCTGTGGTGGGTAGAGCTGTGACATCTGCTGGGGGTTCTGTGATTCAGCATCTGGCTATTTCCTATAAAGATAGCGCAATGTATCGAGGAAATGGTGTGCATCTTTCTGAGTCGGGTACGGCCGTATTTGTTGCTGATATTTTTCAGGGCCTTAGGTCAGTTTCCATAGCCTTAGTCGTTTTTTTCTTAGTAGTTATGGAGTTTTAGGTATGGTGGCTGTGCAGGTTTGTGGTGAGCAAACCTTTGGGTTGGCCGGTTTCAGAACGGCTTAGGTATTGGTATAATTAGGTATAGGTTAATTTCCCCTGGGGGGCAGTTCGGTCGGGTAGGAGTATGGGCGTGGTCAGTTAGGCAAACCGGAGGGCATCACCTGACCAGGTGGGCCCTCCTTTCTCCTTCTGCATGGCAGAACTGCTGCCTCAAGTCAATGCTGATGTGGGCAGATGGCCTCATCAGTTTGTGGTGTTGTCTCCGCAAGGCTTGGGCAGTTGGTCCGTCTTGGCGAGTCAGACGGGCAAGGAAAGGGGCAGTTTGTCCGTCCTTGCCTGTCGGGCAGTTGGCCCGAGTTATCAACGTTTATTGTTTTACTTTGACTTATACTAGGCCGTTCTTTCCCTGCCACCATACATTAGTTTTAAAATCTAAATAGTTAATCCCTCTCAATAAAAAAGCTGACCCATTTCACCGCAGCCTTTGTTGTCCGTGTATTATTTATAGATAAGTTGGTGTGCAAGGAGCGTGAGTGCTTGGGTCATGGAGTGTTGAACACGGAGGGCATTCATATATGACCTGGCCCAGTGAACTCATGCTCTTGCAGGCACACGAAGGGTTAGCTGTTTTTTGCTGGGAGGGGTTAAAATTTGTTGATAGGTCCGTGATTGGTTTAGGTAGATGGGGGAGGGAGTTTAGGGAGCTAAGTAGGGAATCTTCTGGTAACTCAGCCTCTCTTCGTTGGTGGACGTTACCCACCCGTCCCTCCCTTTCTGGTGGTTTTTGGTGCAGTTTTTTGTGTCGGCTGTTATTGAGGGGGATGTGGTGTGGCCGGTTTCAGAAGGGTTTAGGTATTTGTATAATTAGGTATAGGTTATTTTCCCCTGGGGGGCAGTTCGGTCAGGTAGGAGTATGGGCGTGGTCAGTTAGACGGACCGGAGGGCATCACCTGACCAGGTGGGCCCTCCTTTCTCCTTCTGCATGGCTGAACTGCTGCCTCAAGTCAATGCTGATGTGGGCAGATGGCCTCATCAGTTTGTGGTGTTGTCCCCTCAAGGCTTGGGCAGTTGGTCCGCAATGGCGAGTCAGACGGGCAAGGAAAGGGCCAGTTGGTCCGTCCATGCCTGTCGGGCGAGTTATCAACGTTTATTGTTTTACTTTGACTTATACTAGGCCGTTCTTTCCCTGCCACCATACATTAGTTTTAAAATCTAAATAGTTAATCCCTCTCAATAAAAAAGCTGACCCATTTCACCGCAGACATTGTTGTCTGTGTATTATTTATAGATAAGTTGGTGTGCAAGGAGCGTGAGTACTTGGGTCATGGAGAGTTTATAGTTTTTCTAACAGCAGCCGCAAATTTAGCTAATAACAGTCGTTGTCCCAAAGGTGGTCTGGTCTGTATCGGGGTAGTGTATATATCCCACAGAGCCCATTCTGGAGTGGGGGTAAAGAGAATACCATAAGTATCTTTTAAGTACGCAAACACTGTTAACCAAAATTTGTGAACCTCAGGACAGCTCCACATGCAATGGAGTAGATCAGCATCCGGAGCGGTGCATTTAAAGCATTGTGAGTCTATGGAGGCACCTATTATCATCCATAGTTTTGGGGTATAATATGCTCTATTCAGGAGTTTGTATTACATTTCCACATAGGAAGAGAATACTAATGTCTTATTGAGGCGAGAGAACGCAGTGAGAAGTCAGGTAAGGGAAACATTAGGCAAGTCCATGGTCCATTTGGCCATACCCTTTTGTAAAGTTTCCAAATTAAGTTTATGTTTAAGATAGAAATATAATAATGAAGTGGAGCAAATCCTATCACCTGAAGTCCTAACCAGAGAGTCTAGGTCATTGAGGACATTGGCAGTATCTGAGTGGGACATCACAGGAGAAATATAGCTTCGCAGTTGATAATTTTTTCCAGTATTTTTGAACAATCTGCGTTTAGAGTGTGATGGACCAATCCGAGTCCGCCCCTTCACCATGAGGCATGTGTGGAAGAACACCTATTAGTGATTTGTGGCAGTGGGAGAAATATGATATTATGTGATGAAATGCCTAAACGAGAACGAGAAAGTCGCCAGGCTGCGCAGGTAGTGGTCAACAATAAATTATTGGAGATAGTAGAGGGGAGGTTAGAGGGTTTCATGTGTAATAAGCTAGTCAATGCTATAATGGGACATAAGGCCTGTCCCAGCACAGGGACTGCATAGTTATCTGTGGTGCTAATCCAATCCAACGCACATCTGTAGTTTGCTGCTAATGAGTAACTCCTTATACAGGGTAAATTTATACCACCATAAGTGACAGGCTGGCACAGCTTAAACAAAGAAAACCTGTTTTTTTTCCCCGGCCCAAATAAAAGTGCTAATTGCCCGGTTCAGTATCTTTAAATCTGAGTCCTTCAGCAATAAGGGAAGCATTTGAAGGAAATACAATAAACGTGGGAAGGAAATCATCTTAATGAGATGGCACCTACCAATATAAGATAGCGGTAGATGACGCCAAGATTGAAAGTCTAACAATATGCGTGCTATCACTCCAGGGAAATTAAACCTATATAATTCAGCCGGGTTCACTGGGATATTAAGGCCAAGATATCGCAACGAGGAGTCAGCCCAAACAAAAGGAAAAGGAGCAACCTTCAGAATACCGGACTGTAAGGCTTAAACTTTAGTCTTTAATTTATTAATTATGAATCCAGAGATGCTCTCAAAGTCATTTAATAGACTCAAAAACCCCTGGAAATGCCTCCTGTGGATTAGAAAAGTATAATAGTAAATCATCTGCATATGCAGAGACTTTTAAGTTGTTAGTGCCTAGCGTTACGCCCCGCCACGGGGTATATAAATAAAAATGTCTAATTAGTGGATCCAGGGCTAAATTGAAAAGGAGAGGGGAGAGAGGACCACCCTGCCGAGTACCATGGAAAAGGGGAAAACAAGCCGTATTAAACCATTAACAGTAAGACTTGAATTGCAAAAAAAAAAGAAAATTATCACTAGGGATTGTTCCCAAAACCTTCTGTGATGTAAGCGGTCTCTCTACCACTACTCTCTCTCTCTATATTTATATATGCTAGAGGGATGAAACACAGACCATATTAGGTCTAATCTAGATACTTCATTGCATTATAACTGCTGAATGGTTAATGACGAAAACATGATTATACATTTGGGGAAAAAATAGGTATAAACGTTAATTAAGAAAACATGGTTATCCACTAATAAGAAAGTAGGGATATCTTTCCATTGATGGAGCCCAACTGCTAATGCATTTCCAGAATACCAACAGGTGGGATACAAGCAAACTATTCAAAATCAATATTTTAATATAACCCCTCTGGAACCAGGGTGTTCAATTTGATTATCCAAAAAACATCTCTTGAACAGAACCCTTTAAACCTACCTCCCCCTCTAAAAGTTGAGCCTATGGGCGGTATTCAAATGATTTATCACCCCCAATCTCCTTTCTGAAATTATCCCCGTTATCGCGCATATCACAACCATAATAATCAGGTTTAGCTGTGTAAAGGGTTGGGTGTCTCGGTACCCCCAGGAAATAACGATACCACGCCCCCTAGGGCAGGAATAGAATGGGTGTGGAAGGGGGTGAAAAGAAATGAATACCACCCTATATGTTGTATCCTGGTACATTTTAATCCTGCTGGATTACATTAAAGAACTTCAGCAAAATGTTGAGAAACACTGTGTTTCTGGAATCCTTTCAGGATATTTTAGTCTGTGTTCACGAAAGGGTGGTCCTACAAACATACTGTAAATGACATGAACATTGCAATACATACATGCAATACTTAGTGTCACCGTTTATGATGTGGTTGAATTAATAGTCCTGCATGTGTTATTTCTGAATCCACATGTGACACATCTGTTTTTCCCACATTTGTAGCAGCCTTTCATATTACTGGACAACCAGCTTTTGGAAGCCATTTTATTTTGATTTTCTTGTTTTTTCAAAACAGTTGGAGCTATTAAGACTTTTATATTTTATTTTTTTCTAAAAAATCGACCTTAAATTAGGTTCCAGTTTGTTGAAGCACCTGATCTTGAAGTATAATATTAAAGTTATTTCTCAAAATCTTCTCAGTTGTGCTAGATTGATTGTTATATTTTGATACAAAACCCATTTGTGTACTCTCCTGTTCTCCCCTTCCCCTGAACGATTGATTTCTATAATTTTCAAAAATTCCATTCTATCTGTTCTCAATACTCTTTCATATGCATGGAGTAAAACTGTGTGATAAGCAGGCGAGGGGCAGTATAGACCTGAGACTAAATAAGAGTCCTGATATTTTGTGATTAGTTAAGTTTAGGAGCCTGTTACTAGGTAGATGTTGTTAATGGTATAGTTTTTTCCTATTGGTTTGACAGTATGGCAAATTTGCATTTTAGTAGGAGGGGCTGAGTGCAGTTTATATAGGGGCAGCCATTTTAAGTGATATCTTTTCCTGTTTGGAAAGGTTTAGTAGTCTGTGCTGTTCTGAGCTCCCCTCAGAATCAATTGTTTTTTAATCTGCATCTGTTTCCCTGTTATATTGTGCTTTATTCACATCCTCGGTCCTGTACATTTCTCTTAATCCATTTCTTTTACTTATACCTCCTCTCTTCTTCACCCTCCCCAAATGTCTTTTTCCCCCCCACCGTTTAGCTGCTGCTGCGCGGCCCCTGTCCACTCCCACCTTCGGTAGTCAGAGGAGGGGTGTATCTGTAGCCCTGGTTAAGGCCCCTCCAGTCATCCATTCAGCGGTGACGGTCCACTCCAGCGTTCCCACTGCGGCTGCAGCGTCGAGCGTGGGATTTCCCCACTCTGTGCCAGCTACAGCCTCCTCTGCCCCCCTTCAGCAGGCACCAACATCCGCCTCAGACAGGCTTCCTACTGGAACTCATCGCTGCGTTTCTGGGACGGTCGCCACCCCCTGTGAGCCGCATCTCGCGGTGTCACAGCGAGTATTGATTGCTCCGCCTTCCTCGCCTCCCATCCCGGCCACCTGCATCTGCACAGAGTGCGGTGCTCAGGGCTGGTGTACCATCCGCGTAACCCGCTTCTGCTAGCTGCGTCATCACGGGCTCCCCGCCACCTCGCTCCGGCAGCCTATGTCCCAGCCAGGCCGCCTGCGTCTGCACAGACTGCAGTGCCCCGGCCGGAGTTTTTCTCCCGTGACCAGCGTCTTTCTGCGGGTCTCGGTAGTGACACACAGAGGGACACCATGACACCAGGTGCACCCAGTGGGGACTGGGCATTCCCTGGGGCGCCTGGTGAGTTAATAGGTGAAGAACAGTCCTCAAGGGATAAGGAGGATAGGGGGGAGGCAGCGTCTGCAGTGGCTGGGCTGGCGGTCATTTTAGAGGAAGGATCAGGGATGGGATATGATAATCAGCCCAGAGAGGGAGTGCAGCTTGCACTGGCTCCCACTGGGAGTTTACACAATGAATTTTCTAGGAGTCAGAGGGAGCAGCCTTTATTAAAGGCTGGTCTGTCTGGTAACTTGCAAGGTGCAGGTTCATCTGAAAATTATATAGTTGAGGCACAGCCTTTTCAAGCACCCTCGGTAAGGGTTAATTATTCAGAGGCATTTAGTTTCCCAGGGCCTACGTCGGCAGCATGGGGTACTCAGGCTGTCACAAGGACAGCTTTTGTCAGGAGTGTGTCCACCATGCAGTCTCCTGTGGCCTTCCCCGGGAGTGCTCAGTATGATGTAGGGCCTTTTACTTCGTTTAGCTCATCACCGCATTTTGCAACTACACCAACTGCATGGACATATGGGGGAATTACAACAATAAGTCAGCCCTCAAGCACCACATCGTATCCGGGTTCATCATCCCCGGTAAGGCAGGTTGGTTTCCCTTATTGGACACCTTCGGGTTCTGCGACCCACTCATTCCCCGCCCTGGTTTCCCTTATTGGACACCTTCGGGTTCTGCGACCCACTCTTTCCCCGCCCCTCATCAGTTGACGGGTCAATTCAAAATTTGTACCAGCCACCCACAGCGTGGTGGCAGAATTATTATTCACCTGTGCCAAATCCAGTTCCAACCCCTTTTTAGGTAACTGGTTACCACAGACACATTTACCGGTGTCAATGCCCCCTCCTTTTACACCTGAGGTGTCAACTCCGGCTCCTCCCCCTCCCCCCAGCTCTACTCTACCTGCTGCTGTATTGGCTTATGAAACTGTCAATAACACACTTGATTCCTCAGATACAGGCTTACAGCCTAGTGGGTCGATTTCAGGCGATCTACAGCAACCAAGTTTGGAAAGTCGGCAAGGTGCTTCAGCAGTTCCGACATCAAGAGGGGATTCCGAGGTTGCAGACACATCGGGGGTTGGTGAGTAATTCCCCTCTCAGATTGTGTTTCCTCCCCTGTGTCTTCTTCTCTTAGCAGTAGCAGCAATTCTTCTGCTAGCGCGTCGCAAAAGCCCAAAAAGATAGTGAAGCTGATTGAGCGTAGGATAGCCAAAAGGCAGTCTAAGAAAAGCAAGAAGGCTAAGGAGTCTGATTCAGATAAAGCCGATTCGCGAGACGATGTCGTTCATTGCGCAAACAGTGAAATCACTAGGGGATTCAGAAAGAAGATTAAAGAAAAAGTTCGCATGGGTAAATTTGTGGATTTTTTTCGTTATGACGGAGGATAAAAAGAAGGAATATGAGAAGGCAAAGAAATCAGGGGGTTCAGGGGAAGAGGTTTATACGAGCTATGATAATTGGTTACAAGGTGCGTTCATTTTTTTTCGGCTTGCTACTTAAAGTCAAGACCGGAGGAGTATATTAATATTGTCAAGTATATATTCCCACTAGTCTTTGCCATGGCGATGGAACCATTGGGCGAAAAAATACGATCCTCACCCTCGATTACAGGAGTGGAATTTTCGGGACATTCTCATAAGATTTGTCTCTTCGCAGACGATGTCCTTTTGACTCTCACTAACCCTCCCTCCTCCCTGAAGGCGCTACACACACTCTTGTCCGATTATTCAGCGGTATCCTACTATAAACTTAATAACACTAAGACAGAGGCCCTCCCTATTAATTTTACGCCTTCTCTCTTGACCGAACTGAAGGCTTCCTACTCGTACTCTTGGCAGGATAGAAGCCTCAAATATCTAGGAATCCATATCACTACGAAGCTAGAAGATATGATATCTGCTAACTATCCCCCCCTTTTGCGCAAATCCACGACTCTAGTCACGGACTGGATGATGCAACATGTATCATGGCTGGGGAGAATAGCCGCGCTGAAAATGACGTTCCTTCCCAGACTTATGTACCTGTTCCGGGCCATCCCCTTCCTCGTCCCCAACTCCCTTCTATCCAAATTTAACGCAATATTTAACGCTTATGTTTGAAAGGCAAAAAACCAAGGTTGGCCAGGAAAACAATGACTCGTCCCAAACGGGACGAGGGCTTGGCATTCCTGGATTTGCACACATACCAACTGGCTTGCCGTTTGGCACAGATAGGGGCATGGTATATCCAACCCAGGTGTAAATCGTGGGTACAACTGGAACAAGGTCTTATAGCCCCATTACCCCTGACCGATGTATTGTTACTCCCTAAACCTGAGGGCACATTATTAATCAACCGGTCTCTCTCTGCCCGATCTGCTAGGAAGGCCTGGTTGGAGGTGGTGCGAAGTAGAAATGACATAACTCTCCCCACTACGGCCATATCATTGACTGGAATAGCCTCCTTGATCCCTGACTTAAGGATTCGATTGCTGGATATCACAAGGAATCAAGTCTTTACAGGATATAATGGCGCATGGTGCCCTCCTTCCCTTTGCCCAGATCCAGGAAACTTTCCTACTACCACGTGGGGAATTTTATAAATATTTGCAGCTTAGACACTGGCTCCACGGAGTCTCGACACCCCCCCCCCCCCCTCCTTGCCTAAACTTGTCCAAAAGTTCCTGGAGAGGGGGAAGGCAGGGGAGGTATTACCAAATGGTATAATTACATTAATAATCCCCGACCACTGCAGAAAGCCCTTTCAGTTGAAATGGGAGGTAGACCTTAAATGCTCAATCTCAGAGGAGGAATGGGAAAAGATATATAGATCCTGCTACACAGTCTCTAGATGTATATCTCATATAGAACTGTCTTATAAACTTCTTTACCGCCTGTATTTCACCCCATCCCGCCTCCATGCGATGCAACCCTCCACATCCAAAATGTGCTGGCGGAATTAGAGAACGGAGGACATTTTATATGGCTGTAGTGACATAAAATTCTGAATAGCAGGCTGAATGAAGCAGCTGTGATAAGTGGAGGTATCCATGGTAACGGTGGGCCTATGAGTTGACTGAGGAGTCTGGTGATGGGAGGGGCTTAGCCCTTATAAGGAGAGGATTGAATAGGTTCTCCCCCTTTTCCTCAGTGAAAATTGAACAGTGAAGTGCTCTGCTTTTGTTTTGTATTGAACTGTGTATTATTTGTGATTTTGTGGTATTTTTCTTCTTATTTCCTTTCCATCTTTACTAATCTCTAATCTTTTCAACCCTCTTTTATTCTTTGCCTTTTTCTTAGCTATTTTTCCTATCTTCTAACATACCGAGGCCTAGTCGTGCGGTGCGTCCCCCTGTTCGTTTTATTGACAGCGGGGAAAGGGATGCTGCTGTCTTAGTGTCAGGGAGGGGGCAGCAGCGGTCATTACAAACAAGAAGTCAGGCTAGGAACAATGTTGGTAATGTCGCCGCCAGGGGTCGGGCTCGACCGCCTGAGAGGGTTTTGGCGGGCGAAGCTGCGTCACGCAGAGGCCGGGTCAGTAGCGCGTCTGTGACACGAGCTGCTGGTTTGACTAGTACTTTAGGAAATTATTCTGAAGAACCGGTTACCGTGAACACCATGTCGCGAAGTGTTGGGGCTATGGCGTCGTCGTCGAGAGGGGTGTTGAGGAGAATAGTAACATCCCGGGGAGTTACCTCAGGAGTGCATGTGCCTGAGGTACGACGCGGTCGCCCCGTGGGCCCACGGGGGTCCGTGGCTGCCAGAGGTGGTCGACGCAGTTCTGTTCTTACTAGAGGAGAGCACAATGGGAGAGGTACAAGAGTCGGTGCAAGGAGAGGGGGCACCTAACAATGGTATTAACAAGGGGCCGGTTAATGCGATAAATAATGGCGTTGACACGGTTGGAGCGGGCCAGGGCGCGAGCACATCGGGTATTAGAAATGCTGGAAGGCAGCAAGGAAGGCCCGCCACGTGTAATATTAGGGGTAAAAGAGGAGCACCAGAGGTACATTGTATGAGGGGCACAGTACCAGGGAAGTCATATGCTGATGCGGTGCGTTTTGGAAGTTATGGAGCTGGATTCAACTCGTCTGAGATAGCGTCTCTATATGCACCTCAGTTATATCAGCGCTGGTCCCGGTGCTGAATGCTAATAACACCGAAAGGAATTTTTTGAGGGAACAGAATCCTGACGGTTTGCAGAGGAATAGCGTTGGTGAATTAGGGGCGGCTGTTTTACAGCCCAGATCGGGTGGAAGTAATAGGGGCAATAGGAATATTAATGAGTTGTTGGTAGATGTTTCTCCTTGCATTTCTACAGGAGTTCTTTGCAGCCCCTGAAGTGCAGGACGATTCTGGGGAATCAGCGGCGGTGGTGGAGTCTGCACTGGACGAGGGAGATCTTTATGGTGAGTCGGTCGTGCACCCTGCAGCGCGCCAAAATGATGCAGTAGTTGGGTCAGGTAACAGGGGCGCAGTTACAGAGAAAGGATGTGGGAAGAAAGCGTCACAAAAGCGTAAGCATAGGCGCAGAGGTCACAGGGACTCATCTACTTCTTCCTCTGAGTCCTCAGGTTCATGTGATAGCAGATGCAGGGGTTACAATGCAAGACATAAAAGAAGGCGCAGACATAGTAGCTCCAGCATGTCCTCGGAGGAGGGTCCTGAGGATTCTTTGCAATGCGCTAATACTGCAGTTTTGAGAGGAATACGACCCAGAATTAGGGAACGGATTAGACAAGGAAAATTTGTGAATATGTTTGCTTTAACTAGCAAAGGGAGAAAAGCATTTGAAGCGGCTAAAAAGAAATCAGGTATAGGTGAGGAGGCTTATAAGTCTTACTCTAACTGGCAGAAGGGCATGCTTATTTTTGCAGCTTGTTATTTGGAATCCAGGCCTCAGGAGCACATGAACATAATTAAATATATGTATTTGTTACACGAATTGGCCAGATCCGGGCGCGGAACAGCATGGAGGTCCTATGATGAGGAGTTTCGTAGAAAACAAAATGGGAAGGAGATCATGGATTTTGGTAAAAAAGATGTGGAGATTTTTGTAGATGTTACTCAACCTCTTAAGAGTGGTTTAGAGGGTCTGGCGGATAAACGAGGTAATTCCAGTAACAGATGGATGGTGGGTAAGAATCGGTCAGGCAAATGCTATGCCTTCAATAATAGTCAATGTACCCTAGGGTTCAAGTGTCGTTTTCGGCATGTTTGTATCCGCTGTGAAGGAACCCATCCCATTAAAAACTGCCAGCAAACGGCTAGTGGGAGAGGTAGTTGGCACAAGCAGCAACAACGAATCCCAGCAACGGGTGTGTCTAAGTAGGGCACCTACTCCAGTTAAGTTGAACAAATTATTGCATTGGTTGGATCACTATCCAAATAGAGACGATTCTGAGTTTATAAGGTTAGGTTTCTCAAAAGGTTTTCCGTTGCCTATAAAAAGCCAAGTTAAATGTGGTCGGATTGGCAATTTACGTTCGGCTCAGGAGTTCCCAGTTATGTTAAAAGAAAAAGTTGATAAGGAAGTTGCTTTGGGTAGGATGGTAGGTCCTTTTAGTTGCCCCCCATTGCCTGATTTAATTTTGTCCCCAGTTGGGGTTGTTCCAAAAAAGACTCCGGGTAAATTCAGGCTAATACAGCATTTATCATTTCCAAGAGGGTCTTCAGTGAATGATGCAATTCCTGAGTTTGTCCATGGTAGTGTATCAGTCCCTTGAGGACGCTTTAGACAAGATGAGATCATTCGGTAGTGGGGCTCTTATGAGTAAAATTGATATAGAATCGGCTTTTCGGCTGTTGCCCATTGACCCGGAATTTTTTCGTTATCTAGGTTTCCGTCTGGATGATGGTTTTTATGTGGATAGATGTCTTCCAATGGGTTGCTCCATATCTTGTTCATATTTTGAAAAATTCAGCAGTTTTCTGCATTGGTGCATTTCCAAAAATCCAGGTCAGTTTGGAATTGTGCATTACTTAGATGATTTTTTGTTTATGGGTCCAGCCGGATCTGACATATGTGGTAATATTTTATTAAATGCGTTGTCATTATTGAAGGAATTTGGGGTCCCAGTGGCCGAGGAGAAGACTGTAGGTCCCACATCGGTGTTGACGTGCTTGGGAATAGAAATTGATACCATAGAAGGATGCTGTCGTTTACCCAAGGAAAAGATAGACAAATTAAAGGGGGAAATAATTGTGGCATTGGCAAACGGCAAGTTGACGCTCAAACAGGCCCAGTCATTATCGGGGTCTCTCAATTTTGCTTGTCGAGTTATACCCATGGGTAAAGTTTTTAGCAGGAAGTTGGAGAGATCCACAGAGGGTGTTAAAAAACCCAGTCATTTTATAAGATTATCCAAAGAAATTCGCAGGGATTTACACATTTGGGAAGAGTTCCTGGCCACCTTTAATGGTGTTCTTATTTGGCAGTCCATACCCATTTCCAATGTTGAGTTGCAATTATTCACCGATGCAGCAGGTTCTACGGGGTTTGGAGCATTTTTGGAGGGCAGGTGGTGTGCTTCCCCATGGCCAAAATCTTGGGTTGAAGAGGGACTCACTAGCAACTTGTTATTATTAGAATTATTCCCTATCATTGTGGCTCTGGAGTTATGGCATGAGGTTTTAGCCAACTTGTCAGTAGTTTTTTGGTGTGATAACTTGGGGGTGGTTCAGGCGGTTAACAGTCAGAGAGCTTCCGGCATGCCAGTACTGCGGTTGTTGGCACAAATAGTGTTGCGCTGCCTTCAATCAAATATAAGTTTTCGCGCTAAGCATGTTCCGGGCATTGAAAACTGCGTGGCGGATGCGCTATCGCCTTTCGAGTGGCGCAGGTTTAGGGTGCTAGCTCCGGATGCGAATGTATCTGGTGACCCTTGCCCATCTTATGCCTGGCAGGTGATACGCCCGGATTGGAGGGCTTAGCTCTGCGATCCTTGGCTCCCTCCACCCTTCGAGGGTCTAGAAATGCTCTCGGAGAGTGGGAAAGATGTTTGCTTGCATCAGGAACAAGGTAGGACCGATTATGCAATGTTATTGGATTACGTGTGGGAATGTTTTAGAGCAGGCAGATCAAGAGGGTTTGTAACACGTTTACTGTCTGCTCTTTCTTATTTCTTGAGACTTGATGGCCGGCATGATTTTACTAAGTCTTTCTTTCTAGCAAAGATTCTAAAAGGTTGGGCTCGAGTTATGCCCCCTGTACAAGATGCACGTAGACCAATAACCATTCCAATATTGCGGCGCATGGCGGTCGTGTTGCATGATGTCTGTGCATCTGATTACGAAGCACTTTTATTTACATTGTGATTCGTTATGGCCTTTTTTGGGGCCTTTAGAGTCAGTGAACTGGTGGCAGCTACAAAATCAGCAATGTCACCTATGCTTCGTGAACACGTGTCATTGGAAGAAGGATGCTTATGGTGCAAAGTACAACGTTCCAAAACGGACCAATTGGGCAAAGGTTGTTGGGTTGTTTTGAGATGTGTGGACGACAAAGAGATTTGTCCTGTGTCCTTGGCGAGGGTTTATGTGAAAACAAGGACTGATATTCCAGGTCCATGGTTGCAGCATTTGGATGGTATGCCGGTGACTCAATTTCAATTTAGATGGGTGTTGGAACGTTGTATTTGCACGATGGGTTTGCCGGTATCAAGATATGGTACTCATTCGTTTCGGATAGGTGCGGCGACAGCAGCAGCCGCTGAAGGCTGTTCGAGCGGGCAAATTAGAGCTCTGGGGAGGTGGAAGTCTGATGTATTTCGGAAATATATCAGGTTTTGACCTATTTAAAAAAAAAAAAAAAATCAGACTTGAGGTTTCAGCCACTCGCCATATTTGGGGGTCTTGAGGAATTTTTTATCCTGTCAGGTGCCTTAAGTCTTGGGGTTCATACCCGCCTGGCAGGTGTGTTTTTCGCCTCTTGTCAAGTCTGATCCCCCTTACCTAACCTCCCCCCCCCTTTTTGTAATAAAAGGTAATTCCCGTTTCAAAAAATTCTCACATTAGAGGCCAAATTAAACTATTTAATAAATTAATAATAAAACCATTTTAGCAAGTTTATAATGGGATGTTTTGGGGTAATCTTGTTGCAAGATTTTGGTGTTAGGGGTTTTTGTTCGATAAGTTTCTGTGAATGCTTTTGTATTTTCAGATTTGCGCTTGGATGAGTGTCCGATTTGGATTATTGGGCACTCATACGTGTACTATGGTGAAAGATCTGGTGTGGAGTGCCTTCAGTCCCCGGAAGCTAATCTGGTCAGATGGATCGGAGTGAGGGGACTTCGGTGGGAGCAAGTCATCCCGCTTTTTTGGCAGCAGTTGGAGAGGTCGGGATACCCCTTGAGGGTGGTGTTTCATGTTGCCGGAAATGATTTGACCAGAAGGTCTGGTTTAGATCTTCGTAAAGCTATAGTTAGGGACTTAGTTAATCTGCAGAACAGGTTGTGCTTTTTGAGTGTAGGATGGTCGGACATTATCCCTCGTTTGGTGTGGAGAGGTGCGGACAGACATGCTGCCATTGAGTTGATCCGGCGCCGGATCAATTCTGTGGTGGGCAGAGCTGTTAGCGAAAATTGGGGGTTTGTGGTCCCACATCCCTCAATTTCAGTTTCTGCTCCTCATCTTTATATGGCCGATGGTGTCCATCTGAATTTGAGGATTTATTGTTAGCAGTTCTTACTCAGGAATTTTATTGATAGGTTGGAGGATTTTAGGAGTAGTTAAGGATAGGTTTAAGGTAGAGGTATGGTGGCGGGGGTTTCGTTGAAACTGTGGCGGGTTGGGACGGCCTGAAATTGTGGCTGTAATTTAAAGAGTTTTATAGGTGCTCAGGAGATGTGAAGGTGGTGGAGTTTGATACATTACGCGTCCGGAGTTCCATCGGACCAGGTGGGCTTCGGTCTCCGGTGGAGTTGGTACACACCTGAGCACCTTTGGGTGGGAGTTGGGGAATACCTTGAGTGGAGAGTTGGCCACGGTATTCCCGATAAAGAGCAAGTAACACAAGGGGTGGCAAATGGCCTATGATAGCCCCTTGTGATCAGTGGGGGGCTGGGCTGAAATTGGGCCCCTTAAATCCTCCCCTTGGGATGTATGGGGCTGGGCTGAAATTGGGCCCTTAAAACCCCCTCCTTGTTATGCGATGGAGGCCGGGCTGAAGTTGAGCCCTTGCCTCCTCTTGTGTTGTGGTCAGCCACAGTTAAAAGGAAAGGTTAGAATAAATAGGGACATTTAAATAGGCCGTCCCTCCTTGCCACCATACCATTTGTTTTAATAAAAGCTGACAATTCTATTGGCAAACATTATTCTGGTGTCAGTGTCAGTTATTTCTTTATGGATGTTGGTGTATGCGGATGGATGAAGAACAGTCTATGATAGACATTTTAGTGGAATGGTCGGCACTTTAATGCATATTTTCTGGGATTGCCCTGTTCTTACCTCATTGTGGACATCAGTCTTCCACTTCATAGAATCAGTCCTAGGCCACCATATTTCCCCTCCTCCACCTATACTACGGTGATTTAACGCCAGGTGATCGCTATATACTAGGCCATATCCTTATCTCAACAAAACTTTCAATAGCTCGCCTTTGGCGTTCTACCGAGACTCCCCATATCTCAGCAATAGAAATGTCCGTACAATCACAGTACGAATTTGAGACAGCGGGAGTAGCATATGCCTCTACCTCCTCATCCCCACTGCTCCGATGGTATCCGTGGTCCACTTACTGGCATAGTCGCCCACCAAACTCCACGCCCCCTCAGGACACCTAGGTATATTTGTTATTGGCTTAACATGAATCTCATGTAGGCATGATTGACTCCTGCATTCCCCCTTTTTATGTCTTGTATAAAACTCTTTGTTACTTTGTATTATGCTGACTGATGTGTGTACCCTCCCTCCCCCCCCCCCCTTTTCTTTTCTGTATCCCTATCCCAACTGCTTTGTTTACCCACAAAATAACGAAAAATTAATATTTAAAAAAAATTATTGTCAAGTATATATATTTGGTGCACGACATGTATGTTAAGAAAAAGGGCACGGCATGGAGGGAATACGACGAAAAGTTTCGTCGTAAGCATGATGGGAGACCAGTTTTGCCGTTGGGTTTTAAAAATGTCGAAGTGTGGTTAGAAGTAACCAACCAAGACAAACCAGCACAGGAGGGTTTTCGCCCTAAACGCAGCACATCGGGAAAATCAGCAGCAGGGTCAGCAAGAAGGAAATGCTTCGCTTTCAATGAATCACTGACTAAGGAAGCCGCCGAAAAACGGAGGAAGGCGGAGAAACTCGTTTTAATACCCTGTGGACATCAGGAGACAATTTACAATTCTAACAACCTATTCATGCTGTGGAACCTGCTTCGGACCTCCAGATATGACCCAATAAAGGAATTTTGCTACCAGGGCCGGGAGTGAACGGAGCAGTGTTCCCAGGACGGATGTGGTAATATCAATCCTTTTAAATCACCAAACATGACCATGTTTTAATTGCATTGGAGTGATGTCTGACACTGAGAATTATATCCTTAAATGATTACTGAGGACTTTTTTGCATGCAAAAGAGACTGCTGACACAATCTGAGTACAAGTTGTTTAATAGACTGTCGGTAACGGACTAAGACCATCAGTGGTTAAACAATTAAGACCTCTTATGATAAGGTGTTTTAAATCCACGTATGTGGATAATTCTCCTTGAAAGCACATTGGGGATACAATTCAACTTTTTTAAAGTGGCTAAAAAGTATCTTGTTTTAGATGTGGGTGTTTGGATAAGAGACAAATTGTAACAAGTGTGTTGCTATTTATCCAAGCTCAGCAGAGGTTGTCAGTATAACTGAACGTATTGATTCTAATTATCTCTGGAGCTTGGAAAAATATAAATAAAGATAAGAATTGGAATATATGTTTTATACAAATAACTATTATAGATTATGTATTAAGACTGTATTGAAGTTTATGCATGAGATATGCTCTGATTTTAAGATGTTTTAGAAAGGAAAAATTAGATAAAAATAAAAGACTTTTTACACGCAGTTACCAGCGCTTTCTATTGTTTTTGTTTTTATTATCTAGATGGTGAAAGGTGTGCCGCAACATGGCCTATAGAGTGGCGACAGGTTGGGTTCACCGCTAACTTTTGTTGCTTGAACTCTTTCCGATAATAGTGGCAGCTGAATTATGGATCAGCAGGTTAGAGAGGAAGTGCACTGGGAAGTTACACAATGAATTTTCTAGGAGTCAGAGGGAGCAGCCTTTATTACAGGCTGGTCTCTCTGGTAACTTGCAAGGTGCAGGTTCATCTGAAAATTATATAGTTGAGGCACAGCCTTTTCAAGCACCCTCGGTAAGGGTTAATTATTCAGAAGCATTTAGTTTCCCAGCGCCTATGTCAGCAGCATGGGGTACTCAGGCTGTCACAAGGACAGCTTTTGTCAGGAGTGTGTCCACCATGCAGTCTCCTGTGGCCTTCCCCGGGAGTGCTCAGTATAGTGTAGGGCCTTTTACGTTGTTTAGCTCACCACCACATTTTGTAACTACACCAACTGCATGGCCATATGGGGGATTTACAACATTAAGTCAGCCCTCAAGCACCACATCGTATTCGGGTTCATCATCCCCGGTAGGGCAGGTTGGTGTCCCTTATTGGACACCTTCGGGTCCTGCGACCCACTCATTCCCCGCCCCTCATCAGTTGTAGGGGTCAATTCCCAAATTTGTACCAGCCACCCACAGCGTGGTGGCAGAATTATTATTCACCTGTGCCAAATCCAGATCAACCCCCCTTTTCAGGTAACCGGTTACCACAGACACATTTACCGGTGTCAATGCCCCCTCCTATTCCCCCTAAGGTGCCAACTCCGGCTCCTCCCCCTCCCCCGGTATTGGCTTATGAAACTGTCAATAACACACTTGATTCCTCAGATACAGGCTTACAGCCTAGTGGGTCGGTTTCAGGCGATCTACAGCAACCAAGTTTGGAAAGTCGGCAAGGTACTTCAGCAGTTCCGACATCAAGAGGGGATTCCGAGGTTCCGGGCACATCAGGGGTTGGTGAGTATATTCTAGAGATGAGCGGGTTCGGTTTCTCTGAATCCGAACCCGCCCGAACTTCATGTTTTTTTACACGGGTCCGAGCGACTCGGATCTTCCCGCCTTGCTCGGTTAACCCGAGCGCGCCCGAACGTCATCATCACGCTGTCGGATTCTCGCGAGGCTCGGATTCTATCGCGAGACTCGGATTCTATATAAGGAGCCGCGCGTCGCGGCCATTTTCACACGTGCATTGAGATTGATAGGGAGAGGACGTGGCTGGCGTCCTCTCCGTTTAGAAATTAAAATAGATAGGAGAGTGAGAGTGAGACACTTCATTTACTTACTGGAGCTTAGGAGGAGTTATACTAGTGACTGATGACCAGTGACCTGACCACCAGTGCAGTTTTATAATTTATTATTATTTAATAATCCGTTCTGTTCTTGTTCTCTGCCTGAAAAAAACGATACACAGTGACTCAGTCACACTCACATACCATATCTGTGCTCAGCCCAGTGTGCTGCATCATCTATGTATAATATCTGACTGTGCTCACACAGCTTAATTGTGGGGGAGACTGGGGAGCAGTTATAGGTTATAGCAGGAGCCAGGAGTACATATTAAACAGTGCACACTTTTGCTGCCAGAGTGCCACTGCCAGTGTGACTGACCACTGTGACCAGTGACCTGACCACACTGACCACCAGTATAGTATATTGTGATTGAATGTCTGCCTGAAAAAGTACACTCGTCGTGTGACTTGTGTGGTGTTTTTTTATTCTATAAAAATTAAAAAACTCATTCTGCTGACAGACAGTGTCCACTCCAGCAGGTCCGTCATTATATAATATATACCTGTCCGGCTGCAGTAGTGATATATATATATTTTTTATATCATTATTTATCATCCAGTCTACTAGCAGCAGACACAGTACGGTAGTTCACGACTGTAGCTACCTCTGTGTCGGCACTCGGCAGTCCATCCATAATTGTATACCACCTACCCGTGGTTTTTTTTTTCTTTCTTCTTTATACATACTACATCTCATTATCATCCAGTCTATATTAGCAGCAGACACAGTACAGTACGGTAGTCCACGGCTGTAGCTACCTCTGTGTCGGCACTCGGCAGTCCATCCATAATTGTATACCACCTACCCGTGTTTTTTTTTTTCTTTCTTCTTTATACATACTACATCTCATTATCAACCAGTCTATATTAGCAGCAGACACAGTACGGTAGTTCACGGCTGTAGCTACCTCTGTGTCGGCACTCGGCAGTCCATCCATAATTGTATACCACCTACCTGTGGTTTTTTTTTTCTTTCTTCTTTATACAAACTACATCTCATTATCATCCAGTCTATATTAGCAGCAGACACAGTACAGTACGGTAGTCCACGGCTGTAGCTACCTCTGTGTCGGCACTCGGCACTCTGCAGTCCATCCATAATTGTATACCACCTACCCGTGGTTTTTTTTTTCTTTCTTCTTTATACATACTACATCTCATTATCAATCAGTCTATATTAGCAGCAGACACAGTACAGTACGGTAGTCCACGGCTGTAGCTACCTCTGTGTCGGCACTCGGCAGTCCATCCATAATTGTATACCACCTACCCGTGGTTTTTTTTTTCTTTCTTCTTTATACATACTACATCTCATTATCATCCAGTCTATATTAGCAGCAGACACAGTACAGTACGGTAGTCCACGGCTGTAGCTACCTGTGTCGGCACTCGGCAGTCCATCCATAATTGTATACCACCTACCCGTGTTTTTTTCTTTTCTTCTTTATACATACTACATCTCATTATCAACCAGTCTATATTAGCAGCAGACACAGTACAGTACGGTAGTCCACGGCTGTAGCTACCTCTGTGTCGGCACTCGGCAGTCCATCCATAATTGTATACCACCTACCCGTGGTTTTTTTTTTCTTTCTTCTTTATACATACTACATCTCATTATCATCCAGTCTATATTAGCAGCAGACACAGTACAGTACGGTAGTCCACGGCTGTAGCTACCTCTGTGTCGGCACTCGGCAGTCCATCCATAATTGTATACCACCTACCCGTGGTTTTTTTTTTCTTTCTTCTTTATACATACTACATCTCATTATCATCCAGTCTATATTAGCAGCAGACACAGTACAGTACGGTAGTCCACGGCTGTAGCTACCTCTGTGTCGGCACTCGGCAGTCCATCCATAATTGTATACCACCTACCCGTGGTTTTTTTTTTCTTTCTTCTTTATACATACTACATCTCATTATCAACCAGTCTATATAAGCAGCAGACACAGTACAGTACGGTAGTCCACGGCTGTAGCTACCTCTGTGTCGGCACTCGGCAGTCCATCCATAATTGTATACCACCTACCCGTGGTTTTTTTTTCTTTCTTCTTTATACATACTACATCTCATTATCATCCAGTCTATATTAGCAGCAGACACAGTACAGTACGGTAGTCCACGGCTGTAGCTACCTCTGTGTCGGCACTCGGCAGTCCATCCATAATTGTATACCACCTACCCGTGGTTTTTTTTTCTTTCTTCTTTATACATACTACATCTCATTATCAACCAGTCTATATTAGCAGCAGACACAGTACGGTAGTTCACAGCTGTAGCTACCTCTGTGTCGGCACTCGGCAGTCCATCCATAATTGTATACCACCTACCTGTGGTTTTTTTTTTTTCTTCTTTATACATACTACATCTCATTATCAACCAGTCTATATTAGCAGCAGACACAGTACGGTAGTTCACGGCTGTAGCTACCTCTGTGTCGGCACTCGGCAGTCCATCCATAATTGTATACCACCTACCTGTGGTTTTTTTTTTCTTTCTTCTTTATACAAACTACATCTCATTATCATCCAGTCTATATTAGCAGCAGACACAGTACAGTACGGTAGTCCACGGCTGTAGCTACCTCTGTGTCGGCACTCGGCACTCTGCAGTCCATCCATAATTGTATACCACCTACCCGTGGTTTTTTTTTTCTTTCTTCTTTATACATACTACATCTCATTATCAATCAGTCTATATTAGCAGCAGACACAGTACAGTACGGTAGTCCACGGCTGTAGCTACCTCTGTGTCGGCACTCGGCAGTCCATCCATAATTGTATACCACCTACCCGTGGTTTTTTTTTTCTTTCTTCTTTATACATACTACATCTCATTATCATCCAGTCTATATTAGCAGCAGACACAGTACAGTACGGTAGTCCACGGCTGTAGCTACCTGTGTCGGCACTCGGCAGTCCATCCATAATTGTATACCACCTACCCGTGTTTTTTTCTTTTCTTCTTTATACATACTACATCTCATTATCAACCAGTCTATATTAGCAGCAGACACAGTACAGTACGGTAGTCCACGGCTGTAGCTACCTCTGTGTCGGCACTCGGCAGTCCATCCATAATTGTATACCACCTACCCGTGGTTTTTTTTTTCTTTCTTCTTTATACATACTACATCTCATTATCATCCAGTCTATATTAGCAGCAGACACAGTACAGTACGGTAGTCCACGGCTGTAGCTACCTCTGTGTCGGCACTCGGCAGTCCATCCATAATTGTATACCACCTACCCGTGGTTTTTTTTTTCTTTCTTCTTTATACATACTACATCTCATTATCATCCAGTCTATATTAGCAGCAGACACAGTACAGTACGGTAGTCCACGGCTGTAGCTACCTCTGTGTCGGCACTCGGCAGTCCATCCATAATTGTATACCACCTACCCGTGGTTTTTTTTTTCTTTCTTCTTTATACATACTACATCTCATTATCAACCAGTCTATATAAGCAGCAGACACAGTACAGTACGGTAGTCCACGGCTGTAGCTACCTCTGTGTCGGCACTCGGCAGTCCATCCATAATTGTATACCACCTACCCGTGGTTTTTTTTTCTTTCTTCTTTATACATACTACATCTCATTATCATCCAGTCTATATTAGCAGCAGACACAGTACAGTACGGTAGTCCACGGCTGTAGCTACCTCTGTGTCGGCACTCGGCAGTCCATCCATAATTGTATACCACCTACCCGTGGTTTTTTTTTCTTTCTTCTTTATACATACTACATCTCATTATCAACCAGTCTATATTAGCAGCAGACACAGTACGGTAGTTCACAGCTGTAGCTACCTCTGTGTCGGCACTCGGCAGTCCATCCATAATTGTATACCACCTACCTGTGGTTTTTTTTTTTTCTTCTTTATACATACTACATCTCATTATCATCCAGTCTATATTAGCAGCAGACACAGTACAGTACGGTAGTCCACGGCTGTAGCTACCTCTGTGTCGGCACTCGGCACTCTGCAGTCCATCCATAATTGTATACCACCTACCCGTGGTTTTTTTTTTCTTTCTTCTTTATACATACTACATCTCATTATCAATCAGTCTATATTAGCAGCAGACACAGTACAGTACGGTAGTCCACGGCTGTAGCTACCTCTGTGTCGGCACTCGGCAGTCCATCCATAATTGTATACCACCTACCCGTGGTTTTTTTTTCTTTCTTCTTTATACATACTACATCTCATTATCATCCAGTCTATATTAGCAGCAGACACAGTACAGTACGGTAGTCCACGGCTGTAGCTACCTCTGTGTCGGCACTCGGCAGTCCATCCATAATTGTATACCACCTACCCGTGTTTTTTTTTTCTTCTTTATACATACTACATCTCATTATCAACCAGTCTATATTAGCAGCAGACACAGTACAGTACGGTAGTCCACGGCTGTAGCTACCTCTGTGTCGGCACTCGGCAGTCCATCCATAATTGTATACCACCTACCCGTGGTTTTTTTTTTCTTTCTTCTTTATACATACTACATCTCATTATCATCCAGTCTATATTAGCAGCAGACACAGTACAGTACGGTAGTCCACGGCTGTAGCTACCTCTGTGTCGGCACTCGGCAGTCCATCCATAATTGTATACCACCTACCCGTGGTTTTTTTTTTCTTTCTTCTTTATACATACTACATCTCATTATCATCCAGTCTATATTAGCAGCAGACACAGTACAGTACGGTAGTCCACGGCTGTAGCTACCTCTGTGTCGGCACTCGGCAGTCCATCCATAATTGTATACCACCTACCCGTGGTTTTTTTTTTCTTTCTTCTTTATACATACTACATCTCATTATCAACCAGTCTATATAAGCAGCAGACACAGTACAGTACGGTAGTCCACGGCTGTAGCTACCTCTGTGTCGGCACTCGGCAGTCCATCCATAATTGTATACCACCTACCCGTGGTTTTTTTTTTCTTTCTTCTTTATACATACTACATCTCATTATCATCCAGTCTATATTAGCAGCAGACACAGTACAGTACGGTAGTCCACGGCTGTAGCTACCTCTGTGTCGGCACTCGGCAGTCCATCCATAATTGTATACCACCTACCCGTGTTTTTTTTTTCTTTCTTCTTTATACATACTACATCTCATTATCAACCAGTCTATATTAGCAGCAGACACAGTACAGTACGATAGTCCACAGCTGTAGCTACCTCTGTGTCGGCACTCGGAAAGTCCATCCATAATTGTATACCACCTACCCGTGGTTTTTTTTTTCTTTCTTCTTTATACATACTACATCTCATTATCATCCAGTCTATATTAGCAGCAGACACAGTACAGTACGGTAGTCCACGGCTGTAGCTACCTCTGTGTCGGCACTCGGCAGTCCATCCATAATTGTATACCACCTACCCGTGGTTTTTTTTTTCTTTCTTCTTTATACATACTACATCTCATTATCATCCAGTCTATATTAGCAGCAGACACAGTGCAGTACGGTAGTCCACGGCTGTAGCTACCTCTGTGTCGGCACTCGGCAGTCCATCCATAATTGTATACCACCTACCCGTGGTTTTTTTTTTCTTTCTTCTTTATACATACTACATCTCATTATCAACCAGTCTATATAAGCAGCAGACACAGTACAGTACGGTAGTCCACGGCTGTAGCTACCTCTGTGTCGGCACTCGGCAGTCCATCCATAATTGTATACCACCTACCCGTGGTTTTTTTTTTCTTTCTTCTTTATACATACTACATCTCATTATCATCCAGTCTATATTAGCAGCAGACACAGTACAGTACGGTAGTCCACGGCTGTAGCTACCTCTGTGTCGGCACTCGGCAGTCCATCCATAATTGTATACCACCTACCCGTGGTTTTTTTTTTCTTTCTTCTTTATACATACTACATCTCATTATCAACCAGTCTATATTAGCAGCAGACACAGTACGGTAGTTCACAGCTGTAGCTACCTCTGTGTCGGCACTCGGCAGTCCATCCATAATTGTATACCACCTACCTGTGGTTTTTTTTTTTTTTCTTCTTTATACATACTACATCTCATTATCATCCAGTCTATATTAGCAGCAGACACAGTACAGTACGGTAGTCCACGGCTGTAGCTACCTCTGTGTCGGCACTCGGCACTCTGCAGTCCATCCATAATTGTATACCACCTACCCGTGGTTTTTTTTTTCTTTCTTCTTTATACATACTACATCTCATTATCAATCAGTCTATATTAGCAGCAGACACAGTACAGTACGGTAGTCCACGGCTGTAGCTACCTCTGTGTCGGCACTCGGCAGTCCATCCATAATTGTATACCACCTACCCGTGGTTTTTTTTTCTTTCTTCTTTATACATACTACATCTCATTATCATCCAGTCTATATTAGCAGCAGACACAGTACAGTACGGTAGTCCACGGCTGTAGCTACCTCTGTGTCGGCACTCGGCAGTCCATCCATAATTGTATACCACCTACCCGTGTTTTTTTTTTCTTCTTTATACATACTACATCTCATTATCAACCAGTCTATATTAGCAGCAGACACAGTACAGTACGGTAGTCCACGGCTGTAGCTACCTCTGTGTCGGCACTCGGCAGTCCATCCATAATTGTATACCACCTACCCGTGGTTTTTTTTTTCTTTCTTCTTTATACATACTACATCTCATTATCATCCAGTCTATATTAGCAGCAGACACAGTACAGTACGGTAGTCCACGGCTGTAGCTACCTCTGTGTCGGCACTCGGCAGTCCATCCATAATTGTATACCACCTACCCGTGGTTTTTTTTTTCTTTCTTCTTTATACATACTACATCTCATTATCATCCAGTCTATATTAGCAGCAGACACAGTACAGTACGGTAGTCCACGGCTGTAGCTACCTCTGTGTCGGCACTCGGCAGTCCATCCATAATTGTATACCACCTACCCGTGGTTTTTTTTTTCTTTCTTCTTTATACATACTACATCTCATTATCAACCAGTCTATATAAGCAGCAGACACAGTACAGTACGGTAGTCCACGGCTGTAGCTACCTCTGTGTCGGCACTCGGCAGTCCATCCATAATTGTATACCACCTACCCGTGGTTTTTTTTTTCTTTCTTCTTTATACATACTACATCTCATTATCATCCAGTCTATATTAGCAGCAGACACAGTACAGTACGGTAGTCCACGGCTGTAGCTACCTCTGTGTCGGCACTCGGCAGTCCATCCATAATTGTATACCACCTACCCGTGTTTTTTTTTTCTTTCTTCTTTATACATACTACATCTCATTATCAACCAGTCTATATTAGCAGCAGACACAGTACAGTACGATAGTCCACAGCTGTAGCTACCTCTGTGTCGGCACTCGGAAAGTCCATCCATAATTGTATACCACCTACCCGTGGTTTTTTTTTTCTTTCTTCTTTATACATACTACATCTCATTATCAACCAGTCTATATTAGCAGCAGACACAGTACAGTACGGTAGTCCACGGCTGTAGCTACCTCTGTGTCGGCACTCGGCAGTCCATCCATAATTGTATACCACCTACCCGTGGTTTTTTTTTTCTTTCTTCTTTATACATACTACATCTCATTATCAACCAGTCTATATTAGCAGCAGACACAGTACAGTACGGTAGTCCACGGCTGTAGCTACCTCTGTGTCGGCACTCGGCAGTCCATCCATAATTGTATACCACCTACCCGTGGTTTTTTTTTTTCTTTCTTCTTTATACATACATCTCATTATCAACCAGTCTATATTAGCAGCAGACACAGTACAGTACGGTAGTCCACGGCTGTAGCTACCTCTGTGTCGGCACTCGGCAGTCCATCCATAATTGTATACCACCTACCCGTGGTTTTTTTTTCTTTTTTCTTTATACTTATACATACTACTACATCTCTTTATCAACCAGTCTATATTAGCAGCAGACACAGTACAGTACGGTAGTCCACGGCTGTAGCTACCTCTGTGTCGGCACTCGGCAGTCCATCCATAATTGTATACCACCTACCCGTGGTTTTTTTTTTCTTTCTTCTTTATACATACTACATCTCATTATCATCCAGTCTATATTAGCAGCAGACACAGTACAGTACGGTAGTCCACGGCTGTAGCTACCTCTGTGTCGGCACTCGGCAGTCCATCCATAATTGTATACCACCTACCCGTGGTTTTTTTTTTCTTTCTTCTTTATACATACTACATCTCATTATCAACCAGTCTATATTAGCAGCAGACACAGTACAGTACGGTAGTCCACGGCTGTAGCTACCTCTGTGTCGGCACTCGGCAGTCCATCCATAAGTATACTAGTATCCATCCATCTCCATTGTTTACCTGAGGTGCCTTTTAGTTGTGCCTATTAAAATATGGAGAACAAAAATGTTGAGGTTCCAAAATTAGGGAAAGATCAAGATCCACTTCCACCTCGTGCTGAAGCTGCTGCCACTAGTCATGGCCGAGACGATGAAATGCCAGCAACGTCGTCTGCCAAGGCCGATGCCCAATGTCATAGTACAGAGCATGTCAAATCCAAAACACCAAATATCAGTAAAAAAAAGGACTCCAAAACCTAAAATAAAATTGTCGGAGAAGCGTAAACTTGCCAATATGCCATTTACCACACGGAGTGGCAAGGAACGGCTGAGGCCCTGGCCTATGTTCATGGCTAGTGGTTC
Organism: Pseudophryne corroboree; assembly: GCF_028390025.1. Classification (NCBI taxonomy): domain Eukaryota; kingdom Metazoa; phylum Chordata; class Amphibia; order Anura; family Myobatrachidae; genus Pseudophryne; species Pseudophryne corroboree. The sequence goes on along the minus strand of NC_086447.1, from coordinate 50,039,189 downwards.
AGCTTCACATGAGGATGGAAGCACTCAGCCTCTCGCTAGAAAACTGAAAAGACTCAAGCTGGCAAAAGCACCGCAAAGAACTGTGCGTTCTTCGAAATCCCAAATCCACAAGGAGAGTCCAATTGTGTCGGTTGCGATGCCTGACCTTCCCAACACTGGACGTGAAGAGCATGCGCCTTCCACCATTTGCACGCCCCCTGCAAGTGCTGGAAGGAGCACCCGCAGTCCAGTTCCTGATAGTCAGATTGAAGATGTCAAGAAGTACACCAGGATGAGGAGGATATGGGTGTTGCTGGCGCTGGGGAGGAAATTGACCAGGAGGATTCTGATGGTGAGGTGGTTTGTTTAAGTCAGGCACCCGGGGAGACACCTGTTGTCCGTGGGAGGAATATGGCCGTTGACATGCCTGGTGAAAATACCAAAAAAATCAGCTCTTCAGTGTGGAGGTATTTCAACAGAAAAGCGGACAACAGGTGTCAAGCCGTGTGTTGCCTTTGTCAAGCTGTAATAAGTAGGGGTAAGGACGTTAACCACCTCGGAACATCCCCCCTTATACGTCACCTGCAGCGCATTCATAATAAGTCAGTGACAAGTTCAAAAACTTTGGGCGACAGCGGAAGCAGTCCACTGACCAGTAAATCCCTTCCTCTTGTAACCAAGCTCACGCAAACCACCCCACCAACTCCCTCAGTGTCAATTTCCTCCTTCCCCAGGAATGCCAATAGTCCTGCAGGCCATGTCACTGGCAATTCTGACGAGTCCTCTCCTGCCTGGGATTCCTCCGATGCATCCTTGCGTGTAACGCCTACTGCTGCTGGCGCTGCTGTTGTTGCTGCTGGGAGTCAATGGTCATCCCAGAGGGGAAGTCGTAAGCCCACTTGTACTACTTCCAGTAAGCAATTGACTGTCCAACAGTCCTTTGCGAGGAAGATGAAATATCACAGCAGTCATCCTGCTGCAAAGCGGATAACTGAGGCCTTGACAACTATGTTGGTGTTAGACGTGCGTCCGGTATCCGCCGTTAGTTCACAGGGAACTAGACAATTTATTGAGGCAGTGTGCCCCCGTTACCAAATACCATCTAGGTTCCACTTCTCTAGGCAGGCGATACCGAGAATGTACACGGACGTCAGAAAAAGACTCACCAGTGTCCTAAAAAATGCAGTTGTACCCAATGTCCACTTAACCACGGACATATGGACAAGTGGAGCAGGGCAGGGTCAGGACTATATGACTGTGACAGCCCACTGGGTAGATGTATGGACTCCCGCCGCAAGAACAGCAGCGGCGGCACCAGTAGCAGCATCTCGCAAACGCCAACTCTTTCCTAGGCAGGCTACGCTTTGTATCACCGCTTTCCAGAATACGCACACAGCTGAAAACCTCTTACGGCAACTGAGGAAGATCATCGCGGAATGGCTTACCCCAATTGGACTCTCCTGTGGATTTGTGGCATCGGACAACGCCAGCAATATTGTGTGTGCATTAAATATGGGCAAATTCCAGCACGTCCCATGTTTTGCACATACCTTGAATTTGGTGGTGCAGAATTTTTTAAAAAACGACAGGGGCGTGCAAGAGATGCTGTCGGTGGCCAGAAGAATTGCGGGACACTTTCGGCGTACAGGCACCACGTACAGAAGACTGGAGCACCACCAAAAACTACTGAACCTGCCCTGCCATCATCTGAAGCAAGAAGTGGTAACGAGGTGGAATTCAACCCTCTATATGCTTCAGAGGTTGGAGGAGCAGCAAAAGGCCATTCAAGCCTATACAATTGAGCACGATATAGGAGGTGGAATGCACCTGTCTCAAGTGCAGTGGAGAATGATTTCAACGTTGTGCAAGGTTCTGATGCCCTTTGAACTTGCCACACGTGAAGTCAGTTCAGACACTGCCAGCCTGAGTCAGGTCATTCCCCTCATCAGGCTTTTGCAGAAGAAGCTGGAGACATTGAAGGAGGAGCTAACACGGAGCGATTCCGCTAGGCATGTGGGACTTGTGGATGGAGCCCTTAATTCGCTTAACAAGGATTCACGGGTGGTCAATCTGTTGAAATCAGAGCACTACATTTTGGCCACCGTGCTCGATCCTAGATTTAAAGCCTACCTTGGATCTCTCTTTCCGGCAGACACAAGTCTGCTGGGGTTGAAAGACCTGCTGGTGAGAAAATTGTCAAGTCAAGCGGAACGCGACCTGTCAACATCTCCTCCTTCACATTCTCCCGCAACTGGGGGTGCGAGGAAAAGGCTCAGAATTCCGAGCCCACCCGCTGGCGGTGATGCAGGGCAGTCTGGAGCGACTGCTGATGCTGACATCTGGTCCGGACTGAAGGACCTGACAACGATTACGGACATGTCGTCTACTGTCACTGCATATGATTCTCTCACCATTGAAAGAATGGTGGAGGATTATATGAGTGACCGCATCCAAGTAGGCACGTCACAGTCCGTACTTATACTGGCAGGAAAAAGAGGCAATTTGGAGGCCCTTGCACAAACTGGCTTTATTCTACCTAAGTTGCCCTCCCACAAGTGTGTACTCCGAAAGAGTGTTTAGTGCCGCCGCTCACCTTGTCAGCAATCGGCGTACGAGGTTACATCCAGAAAATGTGGAGAAGATGATGTTCATTAAAATGAATTATAATCAATTCCTCCGTGGAGACATTGACCAGCAGCAATTGCCTCCACAAAGTACACAGGGAGCTGAGATGGTGGATTCCAGTGGGGACGAATTGATAATCTGTGAGGAGGGGGATGTACACGGTGATATATCGGAGGATGATGATGAGGTGGACATCTTGCCTCTGTAGAGCCAGTTTGTGCAAGGAGAGATTAATTGCTTCTTTTTTGGTGGGGGTCCAAACCAACCCGTCATTTCAGTCACAGTCGTGTGGCAGACCCTGTCACTGAAATGATGGGTTGGTTAAAGTGTGCATGTCCTGTTTATACAACATAAGGGTGGGTGGGAGGGCCCAAGGACAATTCCATCTTGCACCTCTTTTTTCTTTAATTTTTCTTTGCGTCATGTGCTGTTTGGGGAGGGTTTTTTGGAAGGGACAGCCTGCGTGACACTGCAGTGCCACTCCTAGATGGGCCCGGTGTTTGTGTCGGCCACTAGGGTCGCTTATCTTACTCACACAGCTACCTCATTGCGCCTCTTTTTTTCTTTGCGTCATGTGCTGTTTGGGGAGGGTTTTTTGGAAGGGACATCCTGCGTGACACTGCAGTGACACTCCTAGATGGGCCCGGTGTTTGTGTCGGCCACTAGGGTCGCTTAGCTTAGTCATCCAGCGACCTAGGTGCAAATTTTAGGACTAAAAATAATATTGTGAGGTGTGAGGTATTCAGAATAGACTGAAAATGAGTGTAAATTATGGTTTTTGAGGTTAATAATACTTTGGGATCAAAATGACCCCCAAATTCTATGATTTAAGCTGTTTTTTAGTGTTTTTTGAAAAAAACACCCGAATCCAAAACACACCCGAATCCGACAAAAAAAATTCGGTGAGGTTTTGCCAAAACGCGGTCGAACCCAAAACACGGCCGCGGAACCGAACCCAAAACCAAAACACAAAACCCGAAAAATTTCCGGCGCTCATCTCTAGTATATTCCCCTCTAAGATTGTGTTTCCTCCTCTGTGTCTTCTTCTCTTAGCAGTAGCAGCGATTCTTCTGCTAGCGCGTCGCAAAAGCCCAAAAAGATAGTGAAGCTGGTTGAGCGTAGGATAGCCAAAAGGCAGTCTAAGAAAAGCAAGAAGGCTAAGGAGTCTGATTCAGATAAAGCCGATTTGTGAGACGATGTCGTTCATTGCGCAAACACTGCAATCACTAGGGGATTGAGAAAGAAGATTAAAGAAAAAGTTTGCAAGGGTAAATTTGTGGATTTTTTCGTTATGACGAATGATACAAAGAAGGAATTTGAGAAGGCAAAGAAATCAGGGGGTTCAGGGGAAGAGGCTTAGAAGAGCTATGATAATTGGTTATGGGGTGCGTTCATTTATTCGGCTTGCTACTTAAAGTCAAGACCGGAGGAGTATATTAATATTGTCAAGTATATATATTTGGTGCACGACATGTATGATAAGAAAAAGGGCATGGCATGGAGGGAATACGACGAAAAGCTTCGTCATAAGCATGATGGGAGACCAGTTTTGCCGTTGGGTTTTAAAAATGTCGAAGTGTGGTTAGAAGTAACCAACCAAGACAAACCAGCACAGGAGGGTTTTCGCCCTAAACGCAGCACATCAGGAAAATCAGCAGCAGGGTCAGCAAGAGGGAAATGTTTCGCTTTCAATGACTCATGCTGTTTTAGGGGAACGGGGTGTCGGATCTGCGGGGGAGGGCACCCAGAAAAGGAGTGTAAAAGTAAGGAAGGGGAGTAAGCAGGACCTCAAAAGTGAGATGGAGAAGAGGTTGGGCTGGTATCCTTTGCGGGAGGACGCCCAATATTTGCTAGATGGCTTTAAGCATGGTTAACGATTTCTGTTCCTTTGAAAGCTGTAGCAAATAGGAATCTCTGTTCAGCCAGGGAATTTCCAGAGGTGGTTAAGGAAAAGGTTGAGGCAGAGATTTGTTTGGGTCGTATGTGTGGCCCTTTTTCCTCAGCTCTGCTAGAGGATTTCTGTGTTTCCCCTGTTGCAGTAGTTCCCAAGAAGCCAGACTCCTCTGCCCCCCTTCAGCAGGCACCAACATCCGCCTCAGACGGACTCCCTGCTGGAGCTCGGCGCAATGTTTCTGGGACGGTCGCCACCCCCTGTGAGCCGCATCTCGCGGTGTCACAGCGGGTATTGATTGCTCCGCCTTCCCCACCTCCCATCCCGGCCGCCTGCGTCTGCACAGAGTGCGGTGCTCCGGCTGGTGTCCCATCCGCGTAACCCGGTTCTGCTAGCAGCGTCATCGTGGGCTCCCCGCCACTCCGCACCGGCAGCCCGTCCCGGCCGCCTGCATCTGCACAGACTGCAGTGCCTCGGCCGGAGTTGCTCTCCCGTTGTGGTAGTGACACACAGAGGGACACCATGCGCACCCAGTGGGGACTGGGCATTCCCTGGGGCGCCTGGTGAGTTAATAGGTGAAGAACAGTGCTCAGGGGAGAAGGAGGACAGGGGGAAGCGGCGCCTACAGTGGCTGGGATGGCGGCCATTTCATAGGAAAGATCAGGGAGGGGATATGATGATCAGCCCAGAGAGGGAGTGCAGCTTGCGCTGGCTCCCCCTGGGAGTTTACACAATGAATTATCTAGGAGTCAGAGGGAGCAGCCTTTATTACAGGCTGGTCTGTCTGGTAACTTGCAAGGTGCAGGTTCATCTGAAAATTATATAGTTGAGGAACAGCCTTTTCAAGCACCATCGGTAAGGGTTAATTATTCAGAAGCATTTATTTTCCCATCGCCTACGCCGGCAGCATGGGGTACTCATGCTGTCACAAGGACAGCTTTTGTCAGGAGTGTGTCCACCATGCTGTCTCCTGTGGCCTTCCCCGGGAGTGCTCAGTATAGTGTAGGGCCTATTACGTTGTTTAGCTCACCACCACATTTTGCAACTACACCAACTGCATGACCATATGGGGGATTTACAACATTAAGTCAGCCCTCAAGCACCACATCGTATTCGGGTTCATCATCCCCGGTAGGGCAGGTAGGTTTCCCTTATTGGACACCTTCGGGTTCTGCGACCCACTCATTCCCCGCCCCTCATCAGTTGTCGGGTCAATTCACAAATTTGTACCAGCCACCCACAGCGTGGTGGCAGAATTATTATTCACCTGTGCCAAATCCAGTTCAATCCCCCTTTTTAGGTAACCGGTTACCACAGACACATTTACCGGTGTCAATGCCCCCTCCTATTACACCTGAGGTGTCAACTTCGGCTCCTCCCCTTCCCCCGGTATTGGCTTATGAAACTGTCAATAACACACTTGATTCCTCAGATACAGGCTTACAGCCTAGTGCAGGCTTTTTCAACCAGTGTGCCGTGGCACACTAGTGTGCCGCGACCAGTTGTAAGGTGTGCCGCGGAGCCAGAGCAGCTTCCTGCACCTTCAGAGTGAACTGTTGGCCCGGGCTCTTCTTAGAGAACAGTCATGCTCTGGTCGTGACCTATGCCTTGAAGACACGGTGGTGTGATATCATAGGTACGGCCGCCGTGTCTCACCACCTAGCCAGCCCACCAGCCTGCACAGTGTCGGACTGGGACATGAAGGGCCCACCGGGGGATTGCAGTTATAGGGGCCCATACTTAGGGGTGTGGCCAGCCTACAAAGGGTGTGTGGCCAGTATCCACAGAGGCTTGAAATACACAATAGTTTAGTGCAGTGTAATGCAACTTATCTACCATGTATAAAACAAGTGCACAGTCTGGAACCTATAGAGGAAGGAGTGGGCCCTCAGGCAGTGGGGACTACCGGTGGTTTCCCTGGCACCCCTGTGGGCCAGTCCGACCCTGCGCCTGCATACACATCTTCCAGTTCCTGCCTGCATACACAGCTTTCCTTGACCACCCACATCCACACCTGCCCGACCTCCCGCTGCTCAGTATTCGCAGCACTCCACTATGAACAACACCTGCCACTGAGGGACAGGGAGGAGGACAGCTGAAAGGAAGGGGCTAATATTTGTTATTTTATTTCTCCTGTGGGGAACAATAGGATTTATGTGGGGGAAAAAAGCATTAATGGGGGGAACAATGTGAATAATTCATGTGGGTAGCAACTGGATTTATGTTGGGGCAATGTGATTGATTTATGTGAGGAGCAACATGATTTATGTAGGGAGCAACATGATTTATGTGGGGAGCAATGTGATTGTTGTTTCTGTGTAGGCCAATGTATGTGTGGATTTTTTTTTTACTGTGACGGCCAATGTGTGTTTTATTTTTTTTCTCTGTGGGGCACTGATGGTGTGCCTTGGCGATTTTAAAAATAAGATTTTACTTACCGATAAATCTATTTCTCATAGTCCGTAGTGGATGCTGGGGACTCCGTCAGGACCATGGGGAATAGCGGCTCCGCAGGAGACAGGGCACAAAAGCAAGCTTTTAGGATCACATGGTGTGTACTGGCTCCTCCCATGACCCTCCTCCAAGCCTCAGTTAGGTACTGTGCCCGGACGAGCGTACACAATAAGGAAGGATCTTGAATCCCGGGTAAGACTCATACCAGCCACACCAATCACACCGTACAACTTGTGATTTGAACCCAGTTAACAGTATGATAACAATGAAGTAGCCTCTAAAAAAGATGGCTCACAACAATAATAACCCGATTTTTTTTTTTTTTTTTTTTGTAACAATAACTATGTACAAGTAATGCAGACAATCCGCACTTGGGATGGGCGCCCAGCATCCACTACGGACTATGAGAAATAGATTTATCGGTAAGTAAAATCTTATTTTCTCTAACGTCCTAGTGGATGCTGGGGACTCCGTCAGGACCATGGGGATTATACCAAAGCTCCCAAACGGGCGGGAGAGTGCGGATGACTCTGCAGCACCGAATGAGAGAACTCCAGGTCCTCCTCAGCCAGGGTATCAAATTTGTAGAATTTAGCAAACGTGTTTGCCCCTGACCAAGTAGCTGCTCGGCAAAGTTGTAAAGCCGAGACCCCTCGGGCAGCCGCCCAAGATGAGCCCACCTTCCTTGTGGAATGGGCATTTACATATTTTGGCTGTGGCAGGCCTGCCACAGAATGTGCAAGCTGAATTGTACTACAAATCCAACGAGCAATAGTCTGCTTAGAAGCAGGAGCACCCAGCTTTTTGGGTGCCTACAATATAAACAGCAAGTCAGACTTTCTGACTCCAGCCGTCCTGGAATTATATATATATATATATATATATATATATATATTTTCAGGGCCCTGACAACGTCTAGCAACTTGGAGTCCTCCAAGTCCCTAGTAGCCGCAGGCACCACAATAGGTTGTTTCAGGTGAAACGCTGACACCACCTTAGGAAGAAACTGGGGACGAGTCCGCAGTTCTGCCCTGTCCGAATGGAAAATCAAATATGGGCTTTTGTAAGACAAAGCCGCCAATTTTGACAATCGCCTGGCCGAGGCCAGGGCCAACAGCATGGTCACTTTCCATGTGAGACATTTCAAATCCACAGATTTGAGTGGTTCAAACCAATATGATTTGAGGAATCCCAACACTACGTTGAGATCCCACGGTGCCACTGGAGGCACACAAGGGCTGTATATGCAATACTCCCTTGACAAACGTCTGGACTTCAGGAACTGAAGCCAATTCTTTTTGGAAGAAAATCTATAGGGCCGAAACTTGAACCTTAATGGACCCCAATTTGAGGCTCATAGACACTCCTGTTTGCAGGAAGTGCAGAAATCGACCTAGTTGAAATTTTTTCGTGGGGCCTTCCTGGCCTCACCCACGCAACATATTTTTACCACATGTGGTGATAACGTTGTGCGGTCACCTCCTTCCTGGCTTTGACCAGGGTAGGTATGACCTCTTCCGGAATGCCTTTTCCCTTAGGATCCGGCGTTCAAACCGCCATGCCGTCAAACGCAGTCGCGGTAAGTCTTGGAACAGACAAGGTCCCTGCTGGAGCAGGTCCTTTCTTAAAGGCCGATGCCACGGTTCCTCTTGGAACAGACATGGTACTTGCTGAAAGCAAATCCCTTCTTAGCTCCCGAGGCCATTAGTCCTCTGTGAGCATCTCTTGAAGTTCCGGTTACCAAGTCCCTCTTGGCCAATCCGGAGCCACGAGTATAGTTCTTACTCCTCTATGTCTTTTAATTCTCAATACCTTGGTTATGAGAAGCAGAGGAGGGAACACATACACCGACTGTTACACCCACGGTGTTACCAGGACGTCCACAGCTATCGCCTGAAGGTCTCGTGACCTGGCGCAATACCTGTCCCATTTTTTGTTCGGGCGGTACGCCATCATGTCCACCTTTGGTCTTTCCCAACGGTTCCCAATCATGCGGAAAACTTCCCGATGAAGTTCCCACTCTCCCGGGTGGAGGTCGTGCCTGCTGCGGAAGTCTGCTTCCCAGTCGTCCACTCCCGGAATGAACACTGCTGACAGTGCTATCACATGATTTTCCGCCTAGCGAAAAATCCTTGCAGTTTTGCCACTGCCCTCCTGCTTCTTGTGCCGCCCTTTCTGTTTACGTGGGCGACTGCCGTGATGTTATCCCACTGGATCAATACCGGCTGACCTTGAAGCAGAGGTCTTGCTAAGCTTAGAGCATTATAAATTTGCTCTTAGCTCCAGTATATTTATGTGGAGAGAATTCTCCAGACTTGATCACACTCCTTGTGTGACTGCTCCCCAGCCTCTCAGGCTGGCCTCCGTGGTCACGAGCATCCAATCCTGAATGCCGAATCTGCGGCCCTCTAGAAGATGAGCACTCTGTAATCACCACAGGAGAGACACCCTTGTCCTTGGATATAGGGTTATCCGCTGATGCATCTGAAGATGCGATCCGGACCATTTGTCCAGCAGATCCCACTGAAGAGTTCTTGCGTGAAATCTGCCGAATGGAAGCGCTTCGTAATAAGCCACCATTTTTTACCAGGACTCTTGTGCAATGATGCACTGACACTTTTCCTGGTTTTAGGAGGATCCCGATTAGCTCGGATAACTCCCTGGCTTTCTCCTCTGGGAGAAACACCTTTTCCTGGACTGTGTCCAAAATCATCCCTAGGACCAGCAGACGTGTCGTCGGAACAACTGCGGTTTTGGAATATTTAGAATCCACCCGTGCTGTCGTAGAACTACTTGAGATAGTGCTACTCCGACCTCCAACTGTTCTCTGGACCTTGTTCTTATCAGGAGGTCGTCCATTTTCTTTGAAGACGAATCCTCCTTTCGGTCATTACCTTGGTAAGGACCCCGGGGTGCCTTGGACAATCCAACGGCATCGTCTTGAAACTGATAGTGACAGTTCTGTACCACGAACTTGAGGTACCCTTGGTGAGAAAAGGCAAATTTTGGGACATGGAGGTAAGCATCCCTGATGTCCCGGGACACCATATAGTCCCCTTGTTCTTTGCTATCACTGCTCTGAGTGACTCTATCTGGATTTGAACCCTTGAAAGTGTTCAAATTTTTCAGATTTAGAATAGGTCTCACCTAGCCTTCAGTACCACCATATAGTGTGGAGTAATACCCCTTTCCTTGTTGTCGGAGGGGTAATTTTATTATCACCTGCTGGGAATACAGCTTGTGAATTGTTTTCAATACTGCCTCCCTGTCGGAGGGAGACATTGGTACAGCAGACTACAGGAACCTGCGAGGGGGGAAACCTCTCGACATTCCAATCTGTACCCCTTGGATACTACTTGTAGGATCCAGGGGTCCTGTACGGTCCCAGCGTCATGCTGAGAACTTGGTAGAAGCGGTGGAGGGCTTCTGTTCCTGGGAATGGGCTGCCTGCTGCAGTCTTCTTCCCTTTCCTCTATCCCTGGGCAGATATGACTCTTATAGGGACGAAAGGACTGAGGCTGAAAAGACGGTGTCTTTTTCTGCAGAGATGTGACTTAGGGTAAAAACCGGTGGATTTTCCAGCAGTTGCCCTGGCCACCAGGTCCCATGGACCGACCCCAAATAACTCCTCCCCTTTATACGGCAATACATCTTTGTGCCGTTTGGAATCTGCATCACCTGACCACTGTCGTGTCCATAAACATCTTCTTGCAGATATGGACATCGCATTTACTCTTGATGCCAGAGTGCAAATATCCCTCTGCGCATCTCGCATATATAGAAATGCATCCTTTAAATGCTCTATAGTCAATAAAATACTGTCCCTGTCAAAGGTATCAATATTTTTAGTCAGGGAATCCGACCAAGCCACCTCAGCTCTGCACATCCAGGCTGAGGCGATCGCTGGTCGCAGTATAACACCAGCATGTGTGTGTATACTTTTTAGGATATTTTTCAGCCTCCTATCAGCTGGCTCCTTAAGTACGGCCCTATCCGTAGATGGTACCGCCACTTGTTCTGATAAGCGTGTGAGCGCCTTATCCACCCTGAGGGGTGTTTCCCACCGCGCCTTAACTTCTGGCGGGAAAGGGTATACCGCCAATAATTTTCTATCGGGGGAAACCCACGCATCATCACACACTTCATTTAATTTATCTGATTCAGGAAAAACTACAGGTAGTTTTTTCACCTCACACATAATACCCTTTTTTGTGGTACTTGGAGTATCAGAAATATGTAACACCTCCTTCATTGCCCTTAACGTGTGGCCCTAAAAGAAAATACGTTTGTTTCTTCACCGTCGACACTGAAATCAGTGTCCGTGTCTGGGTCTGTGTCGACCGACTGAGGTAAATGGGCATTTTACAGCCCCTGACGGTGTTTGAGACGCCTGGACAGATACTAATTTGTTCGCCGGCCCTCTCATGTCGTCAACCGGCTTGCAGCGTGTTGACATTGTCACGTAATTTCCATAAATAAGCCATCCATTCCGGTGTCGACTCCCTAGAGAGTGACATCACCATTACAGGCAATTTGCTCCGCCTCCTCACCAATATTTTCCTCATACATGTCGACACACACGTACCGACATACAGCACACACATAGGGAATGCTCTGATAGAGGACAGGACCCACTAGCCCTTTGGGGAGACAGAGGGAGAGTTTGCCAGCACACACCAAAAGCGCTATAAATGTATATAAACAACCCTAGAAGGTGTTGTTTACTATATATGCGCTCTTAATATATAAATATCGCCAATTTATGCCCCCCTTCTCTTTGTTACCCTGTTTCTGTAGTGCAGTGCAGGGGAGAGTCCTGGGAGCCTTCCTCACCAGCGGAGCTGAGCAGGAAAATGGCGCTGAGTGCTGAGGAGAATAAGCTCCGCCCCCTTTTCCGGCGGGCTTCTTCTCCCGGTTTTTAATAAACTGGCCTGGGTTAAAATACATACATATAGCCTTAATGGCTATATGTGATGTATTTATTTTGCCACTAAAGGTAATTATATTGCTGCCCAGGGCGCCCCCAGCAGCGCCCTGCACCCTCCGTGACTGAGTCAGTGAGCCGTGTGACAACAATGGCGCACAGCTGCAGTGCTGTGCGCTACCTTCATGAAGACTGTGGAGTCTTCTGCCGCCTGTTTTCCGGACCTCCGTTCTGCCGTCTCTTCAGCGTCTGTAAGGGGGATCGGCGGCGCGGCTCCGGGACGAACCCCAGGCTGACCTGTGTTCCGACTCCCTCTGGAGCTAAGTGTCCAGTAGCCTAAGACTCCAATCCATCCTGCACGCAGGTGAGTTGGAAATCTCTCCCCTAAGTCCCTCGATGCAGTGATCCTGTTGCCAGCAGGAATCACTGAGATTGAAACCTAAAAAAAAACTTTTCTAAACAGCTCTTTAGGAGAGCCACCTAGATTGCACCCTCTCGGACGGGCACAAAAACCTAACTGAGGCTTGGAGGAGGGTCATAGGGGGAGGAGCCAGTACACACCATGTGATCCTAAAAGCTTGCTTTTGTGCCCTGTCTCCTGCGGAGCCGCTATTCCCCATGGTCCTGACGGAGTCCCCAGCATCCACTAGGACGTTAGAGAAATATTGTTCGGTGTGCCGCGAATAACAAAAAGGTTGAAAATCACTGGCCTAGTGGGTCGGTTTCAGGCTATCTACAGCAACCAAGTTTGGAAAGTCGGCAAGGTGCTTCAGCAGTTCCGACATCAAGAGGGGATTCCGAGGTGTCGGGCACATCGGGGATGGTGAGTATATTCCCCTCTCAGATTGTGTTTCCTCCCCTGTGTCTTCTTCGATTAGCAGTAGCAGCGATTCTTTTGCTAGCGCGTCGCAAAAGCCCAAAAAGATAGTGATGCTGGTTGAGCGTAGGATAGCCAAAAGGCAGTCTAAGAAAAGCAAGAAGGCTAAGGAGTCTGATTCAGATAAAGCCGATTTGCGAGACAATGTCGTTCATTGCGCAAACACTGCAATCACTAGGGGATTGAGAAAGAAGATTAAAGAAAAAGTTCGCAAGGGTAAATTTGTGGATTTTTTCGTTATGACGAAGGATACAAAGAAGGAATTTGAGAAGGCAAAGAAATCAGGGGGTTCAGGGGAAGAGGCTGGGAAGAGGCTTAGAAGAGCTATGATAATTGGTTATGGGGTGCGTTCATTTTTTCGGCTTGCTACTTAAAGTCAAGACCGGAGGAGCATATAATATTGTCAAGTATATATATTTGGTGCACTACATGTATGATAAGAAAAAGGGCACGGCATGGAGGGAATACGACAAAAAGTTTAGTCGTAAGCATGATGGGAGACCAGTTTTGCCACTGGGTTTTAAAAATGTCGAAGTGTGGTTAGAAGTAACCAACCAAGACAAACCAGCACAGGAGGGTTTTCGCCCTAAACGCAGCATATCAGGAAAATCAGCAGTATGGTCAGTAAGAGGGAAATGTTTTGCTTTCAATAACTCATGCTGTTTTAGGGGAGCGGGGTGTCGTTTTCGACACTTCTGTCGGATCTGCGGGGGAGGGCACCCGCCTTCCCCGCCTCCCATCTCGGCCGCCTGTGTCTGCACAGAGTGCGGTGCTCCGGCTGGTGTCCCATCCGCGTAACCTGCTTCTGCTAGCAGCGTCATCGGGGGCTCCCCGCCACCCCGCTCCGGCACCCCCTGTCCCGGCCGCCTGCATCTGCATAGACTGCAGTGCCCCGGCCGGAGTTCCTCTACCGTGACCCGCATCTTCCCGCGGGTCGCGGTAGTGACACACAGAGGGACACCTTGACACCAGGCGCACGCAGTGGAGACTGGGCATCCCCTGGGGTGCCTGGTGAGTTAATAGGTGAAGAACAGTCCTCAGGGGATAAGGAGGACAGGGGGGAAGTGGCGCCTACAGTGGCAGGGCTGGCGGCCATTTTATAGGAAAGATCAGGGAGGGGATATGATAATCAGCCCAGAGAGGGAGTGCAGCTTGCGGGGCAGCTTACACAATGAATTATCTAGGAGTCAGAGGGAGCAGCCTTTAATACAGGCTGGTCTGTCTGGTAACTTGCAAGGTGCAGGTTTATCTGAAAATTATATAGCTGAGGCACAGACAGCCTTTTCAAGCACCCTCGGTAAGAGTTAATTATTCAGAAGCATTTAGTTTCCCTGCGCCTACGCCGGCAGCATGGGGTACTCAGGCTGTCACAAGGACAGCTTTTGTCAGGAGTGTGTCCACCATGCAGTCTCCTGTGGCCTTCCCCGGGAGTGCTCAGTATGATGTAGGGCCTTTTACTTCGTTTAGCTCATCACCGCATTTTGCAACTACACCAACTGCATGGCCATATGGGGGATTTACAACATTAAGTCATCCCTCAAGCACCACATCGTGTTCGGGTTCATCATCCCCGGTAGGGCAGGTTGGTTTCCCGTATTGGACACCTCCGGGTTCTGCGACCCACTCATTCCCCGCACCTCATCAGTTGTCGGGTCAATTTCCAAACTTGTACCAGCCACCCACAGCGTGGTGGCAGAATTATTATTCACCTGTGCCAAATCCACTTCAATCCCCCTTTTTAGGTAACCGGTTACCACAGACACATTTACCGGTGCCAATGCCCCCTCCTATTTTCCCTGAGGTGCCGACTCCGGCTCCTCCCCCTCCCCCCAGCTCTACTCCACCTGCTGCGGTATTGGCTTATGAAACTGTCAATAACACACTTGATTCCTCAGATACAGGCTTGCAGCCTAGTGGGTCGGTTTCAGGCGATCTACAGCAACCAAGTTTGGAAGTCGGCAAGGTACTTCAGCAGTTCCGACATCAAGAGGGGATTCCGAGGTTCCGGGCACATCGGGGGTTGGTGAGTATATTCCCCTCTCAGATTGTGTTTCCTCCCCTGTGTCTTCTTCTCTTAGCAGTAGCAGCGATTCTTCTGCTAGCGCGTTGCAAAAGCCCAAAAAGATAGTGAAGCTGGTTGAGCATAGGATAGCCAAAAGGCAGTCTAAGAAAAGCAAGAAGGCTAAGGAGTCTGATTCAGATAAAGCCGATTTGCAAGACGATATCGTTCATTGCGCAAACACTGCAATCACTAGGGGATTGAGAAAGAAGATTGAAGAAAAAGTTGGCAAGGGTAAATTTGTGGATAGTTTCGTTATGACGAAGGACACAAAGAAGGAATTTGAGAAGGCAAAGAAATCAGGGGGTTCAGGGAAAGAGGCTTAGAAGAGCTATGATAATTGGTTATGGGGTGCGTTAATTTTTTCGGCTTGCTACTTAAAGTCAAGACCGGAGGAGCATATAAATATTGTCAAGTATATATATTTGGTGCACGACATGTATGTTAAGAAAAAGGGTACGGCATGGAGGGAACATGATGAAAAGTTTCGTTGTAAGTATGATGGGAGGCCAGTTTTGCCGTTGGGTTTTAAAAATGTCGAAGTGTGGTTAGAAGTAACCAACCAAGACAAACCACCACCGGAGGGTTTTCGCCCTAAATGCAGCACATCGGGAAAATTAGCAGCAGGGTCAGCAATTACTCACTGTTTTAGGGGAGCGGGGTGTAATTTTCGACACTCCTGTCGGATCTGCGGGGGAGGGCACCCAGCTAAGGAGTGTAAAAGTAAAGAAGGGGATGCAGGGAGTAAGTGGGACCTCAAAAGTGACGCTTCTTAAGGAAGATTCTCCAATAAGGGTCAATGAGCTGGAGAAGTGGTTGGGCTGGTATCCTTTGCGGGAGGACGCCCAATTTTTGTTAGATGGCTTTAAGCATGGTTTTAGATTACCGATTTCTGTTCCTTTGAAAGTTGTAGCAAATAGGAATCTCCGTTCAGCTAGGGAATTTCCAGAGGTGGTTAAGGAAAAGGTTGAGATGGAGATTTGTTTGGGTCGTATGTGTGGCCCTTTTCCTCAGCTCCGCTAGATGATTTGTGTGTTTCCCCTGTTGGAGTAGTTCCCAAGAAAGTACCTGGAAAATACAGATTGATACAGCACCTCTCTTACCCGCACGGCGCATCAGTGAATGACGCAATTCCTGAGCTATTTTGTAGCGTGCGTTATCAGTCTTTCGATGAAGCACTAGCGGTGCAGAGTATTGGTAAAGGTGCGTTAATGGCAAAGTTATATATAGAATCAGCCTTTCGGCTCCTGCCTTTACATCCAGAAGCAATGCGATTTATGGGTTTTAAATTGAATGGGCAGTTTTATGTAGATAAATGCTTGCCGATGGGGTGTTCAGTTTCTTGTTCCTATTTCCAGAGATTTAGTTCATTTTTGCAATGGTGTATCCAGGTAGGCACAGGCCGTGCTGGCATAGCGCATTATTTGGATGATTTCTTGTTTATAGGTTCTAAGGGCAGTGAGGTGTGTGGTGATATCCTTTTTTCAGCTCAAGCCTTGTTCCGGGTCTTAGGTGTGCCAATTGCTCAGGATAAAACAGAGGGCCCCTGTTCATGTTTGTCTTATTTAGGCATAGAGATAGATACGGAAGAGGGCTGGCGCAGACTTCCCCAGGATAAAGTCCAAAAACTTTTGGATTTGATCAAGGGTTGTTAAGTTGCCAAAATAGTTAAGTTACGAATTGTGCAATCGTTATTGGGCTCGCTCAATTTCGCTTGTAGAATTATCCCGATGGGTCAGGTTTTCTGTAGAAAGCTCAAACTTGCAACTGCAGGTGTCACTAAGCCCCATTACCATGTTAGATTGTCCAAAGAAATCAAAGACGATCTTCAAACCTGGGCATCGTTTTTAGTCGATTTTAATTTGGAAAGGATTTGGCCTAGTCAAGCGGTGAATAAATATGGAGCTTCAGTTTTTTACTGATCCAGCAGGATCATCAGGTTTTGGGGATTATCTAGATGGTGAATGGTGTGCCGCAACATGGCCTATAGAGTAGCGACAGGTTGGGTTCACCGCTAACCTTTTGTTGCTTGAACGGTTTCCGATAATAGTGGCAGTTGAATTATGGATCAGCAGGTTAGCTAACCAAAATATTGTTTTTTGGTGTGATAACCTGGGAGTAGTACAAGCAATTAATAACCAAAGGTCATCGTGTCCTCAGGCTTTGCGGCTTTTGAGGCATTCAGTGTTAAGATGTTTGCAGGCTAATACAGGTTTTTGGGCAAGGCATGTGCCGGGTGTGGAAAATTCAATAACGGATGCTCTATCGCGATTTAATTTTTCAAAGTTTCGTCTCCTGGCTCCTAATGCTAGGGCCCAAGGTTTAATCTGCCCTTCTTATGTCTGGCAGATTATCGAGCAGGCATAGAAGGGCTGGCACGAAACTCATTGGCACTGGCAACTTTGAGGTTGTATTCTGCAGCTTGGCATGATTGGGAGTCGTTTTTGTCACAGTTTAAGCAAGAGGGTAAGTCTTTGGATCAAAGTCTCTTGGAGTTTGTTTGGGCTCATTACCAACGGGGTCGGTCCAAGGCTGCCATGTCGGCAGCGTTGGCAGGCATTTCATTCTTATCGAGATTGCACAGTCGTTATGATCATAAAAAATCCTTTATATTGTCCAAAGCCGTGAAGGGTAGGGCTAAAGGGTCTTATAGGAGTGCAGATTCCAGGAAGCCCGTGGATTTAGGCATGTTGCAAAATCTGGCTGCATTTATTGTTTCAATAGCTTCATCTAGCTATGAGGTTCAGTTGTTCAGTGTCATTTTCCGTTGCCTTTTTGGGGCTTTACAAATTAGTGAGCTGGTGGCGTCTAGCAAAAAATCAGTCACATCTGGGTTATTGGCAAAGAATGTTTTGGTCAGATACAGCTGCATTATGTAAAATACAGAATTCCAAAACGGACCAGATGGGTAAGGGACATTGGTGTAAATTGAAGGCACACAATATTTCAGCTATATGCCCTTATCAGCTCGTGGCAGACTATGCTAAATTGCACCCTGCAAGTGAAGTTCAATGGCTAGTACATGAGGACGCTTCTCCATTTACAAAATTTAAATTCTCAGCAGTTTTTAAGCAATGCGTAGTTCGTCTAGATTTGAAAGCAGAAGATTATGGCACCCATTCCTTTAGAATAGGTGCGGCAACGTGCGTGGCGGCCAGCAGCCTTCGCCATCAGCCATTCAACAGGTTGGCAGGCGGAAGTTAGGTGCTTACAAATCATATGTTCGCTGTGATAAGTTATAGTTTTGTTTATTACTAATTAACCCAAAAACATTGTTTACTGCTCGGTTTTTTAATATTTCATTCAGGAATCGAGGGTGTGAAGAGAATTTTTAATTTTCCTCTGAGGGGGCCTTTAATTACAATTGGCTTATAGGTTAAGGTCCAAGAGAGGTTTTTGAATTTTCTCCTTCACTTGGGTTGTTGGTTTCTGTTCTACCCTTTAGTTTTGTTAGGTCTTTTTCCCCAGTTATTTACAATGTTTGTGTTTTTGGGTGAGGATCTGACTTTGCGGTTTTGTTTCGTTTCAGCTCAAGACTTGTCACCTGGAACGGTGTGATTTGTGGGCCACTCATTTGTGTATTGGGCTGAGAAGCACCCATTAGCAAAGAAGGCCTCTTTGCTGTTGGGAGGTCGTAGGGTTAAGTGGATCGGGGTTAGGGGGCTTAGATGGGCAGCCTTTTTAGATTTGCTGTTTTCTGCTGAGCATGAAGGTGATCAACCAGACGTTGTTGTTATTCACTTAGGTGGTAATGGTACAGGTCAGGAGAAAGGTATCGATTTGATACTAAAAATTAAGGCGGATATGGAAGTTTTGAGAGAAAGATGGCCGACAGTGCGGCTGGTCTGGTCTGAGATAGTACCCCGTTGGGTGTGGAGAGGAGCTAGGGATCATACGGCTTTGGAGAGGACTAGGAAGAAAGTTAATATAGCCGTATCCTGGTTCTTTAAGAGTTTTGGGGGTTTAGTGGTTAAGCATCCTATGACTGGTTTGAAATCACAGCACCTTTATAGGCCGGACGGAATCAGTCTTTCTAATTTAGGCACTGGTATTTTTCTAAAGGAAATTTTTTGTGTTCTGGAATAGTGTTTGGAGTCGTTTTATGGGTAGCTATGCTGCAATTTATGGGATAACCTTGCTGTGGCGGGAAGGCGCTGCAGATCAGAAGCCACATATGATTCAAGAGGTCGCTGTGGGGCACTTACCCCTTCGAATTTAGGCCGGGTGTCCTACTTCTGCGAGGGGACCTGGGCGCCTTTTGCGAGGCGCTCAGACCGTGCTCGAGTAAGGGGTGGTGAGTCCTTCACAGCGCAGTTGTGTCTTTGGGAGGGGCGTTTGAGTCGTCCCTCATTCTCGATATTTGTTCAGTTGGGCTAGAGCTGATCTTTTGAGAGATTCTTATTCGGTCACGATTAAGAAAAGCTGTGACGAGGCGTGGCTTAGCAACGGAGGAGAGCAGTTGCAGCTTTCCACAGCTCCTGCTTGTGTCACCTTTATCCCTCCTCGCCCGCTCAATCCTGCTATTATTGCCTCCTCCACCCCTCTCCTGCCTTCCTCTTGTCCCCCCACTGTGAAATACCTGCTGTCGCGGAGTCGGGGAGCGGCGTGGACGCTCCCGCGGATTGCGGCCTACATCGGGTACACAAGCCGGGGCCTCAATTTTGGAGCACGCCCACCGAACCTCCGGGCGCACCGTGTTGGCGGCACTTGGACCTGCTCTCTCCCTGGGCATCCCTGGCCCGAGTCGCTGACTACAGCTGGCCTTGCTCGGCCCGCGACCGCTGCCATCGCGGAAGGACCTACACTGGGAGACCGCGCTGTGTCTCACCTCCGTGACGGCGGGTCCCGGCGGCCATCTTCCCGCCACTGCTACGGGCGGCTTCGTGGGATCGGAAGGGAGGACACCACTGCCACATAGCCGGTCTAAGTCCTGGTAAGGTGTTCCTCCCTATCCCACCTCCTGCACCTCTAGCTGTTGCCCATCGGCCTAATCCGCGTGGAGGACACTGAAGGGCGCTCTCTGCCTCCCCCCGCAGCCGCCCGGAGAGCTCAGCTGCTGCACAGACCCCTGGCACCTTGCTCCCTCAGCCAGCCATCTTCCCTCCACCCATAGATTGCCTCGCGGTTCCTTGAGGGTGGGAGATGGGAGCCGCACTATCGCCGCTGAGACCTACTGATGGTGCGGTGAGGAACTCTCCCTCCTCCCTTCTATATATATATATATATATGGCTCGACACCCTCACTGCCTCTGACCCCACAGCAACTTACATTAGAGCTCGGGATCATCGCTCCTGGACTGCACTGGGGCTGCAAGACCTCATTAGGCTTACCTTACGGCTGGGGGCCCTCTTACTGATCCCCGCTGCTGGACACTCGAAGTTACCCTCCGACGCCACTGGGCCTCATGGAGGGAGTTGCTCCATTCTATAAATGTACCCCTTTTTGTGACTGGCCCCCTCCATGGCTGTATCTTACGCTGAGCCTGCTGTGATGTGACGGCGTGCTGGCCCGGCGCTTCACATGTGAGACCCGATATGCTCGTGACATATCTTGCTCTCTATACACCTTTACCAATGGTGGCATCTATACGACTGCATGGAAAAGTTCCTGATTCCTTCATCAATGACCTCTATTGGGGCATCATTACCATCCTGTGACGGAACTCCTGGTGGCAATTCCTCCGACTCTGACCGCTCGACCTCTCGCTCTGCATCCCGACGCACACGTAGATCCAGACCACCCGCGTAACAGCCGAAGATGAAACACAATGATCTGGTGGCTGTCTTGGGACCCCTGTTGGACGAAAAACTGGCTGGTATCAAGGAGGCCATTGAGTCTACGCTGACCCAACTCGGCCAACACTCTACTCGCTTGGATGAAGCAGAGCAGCGAATATCCACGCTGGAAAATGACCTATCTACAGCCCAGCGAACCATACAAGCCAATCAATCCGAAATTGCCGACCTATCAGAGAAGATCGATGACCTTGAAAATCGCAGCATCCGTAACAACCTGAGGGTCATTGGCATCCCGGAATCGGTCAAGGGTCATGAACTTACGGATCTCCTCGCATCTAGCATCCCGGAGCAATTAGCCATGGACCTTAAAGGAGTCCCACTGGTTATTGAGAGAGCCCACAGGCTGGGACTGGAGCGAAGGAACGCCAATGGGCGACCCCGTCCCGTCATTGTGAGAATTTTGAACTATGCTGACAAGATGAAGCTCCTCGACCATTATCGTAAAACGGCCTCCTTATCTTACAATGGAGAACGTCTCCTCATCTTCCAAGATTTCTCTGCCCTCGTGGCTACCAAACGTAGAGAGTTCGCTCCCATTTGTAAGCACCTTTTCGATACCAAAGTCAAGTTCTCCCTTCTTTACCCAGCCCGCCTCCGAATCTTCGAGAATGGTAAACCGCTGTTCTTTGACGACCCAGGAGAGGCAAGACTGCATTTCTCCCTACCCGATACTTGACTGTAATTGTTATATGCTTGCTTCTCACTCATTACTGCCCAATTCTCTGATTTCGGGTCTCATGTGTGGGGGGCCGTGTTTGTGAGGCATGGCCACCCCTAGCTCACTCAATTCTCGTTTTATTTTTCTGATGTTTACAGCAATGTTTTTCTGTTTTTTGATTTGTTGTGTCTGCCTGACCTGGGGACTCATCCCCCTCCTAGGTTGCCTTCCCCCCGCTCGCTGGGACGGGGTGAGGCCCTGTTTTGACTCTCCCGTATTCACTATATTTTTTCCGACTGTAGGTGTGGGTTGATATGGCTTCCCCGGCCACCCCGCACTCTCATGACACCAAATCCCGAGGAGTGGCCATTATTTTTCACGCTAGCTTACAACACTCGATTAGCAGGAAACATATTGACCCGGACGGCAGGTTTGTCTTGCTTGACGCATTGATTGACAATACTGTATATACTTTTCTTAATGTATATGCCCCCAATGTTTCCCCTGACTCTTTTTTTGCAGCTCTTCTGTCGATGCTCCTACAATGGGGCGGTCACAACTTGGTTGTGGGTGGTGATTTCAATATGGTGGCCGACCCATCCATGGACAGATCTCGGGTGAGTACCTCTACCTCCACTTCCACCTCTTAAATACTGACTTCTTTCTGTACACAACTCGATTTACTCGACCCATGGCGCATCTTCCACCCGACTCAGAAAGACTTCTCCTTTTACTCTCATCCCCACTCGTCCCACTCTCGCATAGACTACATCTTCACCTCAACATCCCTCTTTCCTAGGGTTACACACTCGTCTATCGCAGACATCATCATCTCCGATCACGCTCCCATCTCCTTAGACATTCGACTGACCCTGCCTCCTCGCACCGCCCCAAGCTGGCGCTTCCCTGCATACCTCCGCCACTCCACTGACTTTCTTCTCCACCTCAAACAATCTTGGCTCAATTATACTCTGGACAATACTGACCAGTCACTGGACTTTCCTATATTTTGGGGCGCGGCTAAGGCGGTCCTGAGAGGTCATGTCATGTCCTACACACATTCCAAGAGGAAAAAAATTTCCTCGCAGCTGCAGACTCTGAGCACGTCGGAATTATAAACGACACGACACTCCAGCCCGCAAGGAGGCGTATCTCTCAGCGAAACTCATATACGACACCTTCCTAACTGAACAAGCCCAGTTCTCTTATGATTATCAAAGGAATAAGTTTCATAGATGGGGTAATAAGTCAGGCAGATTGTTAGCTAACTTGATTAAGGGACCCAAATCACGCACTTGGATTAACACCATCGCTGTCTCGGGTAAATTGACTTCAGCCCCTGAATCTATTTGCTCTGAATTTATGCATTTCTATCGCTCCCTATACGCCAAAGGCCCTGATAACCCCGCTGCTAATTACTTCTTTCTTGAAACTGCCGACCTCCCGGTCCTCTCCCAGGAAGAAAGCTACTAGACAGCCCAATCACCGCCGAGGAAGTTATAGATACTATTAAGAGTTTGCCCAACAACAAGAGCCCTAGCCCTGATGGCTTTAGTGCGGAATTCTACAAGATGATGCGTGATGAACTTGCGCCCACACTTACATCCCTCTACAACCACATTCTCTCTTCTCAACAAACTCCGATTAGGTTTAATGAAGCTAAGATAATTCTTATAGCGAAGCCTGGCAAAGATCCCTCCCTCCCTGGATCCTACAGGCCGATATCCCTCCTGAACCAGGACTTTAAAATCCTGACTAAATTAATGGCCACTCGCCTACAACTTTGTCTCTCTCGAATCATATCACCGGCCCAATTAGGCTTCCGCACAAATAGACAGTCGGTTAAGGGCATCAGGGCGGCCCTGGCCGCCATCACCTATTCTCGCTCCCACAATCTGGTTGATAATATTTTGAGCAATCTTGATGCTGAAAAGGCCTTTGATAAGATCGCCTGGCCTCACCTTGATTGGGTCTTACGCCATCAACGCTTTGGAGACAAACTTTGTGGTCTTGTCACCTCCCTCTATACTAACCCCACCGCGCAGGTGTTGGTTAACATCTCCTCCGCCCCCTTTACTCTTGAGAGAGGAACTAGACAGGGGTGCCCCCTATCACCCCTCCTTTTCAATTTAGCCCTGGAACCCTTTATGCGATACATTGTAAACTTAAACAGCTTTAAAGGCATTCTAATTGGCACTCAGGAACTAAAAATTATAGCGTTCGCGGACGACATCCTCCTTCTCACCTCAAACCCTAAACAGTCCATATCGATACTACAGGAGGCTATTACCTGGTTTTCTTCCTTTGCGGGCTTCTCGATTAATTTTGACAAATCGGAAGCTCTAGCCATATTTCGACAAGCCACTGTTGGATGGAAATCCCCCTTTCCGTTTCGATGGGCCCCTACTCACCTCAGTTACCTAGGGATTCAATTACCCGCGTACCCCTCCCTCCTCTACTCCTACAATGTCCATCCTATTCTTGCCAAACTTCAGACTGAGCTTGGTCTCTGGCAAAATCTTCCCCTCAACCTCTTAGGACGCTGCAATCTTGTCAAAATGGCAAGCTTTCCCAAATTGCTCTATGTACTTCAAATGGTCCCCATCTTGCTCACGAAATCTGACTTGTTCCTTCTCAACTCAAATATTTCTAAGTTTATATGGGCCAATAAACGGCCCCGGATAAGTTTTCTCAAACTATCCCAATCAGTTCAAAATGGTGGATTAAATTTTCCCAACATTGAACAATACAATAGAGCCTGCCTTCTTCGCATAGCCATGGACTGGCTCAGTACCAGGAACATCTTCACTGATTCACAGCTAGACTCTCAACTGTGCGCCCCTCTATCCCTTAGCTACATCTTGCACGCCAGTAATTCCGCTCTGAAGGAGCCTCAATTAGACAATACCCTCTTAACCTCTACTATTCTGGCTTGGAAGAGATCTAGGAAATTACTTAAGATACACGACCTTCACTCTCCGTTTCTCCCTTTTCTGGGAAACCTAGACTTCCATAATGGACATGCTTCCTTTCCTTTTAATAGATGGCATGTGGCGGGTATCACACATATTCGCGATCTCCTTAACTCCTTACACGAACCACTCACTTTCACTGAGGCCATGGACAAATATAACATTAGACCTTGCCACAGGTTCTACTTCTTCCAGGCCTCTCACTATATCCGTTCGGTTCTGACACGACTTGATAAAAATGATTTCCTTAATCCCCTAGACACGCTTCTGCATTCCGGCACATATTCCATCTCGTCTCTTTACGCCCGAATTCGCACAGACATCGTTCCTTCTGTTGACCTTTTGCAGCTTGAAAAATGGTCATCTCAACTCCCCTCCATGTCCCCGGAAGCAGTATTGGACTCTTTTAACTTATCTTTGAAGCTTATTCCGGCAAGTATTTACCAGGAAATGTCGTACAAGATTTTGCACAGGGCTTACATTTCCCCGAAGCGAGGTCACTTGATGGGCCTCTCTGAGTCTGCAGCGTGCATCAAATGCTCCGCACCAGTAGCTGACATTATGCATTGCTTCTGGCATTGTCCTCATATACAAAAATTTTGGGGTGACTTACAGACATACAGCTCCTCTACACTAGGCATTGACTTTCACTGTACCGCACCTTGGGCCCTCTTTGGTTACCTCCTAGATCAACCAGACATCCCCTCTCCCGACAAAAAACTAGTGATGCTTTTATCGGCTGTGGGGAGGAAAGCTATTCTTCAACAATGGATATACGATATTCCCCCCTCCTTGGCCATGGCCACCTCTAGGCTGCTCTTCCTCTTTACCATGGACTGGTTGGAGACCACTCTTGATAAAGAGACTCTAACCCCCGCATTGTTTCAATGCTGGGAAAAGTTCATACATACACTGCCTACACCCACCAAATTTGCCATTCAACAGTGCTTCCATCACACCACGTGGTACTGCCTTCAACTTTTAGATCATCGACCCCCCATCTCCCTTCCATAACTCAGTGCTGCAAATACCCTCGCCCTACTCCCCACACCATCCTCTCTCTTCTTTTTACTTACTCAATATCCTCCTCCTCCCTCTACCCCCGCTCTGACTTCTCTCATACCTCCAGTGCCTGTATCTTTCTCTTTTTCTTTGGCTCGGATACTCTCTCCATGGATGGGTCGGGGGCCCCCTGGCCTAGGTAGACACTGTTTTTGTTATGTTTACTTTTTGGTTGACTTTATGTGTTTTATTTATGTTATGCGTCCTCCATGTTGTAGGATGCCTGTATGTAATTACAGCTTTAATATCTTCTCAGACCAGTTACTATTTTAGTAGAGGTACATTTTTCTTTTTGCATCTTATTGTACTAAATTTTCCACATAATGTTCTGGTCACCTTTGTAGTAACTATGTTATTTGTTTGAAAATGGAAAATGTGAGGTATTTTCTAGTGATGAGCGGGTTCGGTTCCTCAGAATCCGAACCCGCCCGAACTTCAGGTTTTTTTACACGGGGCCGAGCGACTCGGATCTTCCCGCCTTGCTCGGTTAACCCGAGCGCGCCCGAACGTCATCATCCCGCTGTCGGATTCTATCGCGAGACTCGGATTCTATATAAGGAGCCGCGCGTCGCCGCCATTTTCACACGTGCATTGAGATTGATAGGGAGAGGACGTGGCTGGCGTCCTCTCCGTTTAGACTAGAGTACTAGAGAGAGACACTAATTTTGGGGAGCATATTATTAGGAGTACTACTTGCTGCTGATAGTGTGACCAGTGACCACCAGTTTAATTAATCCGTTCTCTGCCTGAAAAAAAAACGATACACAGTGTGACACAGTCACATACCATATCTGTGCTCAGCCCAGTGTGCTGCATCATATACTGTATATCATTATCTGACTGTGCTGAGTGCTCACTGCTCACACAGCTTAATTGTGGGGGAGACTGGGGAGCAGTTATAGCAGGAGTACATATTTTAAGTACAGTGCACACTTTTGCTGCCAGAGTGCCACTGCCAGTGTGACTGACCAGTGACCACTGACCACCAGTATATTGTGATTGTCTGCTGACCACCAGTATATTGTGATTGTCTGCCTGAAAAAATAGGATTTTGGTACTTACCAGGTAAATCCTTTTCTTTGAATCCATAGGGGGCACTGGAGTACTCTTGGGATATGGGCGGCGTAGCAGAACAAAGGCACTGAATATTTAAATTTAGAACTCTCCACCCCTCCATATCCCTAGAGTACCTCAGTGTACGAACACAGTGTTTTTACTGAGCGAACTACTATAGAGAGGTTGACAATGGAGAATTCCTATAACATAACGGACAACAACAAAGTTGACC
The DNA here is from genome assembly GCF_028390025.1 of Pseudophryne corroboree. Lineage (NCBI taxonomy): Eukaryota > Metazoa > Chordata > Amphibia > Anura > Myobatrachidae > Pseudophryne > Pseudophryne corroboree. The sequence goes on along the minus strand of NC_086447.1, from coordinate 50,012,601 downwards.
CATAACGTTAGTGTCAACTAAACAGTTGACAGCATAACCGATAGACCTTTATAGTTTGAACCAATCGGTGAAAATGTGTTACCATAAGCTCCTTTGAGCTTAATACAAACCAGGTAAAACGTGTTACCCTAAGCTCCTCTGAGCTTAAAACAACCCAGGTAAAACTGCTCTGGGTGGGCGTCCAGTGCCCCCTATGGATTCAAAGAAAAGGATTTACCTGGTAAGTACCAAAATCCTATTTTCTTTTTCATCCACTAGGGGTCACTGGAGTACTCTTGGGACGTACCAAAGCTTCCCTCGTGGGCGGGAGAGCTGTTTGACACTTGTAACAGTAGACAGCCAAAGCTAGATGCTGATGCCGCAACCATTCATAACGTGTAAACGTGCACAAACGTGGTGCACTGAAGGCTATGTAGCCGCGTCGTAGACGCTCCACGACCCGCTGGGTCTGACATTCCCACAGAACCTGTGGGATGAGCTATTACTGACGTAGGCGATTGTAACTTAGCCTTAAAGTAAGCCTGACTTGTAGTCATTATTATCCCACTGGATAATATCTGCTGAGAAACTGGCTAACCCCAGTTGGCAGCATTATAGAGAACAAACAACGTATCCGTATCACGTACTGTAGACGTTCGGGACATATATAAACGCGTAATGCGTGTACCACATTCAGAATTCTAGAATGTGCTGTCAACACAGGAACCACTATTGGTTTATTGATGTGAAAAATAAGAAAGCAGAATTCGTCCGAAGATCTGCTTTGTCATGAGAAAACTCAAATACGGTGGCTTGGAATACAAGGCACCCAAATATGAAAACAAAACCCTTGCCGAAGCTAAGGCTAGAAGAAAAATGTTTTCCCAAGTGAGAAACTTAATTCCCATTTATTGTAAGGGTTCAAAATATGAAAACTGTAAGAAATCTGAACCCAACCTCAAGTCACCTGGCACTGTAGGTGGGATAAATGGAGGCTGCACTTTGATGACACCTTGTAGAACGGTGTGTACAGACGCAATAGAGTCAAACGTCTTTGAAAATAAGTTGACCACACAGATACCTGCACCCTTAGTGCAGATAAACGCAGTTTTCCATCCCACCCCGTTTAACAGAATACGGGTAACTTGAAGGATGATGTCGGAAACTTCCGAGCTTTACCACCTACGTAAGCACACCAAATTTTGTAATAATGAGCTGCCTTAAGCGGCTTACTAGCTCGTAACATGGTGGTATAATACTGTAATGCCCTATTTCTTTTCTTAAGAGGGCGGTCTGAACCCTCACCCCGTCAACCGCAGCTGCGGTACATAGGTAATAGGTACATAGGTAACTATGGGTAAAAGAACGTTCCCTGTTGTAACAGGCTGGTCGTATTATGAGCGGACCAAGATCGTGTGCAAGTATTCCTTGGAGATTTGAGAAGCAAGCTCTCCGAAACCCATGAGATATCACTAGTATGACTGTGACGAACTGTCTTATGATCCGTTTTGGCAACGGAGAGAGCAGCGGAAAATGGTGGAGCCAGATACACGATGCTGAATGACCACACGAATGTGAGAGACTCCACCGCCACTGTCCTTGTGATCTGTTGTTTTGTACACATACTGAGCTGTAATTGTGGCGAGATGCCATCATGTATACCTGAGGGTAACCCCCTTCTGTGGACTCACATATGAAAGACCTCTGGATTTAATGTCCAGTTTTCAGGATCTAAATCCTGACGGGTGAGATCATCTGTCTAACAGATGTCCACTCACGGAATGAACCCCGTTGACATTATCACATAATGTGTTCTGGGCAATTGAGGATTTGAGTTACCTGCCGCATTGCCATGCGGCTTCTTGGTTCTCCCTGGTTGTTGTGTATGCAACTGCCGTTGCGTTGTCTGACTGTTGATCAGACTGAAAGCGAAGCATGTAGTGCATTGTAAAATGCACGGAGTTCCAGGACATTTCTGGACAGCAATCTGTCGTGATCCGTTTCAGAACCTCTGTCGCTGATCTTTTTTAACTACAACTCCTGAACCTCTGAGACTCTCGTCCAGATTATATACACCCTCGCCCCTCTGTGGGAAACGCGAGTGAAGGCCGGCGAACTAAATCGCTTTGAAACACATCATTATTCTTAACAGGCGAAACTAGCAATGTACCGCTAGTGCGCGTGTTGGCGAATACAGCAATGTACCGCTAGTGTGCGTGTTTTGCACTAATTACTAGATGTACATTTGTTCTTGCTGGTGTAGTAGGTAAATGTCTTCGATTTACCGTATTTATAATCTTACCTAGGAATTGACGTAGTTTAGACGGAATTAGATGCGATTGTTTTTGAACTTGATCTGCCACCGCAGTATACATTAGTAGCGCAAGTTAGAGGAACTTTGTTGAGACAGAGTTCTTATGAGCAGATCGTCTAAGATAGAGGAACTCTGTTGAGACAGAGTTCTTATGTCTATCAGGACTCTGAGATGAGCTATCATCACCAACATCACTTTGGTAAATACCCGAGGCGACAAGAAACGGTAGACCTGAAATGGTTAATGGTTGTGGCGTTTTGCAAACGCTAGAACCTGTGATGAACAAACCGGAATGGGTAAATACGCATTGTGAAGATCAAATGCAATTATGCAATTTTGTGGCTCTAATAAGCAAAATACTAACCGCAGAAATTCCATTTTCAAACTGCAGTAAGTGACTTGCTGATTGAGATTGCGACGGAGCTGTCTGATTTTGCTCAAACAGAGGGGAATAAGTAACCCTGACTCTGTTGGTGTACTACTGCCTGGATTATAAAGACAGCTGAAAACCAGCAGAGACTAAATGGCAACCTGCCAAACCGTTCGACAGAGGCAGTCTTGTCCTTTATCTGTAAATAGCTGAGACATCCATGAGTTGAAGTCTGGAACCCCCGCAAATGTAAGATGTAAAGACGCGCTTCCACAATTGGAAAAGAGGTCATCAAACCACTGGCTTGCTGACTGTAGCGTCCTGTCGTTACAAGGCGTGACTGTTTTGTACCACCGTCTGGAAAAAACTGAAGTCTAAAGGGAATAAACGCCGGCACAAGTATTTCCGTTTTGATACTGGATGCGGTAATGGCTGAATATCAAATTTAGGACCAAACAAGCTCTGGCCTTGTCGTGCTGAAACTAGCGACGATGAAAAGTGAGAATCGAAGTAACCGGCGTTAGTAGAAGCTTTACAGATATACTCTGCAGCTTCTTTTAACAGTTATCTCATTGTTTCCATACATAGAGTCTAGTGACCCAAATGTATCTTGGGTCTTTATAATGTTTGACACAAACGCATTTACCAATGGTGGATCGCATCATTTTGGAAACGATTAAATAGTGGTCAAAGTCTACTCAGTCTTTGTAAAAATGGAGACATTGACTCACTGGGATTTAGCAATGTACGTCAACAACCCCGCACTATCTGAGTGCTGGTCTAATGTACCCTTCTCACTCGTAGTTATCGGTGTGAGATCTGACATAGAATCGTGCATTAAATTATAAGACCAGTTAAATAAACACCCTGGTACCCAAAGGGAATTTGGCCCTTTGGAAAGACTGTCTTTTGTTAGAGCAGGCGGAGTACTTCCGAGACTCCGATGTTACCGCTCTTTTAATGTGAATTGCCCATGCTTATAGGATATTTAAAATTATTTTTAGTCTGCGCTAGAGCCTTACTCGCTATGCAGACAGACACCACAATAGGCAACGGACAGACACTTGCACGACTTATTGAAGTTATTATGTGTCATATATATATTTTATTGTATATGAAACTCATGGTTGTTCCTCTCTACGGAAATCTTTAGTAAAAGGCGAAAGATTTATTAGCTCTGAAGAGAAACAAGAGTATTCTTATGTGAAAAGCAGTTCACATGGCATGTGAAACCCGAACCAAATTCCCACTAACACCCCTGCGCCTCTGGTGGCTTAGAGATGTAGGGCAGGAATGTTCCAGAATTACAAACTGGAAAACAACAGGAAGCATGGTTAAAATGGCCCCTTTGCCATGCTGACCTGATAATCACAGAACAAATTACAAATGTTTCCGTGTTAATATATTATACAGTATAATCACAGGCCGGGTACAACACATGCTCTATGAATAAATATATCTAAGCTCATAGCCTATGATAATTACATACATTAATATATTTATACAGCATTAATATAGGCTCAATAGCCTATTATACAGTGATACCACAGACCTTAATATAGGCTCCCTAGCCTATTTACAGTGTTAATAACAGCCATTAATATATAGGCTCAATAGCCTATTCACAGACAGTAATATAGATTCAATAGCCTATTACTGCCAGGACAGGTACAATACCTTATAAATACCTGTGATATATATATCTATATACCCTGCTGTTATATTTGATCCGCCAGCTTCCACCGTGCCTCTTCCCCCCTGTAACGCTGTGTCTGCGGGAAGCCTGCACTGGCATGTCACCGTCTCTGTACTGAGACTGATGGAGCTGCGGCTGTATGGCGCTGGGCGGCCGGACGTAGCTGGGCGGCCGAACTCTCTGCGGAAGGCCTGCACTAGCACTTGTGGATGGAAGGTGCCGGAGCGGCGGTCATACTGAGTATGGCTTCCCCCCTGCTGTGCGGCCGGACGGAGCTGGGCGGCCGGACGGAGCGCTGGGACGGGCGGCTTGATGTCACCGTCTCTGTTACTGAGTATGGCTTCCCCCCTGCTGTGCGGCCGGACGGAGCTGAGAGCCGAACGGAGCGCTGGGACGGGCGCCGCTGTTAGACGTAGCGGCTGGGCTTGGCGGCGTATGAGCGGCGAAGCATATTAACCCCAACATAGCGGGGCGGCAGCCTGCGCTGACCGCCCCGTTCCCCAGTCTACCTTGCTTGCTCCTGATCATGGCTGCGACGGGGCTTCTTATGTGTAAGCTCCGTCCAGCTTCAGTGATGTGACTCATGGCTGTGACGGGGCTTCTTCTGTGTAAGCTCCGTCCAGCTCTGTAGTCCTGGCTGCGACGGGGCTTCTATGTGTAAGCTCCGTCCAGCTTTCAGTCAGCTTCCAGTGATCTATGGCTGCGACGGGGCTTCTTCTGTGCAAGCTCCGTCCAGCTCTCTAGTCCTGGCTGCTCTTTGCAGGAGCAGTGGGCTGTCTGTGGCTGTGAGGGTGCTCTTTGTGAGGACCGACACGCCATGCGCTGCCCGTGCAGCGGCACTATCCCGGACCCATGTCTTTCTTGAAACTGGGAAGGGATGTGCTCTTAAAAAATTAAAAATAAAAAATTAATAAAATCTTCCAACAAGTGTGGGAATCCCACAAGCCGATGTTAGTGCTTTGAGCACAGAAAAAACACTGGGTTCGTACACTGAGGTACTCTAGGGATATGGAGGGGTGGAGAGTTCTAAATTTAAATATTCAGTGCCTTTGTTCTGCTACGCCGCCCATATCCCAAGAGTACTCCAGTGACCCCTAGTGGATGAAAAAGAAAGTTAAACACTCGTCGTGTGGTGTTTTTATAAACGCATTCTGCAGACAGTGTCCAGCAGGTCCGTCATTACATAATATATACCTGTCCGGCTGCAGTACTAGTGTGATATATATATATTTTAATTTTATCTCATTATCATCCAGTCTATATTAGCAGCAGACACAGTACGGTAGTCCACGGCTGTAGCTACCTGTGTCGGCAGTCGCTCGTCCATCCATAATTGTATACCACCTACCCGTGGTTTTTTTTTCTTTTCTATCTTCTTGATACTAGTAGCTTACTTTAGGAGTCTGCAGTGCTGACAGACAGTGTCCAGCAGGTCCGTCATTACATAATATATACCTGTCCGGCTGCTGTACTAGTGTGATATATATATATATATATTTTAATTTTATCTCATTATCATCCAGTCTAGATTAGCAGCAGACACAGTACGGTAGTCCACGGCTGTAGCTACCTCTGTGTCGGCAGTCGCTCGTCCATCCATAATTGTATACCACCTACCCGTGTTTTTTTTTTTTTCTATCTTCTTGATACTAGTAGCTTACTTTAGGAGTCTGCAGTGCTGAGTCTGACAGACAGTGTCCAGCAGGTCCGTCATTACATAATATATACCTGTCCGGCTGCAGTACTAGTGTGATATATATATATATTTTAATTTTATCTCATTATCATCCAGTCTATATTAGCAGCAGACACAGTACGGTAGTCCACGGCTGTAGCTACCTCTGTGTCGGCAGTCGCTCGTCCATCCATAATTGTATACCACCTACCCGTGGGTTTTTTTTTTCTATCTTCTTGATACGAGTAGCTTACTTTAGGAGTCTGCAGTGCTGAGTCTGACAGACAGTGTCCAGCAGGTCCGTCATTACATAATATATACCTGTCCGGCTGCAGTACTAGTGTGTGATATATATATATATATTTTAATTTTATCTCATTATCATCCAGTCTATATTAGCAGCAGACACAGTACGGTAGTCCACGGCTGTAGCTACCTCTGTGTCGGCAGTCGCTCGTCCATCCATAATTGTATACCACCTACCCGTGGTTTTTTTTTTCTATCTTCTTGATACTAGTAGCTTACTTTAGGAGTCTGCAGTGCTGAGTCTGACAGACAGTGTCCAGCAGGTCCGTCATTACATAATATATACCTGTCCGGCTGCAGTACTAGTGTGATATATATATTTTAATTTTATCTCATTATCATCCAGTCTATATTAGCAGCAGACACAGTACGGTAGTCCACGGCTGTAGCTACCTCTGTGTCGGCAGTCGCTCGTCATCCATAAGTATACTAGTATCCATCCATCTCCATTGTTTACCTGAGGTGCCTTTTAGTTGTGCCTATTAAAATATGGAGAACAAAAATGTTGAGGTTCCAAAAATAGGGAAAGATCAAGATCGACTTCCACCTCGTGCTGAAGCTGCTGCCACTAGTCATGGCCGAGACGATGAAATGCCATCAACGTCGTCTGCCAAGGCCGATGCCCAATGTCATAGTACAGAGCATGTAAAATCCAAAACACCAAATATCAGTAAAAAAAGGACTCAAAAATCTAAAATAAAATTGTCGTCGGAGAAGCGTAAACTTGCCAATATGCCATTTACCACACGGAGTGGCAAGGAACGGCTGAGACCCTGGCCTATGTTCATGGCTAGTGGTTCAGCTTCACATGAGGATGGAAGCACTCAGCCTCTCGCTAGAAAAATGAAAAGACTCAAGCTGGCAAAAGCACAGCAAAAAACTGTGCGTTCTTCGAAATCCCAAATCCACAAGGAGAGTCCAATTGTGTCGGTTGCGATGCCTGACCTTCCCAACACTGGACGTGAAGAGCATGCGCCTTCCACCATTTGCACGCCCCCTGCAAGTGCTGGAAGGAGCACCCGCAGTCCAGTTCCTGATAGTCAGATTGAAGACGTCAGTGTTGAAGTACACCAGGATGAGGAGGATATGGGTGTTGCTGGCGCTGGGGAGGAAATTGACAAGGAGGATTCTGATGGTGAGGTGGTTTGTTTAAGTCAGGCACCCGGGGAGACACCTGTTGTCCGTGGGAGGAATATGGCCGTTGACATGCCTGGTGAAAATACCAAAAAAATCAGCTCTTCGGTGTGGAAGTATTTCAACAGAAATGCGGACAACATTTGTCAAGCCGTGTGTTGCCTTTGTCAAGCTGTAATAAGTAGGGGTAAGGACGTTAACCACCTCGGAACATCCTCCCTTATACGTCACCTGCAGCGCATTCATAATAAGTCAGTGACAAGTTCAAAAACTTTGGGCGACAGCGGAAGCAGTCCACTGACCAGTAAATCCCTTCCTCTTGTAACCAAGCTCACGCAAACCACCCCACCAACTCCCTCAGTGTCAATTTCCTCCTTCCCCAGGAATGCCAATAGTCCTGCAGGCCATGTCACTGGCAATTCTGACGAGTCCTCTCCTGCCTGGGATTCCTCCGATGCATCCTTGCGTGTAACGCCTACTGCTGCTGGCGCTGCTGTTGTTGCTGCTGGGAGTCGATGGTCATCCCAGAGGGGAAGTCGTAAGACCATTTTTACTACTTCCACCAAGCAATTGACTGTCCAACAGTCCTTTGCGAGGAAGATGAAATATCACAGCAGTCATCCTGCTGCAAAGCGGATAACTGAGGCCTTGGCATCCTGGGTGGTGAGAAACGTGTTTCCGGTATCCATCATTACTGCAGAGCCAACTAGAGACTTGTTGGAGGTACTGTGTCCCCGGTACCAAATACCATCTAGGTTCCATTTCTCTAGGCAGGCGATACCGAAAATGTACACAGACCTCAGAAAAAGAGTCACCAGTGTCCTAAAAAATGCAGCTGTACCCAATGTCCACTTAACCACGGACATGTGGACAAGTGGAGCAGGGCAGGGTCAGGACTATATGACTGTGACAGCCCACTGGGTAGATGTATGGACTCCCGCCGCAAGAACAGCAGCGGCGGCACCAGTAGCAGCATCTCGCAAACGCCAACTCTTTCCTAGGCAGGCTACGCTTTGTATCACCGGTTTCCAGAATACGCACACAGCTGAAAACCTCTTACGGCAACTGAGGAAGATCATCGCGGAATGGCTTACCCCAATTGGACTCTCCTGTGGATTTGTGGCATCGGACAACGCCAGCAATATTGTGTGTGCATTAAATATGGGCAAATTCCAGCACGTCCCATGTTTTGCACATACCTTGAATTTGGTGGTGCAGAATTATTTAAAAAACGAGAGGGGCGTGCAAGAGATGCTGTCGGTGGCCAGAAGAATTGCGGGACACTTTCGGCGTACAGGCACCACGTACAGAAGACTGGAGCACCACCAAAAACGCCTGAACCTGCCCTGCCATCATCTGAAGCAAGAAGTGGTAACGAGGTGGAATTCAACCCTATATATGCTTCAGAGGTTGGAGGAGCAGCAAAAGGCCATTCAAGCCTATACAATTGAGCACGATACAGGAGGTGGAATGCACCTGTCTCAAGCGCAGTGGAGAATGATTTCAACGTTGTGCAAGGTTCTGCTGCCCTTTGAACTTGCCACACGTGAAGTCAGTTCAGACACTGCCAGCCTGAGTCAGGTCATTCCCCTCATCAGGCTTTTGCAGAAGAAGCTGGAGACATTGAAGGAGGAGCTAACACAGAGCGATTCCGCTAGGCATGTGGGACTTGTGGATGGAGCCCTTAATTCGCTTAACAAGGATTCACGGGTGGTCAATCTGTTGAAATCAGAGCACTACATTTTGGCCACCGTGCTCGATCCTAGATTTAAAACCTACCTTGGATCTCTCTTTCCGGCACACACAAGTCTGCTGGGGTTCAAAGACCTGCTGGTGAGAAAATTGTCAAGTCAAGCGGAACGCGACCTGTCAACATCTCCTCCTTCACATTCTCCCGCAACTGGGGGTGCGAGGAAAAGGCTCAGAATTCCGAGCCCACCCGCTGGCGGTGATGCAGGGCAGTCTGGAGCGACTGCTGATGCTGACATCTGGTCCGGACTGAAGTACCTGCCAATGATTACGGCCATGTCGTCTACTGGCACTGCATATGATTCTCTCCCCATTGAAAGAATGGTGGAGGATTATATGAGTGACCGCATCCAAGTAGGCACGTCAGACAGTCCGTACTTATACTGGCAGGAAAAAGAGGCAATTTGGAGGCCCTTGCACAAACTGGCTTTATTCTACCTAAGTTGCCCTCCCACAAGTGTGTACTCCGAAAGAGTGTTTAGTGCCGCCGCTCACCTTGTCAGCAATCGGCGTACGAGGTTACTTCCAGAAAATGTGGAGAAGATGATGTTCATTAAAATGAATTATAATCAATTCCTCCGTGGAGACATTGACCAGCAGCAATTGCCTCCACAAAGTACACAGGGAGCTGAGATGGTGGATTCCAGTGGGGACGAATTGATAATCTGTGAGGAGCGGGATGTACACGGTGATATATCGGAGGATGATGATGAGGTGGACATCTTGCCTCTGTAGAGCCAGTTTGTGCAAGGAGAGATTAATTGCTTCTTTTTCGGTGGGGGTCCAAACCAACCCGTCATTTCAGTCACAGTCGTGTGGCAGACCCTGTCACTGAAATGATGGGTTGGTTAAAGTGTGCATGTCCTGTTTATACAACATAAGGGTGGGTGGGAGGGCCCAAGGACAATTCCATCTTGCACCTCTTTTTTCTTTCATTTTTCTTTGCGTCATGTGCTGTTTGGGGAGTGTTTTTTGGAAGGGCCATCCTGCGTGACACTGCAGTGCCACTCCTAGATGGGCCAGGTGTTTGTGTCGGCCACTAGGGTCGCTTAGCTTACTCACACAGCTACCTCATTGCGCCTCTTTTTTTCTTTGCGTCATGTGCTGTTTGGGGAGTGTTCTTTGGAAGGGCCATCCTGCGTGACACTGCAGTGCCACTCCTAGATGGGCCAGGTGTTTGTGTCGGCCACTAGGGTCGCTTAGCTTACTCACACAGCTACCTCATTGCGCCTCTTTTTTTCTTTGCGTCATGTGCTGTTTGGGGAGTGTTTTTTGGAAGGGCCATCCTGCGTGACACTGCAGTGCCACTCCTAGATGGGCCAGGTGTTTGTGTCGGCCACTAGGGTCGCTTAGCTTAGTCATCCAGCGACCTCGGTGCAAATTTTAGGACTAAAAATAATAATGTGAGGTGTGAGGTGTTCAGAATAGACTGAAAATGAGTGGAAATTATGGTTTTTGAGGTTAATAATACTTTGGGATCAAAATGACCCCCAAATTCTATGATTTAAGCTGTTTTTTAGGGTTTTTTGAAAAAAACACCCGAATCCAAAACACACCCGAATCCGACAAAAAAAATTCGGTGAGGTTTTGCCAAAACGCGGTCGAACCCAAAACACGGCCGCGGAACCGAACCCAAAACCAAAACCCGAAAAATTTCAAGTGCACAGCTCTAGTATTTTCGAGATTATGCAGATACCCAGTCTTAACTCTATGCTAGTAGGCTTTTATCTCAGTATGTCGGGTTCTGTATCTACTGTGTGTATTGCTTATTTGGCTTGTACCTTTACCTCAATAAAATATATTTTGGGGGAAAAAAGAAAAGCTGTGACCTTTAATCCAAACAGTTATGGTCTGAGTCGTTATTTCTTCTACAGTTATACGGTTAATTATATATGGTTAATTGCAATAATGAATGGACACCTTAAAGCAGGCGAGGGGCAGTATAGACCTGAGACTAAATAAGAGTCATGATATTTTGTGATTGGTTAAGTTTAGGAGCCTGTTACTAGGTAGATGTTGTTAATGGTATAGTTTTTTCTTATTGGTTTGACAGTATGGTAAATTTGCATTTTAGTAGGAGGAGCTGAGTGCAGTTTATATAGGGGCAGCCATTTTAAGTCTGTCTGGAAAGGCTGAGTAGTCTGTGTTGTTCTGAGCTCCCCTCAGAATCAATTGGTTTAATCTGCGTCTGTTTCCCTGTTATATTGTGCTTTATTCACATCCTCTGTCCTGTACCTTTCTCTTACTCCATTTCTTTTACTTCTACATTTCTTTTTCCCCCTCCTGGTGCACCATGCCCCATCCTAAAAGGTCGGAGCCCCCTCCTCCCCCATTTAGCTGATGCTGCGGGGCCCTTGTCCTCTCCTACCTTGGGTAGGCAGAGGAGGGGTGTATCTGTAGCCCTGGTCCAGGCCCCTCCAGTCAGCCATTCAGCGGTGACGGTCCCCTCCAGCATTCCCACTTTGGCTGCAGTGTCGAGCGTGGGATTTCCTCCATCTGTGCCGGCTCCAGCCTCCTCCGCCCCCCTTCAGCAGGCACCAACATCCACCTCAGACGGGCTCCCTGCTGGAGCTCGGCGCAGCATTTCTGGGATGGTTGCCACTCCCTATGAGCTGCATCTCGTGTCACAGCGGGTATTGATTGCTCCGCCTTACCCGCCTCCCATCACGGCCGCCTGCGTCTGCACAGAGTGCGGTAATCCGGCTGGTGTCCCATCCGCGTAACCCGTTTCTGCTAGCGGCGTCATCGCGGGCTCCCCGCCAACCCGCTCTGGCAGCCTGTCCCGGCCGGGCCGCCTGCGTCTGCACAGACTGCAGTGCCCCGGATGGAGTTTCTCTCCCGTGACCTCCGGGTCACGGTAGTGACACACAGAGGGACACCATGACACCAGGTGCACCCAGTGGGGACTGGGCATCCCCTGGGGTGCCTGGTGAGTTAATAGGTGAAGAACAGTCCTCAGGGGATAAGGAGGACAGGGGGGAAGCGACCCCTGCAGTGGCAGGGCTGGCGGCCATTTTAGAGGAAGAATCATGGAGGGGATATGATAATCAGCCCAGAGAGTCATGCCCCGTCCTAAAAGGTGCCCCCCCCCCCGTTTCGCTGAAGCTGCGTGGCCCCTGTCCTCTACTACCTTGGGTAGGCAGAGGAGGGGTGTATCTGTATCCCTGGTCCAGGCCCCTCCAGTCAGCCATTCAGCGGTGACGGTCCCCTCCAGCGTTCCCACTGCGGCTGCAGTGTCGAGCGTGGGATTTCCTTCCTGTGTGCCGGCTCCAGCCTCCTCTGCCCCCCTTCAGCAGGCACCAACATTCGCCTCAGACGGACTCCCTGCTGGAGCTCGGCGCGGCGTTTCTGGGACGGTCGCCACCCCGTGAGCCGCATCTCGTGGTGTCACAGCGGGTATTGATTGCTCCGCCTTTCCCGCCTTCCATACCAGGCCGCCTGCGTCTGCACAGAGTGCGGTGCTCCGGCTGGTGTCCCATCCGTGTAACCCGCTTCTGCTAGCAGCGTCATCGCGGGCTCCCCGCCACCCCGCTCCGGCAGCCCCTGTCCCGGCCAGGCCGCTTGCGTCTGCACAGACTGCAGTGCCACGGCCGGAGTATCTCTCCCGTCGCGGTAGTGACACACAGAGGGACACCATGCGCACCCAGTGGGGACAGGGCATCCCCTGGGGTGCCTGGAGAGTTAATAGGTGTAGAACAGTCCTCAGGGGATAAGGAGGACAGGGGGAAGCTGCGCCTACAGTGGCAGGGCTGGGGGCCATTTTATAGGAAAGATCAGGGAGGGGATATGATAATCAGCCCAGAGAGGGAGTGCAGCTTGCGCTGGCTCCCCCTGGGAGTTTACACAATGAATTTTCTAGGAGTCAGAGGGAGCAGCCTTTATTACAGGCTGGTCTGTCTGGTAACTTGCAAGGTGCAGGTTCATCTGAAAATTATATAGTTGAGGCACAGCCTTTTCAAGCACCCTCGGTAAGGGCAGGGCCGGAGCTTCCACTAGGCAGCTTTAGGCAGCTGCCTAGGGGAGCCGGGACCTGAGGGGGTGGCCTGCTACAGCTGCCTAAAAAAGGTAGCCTAGTCCTACCTTTCACAGCCTCTGCAATCCCCCAGAATGCATATCTTACAGTAGCCGTGACTGCTAAGCTCCCGTATGGCAGCCTCCAGCTCCACCTCCACCCGGCACAGGCAGTAACTTTGACAGCTCCTGGAGTCCTGGCTGGGGGTGACATGGAGCACTGCTCTTCATTCCAGGCTCTTTCACGGACTACTCAGTTCCAGCTCTGCACTGCAGCCTGCAGGTAAGGTGTCTGCACAGTGCATTCTCTGCATTGATAAGAAAAGAGAGCAAGAGCAGCGGTGTGGTAAAGGGGTGGGGAAGATAAGGAGCAGGCATACACACAGTCTGGGGGGATATGCAGCAGCATGCACACACATTTTGGGGGGGATAGAACAGCAGACATTTAACAGAGTAGGGGGGAGGGGGTGAGAGCAGCATGCCTTTCATCTGAACGGTGGGTAGGGGGAAGGGGCAGAAGTTTTGCCTAGGGTGCCGAGAAACCTTGCACCGGCCCTGGGTAAGGGTTAATTATTCGGAAGCATTTAGTTTCCCAGCGCCTACGACGGCAGCATGGGGTACTCAGGCTGTCACAAGGACAGCTTTTGTCAGGAGTGTGTCCACCATGCAGTCTCCTGTGGCCTTCCCCGGGAGTGCTCAGTGTGGTGTAGGGCCTTTTACTTCGTTTAGCTCACCACCGCATTTTGCAACTACACCAACTGCATGGCCATATGGGGGATTTACAACATTAAGTCAGTCCTCAAGCACCACATCATATCTGGGTTCATCATCCCCGGTAGGGCAAGTTGGTTTCCCATATTGGACACCTTCGGGTTCTGCGACCCACTCTTTCCCCGCCTCTCATCAGTTGTCGGGTCAATTCCCAAATTTGTACCAGCCACCCACAGCGTGGTGGCAGAATTATTATTCACCTGTGCCAAATCCAGTTCAATCACCCTTTTTAGGTAACCGGTTACCACAGACACATTTACCGGTGCCAATGCCCCCTCCTATTCCCCGAGGTGCTGACTCTGGCTCCTCCCCCTACCCCCAGCTCTACTCCACCTGCTGCGGTATTGGCTTATGAAACTGCACTTGATTCCTCAGATACAGGCTTACAGCATAGTGGGTCGGTTTTAGGCGATCTACAGCAACCAAGTTTGGAAAGTCAGCAAGGTGCTTCAGCAGTTCCGACATCAAGAGGGGATTCCGAGGTTCCGGGCACATCGGGGGTTGGTGAGTATATTCCCCTCTCAGATTGTGTTTCCTCCTCTGTGTCTTCTTCTGATAGCAGTAGCAGCGATTATTCGTCTCCTAGCGCGTCGCAAAAGCCCAAAAAGATAGCAAAGCTGGTTGAGCGTAGGATAGTCAAAAGGCAGTCTAAGAAAAGCAAGAAGGCTAAGGAGTCTGATTCAGATAAAGCCGACTCACGAGACGATGTCGTGGGATTGAGAAGAAGATTAAAGAAAAAGTTTGCATGGGTAAATTTGTGGGTTTTTTCGTTATGACGGAGGATACAAAGAAGGAATTTGAGAAGGCAAAGAAATCAGGGGGTTCAGGGGAAGAGGCTTAGAAGAGCTATGATAACTGGTTACGGGGTGCGTTAATTTTTTCGGCTTGCTACTTAAAGTCAAGACTGGAGGAGCATATTAATATTGTCAAGTAAATATATTTGGTGCACGACATGTATGTTAAGAAAAAGGGTACGGCATGGAGGGAATACGATGAAAGGTTTAGTCATAAGCATGATGGGAGACCAGTTTTGCCATTGGGTTTTAAAGATGTTGAAGTGTGGTTAGAAGTAACCAACCAAGACAAACCAGCACAGGAGGGTTTTCGCGCTAAACGCAGCACATCGGGAAAATCAGCAGCAGGGTCAGCAAGATGGAAATGTTTCGCTTTTAATGACTCAGACTGTTTTAGGGGAGCGGGGTGTCGTTTTCGACACCCCTGTCGGATCTGCGAGGGAGGGCACCCAGCTAAGGAGTGTAAAAGTAAGGAAGGGGATGCAGGGAGTAAGCAGTACCTCAAAAGTGACGCTTCTTAAGGCAGATTCTCCAATAAGGGTCAATGAGCTGGAGAAGTGGTAGGGCTGGTATCCTTTGCGGGAGGACACCCTGGCTTTATGCATGGTTTTAGATTGTAGCAAATAGGAATCTCTGTTCAGCCAGGGAATTTCCAGAGGTGGTTAAGGAAAAGGTCAAGGCGGAGATTTGTTTGGGTCGTATGTGTGGCCCTTTTCCTCAGCTCCGCTAGAGGATTTGTGTGTTTCCCCTGTTGGAGTAGTTCCCAAGAAAGTACCTGGAAAATACAGATTGATACAGCACCTCTCTTGCCGCACGGCGCATCAGTGAGTGACGCAATTCCTGAGCTATTTTGTAGCGTGCGTTATCAGTCTTTCGATGAAGCACTAGCGGTGCAGAGTATTGGTAAAGGTGCGTTAATGGCAAAGTTATATATAGAATCAGCCTTTCGGCTCCTGGTTTTACATCCAGAAGCAATGCGATTTATGGGTTTTAAATTGAATGGGCAGTTTTATGTAGATAAATGCTTGCCGATGGGGTGTTCAGTTTCTTGTTCCTATTTCCAGAGATTTAGTTCATTTTTGCAATGGTGTATCCAGGTAGGCACAGGCAATGCTGGCATAGCGCATTATTTGGACGATTTCTTGTTTATAGGTTCTAAGGGCAGTGAGGTGTGTGGTGATATCCTTTTTTCAGCTCAAGCCTTGTTCCGGGTCTTAAGGTGCATACACACGGAGCGATATAACTGAGCGATTTTGACTATATAGTCAAAATCGCTCAGAAAGTTAGTGCAGATCGCTCCGTGTGTACACAGCCAGCGATAGCGATGCGCGTCCCCGCTAGGTCGCTATCGCTGGGAAAAATAGTCAGTGCAGGCAAGTCAATTTTGGCTATGTCGCTGCAAAAGTTAGTCAAAATCGCTAACACTTTAAAGGCCCCCATCCACTAGTCCGATTTGGGCAGTTTTCTTCAGATTTCGACGCATCTGACCGTCAAGTCTGAAGAAAAGTGTCACATCGGATGGCTCTTCCGATCCGATGCGCACTCCCGTGTCAGATATGTCTGAACTACAGATCTCTGAGGCTGCCCCAACTATTTATCTGAATCTGAAGAAAACAGGTGCACATCGGATTGGTTTTTTTTCTTCAGATGTATCTGATCAGATTCATCTGAAGCGTCACTTGACTGGCATCTCCCTAGCCACTCCCACCCACCAAGAGGGGGAACAGCGGCAGCAGCAGCATCAGATCAATCGCATGTAGCATGTGTGCATCAGATATATCTGATGCGATCTGACACATGATAGATCGCATCAGATACATCTGAAGTGAATGTAGTGAAAATTAAGCCCAGGGTCAGATCCGATTCCCGGGAAGCTCCCGGGAGACCTCAAGAGAAATCTGATGAGATCTGCAGTTCAGACAAGTCTGAGTAGTGGATGGCCACCTTAAGAGGCCAGCGATTTTTCCCAGCGATAGCGATGTGCAGGCGGCGGTGGTGCGGGCGGCGGCGGGTTGTGACGGCGGGTTGCGGCGGTGTGGGCGGCGGTGGGTTGCGGTGGCGGTGCGGGCGGCGGCGGGTTGCGGCAGCGGTGCGGGCGGGGGAAATTTACCTTTCTATTGCAGAGTTTGGCAGCGGAGCGGTACCAGTTTCAAAAATGGCGCCTCAGCGTCATTTTTGAAATTCAAGATGGCCGCCGCGAGCCAATCACGGCTCGCCGCGTCATCGCCCCGCCCCCTCCCGCTGACTTATATAAGTCAGCGCAAGGCAGCGGCTGTCAGTCCGACGGCGGAGGAGGAGCGGAGAAGAGCTCCTGAAGACGCCGTGGAAGTCCTGGATGGGCGGCGGCTATGCAAAAGAGCTTAGCAGCCGCCGCCCACCAGGTGAAGATGCTGGAAGTCCTGGGAAGGCGGCGGCCATGCAAAAGAGCTTAAAGGCCGCCGCCTCCCAGGTGAAGACGTCGTGGAAGTCCTGGATGGGCGGCGGCTATGCAAAAGAGCTTAGCAGCCGCCGCCCACCAGGTGAAGACGCCGGAGCAAGACCCCAGAAGCCCTGGGGAGGTGGCGCCCCCCCAGGTGAAGACGCCGGAAGCCCTGGGAAGGCGGCGGCCATGCAAAAGAGCTTAAAGGCCGCCGCCCCCAGGTGAAGACCCAGTTTAATAAAGGATTTTTAAAAGAATGTGTTGTGGTTTTTTTTATATATTTTCTTTACAGGTGGACTACAGGTGCCAGCGGGCCCTTTATGTCCGGGCATGCTGGCACTTGTGGTTCTCCAAGTGCCAACATGCTGGGGCAGGCTTGCTGGGACCTGTAGGCCTCCTGTAAAGAACAATATTACTATTGAAAGGCTATCAGCCTCCCATCCACCGGGCCACGGATGGGGGGGACAGCCTCGGGCTTCACCCCTGGCCCTTGGGTGGCTGGAGGGGGGGACTCCTTGATTTAAGGGGTCCTCACTCCTCCAGTGTACCCCGGCCAGGGGTGACTAGTTGGGGGGGTAATGGCACGGCCGCAGGGACCAATATAAAAGTGTCCCCCAGCTGTGGCATTATCTCCCTGGCTAGTGGAGCCCGGTGCTGGTTTGGAAAATACGGGGGACCCCTATGTCTTTTGTCCCCCGTATTTTTTAAACCAGGACCGGACGCAGAGCCCGGTGCTGGTTGTCTAAATATGGGGGAACCCTACTCATTTTTTCCTCTGTATTTTAACAACCAGGACTGGCTCAAAGAGCCCGAGGCTGGTTTTACATAGGAGGGGGGACCCCACGCAAATTTTTTTTTTTTTACTTTTAGCTATTTAAATACCAGCCACCCTGTAAAATCGTCCTATATATGACACTCATCCCCTTATTTAAATGAGATAGTCAAAATCTCCCATAGCCAAAATCTCCCATAGCCAAAATCTCTTGCATAGTTAGACAAAATCTCTGGTAAAGTTAGTCAAAATCTCCTACTGCCAGTTCAAGGGAAAAGTTAGTCAAAATCTCTCATAGCCAAAATCTCTCCGTGTGTATGCACCTTTAGGTGTGCCAATTGCTCAGGATTAATCAGAGGGTCCCTGTTCATGTTTGCCATATTTAGGCATAGATAGATACGGAAGAGGGCTGGCACAGACTTCCCCAGGATAAAGTCCAAAAACATTTGGATTTGATCAAGGGTTGTTAAGTTGCCAAAAAAGTTAAGTTATGAATTGTGCAATCGTTATTTGGCTCGCTCAATTTCGCTTGTAGAATTATCCTGATGGGTCGGGTTTTCTGTAGAAAGCTCAAACTTGCAACTGCAGGTCCCGATAGGTCGGGTTTTCTGTAGAAAGCTCAAACTTGCAACTGCAGGTGTCACTTTACCATGTTAGATTGTCCAAAGAAATCAAAGACGATCTTCAAACCTGGGCATCGTTTTTAGTCGATTTTAATTTGGAAAGGATTTGGCCTAGTCAAGCGGTTAATAATATGGAGCTTCAGCTTTTTACTGATACAGCAAGTTCATCGGGTTTTGGGGATTATCTAGATGGTGAATGGTGTGCCGCAACATGGCCTATAGAGTGGCGACAGGTTGGGTTCACCGCTAACCTTTTGTTGCTTGAACTGTTTCCGATAATAGTGGCAGTTGAATTATGGATCAGCAGATTACCTAACCAAAATTTAAATGTTAAAGTTGTGCCAATTTGTTTCCTTTTTTTGTGTGTGTGTGTATTTAGATATTCTTTTTTAATAGAATAAAGTTTTTGGGGGTATTGCTACTTCTCTTTATATAAAAAACAGTCCGCTTCTACAAAATACAAGGCCACGCTGCCGCCCTGTTCACTCAATTCATCTAGTCATTACGTTTTGTACAAAATACCGGATAACATTAGCATAAACAGCATTCCTATTTCGGACAGCCTTTCTGGTCTATTTACTTCAAATGGGCAGAAATATTGAATACAAAGGGAGAGAGAATTGTCTGCATAGGAAAGGAATGAGTTAAACATCTTGTGAGGGGTGGACCTAGCTGTGAGGAAAGTACAGCCTTTGGAAAAAGGGGAGGGTTGATATATATAGGGAAGGCTAGGCCATTTTGCTCTCTCTTGTTGGTGATTTGCCTTGTGAGTGGGTGAGTGCTGCATAGCAGAGTCTCCCCATTTTGATTGTGAGGTACTCAATTTTATTATTGCAAGCTCTCCCCTGCATTCCCGCTCCATTATAACATGTCTTCCCGCCCTCGACGTTCCGCCGGGACCCCAGCTCGGTACCGCGCATCTGGCGGTGGGGCTGGACCCGTGGACGGGCTGGCTGGCCGCCGCCGCAGGCTCGGGCAGGGACACGGAGCGGCGGACCAGGTCAGCCTAGCCGCTGGGGGCCAGTCCGGCTTTGCCAGCCGGGCGCGGGTGGCGGGGTAGGCCGGAGGTCCGGTCAGGCCGCCCGGAGGTGGAAGGGCAGCAGCACTCACCTCCGAGCGCGGCGGAGGAAGCATCAGTGTCGGGCGCCCGCGCGCCGCGGTGAATGTCCGTCGATGGAGCCGCACTCATCTCCATTTGCTTCCCCCTTGCCGAGGCCGAGTGCAGGTGCCAGGCGAGGGGGGGGGGGACCAGGCGGGAGGCGGCTGTTAGCCGGGCGAGGCCTGTCGCGGGGCCTCGCCCGGCAGATGACCAAGGGGATGCGGCCGGGAGCTTGCTGGCGGGAAGCGGTGGGACGCGCGCACCGCGCCCACGCTCGCCACAGGCGGCGCTGTTCGCGCACGAGTGCGTGCAGCGGCGCCGCTAGTCTCCTTGTCTCCCCAGCTCACCCCCCTGCAGCCAGAGTCCGGCGGGGGGCGGGCGGGGAGGAGAGGCAGGGAATTCATAGAAGGCAGCAGGGCTGCGCACACCAACATGAGCTCTCGCCGCGGGACCCACCCAGCGGGCGGAGGTAGCTCCAGCCCGCGGGGGGGGGAGGTGAGTGACTGCGGCGCTGGCTCTGACGGGCGGGCGCAGGAGGAGAACTAAGATTGGTGGGGGACCGGGCCGCTGGAGGTCAGGGGCGCTGCCGGTTCCCCACCGGGCCGATCTGGGCGCCGGGTGTCGGGGCCCCGGGTGGCGCCTGTTGGGCGTCGGGCCGGCCGGCGCCTGTTGGGCGTCGGGCCGGCCGGCGCCTGTTGGGCGTCGGGCCGGCCGGCGCACGCCGACGCCAGCTCGGGAGCCCACGAGGGACGACGCCGTGTTTTGGGGTGGTCAAGACCCCTCCGGAACACTGGCGTCGGCCCTGGCCACGGTGGTGGCTGGCCGCATCCCCGGGAGTGGCAAACAGCTGGCGGGTCCGGTGCGCGGGCGGTGTCGGCAGCGCAGCGGGTTGCTCGCGCCTGCAGGGAGCTAGGAGCGGCCGCGGCTCAGCTCGATCATCGTGCCGGGCGGGACGAGCAGGGGCGTGTGGCGGCGACGCCTGCCCCCCGGGGTGCTAGGCATTCGCCGCGACTGCTGTCTGGGTCCTCTGCTCCGTTTTCTTCTGCAGGTGAGCGCGGAGACGTGTCCGAGGATGAGGAGGTCGGATTTGCCACGCCGGAGGATTCCATGTCGGAGCAGTCGACGGCATCAGGTGAGGTGGTACAGGCGGTATCGGGCTCCTCCACGCGCTCTAGTTCTCGCAGCTCTTCCTCTTCCTCCTCTTCTCTGTCGTCGCCTGCGTCCGCAGTCAGTAGTACGACTAGGGCGAAGAAGCGTGCAACGAAATTCGCCAAGAGGGCGGCGGGTCAGCAGGAAAGGCGGAAGAGGCGCAAGCGGCTTAGTGAGGACGCTCGCAGGGCCAAGAAGCGCCGCGATTTGCCCGGGGTTGTCCGCTACGACTACACTGCCGTGATGCGGGGGCTGAGGGACAGCTGCCGTAGGAAGATCCGCAGAGGGGACTACGTCGATGTGTTCGTCTTGACAAAGGACGCGAAGAAGGACTATAAGTCGGCGGCAGCAAAGAAGGGCATCGGGGCCGAGGCCTTCCGTACCTTCGACAACTGGCTTGCCGGCTTTTGGGTCTTCGCGGCTTGTTACCTAGAAGATAGGCCGGACGAGCACATGAACATCATTCGGTACCTGCATCTCATACACGATATGCAGCGCACATCGTCGGGCACTGAGTGGCGTAGGTATGATGAGGAATTCCGGGAGAAGCAGGGCGCGTTGCAGGTCATGGACTTTGGGTGCAAGGACGTGGAAGTCTAGCTCAAAGTCACTCGGGCTTCGCAACAGGCTAAGGAGCCCCGGAACGCGGGGGCGGACGGGCACCGTGCAGGGTCGTCCGCCCAAGGGTCCGGCACGGACGGCGGATCGACCAAGCCAGGTAGGTCGGCCGTCCGTGCAGGGGGGCAGGCCGCCACAAAAGGAAAATGCTTTGCGTTTATCAACGGGCCTGTTCCTTTGGCAAGTAGTGTCGTTTTCGACATTTGTGCTTGCAATGTGGCGGTTCCCACCCAGCCTCCTGCTTTAAAGGCAGTCGTCAGGGTGCCCGGGGTAAGCAAACTTACCCAAGACCGGCCGCGAGCGGGAGCGCTCCGCAGAGCTCCAACGCCAATTAATTTGGATACGATGGGCAAGTGGTTGGATTGGTATCCAAATAGGGCGGATGCGAAATTTTTGTTTTCCGGTTTTCGTTTTGGTTTTCGCTTGCCTGTTGCGAGCGAGGTGTCGGTTCGGGCCAAGCGGAACCTCCAGTCTGCCCGAGCCTTGCCGTTGGAGCTGCGGGAGAAAGTGGATAAGGAGGTCAGGTTGGGCAGGATGGAGGGACCGTTTATCTCACCCCCGGTGGATGGCTTGGGTGGTTCCCAAGAAGACTCCAGGCGCTTTTCGGCTCATTCAGCATCTTTCTTACGGCATCTTTCTTACCCGTCGGGGGCGTCGGTCAATGACGCGATACCGCCGGCTCATTGCTCGGTGGTGTATCAGTCGTTTGACGAGGCGTTGGAGCTGGTCCGCAGTTACGGGATTGGGGCCCTCATGGCTAAAATTGATGTTGAGTCCGCTTTTCGGTTGCTGCCATTACATCCGGACTCATTCCGCTTTATGGGTTTTCGGATTGGAGCGGAGTATTTCATCGACAAATGTTTGCCGATGGGATGTTCCGGTTCATGCTCATTTTACGAACGGTTTAGCACATTTCTACATTGGTGCGTGGAGTCTTCGTCAGGGGGTCACGGGGTCGCCCATTACCTCGATGATTTCCTGTGTGCGGGTCCAGCAAATTCACCGCGGTGCGGCAACTTGCTTTTCAGCATCCGAGCTCTGTTTTTCTACTTCGGCGTTCCCGTGGCCGAGGATAAAACAGAGGGACCGGTCTCCTGTTTGTCATTTTTGGGGATTGAGATTGACACGGTGGCGGTATCATGTCGACTGCCTCGGGACAAGGTGGTGAAGCTCCGCGACGCTATTTGCCGGTTCGAGGGGTCACGTAAAGTCACACTGTGGCAAGCGCAGTCCTTGCTGGGCATGTTGAACTTTGCTTGTCGGGTAATCCCGATGGGCAGGGTTTTCTGCCGGAAGCTAGAAAGGGCGACTGCGGGGTGTGCCAGACCACACCATTTCGTGCGCCTGTCCTCCGAGATTAAGAGGGATTTGGCCGTATGGGCCTCGTTCCCTGAGGACTTCAATGGGGTGTGTATATGGCAGGCCCCAACGGTCGACAGCGCTAGGTTGCAGCTGTTCACCGACGCAGCGGGTGCCTCTGGATTCGGTTGCTATGGATTCGGTTGCTATCTGGAGGGATCATGGTGCGCGGCATCGTGGCCGGCGGAATGGCATCGCGAAGGTTTAACTAAGGACCTTTTGCTTCTTGAGCTTTTCCCCATTATGGTGGCGCTGGAGGTCTGGGGCGATCGGCTGGCTCATCGCAGCATCTTGTTTAGATGTGACAATCTGGGCGTGGTGCATGCGATAAATAACCAGAGGGCGAAGTCGCTGGTGGTTCTGAGGGTGCTGGGACAGTTGCTATTGACATGCCTACGTAAGAACATGTGGTTCCGCGCGCAGCATGTGCCTGGTCTGGAGAACGGAATTGCCAACGCATTGTCGCGAGGGCAGTGGGAAAGGTTTTGTTTGTTGGCACCCGAGGCCGACGAGCATGGTTTTCATTGTCCCGGTTATGTTTGGCAGGTGATCGGGCCGGACTGGAGGGTCTAGCGTTGTGGTCAGTCGCGCCAACCACGCTTAAGGCTTACGGACAAGCTTGGAGCAAGTGGGAGGAGTTTGTTCGAGGACAAAATCAACAAGGTAAGAGCGGGCATCGGATGATGCTTTCTTTTATTTGGCAGCTGTATGTTTCGGGTAGGTCCAGAGCGGTGGTATCCCGGTACTTGGCTGGTATTTCGTTTTTCAGCAAAATCAAGGGCGTCCCTGACGTGACGAAAAGTGGGATTCTGCTGAAGGCGATGAAAGGATGGGCGGCCCATTGATGCGGCCTTGCTGCCGGCTGTCATCAGGGCGGTTGGAGGTATCGCGTCGTCCATGTTTGAGTCGCTGTTGTTCAGTTTGTCGTTCTCAATGGCTTACCACGGGGCCTTTAGGGTTTCGGAATTGGTAGCGCCTTCTAAGCGAGCAGATTCGCGCATGCTTGTCGGGGACGTGGTGGTGGGTGAGAGGTCCTTGCTATGCAGATTGCGTCGCTCTAAGACGGACCAAGTGGGGAGAGGTCGATGGGTCATCTTGGTTCCGGCACTTGAGGAGAGCATTTGCCCAGTAAGGTTGGCAGTGCAATATGAGGCAGTACGGCCCGACGGTCGGGGGTCATGGCTGCTGCATTATGACGGGCTGCCGGTGACGAAATATCAATTTCGTTGGATGCTGGGTCGCTGTCTGGCGAGCTTGGGCCTTCCACCCGCTGCTTTCGGGACACATTCCTTCCGCATAGGGGCTGCGACGTCGGCTGCGGCGGCGGGATTTTCCATGGCTGAAATCCAGGCGGTGGGGCGATGGAAGTCGTCAAGTTACAGACGATATATTCGCCCCGTTGCATGAGAGGTTGGCTTGCGCGTGGTTTTTTGTTTAATTATAGTTGTTAGATAAGCTGAAGGCTGCATAAGCCTGAGGCCATATAAGAGATCACCTTTTTGTGATTGGTTGTTTAATGACTAAGCAGTTGCTAGGCAGATCAGTTTTCCCTGTTGGTTTTTTCCTATTGGATTAGAAGGTCGTGCATCAAGTTTAATAGGAGGGTCTTAGGATAGTATATAGGTGGGGGCCATTTTCCTAGACTTCCTCTTGCCATTCATTGTATGGCCCAGGAAGGATAAGTATATTGATACTTATATTGTTTTTATTCATTGAAATTCCTTATACCCCCTTTGCTCCCCTTTTGCTGTTAAGTTGGTCTGTAGGTGTTAGTGTATTTGCTGCAGTGTCTCCCCCCTCCTATCATGCCGCGTCCTAGGCGTTCTGTCCCTCCTCCCCGCCGCCTCGTGGAGGCTGGGGGCACCCCCCGCTCCCGTTCCCCTAGTGCTGGGCCCCGGGGGCTGCTTTCGTCGGCTGCGGACAGGCGGCGGGGGCGGGCAGTGACGGCCCGCTGCCCGGCCAGCCGGAGGCAGGCGGCCAGCGGCCGCTCTGCACGTGGCGCCGGGCCGCGGTCGCCGGCGCCCACAGCAGCCCAGTCTCCGTCGACGGCTCCCTCACACGGCGCGCTGATCAGCGCCGGGCCTCTCCCGCCTTCCCCGCAAGCGGCTCTCGGCGGCAGCTCGGGCGCCCACGTGGTGCCGGGCGGCCGCGGCGGGGCTGCGAGCGGTGAGGGGGGAGCCAGTGCGCAGGTGGGGGCTATGAGTCTGGGACAGCGGGGAGAGGTGCCCGCTGTCCCCAAAACAGTGCAGGACCCACATACACCCCTCCCGGGCGTGGGGCCTATCGCACCCCGGTACTTAATTGGGGATGGGGGGTTGTCGACCCCTGGTGTTGCTGGGGCGGGGGACGTGGCAGTGACTGCCGCTGCGCCCGCCCCCGCTTCGGTGACGTGGCAAGGTTTCCCTGATGTGACTCCGGCATCGGGGGCCTGCTGTATGGGCCCCTGGTCGTCAGTCGCGCCGCCGCCCGTGGCGGCATCCCCGTTCGTCGGGTTTCAACCCCCTCCCCCCGTCCTGCCGGGGGCATTTCAGTTAGTGGCGACACAGGCGTCCGTCGCGGCGTCTTACCATGCACCCGGCCCTGCTCCTTCGTTCGCGGGTCAGCAAGGCTTCGCGGGGAGCCAGTCCTTCCCCGGGGGTTTTCCGTGGCCTCTGGCGCCGGCGTTCCCCTTAGCTGCCAGTATACCCTCCATGGGCTTCACGGTGGCGTCCGGTCCACAATTTTCCCCGCACGTAGCCGGCGCGGGCGCCGGCGTGCAGACCACATGGTCGGTCGGCGGCCCCCGAGTCACGGTGCCCCTCCCTGCCTTTGCGGGCTTGCACCCGGGGCAGTCACCGGTCGGTGGGAGTCAGGTAGCACATGGTTGGCCACCCCTCACGGCACCCCCTCAGTTCCTTCCGGTGTCATCCGGATTGACGGGGGCGAGCGGCTACACGCCGCATACTGCATGGCGGCCTTCTTACCCCGTGGGTTTCGGTGCCGGGGGCGGGGCTGCCTTCACGCAATCAGTCGGGTACACCTCGGTTGGGGGTCCTCCCCTGCAGCTTCCCGCCGGCCCTCCCCCGCAGGTTCACCCCATTGTTAATGATGTTTTGGTCTCCTCTGCGCCTGTTGTCCCCTCTGTTTCTCCCTCACAGGTTCCGGCTAGTTCCGGGGCTGCGCCCGGCAAGAGGCGAGGGTTGCAGACAGCCGCGACATCGACGGGGGAGGTGCGGCCACCAGCGGAGGCGGGTGCAGCGGACGACGCGGTTCCGGGTCCTTCTAACACCGGTGAGCTAACCCTTCCTTTGCACATTTCAACCTGTAGTTCCTCATCTTCTAGCAGTGTTTCGTCAGGTTCTCCGCGGCGCCCGCGTAAATTAGCTAGACTCATCGCGCGGCGTATGGCAAAGGAGGCGCATAAGGTGGCCGCGCCTGCGGTCCCTCTTGACCCCCCCCCCCCCCCGTTATGGGGAGATGGTGCATTGCGCCAACACTGCAGTTACACGGGGGGTTCGTAAGCGCATGCGAGAAAAAATCCGGAAGGGGAAGTACGTAGACATATTCACCCTTACGGAGGAAATGCGACAGGGTTTTGACGCAGCCAAGAAGCCGGGTGGCATTGGGGAAAATGCGTTTCGCAATTTTCACCAGTGGTTGCGTGGTTTTTTGGTTTTCACTGCTTGCTACACGGAATCGCGGCCCTCGGAGTATGCCAACTTAGTTAAATATTTGTTTTTGGTACACGACATGTACTTAAAATCCAAGGGTTCCGCTTGGCGGGATTACGACGAGAAGTTCCGTCGCAATCAGGATGGCAACCCCATCCTGCCCGCGGGTTTTAAGGATGTCGAGGTGTGGTTGGAGGTCACGCAGCAGGTCAAGCCCACCCCGGAAGTCACGGTCAAGAAGCCCGGGACGGCCGGGGCTGCGGGTTCCCGCTTGATAGGGAAAGGCAAGTGCTTTGCCTACAACGACGGCAAATGCGTCAAAGGAGCGAGTTGTCATTTTCGCCACTCATGTAAGTTGTGCGGGGCAAGTCACCCGGCCAAGGATTGCACCTCGGCGGCAAGCGGTAAGCCCGCCGCTTCCGCCGAGGCCGGGGGAGCTGGCAAGTAAGGCCTTCTCCCCGATTCTAGTTCCCGAGTTGCAGCGCTGGCTTAGTTTGTACCCCGATGAGGCGGCGGCATCGTTTCTCTTGGAGGGCTTTCGGCACGGTTTTCGTTTGCCCATTTCGGATTCGGTGCATGTGGTGGCGCGCCAGAATTTGAGATCGGCTCGCGAATTCCCGCAGGAGGTCCGGCGGAAAGTGGACGGGGAGATTGGCCTGGGGCGCATGGCTGGGCCCTACGCCTTTCCCCCGCTGCCCTCCTTGTGCATTTCCCCAGTAGGGGTGGTGCCCAAGAAGGCCGCGGGCTTGATACAGCACTTGTCGCACCCGCCGGGTTTGTCGGTCAACGACGCTATTCCGGAGGCAAAGTGCAGGGTACGTTATCAGTCTTTTGATGACGCGCTGCGCTTGGTGCGGGATTGTGGTCCGGGGGGGTCTGTTGGCGAAATTGGACGTGGAGTCGGCCTTTCGCCTACTCCCGCTGCACCCAGATTCCCTGCGGTTTCTTGGTTTCAAACTAGGGGGCGACTTTTACGTGGATCGGTGTCTCCCCATGGGTTGTTCGGTCTCCTGCGCCTACTTTGAGTGTTTTAGCACATTTTTGCACTGGTGCGTCCAGACCGCCTCCGGCCAACCGGGGGTAGCTCACTACCTGGACGACTTTCTCTTTGTGGGGCCCGGGGACAGTTCGGTCTGTGGGGACATTCTGTCGGTGGCCAGGTCATTATTAAGCGCTTTAGGGGTGCCTGTCGCGCAAGACAAGTGCGCCTTGCACTTGTCTTAGCTATTTAGGTATCGAAATTGACACGGTGGGGGGTTGCTGTCGCCTGCCCGAGGATAAAGTGCGTAAGCTTTTGGGTTTAATTACTGACTGTTTAGGCAAACGCAGAGTTCGGCTTAAGCAGGTGCAGTCCTTGCTGGGTTCTCTCAATTTTGCGTGACGGATTATCCCCATGGGTAGGATTTTCTGTCGCAAACTTGAGCGGGCCACAGCGGGGACGGTCCGGCAGAATCACACCGTGTACCTTTCCCGCGAGATCAGAGATGATTTGCGGATTTGGGTCTCTTTCCTGGTGTCCTTCAACAGGGAAGTTTTGTGGCCCGCGCCTTGTTGTTCCAGTAAGCAGCTGCAATTGTTCACGGATGCCTCAGGCAGTCGAGGTTTTGGCGCGTTTTTTGATGGCGCATGGTGCGCTGCGGCTTGGCCGGCTTCTTGGGTAACGCATGGGTTTACCAAGAACCTCCTTTTGCTGGAATTGTTCCCGATCATAGTGGCGCTTGAATTATGGGCCGGCCAGTTCGCAAATAGGGACATCTTGTTTCGTTGCGACAACTTGGGGGTGGTACATGCGATTAATAATCAGCGTTCCGCCTCGCCGCAGGCCCTGAGGCTGCTACGGCATCTAGTGATAGTTTGCTTGCAGCGCAATATTAATTTCAGGGCCCGCCACGTTCCTGGAGTTGACAATGGAATTGCGGATGCATTGTCTCGGTTCCAGTTTGACAAATTCAGGACGTTGGTTCCGGGAGCGGCGGCGGAGGGGTTACAGTGCCCACCTTCTGTCTGGCAGATGGTCGAGTCGGGTTAACTGCTTTAGCCAGGTGTGCTCTGGCTCCCTCCACTCTCCGAGCGTATGATGCAGCCTGGCGGGATTGGCCGGTCTTTCAGAGTAGGTACGGGGTAGCAGGTGAGTCCTCGGCCGACGCCCTGTTGACCTTTGTTTGGGAGCATTACCAAAACGGTAGGTCAAAAGCGGCCATGGCAGCTGCCCTTGCGGGTATTTCTTTTCACTCGCGGCTCCACGGGATAACGGACCCCACGGGGTCGTTTGTCCTTTCCAGAGCGTTGAAAGGCTGGGCCAGGTTGCGCCCGGCGCCTGCGGACTCACGTAGGCCCATAACGTTGCAGCTTCTAAGGGATTTACTGCGGGTGCTGCCGCAAATTGCGTCCTCGGAATTCGAGGTCGCTTTGTTTAGTTGTGCGTATGCCTTGGCCTTTTTCGGGGCTTTCCGGGTGAGCGAGTTGGTGGCATGCAGCAAGGCGTCTCGGGAGTCGGGTTTGCTTTACGAAAATGTGCGCTTGCAGGAGGGCCTGTTGCTCTTTAGGATTGTGCGATCCAAGACAGATCAAACAGGTCGGGGTCGCTGGTTGTCCTTGGAGGCTCAGGAGGAATCGGGTGTTTGCCCGCTGCGGTTGACGCAGGAGTATGTACGGTTGAGGCCTCCGGGGGGCGACCAGTTGCTGGTGCACGCGCAGGTTGACCCTCTGACAAAGTTTCAATTTGCTGCTGTGTTCAAAAAATGTTTAACGGCGTTGGGCTTGCAGGAGGCGGACTTCGGTACCCATTCCTTTCGGATTGGGGCGGCTACCCATGCGGCGGCTATAGGTTCATCACCTGCGGCTATTCGGGAGCTGGGCCGTTGGAAGTCGGCCTCCTATAGGTCCTATGTCCGTTTAGATAAGTTATAGGTGCGCCTGTTGCGCTAACCCAAAAACGTGTTTACTCGTCGGTTTTTGAACGCTTACCGTTCAGGAATCGAGGGTGTGAAGTGAATTTTTAAAATTTTTCCTCCGAGGGGGCCTAATTTCAATTGGCTGTTCTATCAAGGTCCACGGGAGGTTTTTTGATTTTTCTCCTTCACTTGGGTTAAATTTTGTTACGTTGTGCTTTATGTATGTATTATGTTCATAATCTGATGTTAGGATATTTTCTTTTGCAGCTATCATCAATTTTGGGGACCAAGTATGGCTGGTTGGTCATTCCTATATTTTTGGGGCGGCAAAGCATCCCATGGCACTTAGGGCAGCTGAGGTTTTTGGGTCCAGGCAATTGAGATGGTTAGGTGTTCGAGGTATGTTATGGGGTGATTTGTTGCGGGTCCTTTTTTCTCGGGAGCGCCGCTGGGGTCGCCCTAGTTGTATCGTCATTCATTTGGGTGGTAATGATCTAGGTCGAGTTAAGGGCATAGATTTGATTTTGTCCGTTAAGGCGGATTTGGTGGCGATCCGTTGTCACTGGCCAGGAGTCTGCATTGTTTGGTCGGAGATGGTGCCACGTTTCCATTGGCGTGGTGCGGTGCGTTTCTCGGCGCTGGAGAAAGCACGCAAGAAGGTGAATTCGACGGTGTCTCTTTTTGTCAGGGCCATAGGTGGAGTGGCGATCAGGCATCCTCTACTGGTGCTAAGGAACAGGCAGTGTTACAGGGACGATGGGGTTCATCTTTCTCCGGAAGGAGTGCAGTTTTTCCTGGAGGATATTTTTGGTCTTTTTCGGTAGGGCTATTTAGTTTTCTTAGTTGGTTAATGTTGTGGTTGCGGATGGCGGTGGCGGTTTGGTAAACCTTGGTGGCGGGAAGTCGCTACCAACCAGCTGTCACACAGGCATAAGTGGTCATTGTGGGGCTCCCTCTTTAGAAGGACGGCAGGTGTGTCCTTTTCTTGCGGTTGGACATTTAGACGTTCCCCTGCGGGAACCGAACGTTTGCCAGAGAAAGAGGGGTAAGGCCAGCACAATGCGGGTTATGCGGGAAGGAGGCGGGGTATGTGTACTCCCCTCCTTGGTTTGGTGGTTTTCATCTAGGTGACTGATGCTGGTGTTTGGCAGCGACTTTCTGTTTGCCATCCTCCAAGCTAAATTTAAGTCTATAATCAAAATCAATTCTAATTCGATCACAATTATAGTTTAAAGAGTTGGTCAGCGATTAATAAACATTGTCTGACCTTTAACTCCAGCTACTGTGTCCGTGTCTTTATTTCAGTGTGTGGTGTTGTTTAATTTAGTGATAAGCTAGCTTAAAGAAAAGGTTTATGTAATCACAATAAAGTTATGAGCGCCTTAGATAAGCTGAAGGCTGCATAAGCCTGAGGCCATATAAGAGATCAACTTTTTGTGATTGGTTGTTTAATGACTAAGCAGTTGCTAGGCAGATCAGTTTTCCCTGTTGGTTTTTTCCTATTGGATTAGAAGGTTGTGCATCAAGTTTAATAGGAGGGTCTTAGGATAGTATATAGGTGGGCGCTACTTTCCTAGACTTCCTCTTGCCATTCATTGTATGCCCGCCCGCCCTCCCGGATTTCAGCTACGGTTTTTGTTCTTGCAGTGGGCTATTGAAAGCAAGATTGGCGGGAAGTCGCTACCAACCAGCTGTCACACAGGCATAAGTGGTCATTGTGGGGCTCCCTCTTTAGAAGGACGGCAGGTGTGTCCTTTTCTTGCGGTTGGACATTTAGACGTTCCCCTGCGGGAACCGAACGTTTGCCAGAGAAAGAGGGGTAAGGCCAGCACAATGCGGGTTATGCGGGAAGGAGGCGGGGTATGTGTACTCCCCTCCTTGGTTTGGTGGTTTTCATCTAGGTGACTGATGCTGGTGTTTGGCAGCGACTTTCTGTTTGCCATCCTCCAAGCAAAATTTAAGTCTATAATCAAAATCAATTCTAATTCGATCACAATTATAGTTTAAAGAGTTGGTCAGCGATTAATAAACATCGTCTGACCTTTAACTCCAGCTACTGTGTCCGTGTCTTTATTTCAGTGTGTGGTGTTGTTTAATTTAGTGATAAGCTAGCTTAAAGAAAAGGTTTATGTAATCACAATAAAGTTATGAGCGCCTTAGATAAGCTGAAGGCTGCATAAGCCTGAGGCCATATAAGAGATCAACTTTTTGTGATTGGTTGTTTAATGACTAAGCAGTTGCTAGGCAGATCAGTTTTCCCTGTTGGTTTTTTCCTATTGGATTAGAAGGTTGTGCATCAAGTTTAATAGGAGGGTCTTAGGATAGTATATAGGTGGGGGCCACTTTCCTAGACTTCCTCTTGCCATTCATTGTATGCCCGCCCGCCCTCCCGGATTTCAGCTACGGTTTTTGTTCTTGCAGTGGGCTATTGAAAGCCAGATTGGCGGGAAGTTGCTACCAACCAGCTGTCACACAGGCATAAGTGGTCATTGTGGGGCTCCCTCTTTAGAAGGACGGCAGGTTTGTCCTTTTCTTGCGGTTGGACATTTAGGCGTTCCCCTGCGGGAACCGAACGTTTGCCAGAGAAAGAGGGGTAAGGCCAGCACAATGCGGGTTATGCGGGAAGGAGGCGGGGTATGTGTACTCCCCTCCTTGGTTTGGTGGTTTTCATCTAGGTGACTGATGCTGGTGTTTGGCAGCGACTTTCTGTTTGCCATCCTCCAAGCAAAATTTAAGTCTATAATCAAAATCAATTCTAATTCGATCACAATTATAGTTTAAAGAGTTGGTCAGCGATTAATAAACATCGTCTGACCTTTAACTCCAGCTACTGTGTCCGTGTCTTTATTTCAGTGTGTGGTGTTGTTTAATTTAGTGATAAGCTAGCTTAAAGAAAAGGTTTATGTAATCACAATAAAGTTATGAGCGCCTTATAATCATGTTGTTACAGTTCAGTACGTTCTTGTGTTGTGCGTTTGTTTGTCTTCCCGTTTTATCCTACTCAGGGATTAGCCACTCGCCGTTGCTGGCATGAGCCGGCAGCGGGGGTCTGGAGTTCTTTTGCGATTTTTTGCCTGACTTGATGGACTGAATTCTAATCCACAATTCGGCTGATCAGTTCTAATCAAAGTCCCTCAGCAGGTTTTTCACCTCCAGCTGAGTTCTTACATGTTTTTCCCATTTTATACCCCCCTCCCCCCCCCACCCCATTTAATTTCTTATTTTAATTTGATTTTCCCATTGTGTGTTTATGTTCTGCTTCAAATTGGCTAGAAGCTTGTGCAGCTCGGCTAGGCCGTGACTTCTGCAATAAACGAAAACTCAATTTTTTCTTTTGGCAGATCCTTCAGGTTAATGCATTTAATAAACAATGATATAGATAATTAGTAACCAATTTTACCCCCTTTCCTCCTCTTCAGGTTGGTTTGAAGATGACTTGGCTATTTGGGTGGTTGGCCACTCTTATGTGTATTGGGCCGCCAGGTTTTTGGCCTCGGAGGGGGCTCAGATGTTTCCTAGGGCTCAGGGAGTTCGTTGGCTTGGTTGGCGGGGGATGATGTGGAAAGATCTGAGGAGTAGACTAGTCAGTCAGGCCAGCGAGCATGGAGTCCCTAGGGTGCTGGTTGTCCATCTAGGTGGAAACGACCTGGGGAAGGGGACATCTTTGGAGCTGCGGTGGGCCATGATACAGGATCTGGCCAGTGTGGCCGCAGCATGGACCAATTGTGTCTTGGTGTTCTCCTTGATGGTGCCAAGGTTGAGATGGCGAGGTGTGGCGGATGGTCGCCGGATTGATGAGGCCAGACAGAAGGTGAATGGGGCGGTGGCGAAGTGGGTGTTGTCCCACGGAGGCAAAGTAGCTCGCCACCCTAGGATTCGGTTCCGAGACAGTCACCTTTTTCGGCCTGATGGTGTGCATCTATCCAATGAGGGGATAATGCTTTTCCTGGAGGATCTGTGTCTAGTGTTGCAGGAGTTAGGGTGAGGTTATGGTGGCGGTGCGAAGACTCTGGGGAAGAGTCTTTCGCTGTTGGCGGAAAAGAACGGCAGTTTGTAGTTGTATGGTAAGCTGTAGTGATTTACAGTTTGGTATGGTTTAGGTGCACTCACCTCCATCGACTTTTTGGCCGCTCGACCACCCGTCCGGGGGCAGCGGCAGGGCACCCATCAGGGTGGGTAGTCACTGTGGGGGTTGAGTTGGGCACCTATTACCGATTTGATAGTTTGTAGTTAAATTAGGATGGTTTTGAATTTTAACATTTTAAGGTAAGCGTCAGTTTAATAGAGCCGTTCTTTTTTCTGCCACCATATGCCGGCTGAATCGGCATCTTAACAAAGTTTTCATTTACAGGTTTGCTATGGTTAGGGTCAAATAAATAGCTAGCAATTTTTCTGCCAAATTCAAGTCTCCGTGTCTTTATTTCTTGGTATTAGAGGTAATGAATGCTTTACTTTGAATGAAGGGGTCCACCAAATATCACTAGGATGTTTATGCAACTGGGTACCTACAGTATCTCATGAATGTACAGTATGACTACCAGATGGTCTCCAGCCAAACTGCCGCCCGATCACGCTAGCTATGGATATTGTCGTTACAGTGTGTACAAATTGCTGGGTAGCATTAGCATAAGCAGCATTCCTATTTCGGGCTAGCTTTTTTTTTTTTTAAAGCACTCAGAAAGAACACATCACATATACACCCGGAGGGCCTGCCTGTTCCATGGTCATCTGTGGCCTAATGAGAAAAGTGTCCGCCTGCAATGCTTGCAGTCCCGGGTTCGATACTGAGTTTGGCGCCCATTTGTTATTTTATTTTAATGTATTTATTTATTTTTAATACAAGTTATTTGGTGTGTTGCTACTTCTTTTTATATAAATAAAACAGTCCGCTTCTACAACATACAAGGCCACGCTGCTGCCCTGTTCACTCAATTCATCTAGTCGTTACGTTGTGTACAAAATGTAGGATAGCATTAGCATAGCACCATTCCTATTTTGGTCAGCCTTTCTGGTCTTTTAAGAAATATCGAATGCAAAGTGCAACTGGGTACCTACAGTATCTCATGAATGTACAGTATGACTACCAGATGTTCTCCTGCCACACTGCCGCCCGATCACGCTAGCTATGGATATTGTCTTGATGTTGTGTACAAAAATAAGAATTTACTCACCGGTAATTCTATTTCTCGTAGTCCGTAGTGGATGCTGGGTACTCCGTAAGGACCATGGGGTATAGACGGGCTCCGCAGGAGACTGGGCACTCTTAAAAGAAAGATTAAGTACTATATATGGTGTGCACTGGCTCCTCCCTCTATGCCCCTCCTCCAGACCCCAGTTAGGGAAACTGTGCCCGGAAGAGCTGACATTACTAGGAAAGGATTTGGAATCCAGGGTAAGACTCATACCAGCCACACCGTACAACTCGTGATAACTATACCCAGTTAACAGTATGAACAATAACTGAGCCTCTCTCAACAGATGGCTCATACAATAACCCTTTAGTTAAGCAATAACTATATACATGTATTGCAGAGAGTCCGCACTTGGGACGGGCTCCCAGCATCCACTACGGACTACGAGAAATAGAATTACCGGTGAGTAAATTCTTATTTTCTCTGACGTCATAGTGGATGCTGGGTACTCCGTAAGGACCATGGGGATTATACCAAAGCTCCCAAACGGGCGGGAGAGTGCGGATGACTCTGCAGCACCGAATGAGCAAACTCAAGGTCCTCCTCAGCCAGGGTATCAAACTTGTAGAATTTTGCAAAAGTGTTTGAACCCGACCAAGTAGCAGCTCGGCAAAGTTGTAAAGCCGATACCCCTCGGGCGGCCGCCCAAGATGAGCCCACCTTCCTCGTGGAATGGGCTTTTACTGATTTAGGATGCAGCAGTCCAGCCGCAGAATGTGCAAGCTGAATCGTGCTACAGATCCAGCGAGCAATAGTCTGCTTTGAAGCAGGAGCACCCAGCTTGTTGGGTGCATGCAGGATAAATAGCGAGACAGCTTTTCTGACTCTAGCCGTCCTGGAAACATAAAGTTTCAGGGCCCGGACTACGTCCAGCAACTTGGAATCCTCCAAGTCCCTAGTAGCCGCAGGCACCACAATAGGTTGGTTCAAATGAAACGATTATACACCTAAGGGAGAAATTGGGGACGAGTCCTCCATTCTGCCCTTTCCATATGGAAGATCAGATATGGGCTTTTACATGACAAAGCCGCCAATTCTGACACACGCCTAGTCCAAGCTAAGGCCAAAAGCATGACCACTTTCCACGTGAGATATTTTAGCTCCACGGTCTTAAGTGGCTCAAACCAGTGGGAATTTAGGAATCCAACACACGTTAAGATCCCAAGGTGCCACTGGAGGCACAAAAGGGGCTGAATATGCAGCACCCCTGTAACAACGTCCGAACTTCAGGCAGTGAAGCCAGTTCTTTTTTAGAGAAAAAGGGATAGGGCCGAAATCTTGGCCTTTATGGATCCTAATTTTAGGCCCATAGTCACTCCTGACTGTAGGAAGTGCAGGAATCGACCCCCCTGGAATTCCTCTGTAGGGCCTTCCCGGCCACACACCAAGCAACCTATTTTCGCCATATACAGTGAAAAAGTCTTGCTGTCACGTCTTTCCTAGCCTTTATCAGCGTAGGAATAACTGCATCCGGAATGCCCTTTTCCACTAGGATCCGGCGTTCAACCGCCATGCCGTCCAACGCAGCCGCGGTAAGTCTTGGATCAGACAGAGTCCTTGTTGCAACATGTCCTGACTGAGAGGCAGAGGCCATGGGTCCTCTGAGAGCATTTCTTGCAGTTCCGGGTATCGAGTCCTTCTTGGCCAATCCTGAGCAAAGAATATTGTTCACACTCCTCCGTTTATTACAATTCTCAGCCCTTGGGTCTGAGAGGAAGAGGAGGGAATATATAGACCGACTAGTGCGACCACAGCTATCGCCTGAGAGTCCCTTGACCCAGCTAAAAACCTTTTTTATCTTTTTATTGAGGTGGGACGCCATGTAGTCCACCTGAGGCAGTTTCCATCAATTTGCAAAACTGCGTGAAGACTTCCTGATGAAGTCACCACTTTCCCGGGTGGAGGTCGTGTCCACTCCCGGAATGAACACTGCTGACAGTGCGCTTACTTGATTCTCCGCCCAGCGTAGAATTCTGGTGGCTTCTACCCTCGCCACCCTGCTCCTTGTGCCGCCCTGGCGGTTTACATGAGCCCCTGCGGTCTGACTGGATCAGAACCGGTTGGTCGCGAAGCAGGAACTCCGCTTGACTTAGGGCGTTGTATATGGCCCTTAGTTCCAGGATATTGATGTGAAGGCAAGTCTGTTGGCTTGACCACAAACCTTGGAATTTTCTTCCCTGTGTAAGTGCCCCCCACCCTCGGAGGCTTGCATCCGTGGTCACCGGGACCCAGTCCTGAATGCCGAATCTGCGGCCCTCGAGAAGGTGAGCACTCCGCAGCCACCACAGGAGAGACACCCTGGCCCTGGGGGATAGGGTGATTAACCGATGCATCTGAAGATGTGATCCGGACCACTTGTCCAGTAAGTTCCATTGTCCTTGCATGGAACCAGCCGAAGGGGATGGCCTCGTATGATGCCATCATCCTTCCCAGGACTCGAGTGCAGTGATGCACTGACACCTGTTTTGGTTTTCAATGGATTCCTGACCAGTGTCATGAGCTCCTGAGCTCTCTCTATCGGGAGATAACCCCTCTTCTGGTCTGTGTCTAGGATCATGCCTAGGCGAGGCAGATGAGCTGTAGGAACCAACTGCGACTTTGGAATATATAGAATCCAGTCGTGTTGCCGTTTCACTTCCAGAGAAGGTGATACGCTGTCCAGCAACTGCTCTCTTGATCTCGCTTTTATGAGATCATCCAAGTATGTGATAATAGTGACACCTTGCTTCCGCAGGAGCACCCTCATATCCGCCATTACCTTGGTGAAATTGGTAATGACAATCCTGTACCGCAATTCTGAGGTACGCCTGATGAGGTAGATAAATGAGGACACGAAGGTATGCATTCCTTATGTCCCGATTAATTTCAGGCTTGCAATGACCGCTCTTAGCGATTCCATCTTGAACCTGAACCTTTTCAGGTATATGTTCAGGGATTTTAATACAATATGGGTCTAACCGAACCGTCTGGTTTCGGGATTATAACATGGTCGAATAATAACACCCTCTTGTTGAAGGAGGGGACCCTTGACCACCACCTGTTGAAGATACAATTTACGAATTGCAGTTAACACTGGCTCCCTCTCTTGGGGGGAAGCCCGCCGTGTCCTCGGTGAGGGGGCATCTTCTCACAGTCCAGCCTGTATCCCTGCAATACAATTTCTATTGCCCAGGGATCTAACAGGGAGTGAACCCACTTGTGGCTGAACTTACGAAGGCGTGTCCCCACCGGGCCTAGCTCCGCCTGTGGAGCCCCAGCGACATGCGGTGGATTTTTGTAGAGGCCGGGGAGGACTTCTGTTCCTGGGGACTAGCTGTGTTGTACAGCTTCTTTCCTCTGCCCCTGGCTCTGACAATAAAGGACGCACCTCAGACTTTCTTGTTTCTTTATTCGAAAAGCTGCATTTAATAATGTCGTGCTTTCCTAGGCTGTGCAGGAATATAAGGCAAAATATCAGAATTACCAGCTATAGCTGTGGAGACCAGGCCCGAGAACCTTTCTCCACACAATCCTCAGCCTTCCATATGCCTCTTAAGTCGGCATCATCTGTCCAATGTATATTCTACAGGACACGTCAAGCAGAAAACGACATAGCTTTTGTCTCTAGGACCCAGTATACTCATGTCCCTTTGGGCATGCTTTATAATTATATATCTATCACTTAAGACAGCATCTTAAAATATTTATATGCATACTAGGGTCTCAATCTCTGCTGATAAGGTACCTGTCCACGCTGCCACAGCGCTATAAACCCATGCCGACACAATCGCCGGTCTGGGTAGTATACTAGAATGTGCACACTATCTGCAGGATCCCTGAGAATAGCTAGTGCAAACAGGACACCCAAGGGGAAGATTCTCAACACATCCTGGCCATAGTGGGGAAAGGATACAGCCTGAGAATTCTCTTGTGGGAAGCTGCCGTCTCTTGCCTGGAGATTCCCGCTCTTTTTCCTCATGAGAGGAGGGAAATTTACCTCAGCATTCTTCCCCTTAACATGTGTACTCTCGTGTCAGGGACAGATGAGTCATCAGTGATATGCAAATCATCTTTTATTCCTATAATCATATATTGAATATCTTTTAGCTCTCTTGGCTGTAACTTTGCATTATCTTAGTCGACAGTGGAGTTAAACTCCGTGTCGATACTTTGTTATTTTGGATAGTGAACATAGAGAGACTCTGAAGGACTCTGTGACATAGGGACAGACCAGGGTAGATTTCCTTTCTGTTCCCTAACCATTTGTGCAATAATTTTACCTCAGCACTTACACATATCCAAACAGGTGTCGGCGTTGTCGACGGAGACACCCTCCCACACATCCGCTCTATCACCTCCTTAGAGGAGCCTTTTACCTCAGACATGTCGACACACGCGTACCGACACACCACACACACAGGGGATGCTCTATTTGAAGACAGTTCCCCCACCAGGCCCTTTGGAGAGACAGAGAGAGAGTATGCCAGCACACACCACAGCGCTATATAATACAGGGATGTACACTATACTGAGTGATTTTTCCCCTATAGCAGCTTATATACACAGTTTTGCGCCTAAATTTATGTGCCCCCCTCTCTTTTTTACCCTTTGTGTACCAGGATACTGCAGGGGAGAGCCTGGGGAGCTTCCTTCCAGCTGAGCTGTGAAGAGAAAATGGCGCCGGTGTGCTGAGGAAGAAGGCCCCGCCCCCTCAGCGGCGGACTTCTGTCCTTTTATGTACTTTAATGGCGGGGGTTAATGCACATATACAGTTTATCAGACTGTATTATGTGCTTTTCGCCAAGTAAGGTAATCTATTTGCTGCCCAGGGCGCCCCAGCGCCCTGCACCCATCAGTGACCCCAGCGCCCTGCACCCATCAGTGACCGGAGTGTGTGGTGTGTTAAGGGAGCAATGGCGCACAGCTGCAGTGCTGTGCGCTACCTTAATGAAGACCGGAGTCTTCAGCCGCCGATTTTCAACTTCTCTTCGTTCCTCTGCAAGGGGGGCGGCGGCACGGCTCCGGACGACCGAGGACTGGGCCTGTGTTCGATCCCTCTGGAGCTAATGGTGTCCAGTAGCCTTAGAAGCCCAAGCTAGCTGCAAGCAGGTAGGTTTGCTTCTCTCCCCTTAGTCCCACGTAGCAGTGAGTCTGTTGCCAGCAGATCTCACTGAAAATAAAAAACCTAACAAATACTTTCGTTTCTAGGAAGCTCAGCAGAGCCCCTAGGGTGCATCCAGCTCTGGCCGGGCACAGATACTAACTGGGGTCTGGAGGAGGGGCATAGAGGGAGGAGCCAGTGCACACCAGATATAGTACCTAATCTTTCTTTTAAGAGTGCCCAGTCTCCTGCGGAGCCCGTCTATACCCCATGGTCCTTACGGAGTACCCAGCATCCACTAGGACGTCAGAGAAATGCCGGATAGCATTAGCATAAGCACTCCATGTTAACTTGCTATCAAATACTGTATGACAAAGGATGACCTTCTCTTCCAAATTGTGATACAGGTGCATTTGCATTGTGTTCGACCAATAGCAGGGCAGACCCAAAGGCAATGCACACAATGGCAATTAGCAGCATTGTCTAAGGTGTCAGCCGCTAAGAGCTCACACAAATGAGTCTTCCTTTTTGATAATTGGTATTACAGACTTGGTGGCACCGCAGACAGAGTGGCCACACACTTTACAGACACCTCATACTGTATAAAGCCACTGTGTAGACACAAGAAGCTA
Organism: Pseudophryne corroboree; assembly: GCF_028390025.1. NCBI lineage: Eukaryota > Metazoa > Chordata > Amphibia > Anura > Myobatrachidae > Pseudophryne > Pseudophryne corroboree. The sequence goes on along the minus strand of NC_086447.1, from coordinate 49,972,315 downwards.
TCCATTCTGTGATTCTGCATCTTACAGTGTAGACTTGCTACTGGATTCGTCTCTTTGGCCGTATCACCGGAACAAGCCCTTGAGATACATTCTGCCGCTTCTGCTGACTTCAAAGTCAAGTTGTTGCTGTATTCTACTTTTTCTACCACGAACTGTGCCTATTACTGATCGATCATCTCGCTGGTATAGTAAGCACAGTAAGTACAGGTCATTTGTACATTATGCAGTATGCCACTGATTTCCACATTTACAGTATACACTAATGCTACGTCCAGTTCCATGGCAATTACAGTAGGATCTGATAGGCTGGTACTTTATCTCCTACCACTTTATCTCAACCCAAGGCTTAGTAAATAGACCCCTAAGCCCCCTGCTGCTACTGCACTGTATCATACTGTACTTCCCAACATGACCCTCTCCACTGGAGGGACAAAATGCTTTATTCCTGGACTAATTAAATTACCTGTGGGGAACTACAGTGTACTGTAGTTATTTGAATATGAAGGTGTTTTACCACAGGTGATGGCTAGCATTAGGAGGGAAGTCCAGGAACACAGCATTCTGTACATCCTGGAGAGGGTCATGTTGGGAGGGCTCCGGTATGAATGGTCGACCATGTTAAGGTCTACAGTCATTAGGTCAGCCACTATTGGTCGACATTGACATAGTCAACATGGACAAATAGTCCAGCAACCCCAGTGTACCGCGTCCACTTGCATGGCTTACTTACTGTAGCTCGCAATGACGCAGGTGAGGTGCCTCGTTCGCTGCCTCTGTGCAATTAAAGTCCACGTGGATGTTATAGTATTGAAAACTAAAATCTAATTAACCCTTTAAAAAAAAAACACGTTGACCTTTTCATGTGTCGACCTGTCATGTCGTCCATGTTGACCAAGTCAATGTCGGCCAGTAGTGGTCGACCTTAACATGGTCGACCACACAAATGGATACCTGTTGGGAGGTACAGTATGCAGTGCAGTATGTCCATGTAATGTTACAGTAACTAGCCTCTGGCCTTGTACACCAGGTCTTTGGACGCACCTTTACTGTACAGTATGTACTGTAATTTGTTACACACCCCTGTACTTGTGCCCCAGTAGCTGTACCACCAGTAGATTTGTCCCCTGTAGTAGTGCCCCTTGTGCCCCCAGTTGATATTCCCCTGTAGCTGTTCCCCCTGTAGCAGTGTCCCCAGTATGTGCCCCCTGTAGTTGTGCCCCTAGTAGTTGTGCCCCCTGTAGATGTGCCCCCTGTAGTCGTGCTCCTTGTAGCTGTGTCCCCAGTAGCTGTGCCCGCAGTTGATTTGCCCCCAGTAGCTGTTCCCCCTGTAGCAGTGCCCTCTGTAGTCAGTCAGTCAGTGACGCTGGCTGCAGCCGGCATCCACTGCTGCAGTCAGGGAGAGGGGGTCAGGAGTAGCTGCTCTTGCCATGGCGGCGGCACCCTCGGGGCAGCGGCGCTCCTGGGTAAAAAGCCTGCTTGCCCGTGACAGAGAGCCGCTACTGACCCTAGCAGGTCCTAAGAGCAAGCCATGTGCAGGTTCGTAGGAAGACAAAATGTCCATTTTGTCCCCGAACATGCCTCTTCTCTCCTGTTACAGTAGCTAAGCCCCGCACTGTACCGTATGTCCGTGTATTCCTTCCTTGTACACTAGCCATGTCTATAGATGCACATCTACTGTACAGTATGTACAGTAATTTGCAGTGCCGCAAGTAGACATTTTAACACTGTGTGCAAGAAACTGCAACACCGATTCGCAGACATCACGAGGGGCAATTGAATTATTTTAACATCCATAATACTGTACACAGTTCTGTACTCTACTGTACAGTATATTGTAAAAAAATATATAATGGAGTGCCAATAATTACAGTACAGGTCAGTATTTACTGTACATTATCTTGTCTCCCTAGTTCCTGACGTGAAACATGACAGTAAAAATCAGCAAATCTATGAGCCAGATAATTGCAAAGATGAAAAAAGAAAACAAGACAACACGACAGATCCAGGCTTGGCTTAAAGAAAGTGGTGTTGTAGTTCATTTACAGACTGTGCGCAATCATGCTTTTATGAGGATGCGCCGCAGATATAGAACTCCTTCTAAATGCACATGGTAAGTACAGTAGAAGACTGTAGATACAGTACTGTACTTTACAGATTCATTGTACAGTAGATCAGTGATGTGCGGGGAGGTCAATGGCTGGGGAGGCACCGGCTCCTCCAGTACATCCTCAGCAGCACAAGAAAGAAAACCTCAGCTCACTATTAGGAACATCAGATACAGTACAGTACATTAGAGTACATGGGGGTGGGCTGCTACTGATGACATTGTGTATACAGTACTGTATACTGTGATTAAAGGACAGACCCCAAAGTACCCAGACAACTCCAGGCCTACTAGCACTCTGAGCAAGAACTTTTGAAGCGCCCTCCAATCTCCCCAATGTGTTAGGCGCACGTGGTTCTAGAAAAGTGGGTGGGCCCTCACAACTACTGTATACAGTATACAGTATTATGTTACTACATTATAAATATATACAGTATACCACATTATCACACACCCCTACACACACAATTGGCAGCCTTACACAATGAATACAGTAGTACTCTTTACAAGTAATGCCCCAAGTATAGTGGCAGTTACACGTAATGCCCCCAGTATACTGTAGTGCCAGTTACACGTAATGACGCAGTATAGTGCCAGTTACACGTAATGCCCCTAGTATACTGTAGTGCCAGTTACACGTAATGACGCAGTATAGTGCCAGTTTCACGTAATGCCCCCAGTATACTGTAGTGCCAGTTACACATAATGCCTCAGTATAGTGCCAGTTACATGTAATGCCACCAGTATACTGTAGTGCCAGTTACACGTAATGACGCAGTATAGTGCCAGTTACACGTAATGCTTCCTATAGTGCCATTTGCACATAATGCCTAGTGTAGTGCCAGTTACACGTAATGACCCCCTTTAGTGCCAGTTACTGTACACCTAATGCCTCATATAGTGTCAGTTACATGTACTGTTCCAGTAGTGTCAGTTACATGTACTGTTCCAGTAGCACAAGTTACAGTACATGTAATGACCCCCTGTAGTGCCAGTTACTGTACACGTAATGCCTCCTATAGTGTCAGTTACATGTACTGTTCCTGTAGCACAAGTTACAGTACATGTAATGACCCCCTGGAGTGCTGCTCTTCCCACTCCCCAGTGCCGCTTGCTGTGGGGACACTGGGATCATTATAATTCTATAATTACTGTATACTGTACAATAATTTTTGTGTATTACTGTAGGAGAGTCAAAAAGATTGTTGAAGAATTAACTCGTGCGGATGATAAGGGTACTGATGGACAAATAAGACGCATTCTTCATTCAGAATAAAAGCGAGTTGAACAAACTCAACGGTGGATTGACAGTGGTGAAAAATATAATGATGTAATTTTCACAGATTAAACTTCTGTTTCTATGGAGAGGTTCTCAAGAATGTCCTTCCGCAAACGTAACTTGAAACCACGTGCAAAGTTTCCATAAAGGTCCATGTATGGGGAGGTATATCTCGCATGGGTGCTGGACCTATGTGCATTTTTGAAGGTACCGTACAGTGTTAGTTCTAAACAATGCAGAACAAATATTTTTTCATTCCTGTATTGTAAATGACAGTATACAGTACAATACTGCAATGTGTTCTTGTTAGTGACAAACATTTCTTATCTCTGTAGGGATTATGGATAAGATCTTCTTCCAAGAACACATAGTAGATAAGTGTTTGGTGCCATTTATCAGAAAATACTATCCATCTAGACACAGAGTTTTTCAAGATAATGACCCTAAACTTTCTGCTTCTGCAAAATTCATGTTAGAGAGAGGAATAAATTGGCAACGCACACCGCCAGAGTGAGTATTATCCTAATGTACATTAACAGTATCCACTAATTATTGTGCAATATGCATTTATTATAGTTGACTTTGTATTGATTGAATTACTGTACTGTACAGTATGCTAACAATTTATTTTTATGTACTACTGTATACTGTAGGTCACCGGACATGAATCCTATAGAAATGGTCTGAGCACAATTGAAGAGGTTCATCAGGTGTGATGTGAAACCAAGAAATAAACAAGAACTTATGGCTGGGATAAAGTACTCTGTCAGGTGCATCCAGCGTCATGCTAGGGACTTCACTTGGCAAAATGGCGACCCATGGAAGCCCATACTTACGTGGAGAGCTCCTCATCCTGGTGAGGTGGCGGGACTGGCCATTGGCCAATAACAGGGAGAAGCAGCGGGCTTATAACCGAGCCAGCCGTGAAATCCTTTTTAAATATGAATGGTCCCGCACTATACGGTCACTCCAGCGGGTGGAGTGACCTGGTCACCAGACAGCCAAGGAAGCTGGAGTTACTGCGGCTGTCTCTGATAATGAGTAAGTACAGTCCAGTACTGCACTTTATTATTGTTTAGTACAGTACACAGGGCCAGATTAACAATGGGGCGGATGGAGCTACAGCTCCAGACCTACACATAAAAATAGGCCCATCTTCATGGCAGCATGATCACTAGCCACCACCTGTACACATGGTCTGCCACAAAGCATAACTAATAGGCACAATTCACACTACAGTCATGTACTGTATATGGATTTTGTCTTTACAGTGTGTACTGATGCAGTACGTGTCATTTCTTAGCATAAACACTGCGGGGGCATACTGTATCTGGCACTGTGGGGGCATTTAGTGTATGTACTGTATCTGGCACTGTCTGTATCTGGCACTGTGGGGGCATACCATGTGTAGCTAGCACTGCTGGGGGCCATATCATGTCTATCTGGCACTGCGCTTCTGAAGACATTGTTGTAAGGCCCAATTACAAACAATACAGTACTGTATATGGATTTTGTCTTTACAGTGTGTACCGATGCAGTACGTGTCATTTCTTAGCATAAACACCATGGGGGCATACTGTCTCTGGCACTGTGGGGGCATACCATGTGTAGCTGGCACTGCTGGGGGGCATATCATGTCTATCTGGCACTGCACTACTGTAGACATTGTTTGTAAGGAACACTACAGTGGCTGTTATGTGTAAGGCTTCAAATTGTGTGCGTAGAGGGGGTGTGAAAATATATTTACTGTTTGATAATATGAAGTTACGAGGCGAAGCCCACTTTTCCAGGAGGCCACACCCACTTATCCAGGAGCGGGGGTAGTGAGGGCGCTTTGAAATTTTATCGCTCAGGGTGCTAGGAGCCCTTGAGCTGACCCTGCTTCTGCACCTCCCCCCCACAGTACAGTATCACTCATTACTATTCATTCCCACTGAGCTCAGTGTACATGTACTGTATGCGTGTACCCAAGCACCTCTGCAGCCATTAATTACTGTTACAGTATTCAGTACTGTATGTGCAGGACTGTGTCTAAGGGCACTATAATTATTTTTTGTACCCAGAACGTCGGAGGATAATACAGGACCGAGCCCGGTGACACGGCTTTACAGCCATTCCAGGGACCAGTGCACCAACCAGTAAGTCCTGTACTCTCTTTATTGTGTCCTTTTTTTTTCCATTTAAAGTAAAATGTTAATTTTTTAAATGATAATAAAACGCATACTCACAGTAATAGGCCCTACACATTAGGCGATTTCACTGAAAGAAAGATACTGTACTGCAGAGGTTCCCAAACACGGTCCTCAAGGCACCCCAACAGTCCAGGATTTAGGTATATCCATGGCTCAGCGCAGATGGTTAAATCAAATTGACTGAGGTACTAATTAAGTCACCTGTGGCCAAGCATGGATACATTTTAAACCTGGACCGTTGGGGTGCCTTGAGGACTGCGTTTGGGAACCTCTGCTGTACTGTATGAATGATCTCGTTAGGGCTAAGCTGTGGAGGGGTTTTTAGGCTGCAGCAAAGGTGTACTGTGTTATGCTTTACTACCCCAAAAGTTACTGCTGGGCCTGCTGTTTTTGCTTAGTACGGGGAACAATGTGTTTGCTTACTGTGGGGGGGGGAGGGATGTGCTTTATTCCTGTGGGGGTGAATGCTTGTGTTTGATTACTGCTGGGGACAGTGTTAATGCTGTGGGCAATTTTGATACAGTAACTATTGTACAGGGGCCAATGATTTTTATTATTTTGCCACAGTGACAGGCCTCCAGGCAGACCAGGGCTCACCAAGCCCTCTGGTTCCCACCTCCTCCACCACCAGCACAATGACCTGACCATCCGGCATTTCCAGACCTTCAATAAGTAAGCTAAGTCAATAGGCTGCAGGGAAGAGGGCTTTGGCTTAGTCACCGCCAGGGATGGTTAAGTGCAGGCACCGCTGGTGGAGGTTAAGGTTAGTCAATGGCGGGGAGGGTTAGGGCTAAGCTTTGGAGGGTTTTCTTGGGTTATGCTGCAGCAAAGGTGGGTTAAAGGTAGGGGATATGGTTAAGTACTGTATACTGTGTTATGCTTTACTACCCCAAAAGTACAGGGAACAATGTGTTTGCTTACTGTGGGGGGGGGGGGGGGGGGTGCTTTATTCCTGTGGGGGTGAATGCTTGTGTTTGATCACTGCTGGGGACAGTGTTCATGCTGTGGGCATTGTGTTTGATACAGTAACTATTGTACAGGGGCCAATGATTTTTATTATTTTTCCACAGTGACAGGCAACCAGGCGGACCAGGGCCCACCAAGCATACCGGCTCCCACCTCCTCCACCACCAGCACAACGACCCGACCATCCGGCATTCCCGAACCCTCAATAAGTAAGCTAAGTCAATAGGCTGCAGGGAAGAGGGCTTTGGCTAAGTCACCGCCAGGGATGGTTAAGTGTAGGCACCGATGGTGGAGGTTAAGGTTAGTCAATGGCGGGGAGGGTTAGGGCTAAGCTTTGGAGGGGTTTTTAGGGTTATGCTGCAGCAAAGGTGGGTTAAAGGTAGTGGGTATGGTAAGTACTGTATACTGTGTTATGCTTTACTACCCCAAAAGTTACTGCTGGGCCTGCTGTTTTTGCTTAGTGCGGGGAAAAATTTTATGAGTATACCGTGTTCCCAATCACTCAGGCACGGTGGTAGATGAAAAAATAAGAATTTACTTACCGATAATTCTATTTCTCGTAGTCCGTAGTGGATGCTGGGAACTCCGTAAGGACCATGGGGAATAGCGGCTCCGCAGGAGACTGGGCACAAAAGTAAAGCTTTAGGACTACCTGGTGTGCACTGGCTCCTCCCCCAATGACCCTCCTCCAAGCCTCAGTTAGGATACTGTGCCCGGACGAGCGTACACAATAAGGAAGGATTTATGAATCCCGGGTAAGACTCATACCAGCCACACCAATCACACCGTACAACCTGTGATCTGAACCCAGTTAACAGCATGATAACAGAGGAGCCTCTGGATAGATGGCTCACAACAACAATAACCCGATTTAGTTAACAATAACTATGTACAAGTATTGCAGACAATCCGCACTTGGGATGGGCGCCCAGCATCCACTACGGACTACGAGAAATAGAATTATCGGTAAGTAAATTCTTATTTTCTCTGACGTCCTAGTGGATGCTGGGAACTCGGTAAGGACCATGGGGATTATACCAAAGCTCCCAAACGGGTGGGAGAGTGCGGATGACTCTGCAGCACCGAATGAGAGAACTCCAGGTCCTCCTCAGCCAGGGTATCAAATTTGTAGAATTTAGCAAACGTGTTTGCCCCTGACCAAATAGCTGCCCAAGATGAGCCCACCTTCCTTGTGGAATGGGCTTTTACAGATTTTGGCTGTGGCAGGCCTGCCACAGAATGTGCAAGCTGAATTGTATTACAAATCCAACGAGCAATAGTCTGCTTAGAAGCAGGAGCACCCAGCTTGTTGGGTGCATACAGGATAAACAGCGAGTCAGATTTTCTGACTCCAGCCGTCCTGGAAACATATATTTTCAGGGCCCTGACTATGTCCAACAACTTGGAGTCCTCCAAGTCACTAGTATCTGCAGGTACCACAATAGGTTGGTCCAGATGAAACGCTGAAACCACCTTAGGGAGAAAATGAGGACGAGTCCTCAATTCCGCCCTGTCTGAATGGAAGATCAGATAAGGGCTTTTACAGCATAAAGCCGCCAATTCTGACACGCGCCTGGCCTAGGCCAGGGCCAACAGCATGACCACTTTCCATGTGAGATATTTTAACTCCACAGATTCAAGTGGTTCAAACCATTGTGACTTTAGGAACCCCAAAACTACATTGAGATCCCAAGGTGCCACTGGAGGCACAAAAGGAGACTGTATATGCAGTACCCCTTTTACAAACGTCTGAACTTCAGGAACTGAAGCTAGTTCTTTCTGGAAGAAAATTGACAGGGCCGAAATTTGAACCTTAATGGACCCCAATTTTAGGCCCATAGACACTCCTGTTTGCAGGAAATGCAGGAATCGACCTAGTTGAAATTCCTCCATCGGGGCCTTACTGGCCTCGCACCACGCAACATATTTTCGCCTAATGCGGTGATAATGCTTTGCGGTTACATCCTTCCTGGCTTTGATAAGGGTAGGGATGACTTCATCCGGAATGCCTTTTTCCTTCAGGATCCGGCGTTCAACCGCCCTGCCGTCAAATGCAGCCGCGGTAAGTCTTGGAATAGAGAGGGTCCTTGATGGAGCAGGTCCCTTCTTAGAGGTAGAGGCCACGGGTCCTCCGTGAGCATCTCTTGAAGTTCCGGGTACCAAGTCCTTCTTGGCCAATCCGGAGCCACGAGTATAGTTCTTACTCCCCTCCGTCTTATAATTCTCAATACTTTTGGTAAGAGAGGAAGAGGAGGGAATCCATACACTGACTGGTACACCCACGGTGTTACCAGAGCGTCCACAGCTATTGCCTGAGGGTCCCATGACCTGGCGTAATACCTGTCCAATTTTTTGTTTAGGCGGGATGCCATCATGTCCACCTTTGGTTTTTCCCAACGGTTTACAATCATGTGGAAGACTTCTGCTGAGGAAGTCTGTTTCCCAGTTGTCCACTCCCGGAATGAACACTGCTGACAATGCTATCACATGATTTTCCGCCCAGCGAAAAATCCTTGCAGCTTCTCTACGTGGGCGACTGCCGTGATGTTGTCCGACTGGATCAGCACCGGCTGACCTTGAAGCAGAGGTCTTGCTTGGCTTAGGGCATTGTAAATGGCCCTTAGCTCCAAGATATTTATGTGAAGTGATGTCTCCAGGCTTGACCACAAGCCCTGGAAATTTCTTCCCTGTGTGACTGCTCCCCAGCCTCGCAGGCTGGCATCCGTGGTCACCAGGACCCAGTCCTGAATGCCGAATCTGCGCCCTCTAGAAGATGAGCACTCTGCAACCACCACAGGAGAGACACCCTTGTCTTTGGTGACAGGGTTATCCGCTGATGCATCTGAAGATGCGATCCGGACCACTTTTCCAGCAGGTCCCACTGGAAAGTTCTTGCATGGAATCTGCCGAATGGAATTGCTTCGTAGGAAGCCACCATTTTTCCCAGGACCCTTGTGCACTGCTGCACTGACACTTGGCCTGGTTTTAGGAGGTTTCTGACTAGTTCGGATAACTCCCTGGCTTTCTCCTCCTGGAGAAACACCTTTTTCTGGACTGTGTCCAGGATCATCCTTAGGAATAGAAGACGTGTCGTCGGGATCAGCTGCGATTTTGGAATATTAAGAATCCAATCGTGCTGCCGCAACACTACTTGAGATAGTGCTACCCCGACTACCAACCGTTCCCTGGATCTTGCCCTTATCCGGAGATCGTCCAAGTAAGGGATAATTAAAACTCCCTTCCTTCGAAGGAGTATCATCATTTCGGCCATTACTTTGGTAAAGACCCGGGGTGCCGTGGACAAACCAAACGGCAGCGTCTGAAACTGATAGTGACAGTTCTGTACCACAAACCTGAGGTACCCTTGGTGAGAAGGGTAAATTGGGACATGGAGATAAGCATCCTTGATGTCCCGAGACATCATGTAGTCCCCTTCTTCCTGGTTCGCTATCACTGCTCTGAGTGACTCCATCTTGAATTTGAACCTTTGTATGTAAGTGTTCAAGGATTTCAGATTTAAATTAGGTCTCACCGAGCCGTCCGGCTTCGGTACCACAAACAGCGTGGAATAATACCCCTTTCCCTGTTGTAGGAGGGGTACCTTGATTATCACCTGCTGGGAATACAGCTTGTGAATGGCTTCCCATACCGCCTCCCTGTCGGAGGGAGACGTCGGTAAAGCAGACTTTAGGAAAACGACGAAGGGGAGACGTCTCGAATTCCAATTTGTACCCCTGAGATACCACCTGAAGGATCCAGGGGTCCCCTGTGAGTAAGCCCACTGCACGCTGAAAATTTTTGAGACGGGCCCCCACCGTGCCTGAGTCCGCTTGTAAAGCCCCAGCGTCATGCTGAGGACTTGGCAGAAAACGGGAGGGCTTCTGTTCCTGGGAACTGGCTGTTTGCTGCAGCCTTTTTCCTCTCCCTCTGCCACGGGGCAGAAATGAGGAGCCTTTTGCCCGCTTGCCCTTATGGGGCCCAAAGGACTGCGCCTGATAATACGGCGTCTTCTTATGTTGAGAGGCTACCTGGGGTAAAAATGTGGATTTTCCAGCCGTTGCCGTGGCCACCAGGTCTGTTAGACCTACCCTAAATAACTCCTCCCTTTTATAAGGCGATACTTCCATATGCCTTTTGGAATCAGCATCACCTGACCACTGTCTTGTCCATAACCCTCTTCTGGCAGAAATGGACAGCGCACTTACATCTCTTGATGCCAGTCGGCAAATATCCCTCTGTGCATCACGCATATATAGAAATGCATCTTTTAAATGCTCTATAGTCAGTAATATACTGTCCCTATCTAGGGTATCAATATTGTCAGTCAGGGAATCCGACCAAGCCATCCCAGCACTGCACATCCAGGCTGAGGCGATTGCTGGTCGCAGTATCACACCCGTGTGAGTGTATATACATTTTAGGATATTTTACTGCTTTCTGTCAGCAGGTTCCTTAAGGGCGGCCGTATCCGGGGACGGTAGTGCCACCTGTTTAGAAAAGCGTGTGAGCGCTTTATTCACCCTAGGGGGTGTTTCCCAACGTGCCCTATCCTCTGGCGGGAAGGGGTATGATGCTAATAACTTTTTAGGAATTAACAGTTTTTATCGGGGGAAACCCACGCATCATCACACACTTCATTTAATTCCTCAGATGCAGGAAAAACTACAGGCAGTTTTTTCTCACCCAACATAATACCCTTTTTAGTGGTACTGGTATTATCAGAAATGTGTAAAAACATTTTCCATAGCCTCAATCATGTAACGTGTGGCCCTACTGGAAGTCACATTAGTCTCTTAATCGTCGACACTGGAGTCAGTATCCGTGTCGGCGTCTGTATCTGCCATCTACGGTAACGGGCGTTTTAGAGCCCCTGATGGCTTTTGAGACACCTGGACAGGCACAGGCTGAGTCGCCGGCTGTCTCATGTCATCAATCTTTTGTAAAGAGCTGACTCACATAATTCCTTCCATAAGCTCATCCACTCAGATGTCGACTCCCTAGGGGGTGACATCTCTGTTACAGGCAATTGCTCCGCCTCCACCTCATTTTCCTCCTCATACATGTCGACACAACGTACCGACACACAGCACACACACAGGGAATGCTCTGATAGAGGACAGGACCCCACTAGCCCTTTGGGGAGACAGAGGGAGAGTATGCCAGCACACACCAGAGCGCTATATATATATATATATATATATATACAGGGATAACCTTATATAAGTGTTTTTCCCCTTATAGCTGCTGTATTGTTATACTGCGCCTAATTAGTGCTCCCCTCTCTTTTTTAACCGCTTTCTGTAGTGTAATAACTGCAGGGGAGAGCCAGGGAGCTTCCCTCCAACGGAGCTGTGAGAGAAAATGGCGCCAGTGTGCTGAGGAGATAGGCTCCGCCCCCTTCTCGGCGGCCTTTTCTCCCGTTTTTCTGTGGAATCTGGCAGGGGTTAAAATTCATCCATATAGCCCTGGGGGCTATATGTGATGTATTTTCGCCAGCCAAGGTGTTTTTATTGCTGCTCAGGGCGCCCCCCCCCTAGCGCCCTGCACCCTCAGTGACCGAAGTGTGAAGTGTGCTGAGGAGCAATGGCGCACAGCTGCAGTGCTGTGCGCTACCTTGGTGAAGACAGGATGTCTTCTGCCGACGATTTTCCGGACCTCTTCTTGCTTCTGGCTCTGTAAGGGGGCCGGCGGCGCGGCTCTGGGACCGGACTCCGAGGCTGGGCCTGTGTTCGGTCCCTCTGGAGCTAATGGTGTCCAGTAGCCTAAGAAGCCCAATCCACTCTGCACGCAGGTGAGTTCGCTTCTTCTCTCCTTAGTCCCTCGATGCAGTGAGCCTGTTGCCAGCAGGTCTCACTGAAAATAAAAAACCTAAAACTAAACTTTCACTAAGAAGCTCAGGAGAGCCTCTAGTGTGCACCCTTCTCGGCCGGGCACAAAAATCTAACTGAGGCTTGGAGGAGGGTCATAGGGGGAGGAGCCAGTGCACACCAGGTAGTCCTAAAGCTTTACTTTTGTGCCCAGTCTCCTGCGGAGCCGCTATTCCCCATGGTCCTTACGGAGTTCCCAGCATCCACTAGGACGTCAGAGAAACCAACAGTGGTTTATTGACAGAATAGGTTATAACACAGTTCAGCACACTTCCGTAATCCAATTCCACATGACATTTCCCACCACAATCTCCTGACAGAACATTAATTCTTAGTCTGGGAGCAGAGAGTCTCTTCTAGCAACACAGAGACCCAGATAACTCCAATATAATGGGTCCCCAAGCCGATCCCTGGCAGAACATCACTTCTTAGCTTGGTATCAAAGAATCTCTCTTCACCTCTCTGGGTAGCTCTAGTTACTGTATACTGAACCTCCCAAAGCTTCATATTGCTGAGGTGTGTGTGTGACCTCTGTATCTTAGGAACTTACAGCATTGGAATACAATACATATTCTAATCAAGGTAATTACATTAGCCAGAGAGCCACCCTGCCTGGTCAGCTCACTTTTGGACAATAGGGAGTAAACAAACATACAGTAGACAATGGTACCTTATATGACTCACCCTCTGAGGGTCCACTGCGGTGTATGAAAACAATAGGAAACTACAGTACAGTAGGTGTAACATGCAGTAAATATACAGTAGGGTATATTATCTAAAGGGTAACAGATAACATAACACAATCGCATACAGTATACTGTATTAACAATATTTACAGTAGGTTGATTTAAACACAGTATTGGGTGAGCACCAATGGACATGTTATGGAGAATGAACAGACAGACAAATTGGATACAGTATACTGGATATACAGTAAAAAGTTCAGTACATGCAGCCAATGTGCTTTATTCCTGTGGGGGTGAATACTTGTGTTTGATTGCTGTGGGCAATGTCTTTGATGCAGTAAAATACAAGGCCACGCTGCTGCCCTGTTCACGCTATTCATCTAGTCGTTACGTTGTGTACAAAATGATGGTTATATTAGCATAAGCAGCAATCCTATTTCGGACTAGCTTTGTGTCTCTGTTGTTTCAAATGGGCAGAAATATTGAATGCAAAGTGCAACTGGGTAAATACTGTATCTCATGAATGCACAGTATGACTACCAGATGGTCTCCAGGCACACTGCCGCCCGATCACGCTAGCTATGGATATTGTCGTTAGTGTGTACAAATTGCCGGTTAGCATTAGCGTAAGAAGCTACCTTTTTTTTTTTTTTTTTTAAAGCACCAAGATACAACACATGACATACACACCCGGAGGGCTTGCCTCTGCCATGGTCGGCTGTGGCCTAACTAGGACAGCGGCTGCCTGCAATGCTTGAAGACCCGGGTTCAATATGGAGTTCGGTACCCATTTATTATTTATTTTAATTTATTTATTTACTGTATTCTTTTTTAATACAATAAAGTTATTTGGTGTTTTAAGTTTCTACTTCTCATTATATAAAAAAAGTCCGCTTCTACTAAATACAAGGCCACGCTGCTGCCCTGTTCACGCTATTCATCTAGTCGTTATGTTGTGTACAAAATGATGGTTATATTAGCATAAGCAGCAATCCTATTTCGGACTAGCTTTGTGTCTCTGTTGTTTCAAATGGGCAGAAATATTGAATGCAAAGTGCAACTGGGTACCTACAGTATCTCATGAATGCACAGTATGACTACCAGATGGTCTCCAGGCACACTGCCGCCCGATCACGCTAGCTATGGATATTGTCGTTACAGTGTGTACAAATTGCCGGGTAGCATTAGCATAAACAGCGTTTCTATTTCAGACATCCTTTCTGGTCTATTTGCTTTAAATGGGCAGAAATATTGAATGCAAAGTGCAACTGGGTACCTACAGTTTCTCATGAATGCACAGTATGACTACCATGTGGTCTCCAGGCACAGTTTGTTACAGTGTGTACAAATTGCCGGTTATCATTAGCAAGCATTCCTATATCGGACTAGCTTTTTTTTTTTCTTTTTTTGGAAAGCAGTCAGATACAACACATCACATACAGTATACACCCGGAGGGCCACTGGGTCCATGTTTCCCTATTCAGTATATTATATTTTAAAAATGTGCTTGCTGATACCAGAGATATCGGTGGCCTAGTGGTTAGAGTAAGACACGTACATTGCGAGCTCCCTGGGCTCGATCCCCGGTTGGGGCACACAGCTTATTTATTTATTTATCCTACTATCTGTCAGGTGCATCCAGTGTCATGCTAGGGACTTCAGTAGGAAAAATGGCGACCCACGGAAGCCCATACCTACGCGGGAAGCTCCTCATCCTATTGAGGTGGCGGGACAGGCCAATGGCCAACAATCGTGAGAAGCGGCGGGCTTATAACCGAGCCCGCCGTGAAATTCTCTTTAAATACCAAAAGTCACGATCTATACGGTCACTCCAGCGGAGGTGGAGTGACTTGGTCTCCAGACAGCCGAGGAAACTGGAGTTGCTGCGGCTGTCTCTGATAATGAGCAAGTACAGTCCAGTACTGCGCTTTATTATTGTTTAGTACAGTACACAGGGCCAGATTAACAATGGGGTAGATGGAGCTACAGCTCCAGGCCTACACATCAAAATAGGCCCATCATCATAGCAGCAAGACACCACCTGTACACATGGTCTGCCACAAAGCATAACTAATAGGCCCAATTCACACTACAGCACTGTATATGGATTTTGTCTTTACAGTGTGTACTGATGCAGTACGTCATTTCTTAGCATAAACACCGTGGGGGCATACTGTCTCTGGCACTATGGGGGCATACCATGTGTAGCTGGCACTGCTGGGGGGCTTATCATGTCTATCTGGCACTGCACTACTGTAGGCATAGTTTGTAAGGCCCAATTCACACTACAGTACTGTATATGGATTTTGTCTTTACAGTGTGTACCGATGCAGTACGTGTCATTTCTTAGCATAAACACCATGGGGGCATACTGTCTCTGGCACTGTGGGGGCATACCATGTGTAGCTGGCACTGCTGGGGGGCATATCATGTCTATCTGGCACTGCACTACTGTAGGCATTGTTTGTAAGGAACACTACTGTGGCTGTTATGTGTAAGGCTTCAAATTGTGTGCGTAGAGGGGGTGTGAAAATGTATTTACAGCTTGATAATATGAAATTACTGTTACAGTACTGTATGTGCAGGACTGTGTCTAAGGACACTATAATTATTTTTTGTACCCAGAACGTCGGAGGATAATACAGGACCGAGCCCGGCGACACGGCTTTACAGCCATTCCAGGGACGAGTGCACCAACCAGTAAGTCCTGTACTCTCTTTATTGTGTCCTTTTATTTTAATTTAAAGTAAAACGTTAAAGGTAGGGGGCATGGTAAGTACTGTATACTGTGTTATGCTTTACTACCCCAAAAGTTACTGCCGGGCCTGCTGTTTTTGCTAAGTACAGGGAACAATGTGTTTGATTACTGTGGGGGGGGGGGGGGAGGGGGGGGGGGGTGCTTCTGTTTGATCACTGCTGGGGACAATGTTAATATTGTTACCAATGTGTTTGATACAGTAACTACTGTACAGGGACCAATGGTTTTTATTATTTTTCCACAGTGACAGAGCTCACTATTACAATTTCACGGGTGAAGCCATTATTCTTACCTCTGTGACAAAATGGCGCACAGGGCAGGAAGGTTCAGCAGTAAGGAGCTACAGATTCTTGTGCAGCATATTGACAGGCCCCTGGCCAATAATGCTGAGAAAATGGCAGCATATGAATGTGCCAGACAGGAGATCCTGTCTAGACTGCACAGGGAGAGGTATCCCGGCTCTCCAGAGGAGATGGAGTGACCTGGTTAGACGGGAACCGCAGAGGCTGCAACTATTGAGGGCCAAGGTCGCTAGAGGTACAGTACAGTGCCTTTTTTTTATTACTGTCATTACATTTTTATGTACTACAGTACTGTATACCAAAAAGTATTACTGTACAGTACTGTAGCCGAGTCAGTATATTATTATTATTATTATTATTACTACAAGTACAGTAAGTACAGGGCTTGCTCAAGGGGTCTGGTACTGTATGGAAGATTGACAGTAACTACTGTAGGACAGTGTCTAGGTCGACCACTATTGGTCGACAGTAAGTACTGTAGGGCGGGCAACAGGGTCTGTAAGTCGACATGATCTGTGTCAACAGGTGAGATGGTAGACATGAGTTTTTGATGTTTATTTGGTGTGGTTTCCTCCATATACAGTAGAGACCGAGAACCCCAATTAGTGCACCGAGCCCCTCGGATGGTTCACTTTGCTCGCCATGTTTCGTGCAAGGTTCCTCCCTCCGCAACCGCTGCACTTGCCACAAGTTTCCGTTCCCATTTGTAGTCCACGTGGATCGTAAAGTACTGCATGAAAAGGTTTACAAAAAAGAAAAAAAAATGAAAAACTAATGTTGACCTTCTGAACTGTCGACCTAGAACATGTCGTCCTGCAGTTGTGATTCTGGTATCAGTATACCATTTGCTGGAAATGCCTCAGCTGGCATATGGACCATATCCTTTGATTTGTTTTATTTATTTTTAATGATTAATTACTGTATAATATGGGTGCATACTGTAATTATAGTATTATTATTTTTTTGGAGGGGGTGATGATTTGGTAGGGATTTTAAATGTTTTTTTTTTTTCACAGAACGTAGGCCCCTCCTCCATCCGTATAGCCAGGGAGCTGATCCTCTGGAGGGCCCCAGTGGCACCCTCCCTTCTTTGCCAAGTAAGTACAGGGGCAGAGGGTTTCACCTTGACAGTAGATGCTACGTTACTGCCGGGCCTGCTGTTTTTGCTTAGTACGGGAAAAATGTGTTTGCTTATTGTGGGGGTGGGGGTGGGGGGGGGCGTGGCTATGTGCTTTATTCCTGTGAGGGTGAATGCTTCTGTTTGATCACTGCAGGGGGCAGTGTTCATGCTGTGGGCAATGTGTTTGATACAGTAACTACTGTACAGGGGCCAATGATTTTTATGATTTTTCCACAGTGACAGACCTCCAGGTGGACCAGGGCCCACCAAGCCCTCCGGCTCCCACCTCCTCCACCACCCGACCTTCCGGCATTCCCGGACCCTCAATAAGTAAGCTAAATCAATAGGCTGCAGGGAAGAGGGCTTTTGGCTAAGTCACCGCCAGAGATGGTCAAGAGTACCACGGATGGTTAAGTGTAGGCACCGCTAGTGGAGGTTAAGATTAGTCTATGGCGGGGAGGATTAGGGCTAAACTGTGGAGGGGTTTTTAGGGTTAGGCTGTCGCAAAGGTGCGTTAAAGGTATGGGGTTTGGTAAGTACTGTATACTGTTTTATGCTTTACTACCCCAAAAGTTACTGCTGGGCCTGTTGTTTTTTGCTTAGAGCGAGGAACAATGTGTTTGCTTACTGTGGTGGGGGCGGGGGGCAGCAATGTGCTTTATTCCTGTGTTGGTGAATGCTTTTGTTTGATCACTGCTGGGGACAGTGTTAATGCTGTGGGCAATGTGTTTGATACAGTAACTACTGTACAGGGACCAATGTGTTTTATTTTTCCACAGTGACAGGCCTCCAGGCGGACCAGGGCCCACCGTGCCCTCCAGGACCCGCAACCACCCGTCCACCACTGGAGAGGCAAGCACAGCCCTCCCCATAGTAAGTACAGTACTTGTTTTTGTTACTTTGTGAGAGTTTTTTAATAAGGGCTAACTGTATGCATACAGTATACTGTATTTCTAAATTGTTGAAAATGTGTGTCTCCCTCCTCTACACAAAAGACTTCATTATTCCCTATTATACAGTATACAGTATCACCAACCTCATCTCCTCCCACCCTCCCCGGTCTGTCTTACTGAAAATTGTGCTACCATTTTTTCCTCAGCAGGAGGAAGCAGGGCCAAGCAGCCATTCAGGCCCCAGCACGGACAGCTACGAGTGCTGGAGCAGCCCTGAGCCCCCGGAGCCAACACTATACTGCCTATCCTGCTCCTCCGATGAGGAGGTGGCAGCAGCACTGCCTCTTGTATGGACCAGGCCTCTCCCAGGCTGTAAGTACTGAACTGTACTGTACATCATGCTCTGTTGTTAATGAGGATTTACAGTATGATGACCCTATGGATTGCTGCCCTAAGCAAATTTGTATCTTCCCTGAAGCGGCTCAGTGTTGATAGTGTGATAGTATACATAGTACTGTAGATACTGTACAACATACAGTAATACTGTAGTTGTCAAGCTATCTCACTGCTGGTCTTCCCATGTTTTTCTGTATGGACACTGTACAGTACTGCACCTTTCTGCGCATGCTGTCCAAAGTAGAGTAGTATACAGTAGCGACAGAACAGTACAGTACAGTAGGTACTGTAGGAGAACACAGATTTGTCTTTTGTATTAGTGATTGATTTGTTCTTCGGGCACTCCATGGTACAGCACATTACATTTAGAGATGAGCGGGTTCGGTTCCTCGGAATCCGAACCCGCCCGAACTTCAGCTTTTTTCTCACGGGTCCGAGCGACTCGGATCCTCCCGCCTTGCTCGGTTAACCCGAGCGCGCCCGAACGTCATCATCCCGCTGTCGGATTCTCGCGAGACTCGGATTCTATATAAGGAGCCGCGCGTCGCCGCCATTTTCACACGTGCATTGAGATTGATAGGGAGAGGACGTGGCTGGCGTCCTCTCCGTTTATAGAGAAGAGACTAGAGTAGAGAGAGACACAGTATTTAGTAATTTTGGGGAGCATTTTTAGGAGTACTACTACTTGCTGAAGTGTAGTGTGACTGTATATGTATATCTGACTTGTGGGGGAGACAGTGGGGAGCAGTTAAGAGTCTGAGAGCAGGAGTACATATTTTAACGTACAGTGCACACTTTTGCTGCCAGAGTGCCAGCCACACTGCCATTGTGACCACACTGACCACCAGTATATTGTGATTGTCTGCTTAGGAGTACTACTTGCAAGTTGCTGATAGTGTGACCAGTGACCTGACCACCAGTTTAATTAATCACCACCAGTTTAATATATATATATAATTGTATATATATATAATTGTATACCACCTACCCGTGTTTTTTTTTTTCTTTCTTCTTGATACATACTATAGTAGCTTACTGTAGCAGTCTGCGGTGCTGAGCTGACAGTGTCCAGCAGGTCCGTCATCAGTCATTACATAATAAATATATATACCTGTCCGGCTGCAGTACTAGTGATATTATATATATATATATATATATATATATATTAATTTCATCTCATTATCATCCAGTCTATATTAGCAGCAGACACAGTACGGTAGTCCACGGCTGTAGCTACCTCTGTGTCGGCAGTCGCTCGTCCATCCATAATTGTATACCACCTACCCGTGGTTTTTTTTTTTTTTTCTTTCTTCTTGATACATACTACTATAGTAGCTTACTGTAGCAGTCTGCGGTGCTGAGCTGACAGTGTCCAGCAGGTCCGTCATCAGTCATTACATAATAAATATATATACCTGTCCGGCTGCAGTACTAGTGATATTATATATATATATATTAATTTCATCTCATTATCATCCAGTCTATATTAGCAGCAGACACAGTACGGTAGTCCACGGCTGTAGCTACCTCTGTGTCGGCAGTCGCTCATCCATCCATAATTGTATACCACCTACCCGTGGTTTTTTTTTTCTTTCTTCTTGATACATACTACTATAGTAGCTTACTGTAGCAGTCTGCGGTGCTGAGCTGACAGTGTCCAGCAGGTCCGTCATCAGTCATTACATAATAAATATATATACCTGTCCGGCTGCAGTACTAGTGATATTATATATATATATATATATATATATATATATATATTAATTTCATCTCATTATCATCCAGTCTATATTAGCAACAGACACAGTACGGTAGTCCACGGCTGTAGCTACCTCTGTGTCGGCAGTCGCTCGTCCATCCATAATTGTATACCACCTACCCGTGGTTTTTTTTTTTCTTTCTTCTTGATACATACTACTATAGTAGCTTACTGTAGCAGTCTGCGGTGCTGAGCTGACAGTGTCCAGCAGGTCCGTCATTACATAATAAATATATATACCTGTCCGGCTGCAGTACTAGTGATATTATATATATATATATTAATTTCATCTCATTATCATCCAGTCTATATTAGCAGCAGACACAGTACGGTAGTCCACGGCTGTAGCTACCTCTGTGTCGGCAGTCGCTCGTCCATCCATAATTGTATACCACCTACCCGTGGTTTTTTTTTTTTCTTTCTTCTTGATACATACTATTATAGTAGCTTACTGTAGCAGTCTGCGGTGCTGAGCTGACAGTGTCCAGCAGGTCCGTCATCAGTCATTACATAATAAATATATATACCTGTCCGGCTGCAGTACTAGTGATATTATATATATATATATTCATTTCATCTCATTATCATCCAGTCTATATTAGCAGCAGACACAGTACGGTAGTCCACGGCTGTAGCTACCTCTGTGTCGGCAGTCGCTCGTCCATCCATAATTGTATACCACCTACCCGTGGTTTTTTTTTTTCTTCTTCTTGATACATACTACTATAGTAGCTTACTGTAGCAGTCTGCGGTGCTGAGCTGACAGTGTCCAGCAGGTCCGTCA
Source organism: Pseudophryne corroboree (assembly GCF_028390025.1). Classification (NCBI taxonomy): domain Eukaryota; kingdom Metazoa; phylum Chordata; class Amphibia; order Anura; family Myobatrachidae; genus Pseudophryne; species Pseudophryne corroboree. Next base: position 49,951,209 of record NC_086447.1, on the reverse strand, counting down.
TTACATAATAAATATATATACCTGTCCGGCTGCAGTACTAGTGATATTATATATATATATTAATTTCATCTCATTATCATCCAGTCTATATTAGCAGCAGACACAGTACGGTAGTACACGGCTGTAGCTACCTCTGTGTCGGCAGTCGCTCGTCCATCCATAATTGTATACCACCTACCCGTGGTTTTTTTTTTCTTTCTTCTTGATACATACTACTATAGTAGCTTACTGTAGCAGTCTGCGGTGCTGAGCTGACAGTGTCCAGCAGGTCCGTCATCAGTCATTACATAATAAAATAAGATTTTACTTACCGATAAATCTATTTCTCGTAGTCCGTAGTGGATGCTGGGGACTCGGTCAGGACCATGGGGAATAGCGGCTCCGCAGGAGACAGGGCACAAAAGCAAGCTTTTAGGATCACATGGTGTGTACTGGCTCCTCCCCCTATGACCCTCCTCCAAGCCTCAGTTAGGTACTGTGCCCGGACGAGCGTACACAATAAGGAAGGATCTTGAATCCCGGGTAAGACCCAAACCAGCCACACCAATCACACCGTACAACTTGTGATCTGAACCCAGTTAACAGTATGATAACAATGAAGTAGCCTCTAAAAAAGATGGCTCACAACAATAACCCGATTTTTGTAACAATAACTATGTACAAGTAATGCAGACAATCCGCACTTGGGATGGGCGCCCAGCATCCACTACGGACTACGAGAAATAGATTTATCGGTAAGTAAAATCTTATTTTCTCTAACGTCCTAGTGGATGCTGGGGACTCCGTCAGGACCATGGGGATTATACCAAAGCTCCCAAACGGGCGGGAGAGTGCGGGTGACTCTGCAGCACCGAATGAGAGAACTCCAGGTCCTCCTCAGCCAGGGTATCAAATTTGTAGAATTTTACAAACGTGTTCCCCCCTGACCACGTAGCTGCTCGGCAAAATTTTAAAGCAGAGACCCCCTCGGGCATCCGCCCAAGATGAGCCCACCTTCCTTGTGGAATGGGCATTGACAGATTTTGGCTGTGGCAGGCCTGCCACAGACTGTGCAAGCTGAATTGTACTACAAATCCAACGAGCAATAGTCTGCTTAGAAGCAGGAGCACCCATCTTTTGGGGTGCATACAATATAAACAGCAAGTCAGACTTTCTGACTCCAGCCGTCCTGGAAATATATATATATATATATATATATATATCTATTTTTAGGGCCCCGACAACGTCTAGCAACTTGGAGTCCTCCAAGTCCCTAGTAGCCGCAGGCACCACAATATGTTGTTTCAGGCGAAACGCTGACACCACCTTAGGAAGAAACTGGGGACGAGTCCGCAGTTCTGCCCTGTCCGAATGGAAAAACAAATATGAGCTTTTTTAAAGACAAAGCCCCCAATTCTGACAATCGCCTGGCCGAGGCCAGGGCCACAACATGGTCCCTTTCCATGTGAGATATTTCAAATCCACAGATTTGATCGGTTCAAACCAATATGATTTGAGGAATCCCAACACTACGTTGAGATCCCACGGTGCCACTGGAGGCACACAAGGGGCTGTATATGCAATACTCCCTTGACAAACGTCTGGACTTCAGGAACTGAAGCCAATTTTTTTCTGGAAGAAAATCTACAGGGCCGAAACTTGAACCTTAATGGACCCCAATTTGAGGCTCATAGACACTCCTGTTTTCAGGAAGTGCAGAAATCGACCTAGTTGAAATTTTTTCGTGGGGCCTTCCTGGCCTCACCCACGCAACATATTTTCACCACATGTGGTGATAACGTTGTGCGGTCACCTCCTTCCTGGCTTTGACCAGGGTAGGTATGACCTCTTCCGGAATGCCTTTTCCGTTAGGATCCGGTGTTCAACCGCCATGCCGTCAAACGCAGTCGCGGTAAGTCTTGGAACAGACAAGGTCCCTGCTGGAGCAGGTCCTTTCTTAGAGGCAGATGCCACGGTTCCTCTTGGAACAGACATGGTTCTTGCTGAAAGCAAATCCCATCTTAGCTCCCGAGGCCATTAGTCCTCTGTGAGCATCTCTTGAAGTTCCGGGTACCAAGTCCCTCTTGGCCAATCCGGAGCCACGAGTATAGTTCTTACTCCTCTACGTCTTATAATTCTCAATACCTTGGTTATGAGAAGCAGAAGAGGGAACACATACACCGACTGTTACACCCACGGTGTTACCAGGACGTCCACAGCTATCGCCTGAAGGTCTCGTGACCTGGCGCAATACCTGTCCCGTTTTTTGTTCGGGCGGGACGCCATCATTTCCACCTTTGGTCTTTCCCAACGGTTCACAATCATGCGGAAAACTTCCCGATGAAGTTCCCACTCTCCCGGGTGGAGGTCGTGCCTGCTGAGGAAGTCTGCTTCCCAGTCGTCCACTCCCGGAATGAACACTGCTGACAGTGCTATCACATGATTTTCCGTCTAGCGAAAAATCCTTGCAGTTTTGACCACTGCCCTCCTGCTTCTTGTGCCGCCCTATCTGTTTACGTGGGCGACTGCCGTGATGTTATCCCACTGGATCAATACCGGCTGACCTTGAAGCAGAGGCCTTGCTAAGCTTATAGCATTACAAATTTGCTCTTAGCTCCAGTATATTTATGTGGAGAGAATTCTCCAGACTTGATCACACTCCCTGGAAATTTTTTCCCTGTGTGACTGCTCCCCAGCCTCTCAGGCTGGCCTCCGTGGTTACCAGCATCCAATCCTGAATGCCGAATCTGCGGCCCTCTAGAAGATGAGCACTCTGTAATCACCACAGGAGAGACACCCTTGTCCTTGGATATAGGGTTATCCGCTGATGCATCTGAAGATGCGATCCGGACCATTTGTCCAGCAGATCCCACTGAAGAGTTCTTGCGTGAAATCTGCCGAATGGAAGCGCTTCGTAATAAGCCACCATTTTTTACCAGGACTCTTGTGCAATGATGCACTGACACTTTTCCTGGTTTTAGGAGGATCCCGATTAGCTCGGATAACTCCCTGGCTTTCTCCTCTGGGAGAAACACCCTTTTCCTGGACTGTGTCCAGAATCATCCCTAGGACCAGCAGACGTGTCGTCGGAACAACTGCGGTTTTGGAATATTTAGAATCCACCCGTGCTGTCGTAGAACTACTTGAGATAGTGCTACTCCGACCTCCAACTGTTCTCTGGACCTTGTTCTTATCAGGAGGTCGTCCATTTTCTTTGAAGACGAATCCTCATTTCGGTCATTACCTTGGTAAAGACCCGGGGTGCCTTGGACACTCCAACGGCATCGTCTGAAACTGATAGTGACAGTTCTGTACCACGAACCTGAGGTACCCTTGGTGAGAAAAGCAAATTTTGGGACATGGAGGTAAGCATCCCTGATGTCCCGGGACACCATATAGTCCCCTTGTTCCCAGTTCGCTATCACTGCTCTGAGTGACTCCATCTGGATTTGAACCCTTGTAAGTGTTCAAATTTTTCAGATTTAGAATCGGTCTCACCTAGCCTTCTGGCTTCAGTACCACCCTATAGTGTGGAACAATACCCCTTTCCTTGTTGTAGGAGGGGTAATTTTATTATCACCTGCTGGGAATACAGCTTGTGAATTGTTTTCAATACTGCCTCCCTGTCGGAGGGGGACATTGGTACAGCAGACTACAGGAACCTGCGAGGGGGGAAACGCCTCGACATTCCAATCTGTGCCCCTTTGATACTACTTGTAGGATCCAGGGGTCCTGTACGGTCCCAGCGTCATGCTGAGAACTTAGTAGAAGCGGTGGAGGGCTTCTGTTACTGGGAATGGACTGCCTGCTGCAGTCTTCTTCCCTTTCCTCTATCCCTGGGCAGATATCTTATAGGGACGAAAAGACTGAGGCTGAAAAGACGGTGTCTTTTTCTGCAGAGATGTGACTTAGGGTAAAAAACGGTGGATCTTCCAGCAGTTGCCGTGGCCACCAGGTCCCATGGACCGACCCCAAATAACTCCTCCCCTTTTATACGGCAATACATCTTTGTGCCGTTTGGAATCTGCATCCCCTGACCACTGTCGTGTCCATAAACATCTTCTTGCAGATATGGACATCGCATTTACTCTTGATGCCAGAGTGCAAATATCCCTCTGCGCATCTCGTATATATAGAAATGCATCCTTTAAATGCTCTATAGTCAATAAAATACTGTCCCTGTCAAGGGTATCAATATTTTTAGTCAGGGAATCCGACCAAGCCACCTCAGCTCTGCACATCCAGGCTGAGGCGATCGCTGGTCACAGTATAACACCAGCATGTGTGTGTATACTTTTTAGGATATTTTTCTGATAAGCATGTGAGCGCCTTATCCACCCTGAGGGGTGTTTCCCAATGCGCCTTAACTTCTGGCGGGAAAAGGTATACCGCCAATAATTTTCTATCGGGGGAAACCCACGCATCATCACACACTTCATTTAATTTATCTGATTCAGGAAAAACTACAGGTAGTTTTTTCACCTCACACATAATACCCTTCTTTGTGGTACTTGGGAGTATCAGAAATATGTAACACCTCCTTCATTGCCCTTAACGTGTGGCCCTAAAGGAAAATACGTTTGTTTCTTCACCGTCGACACTGAAATCAGTGTCCGTGTCTGGGTCTATGTCGACCGACTGAGGTAAATGGGCGTTTTTACAAGCCCCTGACGGTGTCTGAGACGCCTGGACCGGTACTAATTTGTTCGCCGGCCGTCTCATGTCGTCAACCCACTTGCAGCGTGTTGACATTATCACGTAATTCCATAAGTAAGCCATCCATTCCGGTGTCGACTCCCTAGAGAGTGACATCACCATTACAGGCAATTTGCTCCGCCTCCTCACCAACATTTTCCTCATACATGTCGACACACACGTACCGACATACAGCACACACATAGGGAATGCTCTGATAGAGGACAGGACCCACTAGCCCTTTGGGGAGACAGAGGGAGAGTTTGCCAGCACACACCAAAATGCTATAATTATACAGGGACAACCCTTATATAAGTGTTCCTCCCATATAGCATTTAATATATATGTATATCGCCAAATCAGTGCCCCCCCTCTCTGTTTTAACCCTGTTTCTGTAGTGCAGTGCAGGGGAGAGCCTGGGAGCCTTCCCCTCAGCCTTTCTGTGAGGGAAAATGGCGCTGTGTGCTGAGGAGAATAGGCCCCGCCCCCTTTTCGGCGGGCTTCTTCTCCGGAGATTGTGAAGTCTGGCAGGGGTTAAATACATCCAAATAGCCTCAAGGGCTATATGTGATGTATTTTTCGCCATACAGGTATTCTACATTGCTGCCAGGGCGCCCCCCCCCCCCCGCGCCCTGCACCCTCCGTGATCGCTGTGGGAAGTGTGCTGACAGACAATGGCGCACAGCTGTAGTGCTGTGCGCTACCTGAGGAAGACTGAAAAGTCTTCTGCCGCCTGGTTCCGGACCTCTTCAATCTTCAGCATCTGCAAGGGGGTCGGTGGCGCGGCTCCGGGACGAACCCCAGGGCGAGACCTGTGTTCCGACTCCCTCTGAAGCTAATGGTGTCCAGTAGCCTAAGAATCCAATCCATCCTGCACGCAGGTGAGTTGAAATTCTCTCCCCTAAGTCCCTCGATGCAGTGAGCCTGTTGCCAGCTGGACTCACTGAAAATAAAGAACCTAAAAACTTTTTCTAAGCAACTCTTTAAGAGAGCCACCTAGATTGCACCCTTCTCGGACGGGCACAAAAACCTAACTGAGGCTTGGAGGAGGGTCATAGGGGGAGGAGCCAGTACACACCATGTGATCCTAAAAGCTTGCTTTTGTGCCCTGTCTCCTGCGGAGCCGCTATTCCCCATGGTCCTGACGGAGTCCCCAGCATCCACTAGGACGTTAGAGAAATATATATACCTGTCCGGCTGCAGTACTAGTGATATTATATATATATATTAATTTCATCTCATTATCATCCAGTCTATATTAGCAGCAGACACAGTACGGTAGTCCACGGCTGTAGCTACCTCTGTGTCGGCAGTCGCTCGTCCATCCATAATTGTATACCACCTACCCGTGGTTTTTTTTTTTTCTTTCTTCTTGATACATACTACTATAGTAGCTTACTGTAGCAGTCTGCGGTGCTGAGCTGACAGTGTCCAGCAGGTCCGTCATTACATAATAAATATATATACCTGTCCGGCTGCAGTACTACTGATATTATATATATATATATATTAATTTCATCTTATTATCATCCAGTCTATATTAGCAGCAGACACAGTACGGTAGTCCACGGCTGTAGCTACCTCTGTGTCGGCAGTCGCTGGTCCATCCATAATTGTATACCACCTACCCGTGTTTTTTTTTTTTTCTTTCCTCTTGATACATACTACTATAGTAGCTTACTGTAGCAGTCTGCGGTGCTGCTGAGCTGACAGTGTCCAGCAGGTCCGTCATCAGTCATTACATAATAAATATATCTACCTGTCCGGCTGCAGTACTAGTGTGATATAATATATATTGATTTCATCTCATTATCATCCAGTCTATATTAGCAGCAGACACAGTACGGTAGTCCACGGCTGTAGCTACCTCTGTGTCTTTTAGTTGTGCCTATTAAAATATGGAGAACAAAAATGTTGAGGTTCCAAAATTAGGGAAAGATCAAGATCCACTTCCACCTCGTGCTGAAGCTGCTGCCACTAGTCATGGCCGAGACGATGAAATGCCAGCAACGTCGTCTGCCAAGGCCGATGCCCAATGTCATAGTACAGAGCATGTAAAATCCAAAACACCAAATATCAGTAAAAAAAGGACTCCAAAATCTAAAATAAAATTGTCGGAGAAGCGTAAACTTGCCAATATGCCATTTACCACACAGAGTGGCAAGGAACGGCTGAGGCCCTCGCCTATGTTCATGGCTAGTGGTTCAGCTTCACATGAGGATGGAAGCACTCAGCCTCTCGTTATAAAAATGAAAAGACTCAAGCTGGCAAAAGCACCGCAAAGAACTGTGCGTTCTTCGAAATCCCAAATCCACAAGGAGAGTCCAATTGTGTCGGTTGCGATGCCTGACCTTTCCAACACTGCACGTGAAGAGCATGCGCCTTCCACCATTTGCACGCCCCCTGCAAGTGCTGGAAGGAGCACCCGCAGTCCAGTTCCTGATAGTCAGATTGAAGATGTCAGTGTTGAAGTACACCAGGATGAGGAGGATATGGGTGTTGCTGGCGCTGGGGAGGAAATTGACAAGGAGGATTCTGATGGTGAGGTGGTTTGTTTAAGTCAGGCACCCGGGGAGACACCTGTTGTCCGTGGGAGGAATATGGCCGTTGACATGCCTGGTGAAAATACCAAAAAAATCAGCTCTTCGGTGTGGAAGTATTTCAACAGAAATGCGGACAACATTTGTCAAGCCGTGTGTTGCCTTTGTCAAGCTGTAATAAGTAGGGGTAAGGACGTTAACCACCTCGGAACATCCTCCCTTATACGTCACCTGCAGCGCATTCATAATAAGTCAGTGACAAGTTCAAAAACTTTGGGCGACAGCGGAAGCAGTCCACTGACCAGTAAATCCCTTCCTCTTGTAACCAAGCTCACGCAAACCACCCCACCAACTCCCTCAGTGTCAATTTCCTCCTTCCCCAGGACTGCCAATAGTCCTGCAGGCCATGTCACTGGCAATTCTGACGAGTCCTCTCCTGCCTGGGATTCCTCCGATGCATCCTTGCGTGTAACGCCTACTGCTGCTGGCGCTGCTGTTGTTGCTGCTGGGAGTCGATGGTCATCCCAGAGGGGAAGTCGTAAGCCCACTTTTACTACTTCCACCAAGCAATTGACTGTCCAACAGTCCTTTGCGAGGAAGATGAAATATCACAGCAGTCATCCTGTTGCAAAGCGGATAACTGAGGCCTTGACAACTATGTTGGTGTTAGACGTGCGTCCGGTATCCGCCGTTAGTTCACAGGGAACTAGACAATTTCTTGAGGTAGTGTGCCCCCGTTACCAAATACCATCTAGGTTCCACTTCTCTAGGCAGGCGATACCGAGAATGTACACGGACGTCAGAAAAAGACTCACCAGTGTCCTAAAAAATGCAGTTGTACCCAATGTCCACTTAACCACGGACATGTGGACAAGTGGAGCAGGGCAGGGTCAGGACTATATGACTGTGACAGCCCACTGGGTAGATGTATGGACTCCCGCCGCAAGAACAGCAGCGGCGGCACCAGTAGCAGCATCTCGCAAACGCCAACTCTTTCCTAGGCAGGCTACGCTTTGTATCACCGGTTTCCAGAATACGCACACAGCTGAAAACCTCTTACGGCAACTGAGGAAGATCATCGCGGAATGGCTTACCCCAATTGGACTCTCCTGTGGATTTGTGGCATCGGACAACGCCAGCAATATTGTGTGTGCATTAAATATGGGCAAATTCCAGCACGTCCCATGTTTTGCACATACCTTGAATTTGGTGGTGCAGAATTTTTTAAAAAAACGACAGGGGCGTGCAAGAGATGCTGTCGGTGGCCAGAAGAATTGCGGGACACTTTCGGCGTACAGGCACCACGTACAGAAGACTGGAGCACCACCAAAAACGCCTGAACCTGCCCTGCCATCATCTGAAGCAAGAAGTGGTAACGAGGTGGAATTCAACCCTATATATGCTTCAGAGGTTGGAGGAGCAGCAAAAGGCCATTCAAGCCTATACAATTGAGCACGATATAGGAGGTGGAATGTACCTGTCTCAAGCGCAGTGGAGAATGATTTCAACGTTGTGCAAGGTTCTGCAACCTTTTGAACTTGCCACACGTGAAGTCAGTTCAGACACTGCCAGCCTGAGTCAGGTCATTCCCCTCATCAGGCTTTTGCAGAAGAAGCTGGAGGCATTGAAGGAGGAGCTAAAAGGGAGCGATTCCGCTAGGCATGTGGGACTTGTGGATGGAGCCCTTAATTCGCTTAACAAGGATTCACGGGTGGTCAATCTGTTGAAATCAGAGCACTACATTTTGGCCACCGTGCTCGATCCTAGATTTAAAACCTACCTTGGATCTCTCTTTCCGGCACACACAAGTCTGCTGGGGTTCAAAGACCTGCTGGTGACAAAATTGTCAAGTCAAGCGGAACGCGACCTGTCAACATCTCCTCCTTCACATTCTCCCGCAACTGGCGGTGCGAGGAAAAGGCTCAGAATTCCGAGCCCACCCGCTGGCGGTGATGCAGGGCAGTCTGGAGCGACTGCTGATGCTGACATCTGGTCCGGACTGAAGGACCTGACAACGATTACGGACATGTCGTCTACTGTCACTGCATATGATTCTCTCACCATTGAAAGAATGGTGGAGGATTATATGAGTGACCGCATCCAAGTAGGCACGTCAGACAGTCCGTACTTATACTGGCAGGAAAAAGAGGCAATTTGGAGGCCCTTGCACAAACTGGCTTTATTCTACCTAAGTTGCCCTCCCACAAGTGTGTACTCCGAAAGAGTGTTTAGTGCCGCCGCTCACCTTGTCAGCAATCGGCGTACGAGGTTACTTCCAGAAAATGTGGAGAAGATGATGTTCATTAAAATGAATTATAATCAATTCCTCCGTGGAGACATTGACCAGCAGCAATTGCCTCCACAAAGTACACAGGGAGCTGAGATGGTGGATTCCAGTGGGGACGAATTGATAATCTGTGAGGAGCGGGATGTACACGGTGATATATCGGAGGATGATGATGAGGTGGACATCTTGCCTCTGTAGAGCCAGTTTGTGCAAGGAGAGATTAATTGCTTCTTTTTTGGTGGGGGTCCAAACCAACCCGTCATTTCAGTCACAGTCGTGTGGCAGACCCTGTCACTGAAATGATGGGTTGGTTAAAGTGTGCATGTCCTGTTTATACAACATAAGGGTGGGTGGGAGGGCCCAAGGACAATTCCATCTTGCACCTCTTTTTTCTTTAATTTTTCTTTGCGTCATGTGCTGTTTGGGGAGTGTTTTTTGGAAGGGCCATCCTGCGTGACACTGCAGTGCCACTCCTAGATGGGCCAGGTGTTTGTGTCGGCCACTAGGGTCGCTTAGCTTACTCACACAGCTACCTCATTGCGCCTCTTTTTTTCTTTGCGTCATGTGCTGTTTGGGGAGTGTTCTTTGGAAGGGCCATCCTGCGTGACACTGCAGTGCCACTCCTAGATGGGCCAGGTGTTTGTGTCGGCCACTAGGGTCGCTTAGCTTACTCACACAGCTACCTCATTGCGCCTCTTTTTTTCTTTGCGTCATGTGCTGTTTGGGGAGTGTTTTTTGGAAGGGCCATCCTGCGTGACACTGCAGTGCCACTCCTAGATGGGCCAGGTGTTTGTGTCGGCCACTAGGGTCGCTTAGCTTAGTCATCCAGCGACCTCGGTGCAAATTTTAGGACTAAAAATAATATTGTGAGGTGTGAGGTGTTCAGAATAGACTGAAAATGAGTGGAAATTATGGTTTTTGAGGTTAATAATACTTTGGGATCAAAATGACCCCCAAATTCTATGATTTAAGCTGTTTTTTAGTGTTTTTTGAAAAAAACACCCGAATCCAAAACACACCCGAATCCGACAAAAAAAATTCGGTGAGGTTTTGCCAAAACGCGGTCGAACCCAAAACACGGCCGCGGAACCGAACCCAAAACCAAAACCCGAAAAATTTCAAATGCACATCTCTAATTACATTACAGTACACAGAATGTTGGGCTCCAGCATCAATAATCTTCTTCCTGTACTTTATTGGTGTTCACATGTGCTGCCGTATGATATTGTATGGTATTTCTGTATGCTGAACTGTATTACTATCATTTCAGAAAGTGAAGGATCATTTCTTTATCCACAGTGCACTACCAGAGGAGGAATCTGAGGATGGGGAGTGGCCTGAGACTCCTCCACTACCATGTAAGAACTACTGTACTGTACAGTACATTACTGACTGTACTGTCTCTAACTTTTAGGAATACTGGTGCTCATTCAGAGTTTATCGCTAGCTGCATTTGTTTGCTGTGTAGCGATCAGGCTAAAAATCGGCTTTTCTGCGTATGCACTGTTGAATGGAATCTATCGACGATTCCATTCGCACGGCAGAACGCAAGAAGATTGACAGGAAGGGGGCATTTCTGGGTGTCAACTGACCGTTTTCAGGGAGTGTTTGGAAAAACGCAGGCGTGTCGGGAAAAAAAGCAGGCGTGGCTGGCCGGTCGCTGGGCGGTTGTATGACGTCCAATCCTGACACGAATAGGCTGTAGTGATCACAAGGGCTGAGTAAGTTCAGAGCTACTCAGGAACTGCACAAACTGTTTTTGCAGAGCTCGGCTGCACAAGCGTTCGCACTCCTGCAAAGTTAAAATGCACTCCCCAGTGGGCGGCGGCAAAGCGTTTGCACGGCTGCTAAAAACAGCTAGCGAGCAATCAACTCGGAATGACCTCCACTGTCTCTACACTACAGTACACAGTGGAGGATTTACCACAAGTTAACCAAAGCATCTGCTTAGGGTCCTGTAGGTCTCACGGGTCTCTGCTTGCCATAAGAGGCCCACCACAAGGCTGTATACACTATAGGACATTTCTGGAGTATTTTGTACAGTATAACATACAGTACATTAATTTTGCATATCATTTTAAATTCCACAAAGGTGGGTGTGTAGTGGAGGGGGTTGGATGGACAGTGTTATTTTAAGAACAGTATTGGGGATGCTGGATTGTTTGAGGGAGGGGTGCCCTAAATCTGCATTTTGATTAGGTCCCCGTGAGGTCTACGGTAGAGAACTAAACCTACAGTATACCTCAGAGTACTGAACTGTACTGTACAGTACCATCTCTACTGTAATTTAAATAAAACACCACATGTGCAGTGTACATTATTGTAAAGTGTATCTCATGCCCCGCCTTTACCTTCTCTATCCATTCACTGTATTGTGTTTGTTCACATGGGTTCGAGGTACAGCACTGTACAGTAAACTGACAGTGCACTATTTTTTTACAGCAACGCCTGTAGAAGAGGTAGACCTCCAAGGTACAGTACTGTAATTCTTAACTTTCAGTATTAAGATCCCTAATGGCTGTTTACAGTATCAAGTGGGAATAATCTGCTTGCTGAATCCAGTACAGTACAGTATGTTAAAATCTACTGCACTAAAGTACAGTATTTCAATGTATTTACCATTCACCAGGTCAAAATACAGTAAATACTGTAAGGTTGCCATTCATGTATAACTACAGTACCCCCCAACATTGCCTAGGATTTTGACTTCCAAAATACTGTAGCCATAGTAATGTGCATTTTTTCCAGTGGGGAGTGGTGGGGCATTGTGGGGATTTCCTTGTTGCGTTTCATATGTACTGTACGTTTATTCATGGCAGGGTTTGGGGAGGCACAGTAAGAGCAGGATGGGACAAGCTGCCTCAGTAACCCTCTCCTATCTGTAATTACAGTATTTGCAGCCATGCAATGCTTTTGTATCTACTGTATGCTGGGGTGTAAGGCCAGACATGCGGGGCGGACTCGCCCTGTGCTGGGCGTCCTCCCGCATGTCTGTGAAACTGATTGTAGAACTGATCATAAATGTGTTAAATGTAGCACATCTACATCTACGATCTGAAATAGGCAACAGGTGCGATGTGCACCTTGTGAAATTTAAACCATATGGGGGTGAATGCTTCTGTTTGATCACTGCTGGAGACATTGTGAATGCTGTAGCCAATGTGTTCGATACAGTAACTACTGTACAGGGGCCAATGTGTTTTATTATTTTTCAGCATTGACAGGCCTCCAGGAGGGCGAGGGCCAAACATGGTCTCCAGGACCCCCCAGCACTCCCGCTCCTACCACCACCCGACCACCCACTTCATGATGCCGACACATCTGTACCGTCAATAAGTAAGCATTCCTGCACTGTACATTGCTGTACATGGCAAAATACTGTAAAGTATAGGAAAAGTCTACATTACTGTGTATGGACACCTCTGTCCAGTAAGAACTTTACTGTCCTGAAAGAATCCAGCAGGACCATTTCTAGGTGTGGGTGAGCCATAGAGAAACTTGTGGAGAAAGCCAGAGGAAACAGTAGTCATTTTAGGAGACTAACTTAAAGGAGGCAGGTGCGATCAGGTTAGGCTGCCGGGGTGGGGTTTAACATTGACAGTAGATGCTACAATACCTGGTGAGGGTTAGTATTACAGTGTAAGGGGAAGAGGGAGTTTAGGGATAGGCTGCAGGGAAGAGGGTTTTGGGTTAGTCACCGCCAGGGATGGTTAAGTGTAGGTATCGCTGGTGGAGGTTAAGGTTAGTCTATGGTGTGGAGGGTTAGGGCTAAGCTGTGGAGGGGTTTTTAGGGTTAGGCTGCAGAAAAAATGGGTTAGAAGCTAGGGGGTATAGTAAGCACTGTATACTGCACCTACTGTAACTACTTTCAAGATTGTCACCATTGAGTTGCTGTATACTGTTTTATGCTTTACTACTTCCCCAAAATTCCCTTTGAGTGGCACGAACAATACTGTAGAAATGTACATCCCGAAATGACAAAAAAGTGTTTTGTTTTTTGCAGTCCCACCACAGCCAGAATCCGGCAATCCACCTCCTCCCGGTATGACATTTTTTGTTAAGGCTCATTTCACCACTGTTTCTCAACCTTATTCCCCACTCTGTGCTTCTTATCTGTATCTGTACAGTACTCAACCTGTATTACTGTTCTAATACAGTACATTGTTTTTTATTTTCACAGAACTCCGAAGACTAATGTCACTGGCAAACACCCTGTTTGACTACATTTATCGCCATTTGTAAAAAATATTTATTACAGTACTATATGTTGTTCATTTACAGTAGTGAGTACATCTTTATCCCAGCCAAAAGTGTTTGTTTATTTTTTGGTTTTACATCACACCTGATGAACCTCTTCAACTGTGCCCAGACCAATTCAATAGAATTCCTGTCCGGTGACCTACAGTACACTAAAGAAATATACAGTATATTAGCATACTGTACAGTACAGTAATTCAATCAATACAAAGTCAACTACAGTATATACTGTAAATACTGTACATACCGTAGTGTATTGTACAATAATAAGTGAATACAGTAGATTTGAATGCTACTCTGGCGGTGTATGTTGCCAATGTACTGTATTTGGCGGTGTGTGGTGCCAATTTATTCCTCTCTTTCATGAATTTTGCATTTCTCAGACCCAACAAACTGCATTTGGCTCAGTGTACAGTAGTTCAGTGCATGGTGGGAAGAATATAATAGAAATACAGTATCGTTAGTACAGTAGTAGTATTCGTATGTTCACAACATGTCACAACAATGCTTAAAGTGTTTCTCTAAATCTGACGTTTCAGATACAGCCTACAGTACAGTACAGTATACTGTAGATGTCTGAAATTGAGTACTGCCAGGCAGGGGCGAAAGTAAAACTTTCATTAGCCCCACAGTAAAACCTTGAAAGCCCACCCTGCTGGTGTCAATATCAAATCCCATGCAGGAGAGGAACAAGAAAGAGAAGGGGTAGAGAGAGAGGGTTTCATGTTAAAAGAGTCAGGAGCGATGGTGTCAATGTAGGAGGGGCCGGGTGTGGGCCGTGTATCTATTACACTTACAGAGGGCGGACCTTCTGCTCCCCTACGGGTTCCCTACGGGGGTGGCTCTGGCTCGCTAGACTGGAATGGCTGGGAGTCCTGGATGGTTCCTATAAAGGAGACAACAACCTACATACGCACGGACTGAGAGGAGGGGAGGAGGGACACCCACGGGCGAGCTCAATAATGGGTCATCACTGGCACTTGTGGCCTCAGACTGGGTGCCCGCGAGGTGCAGAAACACCCGGTGCGACCACGGATGGAAACGCCCACGAACAGGGGGAGGGGTGGGGAATGGGGTGACAAACTTACGTAACACACACGGCATACAGGATTGCTCACCTGACTCTATCTTGCCCACTTGCATGACGAGCGATCACACTTCTGGTACCTAGGACAGGAATACGCAAGAGAAAGCGCCGCGGGCAGAGGCACACAGAAGCGAGCAGCTCTGTCACCGACCGACCCTTTGCACAGCTAACAAGCCCACCTGCGTGCGAGGGGAGCCTGACTGGGAAGTAATGCGTGAAGGCGGACCTCGACTGAGTACCGGGGCCTAGCACCTAAGCGATGCCTGACCAATCTACAGCTCCCTAACCACTATGAGGTGGAATATCGCGGAACGCTATGCGCACAGGAAATACTATGAAACATACAGTGACATACAATACTGTACCTACAGTCTATAAGAATACAGTGACACACATTACCTACTCTAGGAGAATACAGTGAAACACTACCTGCAGCCTATGACAATACAGTGACACACAATACCTATTCTAGGAGAATACAGTGAAACACAATACCTACACCGAGAGGGAGCCTCACTGAGGGCTTACCTGGACCACCGGACAGCAGGGTCAGAAATAGTGGCAAATTGTCGAAGTCAGAAAATATTACAACACACACATTACGTACAAACACCACATAGATGGCTTCCGTGTGCGTACGTATTCGGCTGTGCGTGCACATATTCGCAATTTGCGTATGGTCGCTCCCGCGGTCCTGCGCATTAGAGTGTGGTATGAGTAATTACAGTGGAATTTATACTCGCATGGAAAGGCCACAAAGACATATCATATATTTAATCCATATATTGCATAAATCGCCCACTGTCTGCTTCCTCTTCTAAATAGCATGAAGATCGGTCACACATAAATTAAACTCCCAGAGACTCAAATACAATGGCCTTATTTACACAAAGTTTTTAAATTCTATGAAGAAGGCAAACACCTTTGTTCACTCCTATTATCCTAGGGTAGCCTAGTTTCTATCGAAAGCAATAAGTACTGGATTGTCATTGTCTTACCTGAAGACAAGATAAACAAAAAGACAATACCCAGGAACCTAGGTTGAGGAGAAACTCAATTAGCAATAGCTAACAAAAATACAAACCAGACATTTAGAAATCTGAGGTAATAACATTCATAGTCTGAACTCTTGGAGATGTGTGTATATATATATATATATATATATATATATATATATATACATATAAAATTCCTAACAAATTGTTATAGCAGGAGTATATGTGTATATACCAGGCCTGGCCAACCTGTGGCTCTCCAGCTGTTGTAAAACTATAAGTCCCATCATGCTTTGCCACAGTTTTGCTATTACGGAAGGCTCAAACTGTGGCAGGGCATGCTGGGATGTGTAGTTTCACAACATCTGGAGAGCCACAGGTTGGCCAGGCCTGGTATATACACTGCTCCAAAAAAATAAAGGGAACACTAAAATAACACATCCTATATCTGAATGAATGAAATATTCTTATTAAATACTTTGTTCTTTACATAGTTGAATGTGCTGACAACAAAATCACACAAAAATTATCAATGGAAATCAAATTTATTAACCCATGGAGGTCTGGATTTGGAGTCACCCTCAAAATTAAAGTGGAAAAACACACTACAAATGTCCTTAAAACAAGTCAAAATGAGGCTCAGTAGTGTGTGTGGACTCCACGTGCCTGTATGACCTCCCTACAACCCGCACAAGTGGCTCAGGTAGTGCAGCTCATCCAGGATGGCACATCAATGCGAGTTGTGGCAAGAAGGTTTGCTGTGTCTGTCAGCGTAGTGTCCAGAGCATGGAGGCGCTACCAGGAGACAGGCCAGTACATCAGGAGACGTGGAGGAGGCCGGAGGAGGGCAACAACCCAGCAGCAGGACCGCTACCTCCAGCCTTTGTGCAAGGAGGAACAGGAGGAGCACTGCCAGAGTCCTGCAAAATAACCTCCAGCAAGCCACAAATGTGCATGTGTCTACTCAAACGATCAGAAACAGACTCCATGAGGGTGGTATGAGGGCCCGACGTCCACAGGTGGGGGTTGTGCTTATAGCCCAACACCGTGCAGGACGTTTGGCATTTGACAGAGAACACCAAGACTGGCAAATTCGCCACTGGCGCCCTGTGCTCTTCACAGATGAAAGCAGGTTCTCACTGAGCACGTGACAGAGTCTGGAGACGCCAAGGAGAACGTTCTGCTGCCTGCAACATCCTCCAGCATGACCGGTTTGGCAGTGGGTCAGTAATGGTGTGGGGTGGCATTTCTTTAGGGGGCCGCACAGCCCTCTATGTGCTCACCAGAGGTAGCCTGGCTGCCGTTAGGTACCGAGATGAGATCCTCAGACCCCTTGTGAGACCATATGCTGGTGCGGTTGGCCCTGGGTTCCTCCTAATGCAAGACAATGCTAGACCTCATGTGGGTGGAGTGTGTCAGCAGTTCCTGCAAGACGAAGGCATTGATGCTATGGACTGGCCCGCCCGTTCCCCAGACCTGAATCCAATTGAGCACATCTGGGAGATCATGTCTCGCTCCATCCACCAACGCCACGTTGCACCATGGACTGTCCAGGAGTTGGCGGATGCTTTAGTCCAGGTCTGGGAGGAGATCCCTCAGGAGACCATCCGCCACCTCATCAGGAGCATGCCCAGGCGTTGTAGGGAGGTTATACAGGCACGAAGAGGCCACAGACACTACTGAGCCTCATTTTGACTTGTTTTAAGGACATTACATCAAAGTTGGATCAGCCTGTAGTGTTTTTCCACTTTAATTTTGAGGGTGACTCCAAATCCAGACCTCCATGGGTTAATAAATTTGATTTCCATTGATAATTTTTGTGTGATTTTGTTGTCAGCACATTCAACTATGTAAAGAACAAAGTATTTAATAAGAATATTTCATTCATTCAGATCTAGGATGTGTTATTTTAGCGTTCCCTTTATTTTTTTGAGCAGTGTATATATATATATATATATATATATATGAGTATATGGATATATGTGGATATATGTATATCTTGAGGATGGAAATAGATAATCATATCATGTGTGGGATCATATTGTTCAGAGTCACGTAAACATTAATCTGGTGGGAATAACAATATTATCATATATTACCACATTAAGTTATTAATAATACCAGATTTATGTACGATTAATGTGATGGGTTTAATTGGTCATGGGGCGGGAACTCAGATGCAAATAGAAATCACATCTCAAGTCTTAGCCATCGCCCACTTCTTGAGCTGACCAATGATCCCCGGTGCACAGGATATGTCCCACCCCCGAACCAATGGAAGAAGAGCACACAGTGTCTATTGTATTATGTTTTGATCTACTGTATAAAGAGCCAGCTGCAGGCCAGGTCACTATCACAGACTCTAAAGGTCATCTACCCAGATGACTGAGGACCAGACTGGGAAGCGAAGGCGAAAACCAAACAAGTATGTACCATTGATTGTAGCCATTATTCTATTGTATTGTATTGCTTTGTTATTGTAACCCCCTTTCAGTAATATGTTGTGGTGTCGGAACCCGGCATTTTAAATACAAACTGGTGTCGTGTTTCCTTTCCCTGCTAAGGTATTAGAGTGTATTTTTAGCCACTTGGGCTGCTGCATTGTGCTAACAGCGTATAGGCCTGTGTACGCAAACTGTGTAGTCACTACGCCCTTTAGGCGTACGTACGCAGAGTGCGTACACTATGCTACTTTGTGTACGTAAGGTTTGTGAACAACATAAAGGTGAAAGGTTAATTACCGCGGCCGCAGCGGCTCAATATTAAAGTGTATCAAGTGTGTTTAAGGTATATGCGTTTTAGTCCTGTAAGTAAACCAGCGTTTACAAAATGCAGCAGCAGCAGCCGAACTCTGGACAGCAGGGATCCAAGGGCAAAGTGCCGCAGAAGCCCGAGGAGGAGCAGCAGAAGGATGGTGTCATGGAGAAATATGAGCGAGGGAGAGAGAGGGTGGGAGAGAGAGAGTTTCAGGGGAGAGACAATGTCAAGTAGAGAGATACCAAAGACTGTTATACTGTATATGGTAATATCACAGGCTTATGTTCTTCAACTCAGTTCTTCTTCCTTCTTCTCAGACCCTTCTCAGTGTGAGTACTGTACTGTACGAGTGCTGAGAGATGGATATTTAAGGTACTGCAGGGAGGAATATACAGTATGTGATGTCGACACTGAAGGGAGCGAGATGTGTTGTGAGGTGGACAGTGAATAGAACATTGAGTCAAGTGAGAGGTACTGGAGAAACTACATAGCAGTGGCATGACCATTTCGTTCAATGACGACAGGCAAAACTCTGTCCAGATGGTTTATGTAATTATTACACTGGGCAGGTGTCAGTATTTCTTCCCAAAATTTCTTTATCCCAGCCATAAGTTCTTGTTTATTTCTTGGTTTCACATCACACCTGATGAACCTCTTCAATTGCGCCCAGACTAGTAATAGGCACAGTTCGTGGTAGAAAAAGTAGAATACAGCAACAACTTGACTTTGAAGTAAGCAGAAGCAGCCAAATGTATCTCAAGGGCTTGTACCGGTGATACGGCCAAAGAGACGAATCCAGTAGCAAGTTTACACTGTAAGATGCAGAATCACAGAATGGATAGCTTCTTGTGTCTACAAAGTGGCTTTATACAGTATGAGGTGTCTATAAAGTGTGTGGCCACTCTGTCTGCGGTGCCACCAGGTTTGTAATACCAATTATCAAAAAGGAAGACTCAGTTGTGTGAGCTCTTAGCGGCTGACACCTTAGACAATGCTGCTAATTGCCATTGTGTGCGTTGCCGGTGGGTCTGCCCTGCTATTGGTCGAACACAGTGCAAATGCACCTGTATCACAATTTGGAAGATAAGGTCATGCTTTGTCATACAGTATTTGATAGCAAGTTAACATGGAATGCTTATGCTAATGCTATCCGGCATTCTGTACACACTGTAACGACAACATTCCTAGCTAGCGTGATCGGGCGGCAGTGTGGCTGGAGAACATCTGGTAGTAACTGAAACACAAAGCTAGTCCGAAATAATTCCCATATAAAGGGAAGTGATTAATGGTTCGTCATTGTCGCAATAAATGTCAGCCAATCAGCAGGCGGCGCTACGAAGGGTCCGTTGGCTATTTGAGGCAGGCGCTGTAAAGTTTTGGAAAAGCGACATCTGGTGGACAGAAAGTAGAATGCATGTTACAATTATAACGTGACGTCACATTTACAACGCAACTTATAACGGGAGTTATAGCGCAAGGAGCTGGCGCGAGTTGCATGGCGCTTGCTACACGGTACGCAGCAACGCTATGAGGATAAATCTGTTTGTATGAAACAAATTACCAAGTAATTGGTCTGGCGCTGATTATGAGCTAGTTCTGCTAAAAGCAGCCAATGAAAAAGGGATAGTTAGTCCCAATGCAAATGAATATTAAAACCGGAA
The DNA here is from genome assembly GCF_028390025.1 of Pseudophryne corroboree. Classification (NCBI taxonomy): domain Eukaryota; kingdom Metazoa; phylum Chordata; class Amphibia; order Anura; family Myobatrachidae; genus Pseudophryne; species Pseudophryne corroboree. The sequence goes on along the minus strand of NC_086447.1, from coordinate 49,930,951 downwards.
AAAATTATTGTATGCATGTTCGCGATAAACTAAAGAACTACTGAACCAATTTTAATCCGGTTTTCACTGAAATGAGATGCTCTGAGTAACATAGGCTATAAAACATCTTGCTATCATGTTAAGTGGCTAAGTAGCAAACAAAATGATTAACTGCCATTGTCTTGCTATAGAGCGGGGGGGCAGAAGCGCACATGAGTAATGGGGCAGAAGCGCACATGAGTAATGGGGCACCAGGCAGGCACTACTAGTAAAACATAAGGTGGATTTTACTAAGAGATATCTTGATTCTTTTCACAGAGACGACACTGGCAGATGTCTAATCACACAGGGCAGAAGTTTTTGCATTAGACAATCTGCCAGGACAGGAGATGGGCCTTCTACCAGTGTTGTATCAGATTTATCCAGTGATTTGGGGATGTAACACCAACGGGTCGATATCACGGAAAAATAAGAATTTACTTACCGATAATTCTATTTCTCGTAGTCCGTAGTGGATGCTGGGGACTCCGTAAGGACCATGGGGAATAGCGGCTCCGCAGGAGACTGGGCACAAAAGTAAAGCTTTAGAACTACCTGGTGTGCACTGGCTCCTCCCCCTATGACCCTCCTCCAAGCCTCAGTTAGGATACTGTGCCCGGACGAGCGTACACAATAAGGAAGGATTTTGAATCCCGGGTAAGACTCATACCAGCCACACCAATCACACCGTACAACTCGTGATCTAAACCCAGTTAACAGCATGATAACAGAGGAGCCTCTAGAAAAGATGGCTCACTACAGCAATAACCCGATTTTTTGGTAACAATAACTATGTACCAGTATTGCAGACAATCCGCACTTGGGATGGGCGCCCAGCATCCACTACGGACTACGAGAAATAGAATTATCGGTAAGTAAATTCTTATTTTCTCTAACGTCCTAAGTGGATGCTGGGGACTCCGTAAGGACCATGGGGATTATACCAAAGCTCCCAAACGGGCGGGAGAGTGCGGATGACTCTGCAGCACCGAATGAGAGAACTCCAGGTCCTCCTCAGCCAGGGTATCAATTTTGTAGAATTTTACAAACGTATTTGCTCCTGACCAAGTAGCTGCTCGGCAAAGTTGTAAAGCCGAGACCCCTCGGGCAGCCGCCCAAGATGAGCCCATCTTCCTTGTGGAGTGGGCATTTACAGATTTTTGGCTGTGGCAGGCCTGCCACAGAATGTGCAAGCTGAATTGTACTACAAATCCAACGAGCAATAGTCTGCTTAGAAGCAGGAGCACCCAGCTTGTCGGGTGCATACAGGATAAACAGCGAGTCAGATTTTCTGACTCCAGCCGTCCTGGAAACATATATTTTCAGGGCCCTGACAACGTCTAGCAACTTGGAGTCCTCCAAGTCCCTAGTAGCCGCAGGCACCACAATAGGTTGGTTCAGGTGAAACGCTGAAACCACCTTAGGGAAAAACTGAGGACGAGTCCTCAATTCCGCCCTGACCGATTGGAAAATCAGATAAGGGCTTTTACAGGATAAAGCCGCCAATTCTGACACGCGCCTGGCCCAGGCCAGGGCCAACAGCATGACCACTTTCCATGTGAGATATTTTAACTCCACAGATTTAAGTGGTTCAAACCAATGTGACTTTTGGAACCCAAAAACTACATTGAGATCCCAAGGTGCCCCTGGAGGCACAAAAGGAGGCTGTATATGCAGTACCCCTTTTACAACGTCTGAACTTCAGGGACTGAAGCTAGTTCTTTTTGGAAGAAAATTGACAGGGCCGAAATTTGAACCTTAATGGACCCCAATTTCAGGCCCATAGACACTCCTGTTTGCAGGAAATGTAGGAATCGACCCAGTTGAATTTCCTCCGTCGGGCCTTACTGGCCTCGCACCACGCAACATATTTTCGCCAAATGCGGTGATAATGTTTTGCGGTTACATCCTTCCTGGCTTTGATCAGGATAGGGATGACTTCATCCGGAATGCCTTTTTTCCTTCAGGATCCGGCGTTCAACCGCCATGCCGTCAAACGCAGCCGCGGTAAGTCTTGGAACAGACAGGGTCCTTGCTGGAGCAGGTCCCTTCTTAGAGGTAGAGGCCACGGATCCTCCGTGAGCATCTCTTGAAGTTCCGGTTACCAAGTCCTTCTTGGCCAATCCGGAGCCACGAATATAGTGCTTACTCCTCTCCATCTTATCAATCTCAGTACCTTGGGTATGAGAGGCAGATGAGGGAACACATACACTGACTGGTACACCCACGGTGTTACCAGAGCGTCTACAGCTATTGCCTGAGGGTCCCTTGACCTGGCGCAATACCTGTCGAGTTTTTCCCAACGGTTTATAATCATGTGGAAGACTTCTGGGTGAAGTCCCCACTCTCCCGGGTGGAGGTCGTGTCTGCTGAGGAAGTCTGCTTCCCAGTTGTCCACTCCCGGAATTGCTGACAGTGCTATCACATGATTTTCCGCCCAGCGAAGAATCCTTGCAGCTTCTGCCATTGCCCTCCTGCTTCTTGTGCCACCCTGTCTGTTTACGTGGGTGACTGCCGTGATGTTGTCCGACTGGATCAACACCGGCTGACCTTGAAGCAGAGGTCTTGCTAAGCTTAAAGCATTGTAAATGGCCCTTAGCTTCAGGATATTTATGTGAAGTGATGTCTCCAGGCTTGACCATAAGCCCTGGAAATTCCTTCCCTGTGTGACTGCTCCCCAGCCTCGCAGGCTGGCATCCGTGGTCACCAGGACCCAGTCCTGAATGCCGAATCTGCGGCCCTCTAGAAGATGAGCACTCTGCAACCAACACAGGAGGGACACCCTTGTTTTTGGTGACAGGGTTATCCGCTGATGCATCTGAAGATGCGACCCGGACCATTTGTCCAGCAGGTCCCACTGGAAAGTTCTTGCGTGGAATCTGCCGAATGGGATTGCTTCGTAGGAAGCCACCATTTTACCCAGAACCCTTGTGCATTGATGCACTGAGACTTGGCTCGGTTTTAGGAGGTTCCTGACTAGCTCGGATAACTCCCTGGCTTTCTCCTCCGGGAGAAACACCTTTTTCTGGACTGTGTCCAGGATCATCCCTAGGAAACGAAGACGAGTCGTCGGAACCAGCTGCGATTTTGGAATATTGAGAATCCAATCGTGCTGCCGCAACACTACCTGAGATAGTGCTACACCGACCTCCAACTGTTCCCTGGATCTTACCCCTATCAGGGAATCGTCCAAGTAAGGGATAACTAAAATTCCCTTCCTTCGAAGGAATATCATCATTTCGGCCATTACCTTGGTAAAGACCCGGGGTGCCGTGGACCATCCATACGGCAGCGTCTGAACTGATAGTGACAGTTCTGTGCCATAAACCTGAGGTACCCTTGGTGAGAAGGGTAAATTTGGACATGAAGGTCAGCATTTTTGATGTCCCGAGACATCATGTAGTCCCCTTCTTCCAGGTTCGCAATCACTGCTCTGAGTGACTCAATCTTGAATTTGAACCTCTGTATGTAAGTGTTCAAAGATTTTAGATTTAGAATCGGTCTCACCGAGCCGTCCGGCTTCGGTACCACAACAGTGTGGAATAATACCCCGTTCCCTGTTGCAGGAGGGGTACCTTGATTATCACCTGCTGGGAATACAGCTTGTGAATGGCTTCCAAAACTGTCTCCCTGTCAGAAGGAGACATCGGTAAAGCCGACTTTAGGAAACGGCGAGGGGGAGACGTCTCGAATTCCAATTTGTACTCCTGAGATATCACCTGAAGGATCCAGGGGTCTACTTGCGAGTGAGCCCACTGTGCGCTGAAATTCATTGAGACGGGCCCCCCACCGTGCCTGATTCTGCTTGTAAAGCCCCAGCGTCATACTGAGGGCTTGGCAGAGGCGGGAGAGGGTTTCTGTTCCGGGGAACTGGCTGATTTCTGCAGCCTTTTTCCTCTCCCTCTGTCACGGGGCAGAAATGAGGAACCTTTTGCCCGCTTGTCCACGAAAAGACTGCGCCTGATAATACGGCGTCTTCTCATGTTGAGAGGCGACCTGGGGTACAAACGTGGATTTCCCAGCTGTTGCCGTGGCCACCAGGTCTGAAAGACCGACCCCAAATAACTCCTCCCTTAATAAGGCAATACTTCCAAATGCCGTTTGAAATCCGCATCACCTGACCACTGTCGTGTCCATAACCCTCTACTGGTAGAAATGGACAACGCACTTAGACTTGATGCCAGTCGGCAAATATTCCGCTGTGCATCACGCATATATAGAAATGCATCTTTTAAATGCTCTATAGGCAAAAATATACTGTCCCTATCTAGGGTATCAATATTTTCAGTCAGGGAATCCGACCACGCCAACCCAGCACTGCACATCCAGTCTGAGGCGATTGCTGGTCGCAGTATAACACCAGTATGTGTGTAAATACATTTTAGGATACCCTCCTGCTTTCTATCAGCAGGATCCTTAAGGGCGGCCATCTCAGGAGAGGGTAGAGCCCTTACAAGCGTGTGAGCGCTTTATCCACCCTAGGGGGTGTTTCCCAACGCACCCTAACCTCTGGCGGGAAAGGATATAATGCCAATAACATTTTAGAAATTATCAGTTGTTATCGGGGGAAACCCACGCATCATCACACACCTCATTTAATTTCTCAGATTCAGGAAAACTACAGGTAGTTTTTCCTCACCGAACATAATACCCCTTTTTGGTGGTACTCGTATTATCAGAAATGTGTAAAACATTTTTCATTGCCTCCATCATGTAACGTGTGGCCCTACTGGAAGTCACATTTGTCTCTTCACCGTCGACACTGGAGTCAGTATCCGTGTCGGCGTCTATATCTGCCATCTGAGGTAACGGGCGCTTTAGAGCCCCTGACGGCCTATGAGACGTCTGGACAGGCACAAGCTGAGTAGCCGGCTGTCTCATGTCAACCACTGTCTTTTATACAGAGCTGACACTGTCACGTAATTCCTTCCAACAGTTCATCCACTCAGGTGTCGACCCCCTAGGGGGTGACATCACTATTACAGGCAATCTGCTCCATCTCCACATCATTTTTCTCCTCATACATGTCGACACAAACGTACCGACATACAGCACACACACAGGGAATGCTCTGATAGAGGACAGGACCCCACTAGCCCTTTGGGGAGACAGAGGGAGAGTTTGCCAGCACACACCAGAGCGCTATATATATACAGGGATAACCTTATATAAGTGTTTTTCCCCTTATAGCTGCTGTATCTTTAATACTGCGCGTAATTAGTGCCCCCCCCTCTCTTTTTTAACCCTTTCTGTAGTGTAGTGACTGCAGGGGAGAGCCAGGGAGCTTCCCTCCAACGGAGCTGTGAGGGAAAATGGCGCCAGTGTGCTGAGGAGATAGGCTCCGCCCCCTTATCGGCGGCCTTATCTCCCGTTTTTCTATGTATTCTGGCAGGGGTTAAATGCATCCATATAGCCCAGGAGCTATATGTGATGCATTTTTTGCCATCCAAGGTGTTTTTATTGCGTCTCAGGGCGCCCCCCCCCCCCCAGCACCCTGCACCCTCAGTGACCGGAGTGTGAAGTGTGCTGAGAGCAATGGCGCACAGCTGCAGTGCTGTGCGCTACCTTGTTGAAGACAGGACGTCTTCTGCCGCCGATTTTCCGGACCTCTTCTGTCTTCTGGCTCTGTAAGGGGGCCGGCGGCGCGGCTCTGGGACCCATCCATGGCTGGGCCTGTGATCGTCCCTCTGGAGCTAATGTCCAGTAGCCTAAGAAGCCCAATCCACTCTGCACGCAGGTGAGTTCGCTTCTTCTCCCCTTAGTCCCTCGATGCAGTGAGCCTGTTGCCAGCAGGTCTCACTGAAAATAAAAAACCTAAAACTAAACTTTTCACTAAGCAGCTCAGGAGAGCCACCTAGTGTGCACCCTTCTCGTTCGGGCACAGAAATCTAACTGAGGCTTGGAGGAGGGTCATAGGGGGAGGAGCCAGTGCACACCAGGTAGTTCTAAAGCTTTACTTTTGTGCCCAGTCTCCTGCGGAGCCGCTATTCCCCATGGTCCTTACGGAGTCCCCAGCATCCACTTAGGACGTTAAAGAAATGACAGTTAATAACTAAGGATTATGTGTCTTCTCCATACTTCCTACTAGATCTGAACGAATGGGTTGTCTGACAGAGGTTTACTATCACACAGAAATCTGTCTCCATGGTTTCTCTGAAGTACTGTATTAATTAAAGTTTGTTTCTTAATATAACTAAGGAAAGTTCATAAATATTACATCAACATTTTACAGTTAACAATGGTTCACTATCCATGTCACACCTGTATAGTTCCCAGAGGGGCCAACAGTCCTCACTTCCTATCCCTCGCTGTCATAGTCCCCAACACTTCCCTGTAGCATGTTCTGACAATACAAGCGAGGGCTAGAAAATCAGATTCAGATATCAACATAAATGAATCCAGACCACTGAGTTTAGGGGAGCCCAAAATCCTCTGCTGTGGCCATGTTGGTCACTCCTTCAGTCTCTGGTCAGAGGCCCTTGAATCTGCCTGATTGTGGTTGGCCGTATTGGAATCGATGTCCCCCATTCTAGGCTTACACTCACATACTGGCCGTGGAGGAAATTGCGATTGTGTCACTCTGTTCTTCCACAACTTGTTTGTCTGTTCCTCCCGAGGATTCACTCTGCTCTGGAACTCCAGGATATTATTGACTAGGTCCATATAGTCTCCTTGGATAGTATGGTGGGTAACAATGCCTCTAAAAAATGCTGTTGTTAATTTGTACTTTCTGTCACACTTTCCCCTTCCTTGGGTTCATCTCCATCTTTGTAATACTGGTAGTGTTACTGGTAATTACGTAAAGGACCTCTGCAAAGTGGATAGTGCCAATAACACTTGGGATCTGCTGCCTTGAACTGGAGCACCACCAGGACCAGTGAGATTTGCTGCCTGCAGAGCTTTCTCCCCTTTGACATTAAACTCTATAGCAGTGTTTCCCAACCACGGTCCTCAAGGCACACTAACAGTGCAAGTTTTAGTGATATCCAGGCTTGAGCACAGGTGACTTAATAAGTACCTCAGTTATTTTGATTTAACCATCTGTGCTGAAGCCTGGATATCACTAAAACCTGCACTGTTGGTGTGCCTTGAGGACCGCGGTTGGGAATGCCTGCTCTATAGTCTCTACATCTCCAGACCTCGTCGGGAACATATTGTGACCATAGCGGCGTAAACGCACCGTCTGGGCTTCTGCATCGCCGCTCGATGCATCACCTTGGCCTGGAGGGGGTTAATGTTTTTGTGGTGGGAGGAACGTAGAGAGAGGGCCGGGGGCCTATTGGCTGTATCATGGAGAGGGGGCTGGCCTGTCATGCATATAGGCAGCTGACCGGATACTTCCTGCCTCTCTTCCAGCTCTTTTCGTGAGACCTGCAAGTACTGCTCCCATTTATTATATTTCTAAATCCTTATTTTCACTCATATTTCTCATTCACCCCCTTTTTACTTCTTTCTCTCTCCTCCTCTGTCCCTTGCCCCTTTTCTATCACCTCTACTCTTTTCCTCTATTTTCCTATTCCTTTATTCTTCCTCCAGCCTACCTCTCTATGAATGCTAGAAGCCGCCCCAGCCGCGCTGCTGGCCTCCCTGCCCGGCTCCTGGACGCCTCTGAAGTCCAGCCGGCACGGGGACGGCCTACTGCGGCTGTCGTGCGGGGGACTCGAGGCGCGCGCGGCCGGGCTCGGCCGCCCGCCTGTGCTCTCCCGCGATTGCGCTCTCCTTCCCCGCTGCTAGTCGCGGCGGGCGACAGAGTGCAGGGGGATGACGGTGTTCTGCCGTCCCTGAGGCTGCCGCTTGTTGCTAACCGCGGCCGCTCCGATCACGTGGGGTCGGGACGGAGTTCCCGCCCCGCTGATCAACGGTACGCCACCTCCACTCCAGGTGTCCCTGGGTTTGATGGGCGGGTGGAGGGTCGCGCGGCTGCAAGACCTGTTCAGCCTCGGCAGCGCGCGCGTGCCGCGTTTCTCCCTGGCAGCTGGGGGGCCCATATGACAAACAAAAAGGCAGTGCTTGCTGTAAACGGCGCCACACCAGTACAAGAATCAAATGGTAAATGGTACGTTCCTTTATGTGTAGAATGTCCTCATATTCCTCTTGCCCTCTACTCTCATGCCGTCAGCACATGTGAAGAGAACAGAGATGCACCATGTGTGGTAAAGTAAAAAATTTAATTCCACACACATATATGACATAGAGATATAAAAGCAGATCCCCCTTTTATCCTTGGATGAAACGGTTAAAAAGCTGTACAATTACCAGAATCTCTGAGAACCAGTATTAGTAGTTCTCAGAAAAGCATGTAAATCATTCACCAAAACGAGCCACCCGGGTAAGCAGTCTGGGATAAATGTTCTGGTTTCCTGACAGCAGTCCACCTTTCTTCCACAGGAATCTGGGGTCCAAATACCAACGCGTTTCGACCCACCTGCTTTGGGTCTTTCTCAAGGCAGTATAAGTTCCAACCTGTGCTTGGGGTCCTTAATAGACCCCTACTAACAAATCACACCCGTCGATCTAAACTACCATTAATTAACCAATCCTAAATTGCCTGTCTCTTTATCTTGTATTTGTATGGCCAAAAAATCTGTCCATCATAGTCCTGAGTGACCTCCTCCGGTATTTGTCCTTTTTTCCCTCTATTCCATTGGTCCCAGTGATTGTCACTCAACCTAAACCTAAGTGCCAAAAGCAGAACATACAATGGGATCCCCCGTGGGATTGCGTCACATCCGGACATGCGGCTCCCCACTTCCTGCATACGGGCATCTCACGGCATCTCGCCCCTGGAGACACATCCTGGTTACCGTGAAGCTGGTGACGCCGATGCCGGATGCGCGTCGTATATATCCCATTATATCCATACACATATTGACACACTTAAAATTCATAGTTATTTCTTTAACGGTCCTATGATACAGTGCATCCTAAGTATATTGTGCAGGTTCATTCTTTTCATGGTCCCTTCATATGCTGCATTCTTTTATAGAAACCATTTTAATTCGAAGTCGCTGTTGATGCCGTGAGGATGCAGTGTATTGAAATCAAAAATACACTGCATCTCACACTTAGCCAAAAGGGTTGCAATGTCCCTTTGGCGATGATTGCATGTCACAACTTTCAATCCTGCAAACCTCACTATGTCTTTTGTAGAGCACTGATGATACTTTTTAAAATGATTGGACAAGGCATGGGTTTCTAACCCCTTCTTTATATTCCGACAATGCTCGCCTATCCGAATTTTCAGTAACCTGGAGGTGCGTCCTATATAGAAAAGGTTACACGTGCACTCAATGAAGTAAATTACACTTTTTGTATTACAAGTTATAAAGTTGTTCCAATTGAAAACCTTCCCATTTATACAGATGGTATCTAATTTCTTTGACCCATCATGTTTAACCTCTCGACATCCAACACAGGAGCCACATCTATGGAAGCCCTTGGTATTAATCCTTCCTTCTCGTTTTTTAGGTGGGAGGTAGCTTCTCACCAATTTGGTTTTCAAATTGGGGGCCTTTTTATATATAAATACAAGGTGGGCTGGGATCACTTTATTCAGTATCGGATCTCTTTGTAGAATTTTCCAGTTTTTCTTAAATGATTTTTCTAACTCTCTGTGTTGGGAACTGAAGCTAGTAATGAAAGCCCACTCAAATTTCCCTTTCCCGTTCTTTTTTTCGGCGGGTTTTTCGTAAGTAAATCTTTTCTATCAATTTTCTCTACGTCTTGTATGGCGCGTTCTACATATTCTGGTCTGTAACCATTCTTCTCGAATCTTGATTTTAATTCAACAGCCTGTTGTTTAAAGACCTTATCATCCGTACAATTCCGTCTTAGCCGTTTGAATTGACCCTGTGGAATCGAGTTCAGCCAATTCACATGATGACAGCTATCATATTCTATATAGGACCTCGAGTCCGTCTGTTTGGTGAAGGTTCTAGTGTGTATGGATTTTTCTTCAATAAATACAGTAATATCCAGAAAATCCACTTTATCCTGATCTATATTGAACGTTAATTCTATATTTAAAAGATTGGTATTTAAATATGTGCAAAATTGATCTAAATTTTCTCTATCCCCTCTCCAAATGAAAAAGACATCGTCTATATAGCGCCGCAAGGACACCAGGCTCGCTCCAAATGGGTTGTTGGCCAAAACATAATCCGTCTCCCATTGTCCCATAAAAATATTAGCGTAACTGGGAGCGAACCTGGTGCCCTATGAGGCCAGACCCCTCTGCACTGCCTTCCCCTTTACCCAGTCAGGTCCAGCTGTGCCCCCCCTCAACAGGGCGGGGCGTCGCCCCCGCTCCACTACCGCGTGTCCCCCTCTGCCTCTTGAAGAAGGGGCAGGGCCCGTCAGGCGGGGGCGTTCTGCGTCCGCCCGCGGCGGGGCGGCCCACCTGCCCTCTCCTGCCGTGGACGGCCCTGGAGCGCCGGCCCCTTCACGGTTGCCTCGCATGGCGGGTGGCCGTGCGGCTCCTCCCAGGGTCACTCACCCCATCGGGGGGCTGCGTGCGCCTCCGGTGAGCGACCGTTCTGCCCCTCCCCGTGTCCTGTCGTCTCGCATTCAGTCTCGCATTCCCATAAAGGTATCTTTTGTATTGTCTGCTGTTTTGAAAAAAACATCTTTTATTCTGCTATCAATACAAAAGATACCTTTATGGGAATGCGAGACTGAATTTGAAAGCGAGTGTCTTTCTGATTAGGTTGAATCGGGTTGAAGATTCCGTTGGATCAGCTCGCATAACAGCTTAGTTAGACGTTCACTAAAACAGTAGTAGCGCTAGTTTGTATCTCTTTTTATACATAACTATTTGTACCTGTGGAATTTTTGAGGGTGAATTCCATTGATTCAGAACTAGCCGCTTATACAACAGCGCAGGGCTGCATTCACTCGATATATTTCTTTTGCATAGTGCGGTATCAATTCCTCATACATGTTCTGTACCATAAGTACAAAGGGTCGGCCTGGCGACGTTATGATGAGGATTTTCGGTGGAAGCAACACGGGCGGCAGATCTATAACTTCGGTAAGACAGATGTGGAATTGTGCTCGGAAATGACCCAGGGTTCTGCCGGCGCTGAGGAGGGCGGCACTGCGAGGCGTTGGGCAAAACGTCCTACCTCTCGTTCTGCCGGCTTTCGCGGCGGTTCGGGCCGCGCGGGGCATAGCAAATGCTTCGCTTTTCATAATGCCCAATGCGACTTGGGTGGCCGCTGCCGTTTTCGTCACTCCTGTATCCGATGTGGCGGGGGCCATGGGATTAAGGACTGTCCCAGTCCTGCGACCGGAGGTGGTTCCGGCCCACAGGCCCATCAGAGTCGCACTCCCTCAGCCCCTGGCGTTGGCCACAGCCCCCACCCCAATTAGACTCCGGGCACTCATTCCCTGGCTGCGACGGTACCCGCGGCCGGCGGATGCCCAATTCTTACGCTCGGGTTTCGCATCAGGCTTCCCCTTGCCGATACATGGCCGGGTTGGGCCCGGGGCGGGTTTGAACCTGGGTTGGGCCCGGGGCGGGTTCGAACCTGGGTTGGGCCCGGGGCGGGTTCGAACCTGCGTTGGGCCCGGAGCGGGTTCGAACCTGCGTTCGGCACGGGAGTTTCCGGACGTGCTCCGGCAGAAGGTGGAGGCAGAGGTGGCGTTAGGGAGAATGATAGGCCCTTTCCGGGAACCCCCCCTTGCCTGATTTGGTCTTTTCCTCCGTAGGCATTGTTCCCAAAAAGACCGTGGGAAAATTTCAGCTTATCCAACATCTTTCCTGTCCTCTGGGGTCGTCGGTTAATGATGCCATCCCTTATGAGCAGTGTAGGGTTGTTTACCTATCCTTTGATTCGGCTATAGACGCCATCCGGGCTTTCGGCCCTGGGGCTGTTATGTGTAAACTGGACATCCAGTCAGCATTCCGCCTCCTGCCGCTGCACCCGTCCGCCTTTCGGTTTATGGGTTTTAAGCTAGATGATGGCTATTACATTGATCGGTGCCTCCCTATGGGCTGTTCTATCTCTTGCGCCTACTTCGAGAGATTCAGTTCTTTTCTCCACTGGTGTCTCGAGCAGGCGACGGGCGAATGTGGAATTTCGCACTACCTGGATGATTTTCTTTTTATCGGCCCATCAGACTCAGATCGCTGTGTCCTCTTGCTGCAGGGGGCTCTGCCTCTCTTCGCACACTTCGGGGTTCCGGTGGCACCTGAGAAGACGGAGGGTCCCTCCGCCTCCTTGGTTTACCTCGGGATTCAGATTGATACGATCGGTGGTCTGTGTATGCTCCCTGCGGACAAGGTGTTGCGTTTACACGACGGTATCCTATATGCGCTGGCTGCGGGCAAGCTCACTCTCAAACAGGCTCAATCCTTGTTGGGCCTGTTTAATTTCGCTTGCAAGGTGATCCCCATGGACAGGGTTTTCTGTAGAAAATTGGAACGGGCTACCGTGGAGGTTAGACGCCCGCATCATTTTCTTAGGTTGTCTCTCGAAATCCGAAGGGATTTGCGGATTTGGGACAAATTTCTTGTTTGTTTTAACGGCATCTGTATTTGGCAGGAGGCGCCTGTGTCTAGCCCATCCCTAGAGCTTTTCACGGACGCCTCTGGCGCTTACGGGTTCGGAGCTGATTTCACAGGCCGTTGGTGCGCGTGTCCCTGGCCTCGTGCCTGGCTTAGCAAGGGCCTCACGGCGAACATGTTGATGCTGGAAATATTTCCCATTTTGGTCGCTCTGGAATTGTGGTGGGATGCCCTGGGTAACTAACAGGTTATCTTCTGGTGTGACAATTTGGGCGTGGTTTTTGCCATAAACCGCCAAAAATCCACTTCCTTGCCGGTCCTGCCGGTCCTTGCGCAGATGGTCTTGCTATGTTTGGTGAACAACATTACGTTGCGAGCCAAACATGTCCCTGGCGTGCGTAACGAAATTGCGGATGCCCTGTCTCGGGGCGATTGGCAGCGGTTGGGGCGATTGGCAGCGGTTTGGGCGATTGGCTCCTGCAGCGCTAATCCATGGGGAGTCCTGTCCTGCTTATGTGTGGCAGGTCATCCACCCGGATTGGAGGAGTTAGCACACAGGTCGTTGGCCCCTGCTACTTTTACAGCCTATCGGGCCGCCTGGGAGCGGTGGAGTCGCTTCCTCCTGGAGAGAGGCCAGCGTGGTAAGACCTCTCACGATTTACTCTTAGAATACATCTGGATGTTGTACTCCGACGGGATTTCGCGGGCGTCTGTTAGCAGGATTCTGGCGGGTATATCATACTTTCTGCAGCTGCGGGGGGAAGCGGATTTTACTAAGTCCTTTTTCCTCCGGCGGGTGTTGAAAGGTTGGGCTCGGGCGTTCCAGCCCCTCCCGGATACTCGCCTGCCGATCACGGGTGCTTTGCTGAGGCGGATTTTGGGATCCCTACGGAGTATTTGCTCCTCGGGATACGAAGTTCGCCTCTTCATGGCGGCCTTTAGGATGGCCTTCCACGGTGCATTCAGGGTGGGCGAGCTGGTGGCCGTCTCTCGGACTACTGCCTCGCCCTTGCTGGCAGCCCACGTCGTCGTACGCCCCGACGGTTTATGGTGCAGGATTCAGCGCTCCAAGACTGACGTAGTCGGCAGGGGGCAGTGGGTTCGAATGGGTCGGGCTCGTGCGCGGGACATTTGTCCGGTTGCCGTGGCCCTGGCTTATTCGTCCCTTCGGCCTCCAACGCCCCCCGGGTGGCTCGTCCATTGTGACGGTTCCCCGTTGACCAGATATCAATTCCGGTCGGTTTTGGGACGTTGTCTTTTGTACCTGGATCTCTCTCCGGCCGACTATGGGACTCACTCTTTCCGCATCGGCGCTGCTTCAGCTGCCGCTGCGGCGGGTTGGTCCGAAGTCGAGGTCCGGGCACTGGGTAGGTGGAGGTCTGGTGCAGTCAGACGCTATATCAGGCCTTTTCCTCCCAGTGCGCCCATTTGAGGACTAGCCGCTCGTCGCAGTTGCACTTTGCGATTGCGGGGGCCTTGAGGAATTTTTGTTTTATCGTTGGTTTTACTTACGGCTTTTGCCGGCTAACGAAGTTTTGTTTTTGCCTCAAGTCAAATTGGGTGCGCCCCCCCACCCCTCCACTCCCCGTTAGGGCCGCAGTTAGGTTGTTTATTTACATGTGCCATCTTTCTCTCATTTTATTAACCTTCGTCACACCCTTCTTTTGCAGGACGGCGGTTAGATCCGCACTTTATATGGTTTGTCGGCCATTCATACATCTATTGGCTGTCCGTGTCGGCTTTGGCCTGCGGCATGACCCGGTTTCCGGAGCTGCGGGCCGTGCGCTGGTTGGGGCGTAGAGGCCTCCGCTGGGACGGCCTGCGGGACTGGCTTCGGGCGGCAGTTGGCCGATTTGGATATCCATTGTTTTTGGTCTTGCATCTCGGTGGCAATGATTTGGTGCGCCGCACGGAGCTTGACCTTCGCCTCGAGATCCGACGTCAGCTGTTGGAACTTATGGCTGACTGGCCGTTTTGCCTGATCCTCTGGTCAGACATCGTCCCTCGGCGGTCTTGGCGTGGAGCCTTTAACCCCGGGGCGATTGACCTAGTTCGGAGCGGTCGTGCTGTCCTCCAGAACGGCGGCCTGGTCGTGCCGCACGGTGGTATCTCCTTCCAGGATCCGACTCTATACCGGTCTGACGGGGTGCATTTGTCGCCAGCTGGCATGGTGATATTCTTGGATGAAATTATTCACGTTCTTCGGTCCCCTTAGGTAGTTTTTCTCTTTTGATAGTCGTTTTAGTTAGTTTTTGTCTGCTTTTAGTTCCCTTTAGTTAGTTTTTAGTTCGGTGGCGGTGGCAGGTTGGTAACCTGGCAGTTGGCCGGTTTCGGAACGGTTACTTAATTTTTAATTAGGAGTTCAAGGTTAGAAGTTTGGGTGTACTTTTAGGAAAATTTTATAGTCGTTTGAATTAGTTTACAGGCATCACTTTACCAAGTGGGGCCCATATAATTGGTATAAACATGTGGATGGCGGGGCCGGTGGCCCACTTTTTTACCCCGTAGGGGCGGAGCGTACCTCCGTCCCTACAACTGTTGGTGGGCAGAGGTAGTGGCAGAAGGCCGACCCCTGTCCTTGGATTTTTGATTTTCAATGTTCGGGATGGAGGCAGGAGGCCGATCCCGGAACATCGGGGGCAGAAGGCTCCCTCACACATATGTTTTTTATTGCTTGCTTTTTTCCGTATTATGTTTTTTCACCCATGTTACGTTTATCATGTTAACCGTTCTTCTCCCCGCCACCTTAGTTAGAGAGGGAAGTCTGCATTTTAGTGCTGGTATTTAATAGGCCTTCCTCTCAGTCAGAAAATAAAAGCTGACCCCTTTCACGCCAATTACAGTTGTGGTGTCTTTATTTTATAAGATAAGTTGCGTGAGTGGCGCATGGATGCATCTGACGTGTGAGGTTTATAGAATTTTCTTGCGTTATTCTTCCATATGGCTGTGTTATGAACAAAGACTTCTTGGTGTAATCTCAATTTTTGAACCCATAACAACGTTTTACAAGGAACCAGGCGACATTACCCAAAACTTTGGTTGCAGTAGCTTGAAGATTAAAGTCTGTAGCTGGTGTTACAACAGATTTAATTTGATTCTGAACTAAAGGATGTGGGTCCATAACACTGAGCTTTCCTTTTATCAGCCACAGAACATCTAACTGATTACTAGCCATTTTAATATTACTACTTCTATTGCAACAACTACTTACAGGCAATTCTTGTATATCATACTTGTCTGAAGGGCACTTCTGGGGGTTCCCAGCAAGAATGATCTTGCTGCCTTCTCTCAATGCTCCAGTCTCTCTCTCCATGGCACTATGCTTGTTGCTTAATGAATTAGTGCAATTACTGTGACATTTCAGATATTTCATGGGACAGTTCAGCAACTTGCACTTTTATAGTACTTAGTAGATTAGTCCTTGGGGCGCGAGAACCCTATACAACAATTTCTTCAGAAGTGTGCGGATCCATGATTCCTTGCTTTGCGGTCTCTGGAGGGCATTTCTTTACTTGTTACCCCAACATCTAAGCACAGTACATTTCTTGCCTCTGTCCCTACCACTTTAATGGCACCGTCACAATTACACCAAGGAATCCCTCTACAGATTAACCAACACTTCAACTGTTGGTCAGACTTCTGTTAGATCGAAGGCCTGCAGTGCCTCCTTTTGACAGAGAGCAGCCTCACGCAGTATTTCTCCCAGGTGTTGCTTTCTTGTGTAAAAAAAAAAGCAACTTAAGGTCAAAGTTTTTATGCCAAATGAGACAGCTAGTCATTAGAGCTCGTGAATGCGAGTTTGACTTGAAACTGGCAAAAAATTAGGCGCCCAGGTGTTTGAGGCTCATTTAAAATGTACATTTTTTTAATCTCAATTTTATTGCTGAAGTTATTTTTGTGCGTAGTAAACCTATTCTAATGAGGTATTATTGATATTTTTGCTATGGGATGTGATCCAGTTTGAACAGCGGACGACGCTTCAACAAAAGCAGTATCGTATTCTCAAAGACTTGCGGTGATTACATTAAACTGTTTGATTTAGTTTTATTGGTAGACTACAACACTCCTTATGTTATCCCCTTATACTGTAAGCTTCTACGAGCAGGGTCCTCTATCCTATTGTTACTGCTTTCTTCTCTTGCACATCACCAACAGCCTACACTACAACATTGGTACTATTACACCGAACTCCACTCGCTCGCAGCCTTTACATCTTACAGCTGCTCTAAACCTGTTGGTCGCACCCTTGCTATTGGATACAGCTTCAAACCTGCAGCTAATGTTGCCTTGCACCCCATACTGCACAGCTGTGTTGTGTACTGAGAATTGCGGTTACTTGTTTACTGTTACTGAACATTGTGGTTACTACACTATTTTGTCTACTCTGGCGTCTTATTGTTTTGCGTATGTTTGGCTCTGCGGAACACTTGAGGTACCTAATAAATAAAGTGTAATTATAATAATAGATTATAACAGTAACACTATATAAATATTCTCAATGCAGATGTGTTATGCATGTAATTAAATAATCATTTTAATTAACAGATGGCAGACATACAAGAAAAAGTAGACATCGAAGTAGAGAAGAAAATTATTGGTTTGCACCACCATGGTGTCTGCAAAATAAGCCGAATGATGAGACACCTGCATTCAGTCGCGTCAAAAGAATTATCTTCAGGTGCTGGGCCTCCACCAGAATTCTGAAGATGGTTTTACCCCAACAGAAAGCAATTGTTAATATAATGTGTTAAACGAATGGGTTGGGTATGATTTACCGGCTGCCGTGATCCCGGCCACAGAATGCTGGTGGCGGGGGGGCGGGGAGCGCAGCGAAGCCCCTTGCGGGCTCACCACACTGCGGGTTTGGTGTCTATGGGTGTCGTGGGAATAGTCCCTTTTAGACTATATCCCAAGCAGTAAGCTGGATGGAATTCAGCAACAGAACAAGAGAATCTATCAAATATTTAGAATAAATGGCAGCAGGAAAATAAAAAAATCAATGTGTATTGTAGAACAAACACTGCTACAGAGGACATGACGGATAAGAATAAATTTCTCTTATGCTGAGAGTGGCAAGAAAAGATGTTACAAAAGTATAGCAACCTAAGAACACTATTGCCCCTGTCTTACACTGCGTGGGAACAAATGTCAGCTATGCAGTAGTTGGTGCATCTGTAACCCAGCAGGAAAACCATTGCGCATCCTGGAGGAATTACAAGTTTTCAAATCCAAATTATTTTTTGGTGAATTTTTGTCAGAAAGAGATAAAGGCAACAAGTGATTTGTTTGGAGGATTGTCATTAAGAAAAATAAATAAAAATACATACTGTATATATATATATATATATATATATATATATATATATATGCCCCAGGCCAATATTGCTCCATGGCCCCACCCCACCACCTTCTCTGCTGCTCTGTCCAACCCCCAACCTCCTGTCTACTGCTCTTTCCCTCACCAAGATATCACATCTCCAAAGTTCCCGGCTGATTCACATTTTTGGCTGTGCATGCTCCATTGAGTAGTAATCCAAAAAGATCCAAATGTAAGATGTAATATATATTGTATTTGTTATTCCATTTTTGCATTAACAAAACAATATACAAAGAGGCACTGCAGTCTTCATTAGTCTAATTGTGATTCTATTTGTTTAAAATGTTATGCATTTATTCAATTTGAGTGTCTATTATATATATGAAAATCTTACTGTATGATTTTCCCCATGAGAAAGACTGTGTGGAGTGGGTGAATAAAAAAAAGAACACAGTGTATGCATGTCTGGCAACATGGTCTTCATAGTGTTTGGCAATACAGCACGTACAACGAACAGGGAAGAGCACATCATTTTTATTAGTACTTCAGGAGAACGTGCGGTCTGGAAAACAAACCCTCCATATATCTATAGAGAGGGGGTGGACCCCTCATTGTCATTTACAGCAGCTACTTTCCTTAGCTAGTGATTAAGCGCAGCCCTCTAGTCACTCTGTTTCTAGTATTGCCTAACCACATAGAGGACCGCAGCTGATCACAACTATGGCCTTTTCAATTGAACAGCATATGAATTTTGTGGAGGATCTAATTCCATCTTCAGGGAAGGATATCGTTATGGAAAAAGTTTCAGACTATACCTTTTATAATATCTATATGAAATTAGAAAAACTACAAATAGTAGAAATCAAACAGTGGTGGGAGAAGACGACACTCACCAAATATGTGGAAAAACGGATGATCCCAAGAGGGTTACGATTAAATTAAAAAAAGCTTCATTTACGTCACAAAATGAAGATTTTCTTACCAAGTGGAACGAGACTCTAGAGGTTTGTTCCTTTAAACTTATGCAACTTATTATAGAAGATAGAGAGAATAACTTAAGTAAACTAGAGGTAGATATTCAGAATATTAGAAAGATCATCTCACCACTGGAAAAACTACCAGACTTTATCAATCTGGAATAATTAACGAAGAACAAACTTAGGAAAATTGAAGAAGTTATAGAACAAAAAAAGGAACAAATTTTGGAGAGACACTATGGATTATAAGAAAGATCATGTTAATTGGGAAGAAAATGGGAGAACTGACCCTTATGGAGAATATGAGGAACCATATCCCGAGAGAACATTATTGAAAAGACAGAAGATCAAATACAGACAAAAGAGGGAGACACGACTCCGGAGACTGACGAGAAGGAAGACCAACACGTCGGCCACTACGAAGTTCCCTTCATAACACACTCCTACCAGAACAAAGAGGACGTAAAGGAGCATCGGAGACTAGCTTCAGATCAAGATCAAGAAACTTCAGAGGGATAGGAAGACATGATGGTAGAAGGAACGGTGAAAATTGGCAAGAGAAAGAATAAGGAAAGAAGATTTTGAGGCCGTGAAAAGGAATAGAATTCCAAACTTTCCCGAGTCTGACACAAGAAGAGTTAGTTATAACTAGTGATGAGCGGGTTCAGTTCCTCGGAAACCGAACACCCCCCCCCCCCCCCCCCCCCGAACTTCACCCATTTTACACGGGTCCGAGGCATACTCGGATTCTCCCGTATGGCTCGGTTAATCCGAGTGCGCCCGAACGTCATCATCCCGCTGTCGGATTCTCGCGAGATTCAGATTCTATATAAGCAGCCGCGCGTCGCTGCCATTTTCACTCGTGCATTGGAAATGTTAGGGAGAGGAAGTGGCTGGCGTCCTCTCCGTTTATTAATAATATTTGTGCTACTGCTTATTGCTTAATTGTGGGGACTGGGGAGCAGCTGTATTATATAGGAGTAGTACAGTGCAGAGTTTTGCTGACCAGTGACCACCAGTATACGTTGTCTGCCTGAAAAACACTCCATATCTGTGCTGCATATATCTGTGCTCACACTGCTTAATTGTGGGGACTGGGGAGCAGCTGTATTATATAGGAGGAGTACAGTGCAGAGTTTTGCTGACCAGTGACCACCAGTATACATTGTCTGCCTGAAAAACACTCCATATCTGTGCTCAGTGTGCTGCATATATCTGTGCTCACACTGCTTAATTGTGGGGACTGGGGAGCAGCTGTATTATATAGGAGTACAGTGCAGAGTTTTGCTGACCAGTGACCACCAGTATACGTTGTCTGCCTGAAAAACACTCCATATCTGTGCTCACACTGCTTAATTGCGGGGACTGGGGAGCAGTTGTATAATATAGGAGGAGTACAGTGCAGAGTTTTGCTGACCAGTGACCACCAGTATACGTTGTCTGCCTGAAAAACACTCCATATCTGTGCTCAGTGTGCTGCATATATCTGTGCTCACACTGCTTAATTGTGGGGACTGGGGAGCAGCTGTATTATATAGGAGTACAGTGCAGAGTTTTGCTGACCAGTGACCACCAGAATACGTTGTCTGCCTGAAAAACACTCCATATCTGTGCTCAGTGTGCTGCATATATCTGTGCTCACACTGCTTAATTGTGGGGACTGGGGAGCAGCTGTATTATATAGGAGGAGTACAGTGCAGAGTTTTGCTGACCAGTGACCACCAGTATACGTTGTCTGCCTGAAAAACACTCCATATCTGTGCTCAGTGTGCTGCATATATCTGTGCTCACACTGCTTTATTGTGGGCACTGGGGACCACCAGTATATTATATAGGAGGAGTACAGTGCAGAGTTTTGCTGACAGTGACCACCAGTATATATAGCAGTACGGTACGGAAGGCCACTGCTCTACCTACCTCTGTCGTCAAGTATACTATCCATCCATACCTGTGGTGCATTTCAGTTGTGCGCAGTATATATAGTAGTAGGCCATTGCTATTGATATATTACTGGCATATAATTCCACACATTAAAAAATGGAGAACAAAAATGTGAAGGTTAAAATAGGGAAAGATCAAGATCCACTTCCACCTCGTGCTGAAGCTGCTGCCACTAGTCATGGCCGAGACGATGAAATGCCATCAACGTCGTCTGCCAAGGCCGATGCCCAATGTCATAGTAGAGAGCATGTAAAATCCAAAAAACAAAAGTTCAGTAAAATGACCCAAAAATCAAAATTGAAAGCGTCTGATGAGAAGCGTAAACTTGCCAATATGCCATTTACGACACGGAGTGGCAAGGAACGGCTGAGGCCCTGGCCTATGTTCATGGCTAGTGGTTCAGATTCACATGAGGATGGAAGCACTCATCCTCTCGCTAGAAAAATGAAAAGACTTAAGCTGGCAAAAGCACAGCAAAGAACTGTGCGTTCTTCTAAATCACAAATCCCCAAGGAGAGTCCAATTGTGTCGGTTGCGATGCCTGACCTTCCCAACACTGGACGGGAAGAGCTTGCGCCTTCCACCATTTGCACGCCCCCTGCAAGTGCTGGAAGGAGCACCCACAGTCCTGTTCCTGATAGTCAAATTGAAGATGTCACTGTTGAAGTACACCAGGATGAGGATATGGGTGTTGCTGGCGCTGGGGAGGAAATTGACAAGGAGGATTCTGATGGTGAGATGGTTTGTTTAAGTCAGGCACCCGGGGAGACACCTGTTGTCCGTGGGACGAATATGGCCATTGACATGCCTGGTCAAAATACAAAAAAAATTACCTCTTCGGTGTGGAATTATTTCAACACAAATGCGGACAACAGGTGTCAAGCCGTGTGTTGCCTTTGTCAAGCTGTAATAAGTAGGGGTAAGGACGTTAACCACCTCGGAACATCCTCCCTTATACGTCACCTGCAGCGCATTCATCATAAGTCAGTGACAAGTTCAAAAACTTTGGATGACAGCGGAAGCAGTCCACTGACCACTAAATCCCTTCCTCTTGTAACCAAGCTCCTGCAAACCACACCACCAACTCCCTCAGTGTCAATTTCCACCTTACACAGGAAAGCCAATAGTCCTGCAGGCCATGTCACTGGCAAGTCTGACGAGTCCTCTCCTGCCTGGGATTCCTCCGATGCATCCTTGAGTGTAACGCCTACTGTTGCTGGCGCTGCTGTTGTTGCTGCTGGGAGTCGATCGGCATCCCAGAGGGGAAGTCGGAAGACCACTTGTACTACTTCCAGTAAGCAATTGACTGTCCAACAGTCCTTTGCGAGGAAGATAAAATATCACAGCAGTCATCCTGCTGCAAAGCGGATAACTCAGGTCTTGTCAGCCTGGGTGGTGAGAAACGTGGTTCCGGTATCCACCGTTAATTCAGAGGCAACTAGAGACTTGATTGAGGTACTGTGTCCCCTGTACCAAATACCATCTAGGTTCCATTTCTCTAGGCAGGCGATACCAAAAATGTACACAGACCTCAGAAAAAGAGTCATCAGTGTCCTAAAAAATGCAGTTGTACCCAATGTCCACTTAACCACGGACATGTGGACAAGTGGAGCAGGGCAGACTCAGGACTATATGACTGTGACAGCCCACTGGGTAGATGTATTGCCTCCCGCAGCAAGAACAGCAGCGGCGGCACCAGTAGCAGCATCTCGCAAACGCCAACTCGTTCTTAGGCAGGCTACGCTTTGTATCACCGCTTTCCAGAAGAGGCACACAGCTGACAACCTCTTACGGAAACTGAGGAACATCATCGCAGAATGGCTTACCCCAAATGTACTCTCCTGGGGATTTGTGTCATCGGACAACGCCAGTAATATTGTGCGTGCATTACATCTGGGCAAATTCCAGCACGTCCCATGTTTTGCACATACATTGAATTTGGTGGTGCAGAATTATTTAAAAAACGACAGGGGCGTGCAAGAGATGCTGTCAGTGGCCCGAAGAATTGCGGGCCACTTTCGGCATTCAGCCACCGCGTGCCGAAGACTGGAGCACCTGAACACTCCTGAACCTGCCCTGCCATCATCTGAAGCAAGAACACTGAACACTCCTGAACCTGCCCTGCCATCATCTGAAGCAAGAGGTTGTAACGAGGTGGAATTCAACCCTCTATATGCTTCAGAGGATGGAGGAGCAAAGCCATTCAAGCCTATACATCCGCCCACGATATAGGCAAAGAAGGGGGAATGCACCTGACTCAAGCGCAGTGGAGAATGATTTCAACGTTGTGCAAGGTTCTGCAACCCTTTGAACTTGCCACACGTGAAGTCAGTTCAGACACTGCCAGCCTGAGTCAGATCATTCCCCTCATCAGGCTTTTGCAGAAGAAGCTGGAGACATTGAAGGAGGAGCTAAAACAGAGCGATTCCGCTAGGCATGTGGGACTTGTGGATGGAGCCCTTAATTCGCTTAACCAGGATTCACGGGTGGTCAATCTGTTGAAATCAGAGCACTACATTTTGGCCACCGTGCTCGATCCTAGATTTAAAACCTACGTTGTATCTCTCTTTCCGGCAGACACATGTCTGCAGAGGTTCAAAGACCTGCTGGTGAGAAAATTGTCAAGTCAAGCGGAACGTGACCCGTCAACAGCTCCTCCTTCACATTCTCCCGCAACTGGGGGTGCGAGGAAAAGGCTAAAAATTCCGAGCCCACCCGCTGGCGGTGATGCAGGGCAGTCTGGAGCGAGTGCTGACATCTGGTCCGGACTGAAGGACCTGCCAACGATTACTGACATGTCGTCTACTGTCACTGCATATGATTCACTCACCATTGAAAGAATGGTGGAGGATTATATGAGTGACCGCATCCAAGTAGGCACGTCAGACAGTCCGTACGTATACTTGCAGGAAAAAGAGGCAATTTGGAGGCCCTTGCAGAAACTGGCTTTATTTTACCTAAGTTGCCCCCCCTCCAGTGTGTACTTCGAAAGAGTGTTTAGTGCAGCCGCTCACCTTGTCAGCAATCGGCGTACGAGGTTACTTCCAGAAAATGTGGAGAAGATGATGTTCACCAAAATGAATTATAATCAATTCCTCCGTGGAGACATTCACTAGCAATTGCCTCCAGAAAGTACACAGGGACCTGAGATGGTGGATTCCAGTGGGGACGAATTAATAATCTGTGAGGAGGGGGATGTACACAGTGAAAGGGGTGAGGCATCGGAGGATGATGATGAGGTGGACATCTTGCCTCTGTAGAGCCAGTTTGTGCAAGGAGAGATTGATTGCTTCTTTTTTGGTGGGGGCCCAAACCAACCAGTCATTTCAGTCACAGTCGTGTGGCAGACCCTGTCGCTGAAATGATGGGTTCGTTAAAGTGTGCATGTCCTGTTTATACAACATAAGGGTGGGTGGGAGGGCCCAAGGACAATTCCATCTTGCACCTCTTTTTTCTTTCATTTTTCTTTGCATCATGTGCTGTTTGGGGACTATTTTTTTGAAGTGCCATCCTGCCTGACACTGCAGTGCCACTCCTAGATGGGCCAGGTGTTTGTGTCGGCCACTTGTGTCGCTTAGCTTAGTCACACAGCCACCTTGGTGCGCCTCTTTTTTTCTTTGCATCATGTGCTGTTTGGGGAATATTTTTTTGAAGTGCCATCCTGTCTGACACTGCAGTGCCACTCCTAGATGGGCCAGGTGTTTGTGTCGGCCACTTGTGTCGCTTAGCTTAGTCACACAGCGACCTTGGTGCGCCTCTTTTTTTCTTTGCATCATGTGCTGTTTGGGGACTATTTTTTTGAAGTGCCATCCTGCCTGACACTGCAGTGCCACCCCTAGATGGGCCAGGTGTTTGTGTCGGCCACTTGTGTCGCTTAGCTTAGCCCTCCAGCGACCTCGGTGCAAATTTTAGGACTAAAAATAATATTGTGAGGTGTGAGGTGTTCAGAATAGACTGAAAATGAGTGGAAAATATGGTTATTGAGGTTAATAATACTATGGGATCAAAATGACCCCCAAATTCTATGATTTAAGCTGTTTTTGAGGGTTTTTTGTAAAAAAAACACCCGAATCCCACAAAAAAGTTTCAGGGAGGTTTTGCCAAAACGCGTCCGAATCCAAAACACGGCCGCGGAACCGGAACCGAATCCAAAACCAAAACACAAAACCCGAAAAATTTCCGGTGCTTATCACTAGTTATAACCAGGGGAAAACAAGATCATAAGGAGCTCCTAGAAACCTCAGCCAGAACGCTGATGGAAAGATTAAACCATCATAAGAAAAGCATACATCTGGAAGACAACACTAACAGAGAGGAAGAGTACGATAGAACGGAAAAATTCCTTGACACTTTTTTAGATTTGTCTCAAACGAATCAGTCTTTCAGAAGTATAGGAACAATTCACAAGGTCGTATTGAGCTCAGAAGAGGGAATAAAAAGAAGCTCAACCTACGGGGAAAGCGAGGAGGAACCAAATACAGGCACAAAGAAAAAACAAAAGAAATCCCAACAACAGAAGAAAAAGAACCAACAAAGGGGATTTTCAACTTAAGTCGACATCAGTTTACTGAAACAGAAATTAGGGTTCTACAGAAAGGCCTGAAATTTGCCCCAAATAACTGCTTGGATAAATTTAACACTATTATTGATTTACAACAATTTATAGGAAAATCACCTTGAAGAAAATTTTCTTGAGAAAAAACCTGCAAACTAAAGATGTGACTGATGCAGAAGAGGGTCCATATGTACATATGAATTTTAAGGCTAAATCTACCTTCTATCCAGCACACTTAAAGGGACATCTAATTAACTCTTTCCAAAAGCTTGTCGAAGCAGATATAATGAAGATACCCGATACCCTTAATCTAAGACACAAATGGAATTTGACAAAGAAAGAAAAAGAGGCTCTTCGGAGTCTGGGGAAAAAAAAACGCTATTGTCATAAAGTCAGTGGAATTGTTATTTTGGATAGGACTGCATATGAAGATGAATCTAATAAAATATTAGATGATAAAGAGACCTACCAAGTACTTACCAAAGACCCGACAGAAGCCTTTAAGAAGGTCCTGGACCTATTTCTTAAGCAGGCCACTGAAGACACGTTCCCGACGAAAGGGGAATATAATTTAATTTATCCTAAGTATCCTAAACAGCAGTTTTCTATTATCACCCCAAGGTGCACAAGGATGAGAAATTTCCACCGAGAAGACCCATCATAGCTGGGATAAACTCACTCACATCAAAACTCTCATGTTATATAGATGATTTCTTTAAACCCTTGAGTTGTAAAACAAAAAAAGCTATATTAAGGACACCACACAAGTACTTACCAGCCTACAGGCATTGACCTGGAAAAAAAACATACTTTGGCATCTTGTGATGTGAAGTCACAATATACTTGCATAAGGCACGAAAAAGGCTGTGAAAACATTAGGAAAATCCTATTCAAACCAAACAGATAAATTTTATTTTAGAGGCTATAAAGTTTACTTTGAACCATAACTACTTTTGGTATGGAGACAAGTTCTACATACAAACAAAAGGTACCACAATGGGAACCAACATTGCTCCGTCCTATGCAAATTTATTCTTAGCCCAATGGGAAAATGAAAATATTTGGACGAACAACATCTTTTTACCCAATCTTATCATCTGGGCGAGATATATTGATGATGTACTTTTAGTCTGGGATGGAGAAGAAGAGGCTTTGGAACGTTTTATCGACAAAATCAACAATAAAGAAAACTTGGAATTTACGAGTGTTATTAGTAGATTCTCTGAATTTTCTAGATCTTAAGAATCTTTAAAGAAGATAAAGTTGAAACTAAAACGTATATAAAAAAAGTAGATTGCAACAACTATTTAGATGCCAAAAGTAACCATCACCCCAAATGGATTTCGAACATACCTAAAGGGCAGATGCAAAGGATTAGGAGGAATAGTTCAAGACTGAAAGACAGTAATGTACAAACCGAACATCTGATTGATCGCTTTAAGAAGGGTTACAATTCCGAAGATCTTAAGAGATGAATACAATCAAACTTATAGAAAGGATCTCCTTACTTACAAAGAGAAAATTGAAGAAGACAAAAAACTCCTCTTCCTCACAAGTTACTCCAGTCAAAGGACTCTGCTGGAAAACAGCATCAAAAGACACTGGCATATCCTTACAGCTGACGAAGAACTCAGCACTATATTACCAGCAGTTCCAAGAGTTATTTATAAAAGAGCACCAAGGCTTCTATGCCTGCAATAACTGTAGTGTAAAAAAGTAAAAAATATTACTACAAAACCCATCAAAACACCTACATCTAAGACAACCGGGAAAAAGATCAAAATTAAAGAATGTGGGGCGTGGCCTAGCGGGCATTGGGAAAAGACGTGCCACCGCTGTGCTCCGGAGCATGACTCCCTTTAACACCTCGGGAGTGGAGCCACAGTGGACATCGGCACCCTGCCCACACTGCAATAGAGCCAGCCAGATCCGGGGCGTCCAGAGGTGCTCGCGCGGGGCCGGGAACGCAGCCGTCTGCTCCCGCAAGCTGCGACCTACCCCGCTGGCAGAAGCCGCGGCCTGGAGTACGGAACTCCGATCCGGGCCTCAACACACGCACGCCGTTTGGCGTGAGGCAGCTCTCGGGGACACACCAGGACCCGGAGAAGACCTTAGAGGCCACTCACACCTGGCAGAGAGTGGGGTTCTCAGCTGAGACCCCTCACAGGACACACTTACCAGTTGGAAGCAGCTTGAGACCCCTCACAGGACACACTTACCAATTGGAAGCAGACTCTCTCCTTTGCTGCAGACACAGCTGCATCTGTTTGCCAGGGAAAGCCATAACACTGGGGACTATACTGTTTCTAACTACCGGATACCCCTTATTTTTTCCTTACTGCTCCTGCATGTGTTGGATGATTGCTGGACACGAGAAGTGGTGGATAGGGGTTACTACAAAATCCTCTTTGACTTTGATAGCTGTTGGCGGGCCAGGCTATTTAGAGTCTTGAGCTTGGGAGTGACACTTTTCATCTGCTATTTGTTTTCCAAAGATTCCTTTCATTTTACCGCTATAATGATTATGGATAAATACATGGCCACACAGGCCAAAGGCACAAAGGGGGGCCAGACGGGTAAGGGTCGTGGCAATGACACGCCATCTTCCGCGTCACCCACTTCTCCTGGTAATAGACGGGGTGACATTGCTAGAGAACAAGCATCTGATGATGCTCCTCAGGCCATCGCTGGCTCCCTCACCTCTTAAGAATTGACCACCCTTCTGGCTTCACTTTTGGATCAGAAATTAGCACCGCTTAAAGATTCTATCGACTCTGCACTCACAAAACACG
Source organism: Pseudophryne corroboree (assembly GCF_028390025.1). Taxonomy (NCBI): domain Eukaryota; kingdom Metazoa; phylum Chordata; class Amphibia; order Anura; family Myobatrachidae; genus Pseudophryne; species Pseudophryne corroboree. The sequence goes on along the minus strand of NC_086447.1, from coordinate 49,902,843 downwards.
ATCGTCTCTCTGAAGCGGAACAGTGCATATCCGATTTGGAAGACGAGCTCACAGCGGCTAAAGCCACTCTTTCTGATCAGGAGAAATCTGTATTGTCCATGGCGGACAAGCTAGAAGATTTGGAGAACAGGAATCGTAGAAATAATGTCCGCATTATTGGGCTTCCTGAATCTGTCAAGTATACGGACCTAATGTCGGTTTCTGAATGGCTGCCACAAGAATTGGGCTGTGTTCCGGGCGGCTCATCGTTGTTAGTGGAAAGGGTGCATCGGGTGGGCCCTGACAGACAGGCTACTAGGGATCACCCTCGCCCTGTAATATTGCGGATCTTAAATTATGCTGACAAAGTGCGTATCGTAAACATGCTGATCTTCGTTAACATGATGTAAAGCTCTTATTATTCCGGGACTTTTCATACTTGGTGGCTATGAAACTACGTGAATATGCCCCGACCTGCAAGAAATTATTTGATTTGGGATGCCGAAATTCATTATTATATCTTGCAAAACTTCGTGTTTTTCACAATGGCAAACCCCATTTCTTTGATTCACCGCAGGTGGCCAAGAACTTTGTGGACTCACTCTATTCAAGAACCTCGACTCATAGATCAGACGAGGATTGAAGATGAGTAGTAATGTTTGTGTTGGTATCTCATTGCCTCTTTTACATTCAGGTCTTCCAGTTTTATTTCAGGTCTCGTAGCCTCCGCTACTTATCTCTGCATGTTTGGCATAGAGTGGCTGACTATGAGCTGTAGTAACACTGTACTCGTGTGTTATTTTTTATTTTCATTGTTGCAGATAATGCCATCTCAGTGGTTTACATTGTTTTATTATCTCATTATTATCACGATTGGATCGCTAATATTGTGTTATTCCATGTTACACTCTCTCCCCCCTATCCCTTCTCCTCTGGTCTAACTAGTACTGTTTTAGGCAATGGCAATCTGATGGATTGCCCTCCTGGGTTCAGAAAAGTTACAAGATGTTTTGGAAATTGATTATTTGGTTTATTGGCTTAGATATGTGGTATTTATGCACAGGTTTGGCACGACGCTCTGGGTACTCATATTACTGTCCCCGCCCGCTCGCTGGGACGGGCTGGACACATCTGTTTCCTATACTCATGATAATTTTGTGGCCTAGAGTAGGTATCGGATAATATGACTGCTCACACAGACAGCTCCACTAGGACTCAATCCTCTTTAAAATTTATTACTTGGAATGTAGAGGGCTTAAATTCTCCTATTAAGAGACAAAAAGTATTGTCACATTTAAAACGCCTTAAGCCGGATATTGCATTTTTACAAGAGACCCATTGGGATATAATAGACCCTAATACCCTTAGGGGACCCTGGGTGGGAGAATTTAAAACTGTCTCATTTACCGTAAAACATAGGGGGGGTTTGATCTTATTCAGGAAACACTTGCCATACACAATCCAAGATACATGGGCTGATCAAGATGGTCATTTTCTTTTTATAAAACTATCGCTTCTGGGTTCCTTATATACATTAGCGACAGGCGCAACTAATCCCTTTTTTGCAGCTATGTATTCAAAATTACAGGAATGGGCGGTAGAATTGCTACTTGGTGGTGATTTTAATTGCGTTTTCTCTAGGGGCCTGGATCGTTCCTCTGGTCAGGGGGTGGAGGGAGAGGTCTACTCATTGACCTTTTTGAAAGATTCTTTGAAACTATGTGATCCATGCGATTTCACGGGAATATACTTTTTACTCTCGCTCCCATCATACTTCCTCTCGAATAGATTTTTGGTTACTTTCTGACACAATTTATAATAGGGTAGTAGATTCAGTTATAGGCCCCATTGCTCTTTCAGACCACGCACCGGTCTGTGTGACCCTGTCTATTAAAGATCCCCTGATTACTTCTTATAATTGGAGGTTCCCCACCTACCTTGCCAAGTCTGCTGAGCTTCGTAATCAACTGACAACTGCTTTTTGTAATTATGAACAGGATAATGCAAGTCATTTGGATAATATTCAATTGTTTTGGGCTGTGGCGAAGCCTGTGATTAGAGGTCAGGTGCTGGAGTATGTGGCTAGGAAACGGAGAAAGCTTTCAAAAATTATTAAAGATCATAGTAAATTGTTGACGACAGCTTACGATGCCATGCTACAGTCAGACTCTGTAGCCTCTCGCCAATGTTATTTAGATATCAAACACTCTTATGATACCTTATGTACTGAACGGGCCCAATTTGCCCATGATGTTCAACGGAGTAAATACTATTATGGGTGCAATAAATCAGGGAGACTGCTTGCCAACCTGGTACGTTCATATAACGCCCCTTCCCGTATATTGCAAATAGACCCTCCACATGGATCTTCGGCCGCTGATCCGTCGGAGATATCTAATCATTTTAGGGATTATTACCGGCTGATATATGCTTCTCCACCTGATTCTCCATCTGATGGCGACCAATTCCTTTCTAGGGCAGAATTGCCTGTACTTACGGAGGAGGAAAGGGATTTACTGACTGCGCCAGTAACTTATGTAGAACTATCTTTTTATTCAAATCATTGGCTAAAGGTAAGTCCCCAGGTCCCGATGGTTTTGGGGCAGAATACTATCAAATCCTCTTAGATCATTTGTTACCCCCACATGGTTACTATGTTTAATTCCTTGCTTTCTGGAGAACAATCCCCCTCAAACTTCACTGAGGCTAGGATAGTAGTTTTTCCAAAACCAGGCAAAGATCCTGCACAGGTTCAGTCCTATAGGCCCATTTCTCTATTAAATCAGGACCTGAAACTCTTTACTAAATTATTGGCGCAGCGTATGCAGAGTTTTCTCCCTCTGATATTGCACCCTGCTCAAAATGGCTTTGTAAAAGGCAGAACTTCGGTCCACAATATACGTATGTTGGTAGCGGCATTACAATGCTGTCGCCAATTAAACAAAGAAGCCATCATTGTCAGCTGTGATGCTGACAAGGCTTTTGATAGGGTTTCCTGGTCGCATGTTTCACGTATACTACATGCCCAACAATTTGGCCCGGCATTTATTTGTATCTTCAATATGTTGTACTCACATCCGACGGCCTATTTGACTATTAATGGACTAAATTCCATCACCTTTCACACTGTCTAGAGGCACACGCCAAGGTTGCCCCCTCTCGCCACTATTGTTTAATTTGGCACTCGACCCATTGATTTGCGTATTCTGCAAGTAGAATGCGTGGCAAGGTATTAGATTGGGCATTTCAGAGATTAAAGTATCTGCCTTTGCAGATGACCTGCTTTTGTATTTCAGTAATCCAAAACAAGCACTCCCCTCCCTGCAACGTATTTTGGCAGATTTTCAATTGATATCTGCTTTCACTATTAATTTTACTAAAACAGAGGCTTTAGCATTGCTTGTTATGGCTAAATCTGGGTGGGGTGGCTCCTTTCCTTTTCGCTGGGCCCAAGATCATCTTTCATACCTAGGTCTACGCTTTCCAAGTGATCCTGCCACTTTATATACTGTTAATTATACTAATTTAGTCGCTCAAATGCTGACAGATTTTGGAAAATGGAGACCTCTGCCGTTATCGTATATTGGGAGATGTCATTTATTTAAAATGATCTATTTCCCTAGGTTTCTATATCCAGTCCAGATGCTGCCATTTTTATTGAACAAAAAAGATATTGCCATTGTTAATAGATCATTATCTAAATTGATATGGGCAGGTAAACGCCCTCGCATTTCACCTTTTAGATTACAACAGCCAGTATCTTTAGGAGGGATTAATCTACCCAACATACAAGACTATGCTATAGCTTCCAATTTGAGATATGCGCTGGACTGGATAGATGAGGCCTCTGCCTTTATTAATTTAGATATAGAACAAGGCTTTCTTGTCCAGGGATCTTTGATTTCCATTCTACACACCTCTCCGCTCTCCCTTCCTATAGGTTAAAAGTAACCCACTGCTATGCAATCCATGTATGGCTTGGCGTATATCACGTAAACGTTTAGGACTATCCTTTACACGTACAATATTCTTATCGTTTTTACATAATAGTGATTTTCAACGAGGTAACCCTCCAGCGATTGAGATTTGGCGTCTCCATGGACTCCGATTAGCATATCATTTGATGGATAACAGTCAGACTCAAGGAGTTGTTTCCTGATATCCAGATTCCCATATTTGCATATTTCCAGGCCCGTAGTTTTGTAACTAGTGTCGAAGTCGGAAAATATTACAGTACACACATCACGTACAAACTCCACATAGATGGCCTCCGTGCACGCACATATTTGCAAGTTGCGTATGACCGTTCAGCGCGTGGTATGAGTAATTACGGTAGCATTTGTACTCGCATGGAAAAGCAACAAAGACATATCACATATTTAATCCAAATAGTGCACAACATAGCCCACATGCACCACACCAGCAATTTATACTTGTTTAAAGGGTATAAGAACAAAGGGATTCACCTTTACAGGATATGAGGGGACAAAATTAGGTTAGGAGGTGGTGTTTGGTATCCAGCTGTATTTTAAGAGCAATATTCCGGTGTTAGTTTGCAGAATATTGCACGCTCCTGCAAATAATTATGCGCAGGAATAGAATATTACTATTATAATGTGTTTACTGTACTTTGATATTCGGCGGGAACCCAATGGAGACCAACTGCAAGCACACCTGGATCAGATATTGCCCACCTATTCAAACCAACCTATGACCCCTCCTGTACTGTAAACGACCATCCCTGTGACCAATAGACAAAGAGATTACAATTTCCATTGTGTTAGGTTTTGGACAAATGTATAAAAAGCCAGCTGCAGGCCCGGTCACACACAATCTCTGAAGAGCATCTACCTTGATGATTGAGGACCAGACCGGGAAGCGCAGGCGTAACCAAACGTATGCACCATTGGCTGTAGCCTTTTTCTCTTATTGTATTGTTTTATTGTTGTAACCCCCTGCTAGTAAAAATAACCGTTGGTGGGTTAGACCCCAACATAGTTTTTGAAATACAATTGGTGTCGTGTCCCATTTCCTGCATTGTGCTCTCAGCGTGTATGTGTGTATGCACTGCGTGTACTTTGTACGTCCGTCGCGGCGAGAGTACGCAAAGTGCGTACAGGGTACGGGCCTTTGTACGCTGTGTAAAAAGTACGTAGGGTAAGGATTACATACAGCGGCCGCAGCGACTCGTATTAAAGTGTACCCCCCCAGCCGTTGGTGAAGTGTGTGGGAGCATGGAGCGCTGCGCTGTACCTCCGTTACTGAAGTCTTCTGCCGTCACTAAAGTCTTCGGTTCTTCTAATACTCACCCGGCTTCTTTCTTCTGGCTTCTGTGAGGGGGTGACGGCGTGGTTCCGGGAACAAGCAGCTAGGCGAACCAAGTGATCGAACCCTGTGGAGCTAATGGTGTCCAGTAGCCTAAGAAGCAGAGCCCTTAACTAAGAAGAAGTAGGTCTGCTTCTCTCCCCTCAGTCCCACGATGCAGGGAGCCTGTAACCAGCAGGTCTCCCTGAAAATAAAAAACCTAACAAAAGTCTTTCTAGAGAAACTCTGTAGAGCTCCCCTAGTGTGTGTACAGTCACTCCTGGGCACAAAGTCTAACTGAGGTCTGGAGGAGGGGCATAGAGGGAGGAGCCAGTTCACACCCAGTTTAAGTCTTTATAGTGTGAACAAGCTCCTGCGGATCCCGTCTATACCCCATGGTCCTTTTGGAGTCCCCAGCATTCTCTAGGACGTAAGAGAAATAATAGATATTCACACTAGGTTATTATTTGAACTATCCCATTCGAATCTTTCCCTGATATTTGATGTTCTAATAAAAACCCGTTTAGGTACCTCCTTCCCTACATCTTTATTGTATGAACAGGTTAGGAAGAACATTGACCTTACTACCTTATCAACTGGTATGGCGAGATAGAGAGACTCCACCCCTAATATCTCCTTACAAACTATTGTTACGGCATCGACCAAACTGAATAAACAATTACTCTCATCCTCGTTCACTGAGATGCAATTTAAGATCCTCCATCGAGCGTACTATACTCCAAAACTAAGATTACTAACTGGAGTGGCGACAGACTCCAATTGTTTTAAGTGCTACTTACCCAATGCTGATATTCTTCACTGCCTATGGTCTTCTTCCATGGTTCATGCTTTTTGGACCACTGTTCAAAATTATATTAATAATGTCCTTTCCATTTCTTTCATTATGACGATGCCTTGTGGAATTACTATACTCAACCCACATCCCCGCAACACACTAAAGGCAAGACACTTCTCCTTGCTAAAATAGCAGCGGTAGCCAAAAAATTATTTTGTCCCAGTGGATACACTCTACCCCCATTGCTCTCTCTCTTATGTTACCAAGATTGGCTTATGTTTACAGGATGGAGTGGATAGACTGCTCTTTAGACTTAGAATCTCGATCACAGACTTCTTTTGATATCTGGCTACCCAATGTACTCACATTATCAACTGAAGAGAAGGACTTTCTTCGAGGTATAGTACATCTCCCCTCTTGGTATAACAACTTCACTAGAAAAATGCTCCTCGCCTTTCTAGGTGGGAATACACTTAATGGGATTTAGTGGGTTTTGGATGCCCATATTGGGGCGGTCTGTTTACTCCACCCTACCACATGTTCTTCTCTATAGTCCAAGTACTGGTTTCGAATGACTTGGTACAATACTCCCTTTTGATACTTGTATATTACTATATTTGTCTTTTTTTTATTTTTTATCATACAACTCCAATGTTTTCCTGTGAAGCTTTAGTCCCCTTTATTTGCTGTCGACTTGCCAACCTATATGTGTAAATGTATTCATAACATTTGTACTGTTCATATTTCTTCAATAAACATATTTATGAAAGAAAAAAAAATAAAAGAACGTATCACCTGCCATTCCACAGGGGTAATATTTGTCATCACATGCCCCTGTGGCCTTCAATATGTAGGAAAAACTTTTCGAAAACGAAGTGTTAGGATAAACGAACACCTTAATAATATTAGGAACAATAAAGAAAATCATAATATCCCAGATCACTTCAAATTCTGTCATAAAAGTGACCACTCTACTCTGAGATTTGTAGGGATAAAGCAAATGAAGAAACCATGGAGAGGAGGTGACTGGGACACCTGCCGTTTGAGAGAAGAGGCATGTATGATTTTTATTTTGAGCACTCTGTCTTCAAAAGGACTCAATGCAGAAAATGATTTATTTCCCTTTCTCTGCGACTAGTTTTCACCAATTAGATTGAGTTTTTCAGTCATCACATAGTATTAATATCTTCATATTTGGGGTGCACCACAAAACGTGAGGAGTATAGTGGGTGCATATATATATAATTCTTAATAATATCTACCTGTCTTCTTTAAGCTGTTCTCCCTTTGAAATTTGTCTCTTCATGTTTATTTCATTCTAATACTCTCGCTTTCTCACTACCACCTAGCCCCCCTATTCTCCTCTGTAGTTTATACATTCACACTCTCTGATGTGTTCTTTTCGGTATATTCATATTTAATTAAATTTTATATATATATATATATATATATATATATATATAATAGAGATGAGCGGGTTCGTTCCGTTGAGATCCGAACCCTTCCCCCCCCCCCGAACTTCATATATATATATATATATATATTAGAGATGAGCAGGTTCAGTTCGTTGAGATCCGAACACCCCCCCACCCCTCCCCTCCCCCCATCTTCACCTATTTTGCACGGGTCAGAGGCAGCCTTGGATCTTCTCGCCTTGCTCGGTTAACCCGAACGTCATCATCCCGCTGTCGGATTCTCGCGAGATTCGTATTCCATATACAGAGCCGCACGTCGCCGCCATTTTCACTCGTGCATTGGAGATTGAACGGAGAGGACGTGGCTGCGTTCTCTCCCTGAAAAGCTCCGTATCTGTGCTCAGTGTGCTGCAAATATCTGTGCTCAGTGTGCTGCAAATATCTGTGATCAGTGTGCTGCATTGTGGGGACCACCAGTATATAATTATAGTAGTACAGTACAGTAGGCCATTGCTGTATCTTGCAGCTCTGTGTCAAGTATACTATCCATATCTGTGCTGCATTATTGTGAGCAGTATATAGTAGGACAGTGCAGCATTTTGGTGACCAGCAGTATACATATAGTACAGTACAGGCCATTGCTTGCAGCTCTGTGTAACTTCTAGTATCCTGATCAGTGCTCAATATCTGCTGCATTGTTGTGACCAGTATGTATACTGTACTGTGCGACGTGTGTTATAAACCTGGTGATTTTATACATCCTGTAATCTGTACTGAGCGATGTGTGAGATACACCTGGGGATTATACACCCTGTATACTGTACTGTGCAACGTTTGTGATACACCTGGTGATTATACATCCTGTAATCTGTACTGAGCGATGTGTGAGATACACCTGGGGATTATACACCCTATATACTGTACTGAGCAATGTGTGAGATACACCTGGGGATTATACACCCTGTATATTGTACTGAGCGATGTGTGAGATACACCTGGGGATTATACACCCTATATACTGTACTGTGTGATGTGTGAGATACACCTGGGGATTATACACCCTATATATTATATACTGTACTGTGTGATGTGTGTGATACACCTGGTAATTCATTATACACCCTGTATACTGCACTGTGCGACGTGTGTTATACACCTGGTGATTATACATCCTGTAATCTGTACTGAGCGATGTGTGAGATACACCTGGGGATTATACACCCTATATTATTATTATCCTTTATTTATATGGCGCCACAAGGGTTCCGCAGCGCCCAATTACAGAGTACATAAATATTAAATAATCAAACAGGAAAACAGCAACTTACAGTTGATGACAGTATAGGACAAGTACAGGGTAAATAAACATAGTTACATCAGTAGATGACACTGGAATAAGTATCAGGTGGCAGAAGACTGCTGGATGTGGTACAGTTGAAGGTTATTAAAGTAAGACAAAGGATAAGCACATGAGGGAAGAGGGCCCTGCTTGTGAGAGCTTACAATCTAAAGGGGAGGGGTAGACAGACAGGGGTGAAACAGATGGGGTACATAGAGAACGTGGAACAGAGGGTTAGGATGAAATTTGGCTGGGTTTGGTGAAGAAGTGGACCCCCAGAAGGCACAAGTCAATACTTAACATTGCAACATTTTACTGGGCTATGCAGGAGAAAATTAAAAATAGGGGAAAATAAAAATAAAAAAAAAGAATCGATAACTTCTACCGCCCATACTTAGGGGTGTGGCCAGCCTACAAAGGGGGTGTGGCCAGCCTCCACATAGGCTTGAAGTACATAATAGTCTAGTGCAGTGTAATGCAACATATCTACCATGTATAATACAAGTGCACAGTCTGGAATCTGATTCCTAGAGTAAGGAGTGGGCAGTCAGGCAGTGGGGCCTACCGGTGGTTTCCCTGGTACCCCTGTGGGCCAGTCCGACCCTGTGGACAACTACCTCACGGAAGCCAGATACAGTATACCAAACAGTACTTAGCAGAGTTAGGAATGAGTGCTTATGAAATACAGTAACATTTTGTCATAATATTTCAGAAACTGCATGGCTGGTCTCTTGCACTCTTTTGCTCTAATACACCACCTGCTTTAGGATTTATATTCAAAAACATTATGTCTCCATAATCCCAAAAACGTCAGTCTTCTTGGAAAGTGGTTTGTTCCTTTGTAAGGGAAAGAGAACAAACGTTCTCAAACAACGGTTTCTCAATTTCTTTTTCCTCTGGGAAGGGATTGTGGATTCACAGGAATATGTGAGCATTTCTGTAATCAGAAAGCAGCGACTTTCTACAAATGTTTACATTAGATTACGTTTGGCAAAAAAAAAAAAAGTACAGAATCCCATTTAGGATGTCTTCACCAAATCGTAGACATAAATATGGAAATCGTCATCAAACTTAATGAAGTACACAGATGGGTTAGCTTCAACTTGATGAATAACCATGCCAGTCCTTTTTGAGCCATCTTCTTTGGCATATTCCACTTACCTGCCCACCAGGCTGTCCACAACCTCCCCTGGTTCTCTTTCAGCTGGAGGGGAATCATTTGAGTCTGAGTCATCTAAAAGTTGATACATATATAAGACTGGGTCCTTTTCATAGGTTATATAAAACCATGTGTTCATAATAGGTGCTCGTGCTAACACCATCCCTCGCCACTCATCCTTGGAACCATCCTGTTTCAAACATATGCTCCACTGCTTTACCAATCATTGTGTCAGCCAAATGGGCATCGCTGATTCGGGATGAGGCAACTCTGTCTGGTAGAACTTCAAGAGCAGACACCCTTTCATACTTGTGAAGCTCAAGTACATAGACACAATCAAATCCATCATACTTTATAAAATAGAGGGGAGGGAGGGGGCGTGGCTTGGTGGCTGAGCGGGCAGGAAGCTTTCCATGTGGGCTCACCTGCCAAAACTACCAAACTAACCCAAAAACTCACTCTACCTCACCTTTCCCCTTCCTATCACCTAGACCGAGGTGGTGGGTAGCCCTGAGGGTGAGCGGGACCAGGCTGTGGAATCGGGGAGCTGGATCTCCTGCTCCCGCGGATTGCGACCTGCTCTCTAACCTCAAGCCGGGACCTCAATTTCCGGCTCATCACCGCGGCCGGGAGCGCCGCTGACGGAGACGCTGCAGAGGGGTCCGGCTGGCCCGCCGGTGTCGCTACACCATCACCCGGCCTGCGGAGAGGGCGTGCGGCGGGGAGTAGCCGGAGACGCGCGCAGGGAGCGGCTCACGGATGGGCGCTGCAAGGCCGCGGACACCCGTGCGCACCAGCCGACAGCCGGGAGGGACACACACACGGAGGGCTGTGCAGCACTCAGCGGAATCACGCGGCCCCACAAGTACACCACTGCACTCACACCCTGATCGGGTAAGACCCTCCTTTTGCTGTCCTCGACTCCTGTATATGCCCCAGCAATAACCTAGAGCTTGGACACAATCTCCATGTTGGGGACGAGAGGGACACTCTCCTGAGCTGCTGCAGCTGTGCAAGGACCGAAAGGGAGAGCCCGGAATTGGGGCGGAGACAGCACGGCTGTGTGCTTGCCTGTGCTGGGGGACTCACTGGCCGTTCTGTGGAAGCGGGGACAGGGGCTGGGAGGCCTCCAACTTCACAACTGAGGGGCACCGCTCACAGGGTTCGCTCCCACGTCTCAGCAGGAATTGGACGACCATCCGCAACCCCCTACATTACGTGTAATCAGAGTGGCTCTCCATCCTCCCATCACAGACCCTCCAGCTGCTTAATCTTGTACCCGCATTTCCCTACGGAACACGCAACTGCCCGCTTTTGTTTATTCCATCTGAGTCCCCTGTGGACTATTACGCTTGTGCCTCTTACTGTCTGATGTTTATTTCTTCTGAAGTCCTGCTGCACGCGGAGATGATTTGAATACCAATATTGTCTGCCCGCCTGGAGCCTCTACAGAAAATTATCAACACGCTCCTCGTGATTACCTCACTTTCAGTCATGTCTAGATATAATAACAAAGCAAAAAATAAAACCTCACAACAAGGTATCATGCAACACCTCTCTCGTTCAGCGCCACACAATTCTTCGGATTCCTCTCCGGCGTCATCGGTGGGCTCCGTGGAATACCCAGCCCAATCTGAGGACTCTTTTGCCAATAAGAACGATATTCAGGCGATGATGAAGGATCTCAGTAAGACCCTCACCACCAGAATTCAGCAGATGTTTACCGACCAGCGTCAAGATCTCTCATCATTATCTACACGCACGGTGGAACTGGAATCCAAAGTGGATTCGAACACCAAGGGCCTCCAAGAATTTTCCCATGATATCAACTACTTATTTAGAAGTGGAGTTCCTACCTACGGGATAAGAACAAAGATTTGGAAAATAGGGAAAGGAGGTGTAACCTTCGTGTAAGGAACGTTCCAGAATCGGTAACTCCCAAGGATCTTGAACCGTACCTGACGCGGTTGTTTTACACTCTGGTCCCTGCTCTTCAAGACCAGCCCCTTCATATTGAGCTTGCCCACAGGGCCCTTCGCCCAAAACCGAAGGAGGAGGATACCCCTAGGGATGTGGTGCTGAAATTTCTCTCATTCAAACCCAAAGAACAGATCTCCAACATGAGCAAGTCGTTGCCGCGCATCATATTCGAGGAATCTCAGTTATAGATCTTCCAAGACCTGGCCCCCTCCACTATTGTCAAGAGGAGAGAACTACGGGACATCACCAAGGTCCTCCGCGATCTTGGTTACAAGTACAAGTGAGGCCCGTTCCGCTTGATAGTGGAGATGAATGATCGCCAAGTGTCGATAAGAGATCCAACAAAGGGAAAAGACTTGCTCCACCCCCTCAAGCTGTCTTTATCTGCTCCTAACTTGGACATCCCGGAGAGGCCCTGAGGCGGAATGTACCAGTTTAGAAAGACCCACCCAGGTCGCGCCACAGTCGCATGGTCCTGAAGGCCTTTCCACTAATATGTTCTATTGTTACTGCCTGTAGTGGCAGCTGCAGCCTACTTCTACTCGGAACTTCTTCTTTTTTTTTTTCTATACTGTTAGATCCCCAAGGTCTGCTTTTGTTAATAAGCCCGCCATGACCTGCTTTTTGGTCGGGATCTAAGGTGGAATTCTCCCCTTTTTGGGAGAACTTTCACAGCTTACCCTCGTGTTTCTTCCCTCCCCCCCCCCCCCACTTTGCTTTTTGTTGTTGTTGTTCTTGCTAGTTCTGAGTGTTCATAATGCCTCTCAATGTGATTTCACATAATGTAAAGGGACTGAACACGCCACACACAAACGGTCCTTACTGTTTAGAACACTCAACACCCTTCATGGAGACACTGTAAGACGCATTTTAAGAAAAATTCCCACCCCAAACTTGAGTCTAGAAGGTTCAATACAGTGATATATTCCTCAAGTCCCTTGAAAAAAAATGGGCTGGCTATAATGATTCGTTCTACTACACCGCTCCAGACTATTTCATTTAAGACAGATAAAGAAGGGGGTTATATCATTCTGGTGTGCCAAATTGGCCCCCAAGTAATGACACTGGTGAATGTCTATGCTCCTAACTCTGGACAGGGGAGTTTTTTCAGTAAACTGTTTGGTGTGCCAAATTGGCCCCCAAGTAATGACACTGGTGAATGTCTATGCTCCTAACTCTGGACAGGGGAGTTTTTTCAGTAAACTGTTTTTAGAAATCCAATTACATCGCAGGGGCACTTTGCTGGTGGGCGGGGATTTCAATTCAGTTATCTCACCCGATTTGAATAGAAGTGGCCACGCTCACTCTCACCCCAACCGCCATCCTCAGGGTAATCTCAGAATGCACAATACCGAGGTCGGTCTATTCGACACATGGCGAGCGCACTACCCGACCTCCAGGGACTACACATTCTTTTCGAACCCCCACGGAACCTATTCTCCGATCGATATGATCCTGGGGTGCAGTGGTATACTGCAATCCCTATTAAAAGTAAACATTGTCACTAACGTTTGGTCGGATCACTCGACCGTCTTGGCCACAATTGATCCCCTAGATACCAAAACGGGTCGACACCCTTGGAGACTCCACATTTCAGAGAAACCGTGGCAACCTAGATCCATGAATACTTCGAAACCAATGTCACAGGGGATGTCCCCTTATCCACCGTGTGGGAGGCCCATAAGGCATTAGGAGAGTTATGATACGCTATGGTACTTATAGGAAAAAAATTCAAAACAAAAGAATATCTTCCCTTACGACTCTTCTCACACAGTTGTAACACACACACAAAGAGTCCCAATTATCTCAAGTTCTCTCCCAAATACAGAGTGTCCGGGGGGAGCTTCAATCTCTTCTAGCCGAAAAAACTGAGAAATCCCTCAGGTATCTAAATCAAAAATTCTATGAAAAAAATAATAAGTCAGACTATCTTTTAGCCTCTAAACTTAAGGCAAAGAGAGCTTCCCAAAACATTTTGCTATACGCACTGCTGGGAATACCCTTACTTATGACCCAAGACAAATCAACTCATCATTTTACAAATATTACATATCTCTCTATAATCTTAGGGAACCGGAGGCTGGCCCCTCCCTGCCGTCCTCTATAGCACAGGAATACTTGGACGCAAAACTCTCGACTTCGGCTATAGATATATTGAACTCCCCTATCACTCTTGAGGAACTAACGCATCATTGAAATCCCGGAAACCTTCCAAGGCTCCGGGCCCTGATGGGTTCCCCATGTCCTACTACAAGGCTTTTTCAGGGGCCCTGTCTCCTCACCTAGTAGAGGTCTTTAATAAAGTCATGCTGGGGGACAGATTCCACCCCGAATCATTGAAATCCTCAATTATTGTTCTCCCAAAACCGGGAAAAGACCCCACGAACTGCACGAGTTATAGGCCGATATCGCTTATTAACGCGGACATAAAGCTACTCACAAAGGTTCTGGCCACGCGTTTGAATATATACCTGACGCACTTGATCAATGCTGATCAAGTGGGATTTATCGCTACGAGACAAGCTCTGGATAACACGAGGAGAGCGGTCAATTAGATATCGCATATCAACAGGACTGGAACTCCTGCAATTTTATTATCATTGGACGCAGAAAAGGCCTATGACCGCCTCTCGTGGCCTTTTATGTTTCAAACGTTAAGAGAATATGGCCTTTGTGGTAGCTTTTTGTCGGCAGTTCAGGCTTTATATCACAACCCATGCATGGCGGTGTCCACCAACGGTTATCTCCTCCCCGTTTTTTAGTCTTAGTAATGGTACCAGACAAGGGTGCACTTTGTCTCTCTTACTGTATGCTCTTAGTATAGAGCCTTTGGCAGCTCACATTAGAAAGAACCCTGACATACAAGGGATCAATGTTCGAAATTCCCATTACAAGATATCACTCTTTGTGGACGACGTACTGCTACCCCTATCCTCTCCTCTGAATTCTCTTCCGAATCTACAGGCTGAACTCTCCCAATACGGTGTGCTATCCGGACATAAAGTGAACACCACTAACTTGGAAGCACTGGCTTTTCACCTTCCCGATGATTCTGCGAGTCTGTTAAAATCCAAATTTGACTACATTTGGCGGCCCAAGTCTATTACATATCTGGGGATCCAGATTACGAAACATTACGATCAACTATTTAAGGCCAATTATATCCCGATTTTGAATACCATTAAAAATGATCTACTCAAATGGGCCCCCATGTATATTTCTTGGACAGGAAGAATAAACTCTGTGAAAATGAATATATTGCCTCGGTTGCTCAACTTAATCCAAACTATACCCATTCTCGTACCTGCATCATTCCTTCGCACCGTTCAGTCTCTATGTGGCAAATTTATTTGGGCAAACAAGACCCCTAGAATTAGCAGACCATGCCTAGCAAAATCTTTCACAAACGGCGGCTCCCCATCGTTGAACGCTACTTCCAAGCAACGCAGTTGAGCCATGTGGTGGCTTGGCATACGAAAGAAGGGGACAAGAGGTGGCTGTCCCTGGAGAGCGAGCTGATTAATCATCAATCGGTAGGATTTCTCCCATGGCTCCCGTCGAATTTAAGACCGGCCTCGGTGGTGGCGACCCCCTATGTCTCCTCTGTATTAAAAACATGGGATTCCTTGAATAAGAAGCATCAGTTGGTTCCGTATCCCTCTCCAATAACCCCTCTTTGGCGTCACCCTGACTTCCCTCTGGGCTGCATGACCCCCTATCTGAAACCATGGGCCTCCTTGGGCATCACTAGAATAATACATGTTTTGGGGGACACAGCTCCACAAAACTTTCTGGCATTAAGCGAGAAATACGATACCCAGTTCCTTAGGAATTTCAACTACCATTTTTTCTCTCCTGGGTACTGTTCTTCGCACTAGTGTTCCTAAATGCCCTCTACAAGCTCTACTTTGTAAGCCAGTTGAAGGACACTCAAACTCTGCACGTAAATTATGTAACCATATCCTAGGCTCTGCCAAAATGTTGATAGCTACAAACTGAAAACAACCTGGCGCCCCGTCCATTCAAGCTGTTATTAACAAGGTATGGTTTGTAGTGGCAATGGAATACATTACGGCTTTGCTCCACGACTCTGTAGGGAAATTTTTAGACATCTGGGCGCCATTGTACTCCTATTTTCAGAGACAGATGCCAGGTCAAATGTAGATTTTTAGGCCCTAGTGCGTGCTAGGATAGAAACATATTCGGTCAACTGGTATACTCACCCCTGCATTGAGGTTCCACTTGATCTCTCATCAGTTTTCTCCCCCTTTTTTGTTTTCTTCCCTTTCTCTCCCCTTCCCCTCCTTACGATCCTCTTTTACAGTAGTTATTTGTGATATGTTTAAGTAAAACAGAAAAAAAAAACTATTAAGTTCAGGTGATGATCTTGAAAATTTTTATTTAATTCATTATGCATCGTTTTATGATATCTACATTGAATCATTGCAATTTACAAATGCATATTGATACTTATATCTTGATACTAAGCTGTAATTTGTACCGCCTTTACTTCATTTCAAAATAAAGAGATTTAAAAAAAAATAAGATTTTAAACCTACCGGTAAATCTATTTCTTCTAGTCCGTAGAGGATGCTGGTGACTCCGTAAGGACCATGGGGTATAGACGGGCTCCGCAGGAGATAGGGCACCTAAAAAGAATTGACTATGGGTGTGCACTGGCTCCTCCCTCTATGCCCCTCCTCCAGACCTCAGTTAGAGAACTGTGCCCAGAGGAGATGGACAATACAAGGAAGGATTTAGCAATCCAAAGGCAAGATTCATACCAGCCCACACCAATCATACCATGTAACCTGGAACATACATAACCAGTTAACAGTATGAACAAACGACAGTAACGGTCCAAGACCTATTCCAACTGTAACATAACCCTTATGTAAGCAACAACTATATACAAGTCTTGCAGAGTTTCCGCACTGGGACGGGCGCCCAGCATCCTCTGCGGACTAGGAGAAATAGATTTACCGGTAGGTTTAAAATCTTATTTTCTCTTACGTCCTAGAGGATGCTGGGGACTCCGTAAGGACCATGGGGTTTATACCAAAGCATCCAATTGGGCGGGAGAGTGCGTATGACTCTGCAGCACCGACTGAGCAAACGCTAGGTCCTCATCAGCCAGGGTATCAAACTTATAAAATTTAGCAAAAGTGTTTGACCCCGACCAAGTCGCCGCTCGGCAAAGCTGTAATGCCGAGACACCTCGGGCAGCCGCCCATGAAGAGCCCACCTCCCTAGTGGAATGGGCTTTAACCGAATTTGGTACCGGCAATCCAGCCGTAGAGTGAGCCTGCTGAATCGTATTACAGATCCAGCGAGCAATAGTCTGCTTCGAAGCAGGTGCGCCAATCTTATTAGCAGCATACAGGACAAACAAAACCTCTGTTTTCCTAATTTTAGCCGTTCTGGCTACATAAATCTTTAAGGCCCTGACTACAACCAGGGATGTGGAATCCTCCAGGTCACTTGTAGCCACAGGCACCACAATAGGTTGATTCATATGGAACGAAGAAACCACTTTAGGCAAAAATTGCGGACGTGTCCTCAATTCAGCTCGATCCACATGAAAAATCAAGTAGGAGCTCTTGTGTGACATAGCCGCCAATTCAGACACTCGCCTTGCTGATGCCAAGGCCAACAGCATGACCACCTTCCAGGTAAGAAATTTCAACTCAACCTTGTTGAGCGGTTCAAACCAGTGTGATTTTAGGAACTGCAACCTCACGTTCAGGTCCCATGGTGCCACTGGAGGCACAAAAGGGGGCTGGATATGCAGCACTCCCTTTACAAACGTCTGGACTTCTGGAAGAGAAGCCAATTCCTTCTGAAAGAAAATCAAGAGGGCCGAAATCTGTACCTTAACAGAGCCTAATTTCAGGCCCATATCCACTCCTGTCTGTAGGAAGTGGAGAAAACGACCCAGATGAAAATCCTCCGTAGGTGCATTCTTGGTCTCACACCAAGACACATACTTTCGCCAGATACGGTGATAATGCTTAACCGTCACCTCCTTCCTAGCCTTTATTAAAGTAGGGATGACCTCTTCCGGAATCCCCTTTTTCGCTAGGATTCGGCGTTCAGCCGCCATGCCGTCAAACGTAGCCGCGGTAAGTCTTAAAATACACAGGGCCCCTGTTGCAACAGGTCTTCCCTCAGAGGAAGAGGCCAGGGATCTCCTGTGAGCATCTCTTGTAGATCTGAGTACCAGGCCCTTCGAGGCCAGTCTGGGACAACGAGTATTGTCTGTACGTTTCTTTGCCTTATGATCCTCAACACTTTTGTGATGAGAGGAAGAGGAGGAAACACGTAGACCGATTGGAATAGCCACGGTGTTATCAGAGCATCTACTGCCACTGCCTGAGGGTCCCGAGACCTGGCACAGTACCTCCGAAGCTTTTTGTTGAGGCGTGACGCCATCATGTCTATTTGAGGAGTTCCCCAAAGACGTGTTATGTCTGCAAAGACTTCTTGATGAAGACCCCACTCTCCTAGATGGAGATTGTGTCTGCTGAGGAAGTCTGCTTCCCAGCTGTCCACTCCTGGAATGATGACAGCCGACAGAGCGCTTACATGATTTTCCGCCCAGCGAAGAATCCTTGTGGCTTCCGCCATCGCGACTCTGCTTCTTGTCCCGCCTTGGCGGTTCACATGAGCCACTGCTGTGACATTGTCTGATTGAATCAGAACCGGTAGTTTTCGAAGAAGACTCTCCGCTTGTCGAAGGCCGTTGTAAATGGCCCTGAGTTCCAACACATTGATGTGTAGACAGGACTCCTGGTCTGACCAAAGACCCTGAAAAATTTTTACCTGTGTGACAGCTCCCCATCCTCAGAGGCTCACGTCCGTGGTAACCAGGATCCAATCCTGAATTCCGAACCTGCGACCCTCCAGCAGGTGAGCACTTTGCAACCACCACAGGAGAGACACTCTGGCCCCTGGGGACAGAGTTATTTTCCGATGTAAGTGCAGATGGGACCCGGACCACTTGTCCAGAAGGTTCCATTGAAAAGTCCTTGCATGGAACCTTCCGAAGGGAATGGCCTCATAGGCCGCCACCATTTTTCCCAGAACTCGCGTGCACTGGTGAACTGACACCCTTTTCGGTTTTAGCAGGTCTCTGACCATATTCTGGATGTCCTGGGCTTTCTCTATTGGGAGGAAGACCTTCATTTGTTCCGTATCCAGTATCATACCTAGGAACGGTAGTCGAGTTGTCGGAATCAACTGTGACTTCGGTAGATTTAGAATCCAACCGTGTTGCTGGAGCACTCTCAGAGAGAGCGCCACACTGCTCAGCAATTTCTCCCTTGATCTCGCTTTTATCAGGAGATTGTCCAAGTATGGGATAATTGTGACTCCATGCTTGCGCAGGACCACCATCATTTCCGCCACTATCTTGGTGAAAATCCTCGGGGCCGTGGAAAGTCCAAACGGCAACGTCTGAAATTGGTAATGACAATCCTGTACAGCGAATCTCAGTGTTCCTGATGGGGGGCATAAATGGGGACATGAAGGTACGCATCCTTTATGTCCAGAGACACCATAAACTCCCCCTCCTCCATGTTGGCTATTATCGCTCTGAGTGATTCCATTTTGAATTTTACTCTTTTTATGTACAGGTTTAGGGATTTCAGATTCAAAATAGGTCTGACCGAACCATCCGGTTTCGGGACCACAAATAGGGTCGAGTAGTAACCTCTTCCCTGCTGGTGCAGTGGAACCTTGATTATCACTTGCTGTATACACAGCGTTTGAATTGCAGCTAACACTACATCCCTTTCCGATGTGGAAGCTGGTAGGGCCGATTTGAAAAATCGGCGCGGGGGCACCTCCTCGAATTCCAATTTGTAACCCTGGGAAACTATTTCCAACACCCAGGGATTCAGGTCTGAACTGATCCAGGCCTGACTGAAAAGTCGAAGACGTGCCCCCACCAGTGCGGACTCCCTCAGGGGAGCCCCAGCGTCATGCTGTGGGTTTTGGAGCAGCCGGGGAGGACTTTTGTTCCTGGGCACCTGCCGAAGCAGGTGCTCTTTTGCCTCTGCCCTTACCTCTGGCGAGGAAAGAGGATCCCCGACCTCTTCTGGACTTGTGCGACCGAAAGGACTGCATCTGATAGGGTGTTACTTTCTTTTGCTGTTGGGGAATATATGGTAAAAAATTTGATTTACCTGCTGTAGCTGTGGAAACCAGGTCCGTCAGCCCATCCCCAAACAATACATCACCCTTATAGGGTAGTACTTCCATGTTTTTTGGAATCCGCATCACCCGTCCATTGGCGAGTCCATAAGGATCTTCTCGCTGAGATAGACATGGCATTGGCCCTAGAAGCTAGCAATCCAATGTCCCTTTGAGCATCCCTCATAAATAAGACTGCGTCTTTTATGTGGGCTAGAGTTAAGAATATAGTATCCTTATCCATATTATCAAATTGATCTGATTGCGCTACATACCCATGCCGACGCAATTGTCGGTCTTAGCACAGCCCCCGTATGAAAATAAATACACTTTAAGGTAGTTTCTTGCCTGCGATCTGCAGGGTCCTTATGGGCCGCTGTGTCAGGAGACGGTAGCGCCACTTTCTTGGACAAGCGCATCAGGGCCTTGTCCACAGTGGGGGATGATTCCCAAATCTCCCTGTCCTGCTTAGGGAAGGGGTATGCCATATAAATTCTTTTGGGGATCTGCGGTCTATTTTCCGGAGTCTCCCAAGCTTTTCCAAAGAAATCATTTAATTCATGAGATGCGGGAAAATTAATAATCTGTTTCTTTCCCTTAAACATGTGTACCCTTGTGTCGGGGACCGAGGGTTCATCCTCAATATGTAACACATCCCTTATTGCCACAATCATACACTGAATGGTTTTAGTCACCCTAGGGTGCAATTTTACTTCGTCGTAGTCGACACTGGAGTCAGAATCCGTGTCGGTAGTAGTGTCTTGTGTTAAGGGACGCTTTTGAGACCCCGACGGGCCCTGTGAGTCGGTCCAATCCGAGGATTGACACCCTGATGTCCCCCCTGCCTTTTATGTAAAGATGCCACACTTGCATTCAACATATGCCACATGTCCATCCAATCCGGAGTCGGCACAACCGACGGGGACTCATTTGCTCCACCTCCTCCTTGGAGAAGCCCGCCTCAGACATGTCGACACACACGTACCGACACCCCACACACACACAGGGATTAACCTGTAAGGCTATTCTGTTTTTGCAAAATAAAATGTATTTTATATATAAAAATAACCAACTCCGTTTGGATCATCATTTAAAGAAACCTTTATATGTGGAATGAACTCAACCTACACGTGAGTGGGGTACGCTGTACCAGCATACATTGATGATAAAAGATACCTTTATGTGTTTCTCTTCACTTTCCTTTATGTGAGTTTTGGTACGCCTCATTCTGCATTTCAATTGGTGGTGAGACCCTATCCTTCCCTCAATCAAATTTTGAAAACACATTAGGGTTTCCATTTCTGGATACCATGGAATAGACTGTTTTAACATTACTTCACATTGGATTTTCATTCCTTTTTGTTTTACATATTCGTTGTGGACATCTGACTCTCAAGACAAGCGATCCCAGGACTTTTTGCTTGAGAAAAATTCAAACCATATTGTTAAATTTATTTATTCATTTCTCACTCCATTATTGGGCGCCTTTGATCATAACTCTTTTGTTTTCTATTGTACCATCATCCACCATCTATCAGGTTTGGGGTGAGAGTAAACCGCCCTCCAGGCATACCTACTCCCCAGTTATACCGATATTTACGTTATTTGTTTGTTTGTACAGTATATGTTTGTATACCGGTATTAGGCCCTATGTACATATAGTTACCTTCTCTCCACTATTTTACAAATAAATACATTTTATTATATATTATTCTCTTGTGTATATACATATATTTTACACACCTATATTATACTGTGGATTTATATCTGTATTTTTAACTAAGGAGACAAGCGCAGTGTGACACTTTCTTTACCCTCCATATATCTATAGAAGGGGGGTGTGGACCCCTCTTATTGTCATTTACAGCAGCTACATTCCTTAACTAGTGGTTAAGCGCAGCATTCTAGTCACTCTGTTTCTGGAAAACAAACAATGCTGTAAAGCAATGGTTCTCCCAAAAAATGGATGCCGGAAATTCTATTATTTTCTAATTTAAAGAGCAGTATGTTTTTCTTGTCCAAAATCTATATAATACAACATAAATCCCCATTGAACTCCCCCCCCCCCATCTTTCTCTTACACATCCTCCATTGTGTTGTGTTGCCACATTTGCTGTATTCCCCCACATCCACGTACACCATCAGCACTTTCTCTTCATAACAAGCATTTTCTAGCAAACGTTCCCCATGCATTCTGCATCTAGCACTGTTAAAAAAAAATGTTACATATAGGCCAAAATCTATAGATCATTCTGGCATAGGGCTAAAATTCTAATTTCCTTCAGTTAGAGATGAAGCTAAAACCAAATGTAAAACACAAAGGAAAATATTTTTTTAGATGAAAAACTATAGTAATCCACATGGGAGAACGACAGAAGGCAACTGCGGACATATTTTCTGAAATGTAATATAACAAGTACACAGTATATTGTATATTATATGGCCGCCCGTTCGAGTCAGCAGCACTGACAACAGTTATACCCCTTTCACACCGCACAAATAACCCGGCATTGAACCGGTACATTGCAGGGTCGACACGGGTTATTTGTGCGGTGTGAAAGGGCCCATGGCGAATTCCCGGGTCGCCTGACCCAGAAAATCACCTCGGGGATAAAGCAGTGTTATTCCCGGGCTGAATACCGGGGTCAGTGGCAGTGTGAACCAGTTTCCGAGTCGATGCGATCTGCGCCCCGTTCACTACATAGGGAGAGGTGGCGCGGAGATGAGCTGCAGCTATGGCAACCCGACCCCGCATATTTCGGGGTCACGGAGCGAGTTGTTAGGGTCCAATGCCAGGTCCCATCCGGTAAGGACCCATTTTCAATTACCGGGTGGGACCTGGCATTTGCAATGTGAAAGGGGCGAGTGTTTTGTGATTTATGTGTGAGCATGTAGCTGAGTATATACTTTCCTCAGATAGATACTGAATATATTAACCATGAAGTCAGGGTTTTTATTTTTGCTGTGGGACGAATCAGTTTTGGGTGCGACTGATTGCACCCTTAACGCTCCCATAGCCCCGCGCAGAATGTAAGAGGTGTTTTTGAGCAACTTTATTTTGTTTTTATTTTATTATAGATGCTTGATATGGGATCATCCCTGGCTGCTGACACCACTGGCAGAACCAGCTACCCCTGCAGAACACAGATTCCAGGTCAAATACATTAGGACCAGAGGCGTTATTTGGTGTTCTTAAAACCCGGTGTCGCTGTTTACACAAGTCCCAGGGTGGAGGGGGGGGAATGCTTCTTTACTCTTCGACCAAAACTTGCAATATATTTATTGTTTGCTCCATTCTGCACAATGGGGGTAATTCCAAGTTGATCGCAGCAGGATTTTCGATAGCAATTGGGCAAAACCATGTGCACTGCAGGGGAGGCAGATATAACATTTGCAGAGAGAGTTAGGTTTGGGTGGGTTATTTTGTTTCTGTGCAGGGTAAATACTGGCTGCTTTATTTTTACACTGCAAATTAGATTGCAGATTGAACACACCCCACCCAAATCTAACTCTCTCTGCACATGTTATATCTTCCTCCCCTGCAGTGCACATGGTTTTGCCCAACTGCTAACAAAATTCCTGCTGCGATCAACTTGGAATTACCCCCAATATTTGAATTGCAAGCTGTTTAGATGCAGATCCAGAGATTTCTATTGGAAGTGGACCTGTCTCCTGCTGTGGCTGATGACGCGGACCTTGGCAGAAACACAAGGCGTAATCTGATGAACAACTTTGTTCATGTGTTTTTTTTGGGGTATGGGTCATTAGGTCGACAAACATTAGGTTGACTATTGGTCGACATGGAAAAAGATCAAGTAACCATGTCGACCAATAGTGGTCGACCTAATGACTGTATCCCATTTTTTTGTCTTGCTCCTCTAGTATTCTGTTTTTCTTTTGTAATTTGTCATTTTTAATTTATACTGTGTATATATATTTGTTTCCTCCAGGATGTTTGGCGTTGCAGATCTGCAATCTATTCTGCCAGTGTTCAAGGTTTATTCAACTGTTGATTGGCTCAATTATTTGGATGCAGCTTTAAAAAGGTACAGCATGTATTATAACAAGCTATGGATATGTGCTGCATTTAAATTTTTTATTTATTTTTTCCTAAAGTTTTTCTTTTATGTTTTAGGTTTAGTAATTATTTGAAAAATGATTGTCAGGTGGCAAGGCCCCACAGCCAGAAGACCAGGAGCAGCTATGCAGAGGCATTGAGATAACACTCACCAGCAGAAGTACGCCCCTCCTGAAGTCTGTGAACCATTGTACCTGACACATGTTTTTCTTGGTGTCGCTCTCTTCTTTCTTCTCCGCCAAGTTCCAGGGCAACTGCTGTACAGGTGTGATTACTCCCTGACTGTCTTTCTCCTTTTTCAGGCGTGTACTATGGACACCATAGAACTAAAGCGGACCATAGAACTAAAGCGGAATAGCAGATTTCAACTGCGAAGAGCGTAAATTTGCGTGTGAATGACACGACTGTGCGAGTTTCAATACTTGAGTAAGAAATTTGCATCTAACTGCATTCTCACCTTAGCACACAAAATATATACCTGTTATCCCAGTGATCTAAGAAAAGTGAAGGTCATCAAACATGGATTCCCCTCTTTAGCAGAGTTCCAAATGTTTTGGGAGCTAATGACTGCATGCATTTACGCAAACACAATATATAGAAGAAATTCCAAGAACCGTAAACTCTTCCATTCTATCACCATTCAACTGATAAGTTACTCCACATTTAGAATTTTACATGAATATGCAGCATTTCCCAGATCCTTGCATGATGCACATTCTTCACAAACTCATCTGTTTTCCATTATTTTGAAGAAAGCAGACTGCAAGGTCAATGGTTGTTGGATGAGTAATGATAACCAGAAAATAGTGTGCACTAACATTTTCTCTATTACCTATTATATGGATAGTCAGATGAGGGACAGGATAAGGGGAAGAGACACAGAGTGATGGGAGAAAAGAGGGACAGACTTTGAGGGGGGAGGGTACAGAGAAAGGCATGGAGAATTCAGCCATAATGGACACCAAAAAAATGATATACTTGTGTATAAAAACTGTAAGACCAGGGGAAGGAACGAGGGAAGACTGCGAAAGAAAGGTGGGTGGAAAAAGAGAGAATGGGGGAAGAGAAATAGAGAGAATGGTAAGGGGTGGAGTAGAGAAAGGGGTGGATCCTGGAATTAGTTAAAACTGATTTAAAATGTATTTTATGTTTCAGTGTTTAGAAAACATTTATTTTTGCAGGTGACTCAGAATATGGAGTCCGATATTAGTTTATCACACCACCTTCCAAACCTCATCGAAGAACTGAACCAATGTACAACACTCATTAAGCATGCATAGCCATCCGTGGGTCCATTAAGCACTCCTTCAGAATTCTGATAAGCAAGTTTTGGTTCCTTGATCGCTCCGGAGGACCTCTGCAGTAGCACCCACAAACATCTGTGAAATATCTAGTGTGCTGTGTTCCTCATGATACATGTATTCAACATAATGCTAACATCAAGACTGAAAATACAGTACAACAATAGATTCAGAGTGTGTAGCAGCTCTTGAGGAGGAGAGAACTGAAATAGGTACCCTGGTCTGAGCCAATGTAATGAGAGATTTCTCACGTACACAACTATCAATAGACATTTTTAGCATTGTAGTATATTGACCAGACAATTTCTCTAACACCCGGTTCAGTCATGGCGTTGTCATGGCGTTTGTGCATGTAACCTGATCAATGTCTAATAGCGATAACATTTATTGACCTCTTCAACCTTTCCTGAAATTCTTCATAGTATGGTAGATGTATTTGGAGTCTTGTATGCAATAGAGATACACAACAGTGGGTTGAGGTATTGTAATAGTTGTACCTTATTTATAGATATTAATGAATTAATTCAACCAAGACGTATCCCCCAAATTGGAATATACTGTATATAGTATAGTATGAGTGCTGCCCTGGGGTGTGGTTGCAGGGGGAAGATTGTGTGTGTATGTATGGTAAGGGTAGTGTGTGTGTGGACTAAGGCGTCCTCCCAACTTCCCTCATTGGTTAAAACTTGCTTTAACTGTCTATCTTCCCACCTTACTTTAGAACGTAGGCTCCCATAGTGAGTGACATCTACCTCATGTCTCTCTTACCATATGGCCACTTTCAGTCCTCTTTACTTATATACATGTCTTGTCAGATGCCAAATTAATTCTGGATGCATTTTACTCAAGCTGCATCCAGACATCTTATTATACAGTATATGCAAACACATAGTGGTAGCTGCTCAGTCTTGCAGCATTTATCAGGTGCATGAAAGGGAGGGGTCACAGCAAACAGAAAGGGGGATGCTTTTTCCCCTGGTATCCCCTTGCACACTAAATAGTACTAGTAACAACACTTGAAGACTATATGGAAATAGAAATTTAAGGCCCATACACACTTGACGATGCACACGTCGTTAACGACTTCCCTTGAAGTTTCCTTGAACAGCTGAGCTAACGACATGAGCATACACATTACCAACGACCAAAGACCATTCATCGTTGAAGCATCCAAGCTGAACAGTTTATTCAAATAATGAGCTGGGTACAGGGCTGGTGAACAGTGGCTTGGTCGTTGGTCGTTCACACCATACACATTCAACGACGTCTCTGGTAGGTAACGACCATAGTGGAAATTGAGAATACATGCTCCACAGATAAGCGAGGGTCGTTAACGTCCCGCGGGGCCACGCATCGGTGGTCGTAGGATGCATACACACTTGACGATATAATGAGCGACGTCGTGGATGAGGGCTGAAATGAACGACGTCGCTCATTTTATCGTCAAGTGTGTATGGGCCTTTAGAGATATTTGTTGCATACTGTATATTTGCAAATACATGGTAAGCTGCCGAGCCCCTTCAAGGCTTCTCTGGTTACCGGAAGTTCCTACACTGCATGGTAACAAGTGATGGTCTATTGTTAGGTCCTCATGATTAAGGCGCATACAGAAACGTATTCAAATTGAGGGCTAGATTAGCTAGGAGCCACCCCTGGGATACCGGGGAAAAAAGCACCCCCATTTCTGTTTTCTCTGACCCTTTCACATACCTGTAAACGCTGCCAGACTGATTGAGCAGTTACTACTATGTATTTGCAGTTGGCAGAGGCATTGTATGGGATCAGCATTTGGATGGTATGCTGGTTTCTGTAGTGCTACTTGGGAGTTCTCAGCTGTGGCTCCTCTGTAAGCTAGCCCACAATTTGGATATATTTCTGTATGGGCCTTTATCAAGTTTTCATACCCTCATTTTCAGCTGGTCAGATGTTCCACCCTGACAATCATATGATCTGAGTGTAATCACACAGCATTCAGTGGCTGTCTATGTGATACCCCAGCAAATGGCCCTCTGTGTAATACTGTATATGGAGTTTATCTGTGCTGCCTGATTCCCCAATAATGTGTATGTGTATGGGTCAGTATTTATGGTAGTATAATGGCAAATGGGTCATTATTTATGGTAGTATAATGGCAAAGTTGTTTTAATCTATAATGCAGATAATTCCCAGCAGCCTTGGCAGTTGCTCATGATGTCAGGAGCAGGCCACATGAGTGGCGTCAGGTAGTACAGGAAGGGACAGTGTGTGGCACTTGGGGGAGCCCTGAGGTAACAGTTGGGAGGACATGTTGTGCTGCTGAGGGACAGGACCACAGAGCGGAGGATGCGCTGCCTGTCGCAGCAGTTTAAGTACATAAATGTATTTCACCAAAAGTGAGACTTACTGCCGAAGAGATCATTCTGGTTTGGCTCTGGTGTGTGTGAGGTGCTGGGAGGTGCAGGACTGCTGAGATACCTCATTGCTGGTGTGGTACCCTGCCTCTGAGTTAACTGTTAGGACCGCCACTGATGCCCAAGCAGCCTAATGAGGAGCCTTAGAGTCGAGACTGCGGGGGTTAACCTCCCCATCCAGGTTGCTAGGCAACTGCAGCACTGGAGAGAAGAAACCAACAGGGCACTAGTACCCAGGGCTTGGAGAAAGGTAAGCCGGGTCCCGTTTGGATTGGCTGCACGGGAAGAAAGGAGGAGGCTCCAGTATAAGAAGCAGAGTTGCCGCGCTGCAGGGGCTGTGAGATCTCGGACCCGCCAGCCATAACCCGCCCCCTAGTCTGAGAGGGGAGAGAGTGGAGAGAGAGGGGAGAGAGAGGGGAGAGAGAGGGGAGAGAGCGGAGGAGCGACGTCACGCTAACCGCCACTGAGATGGGGAAGACGCCCGCTACAGCCACACGCCGGGACCAGCCGTACGGGACGAGAGAGGAGAGCCGTGACCCTGCCGAGGTGACTCACCTGCCAGCCGCTATAGGGAGTCCTGACCAGCCGCTAGGAGAGAGCGGGGCCTGCTGATCATTCCCCCCTTGTCCACCCCAACACCGAGGGCTCTGAGCAGCCGCCGCAGCAGCACAGCAGCCGCGAGCAGGTGCCGGGAGCTGGGGTTTTGAACACTGCCACTAATCGCCAGGGAGCTGGTAAGGAGAATTGCACCCACACTGCACACCACATCCCAACGTGGACCCAGTTAGTCGAGACAAGTCACTGGGGTGATTAACCCTGTACTCCCCTGCTTCCCAGCTCCACCTAGGAATCAGACTTTTAGCCAACTACTGGCGCGATAGTGAATCCAGAGGGCCCGGTCCGAGGTAAATCCATTGACACCTCCTGTATTTAGTGATCCGAGTGGGCACAACTCTGTGGTGCTCTAAAGACATCAGTTTAATTATGCAACCCAGCGTTGCTTCTTTACTCTTTCACCGTCAGGGCTTGGGCTACGTCTCTGGTGTCCCTGAACCCTATTATGTACCAGCCGCACTATGCTCGACAGGTCCGTTAGCCAAGCCTGTCCTGTCGGCCACAGAGGCACCTGATAGCATAAGGACAGTATTTGGACACAGTGAAGATTATTTGGACACGGTGAAGATCCTCTCCCGTTGTTGCATAGGCTAACTACCCGCTAACTACCGTTTTGGCCATTCATACTGTAGATGGCCTCTCTTAACAAGGTGACTTTGGGGATCCATCTAAAGTAACAACTGAACTTCTCCGGATTGTGTATCACGTTCAGAGACATTCTTTGTTCAGGATTCCGTCGCCATCCAGTGGCCGGTTAGTATATTGGCCCTCATTCCGAGTTGATCGCAGAGATTCATCGCATCGCAAATGTGCGAAAACTAAGTGTCTGCGCATGCGCAAAAGCGTGAATACGCATGCGCGAGCACATCCGTACGACATTGGTGCAAAAATACAATAAAAAAAACCCACACGTAACTGTCAAACGAAAACGAGGAGAGGCGTAGGCGTGGCGGAGGCGAGACTTCGCAATGCTCCGACATGGGCGTGAAAGTGGGCGTACAGTGTGGGAGTATGCAACTCGCAATGGGCGTGTTTTTCGCAATTAAACATTGTCGCTGTTAAAACTAACATAGGAAACCGTAGCAACCTTCACGCTGCAGCCGAGTAGGTCTGCAGTTACTCTACATTTGCGAAGTACTGTTACAAGTGTGTATGCAGTAATTAGCTGTTAATTGGAGAGCACATTCATCTGATGGCCAATTACTTGTTAATTACTGCGCAGATGAAAGTTACCAACCAGCAATTGTCTGAACCCACATTACATGTTTATTCTACTCACATATAAATCTCACACACTGCCAAATAAGGTTATTTGTGTTCAAGTTGGTGTGTAAACATTTGTTAAAATGGTTTTAATGTGTGTAAGACTAACAAATACAAACAAGTGAAATTATTAATAAATTAATTTGAAAGCTGCAACATTTTTGCACCCACATAATGCAGCATACACTTTAATTTTGTCAGAAATGTAACATTAATATTTGTTTAGAATATCTGACACTGTTTTAAATGATGTCCTGTTGACCATAGATAAATCTAAAAAGTATTGTGTCAGTTTACTTAATATGGACATTAAAGTGTGGTGCAAAGCATACCTGTATTTTTTGGTTGTTGCAATATTTTGGGAGAATTTGCAGATTGGTCTACAAGTGTCTATATGCTGACCTAATCTTCCTGGAACTAAGATTTACCTAATGCATTACCTTGAATAAACTGCACATTTTTTAAAAATAAATTTTTTATTACTGTAGTAATATTTAACAACATGAAAACAACATGCCTACACGTGAGTCTCACAGGAAGAGATGGACCAAGCAGCAAGCATATGGCACTGACAAATGATATAGCAGAACTCAGTACTCTGCAAAATTCAGCTTCTGACAAAATTATATTTTTTAAGCATAAATAAAACATATTACACACCCTGCCACACAAAAATGTGGACCCAACTGAGAAAGAATTAGGATCCACCACACAAACACAACAATACATAGCACACTAGTAAGAGGAAGATGGCTCTGGGGGGTCATTCCGAGTTGTTCGCTCGCAAGTGAATTTTAGCAGATTTGCTCATGCTAAGCCGCCGCCTACTGGGAGTGAATCTTAGCATCTTAAAATTGCGAACGATGTATTCGCAATATTGCGATTACACACCTCGTAGCAGTTTCTGAGTTGCTTCAGACTTACTCGGCATCTGCGATCATTTCACTGCTTGTCGTTCCTGGTTTGACGTCACAAACACACCCAGCGTTCGCCCAGACACTCCCCCGTTTCTCCGGCCACTCCTGCGTTTTTTCCGGAAACGGTAGCGTTTTTTCCCACACGCCCATAAAACGGCCTGTTTCCGCCCAGTAACACCCATTTCCAGTCAATCACATTACGATCGCCAGAACGATGAAAATGCCGTGAGTAAAATTCCTAAGTGCATAGCAAATTTACTTGGCGCAGTCGCAGTGCGGACATTGCGCATGCGCATTAAGCGGAAAATCGCTGCGATGCGAAGATTTTTACCGAGCGAACAACTCGGAATGACCCCCCTGGTGTTTATACAAAAAAACTCACAGGCTACAATACCTCCAAACATAAATAATACATTTCACTAAGAGGGAGTTATCCATTCTGGCCACACAAGCCAACTCCAAAATAACATAGAGGCAACATGAAAAACATGGGTGCTGCCCATCTGGAGACATCACTTTCTTTTTTTTCTCCCCGCCTGAGGCTGTTCTTCTTGGCTTGGTCTGCGGAGCGACCTTTGTTGGGCCTGCCCAGTGGGCTGTTCTTCCTGGGCAGGGTCAGGGGAGGGATCCGATGTGGGTGGCTCTCTGCCACTGTGGGCAAGGGAGACAGCGATGGCCTGGAGCCCTTGCAAGATGTTATTTGCAAGGCTTTGGAATGAGGTGGCAAGTTGTTCTTGGCCCTGCCTGATCTCTGCCAGACCTTGGCAGAGTTGCGCAACACCTTGCTCAACACTGGTTCGGTGCTCAGTGAGCCGGACAGCTATCTGGCTTACCTCCTGGACGACCCTGTCTTGAAACGCATTTAGGCTCTCACCATACCTAGCGATTTCAAGCAGGATCTCCGGGATAGCAGAGGGTTGGGTGGGGGGGCCAGTAGGAACCTGCAGAGGTGGGATTTGTGGTCCGACACTGGCAGACCCACTAGGTCCCTCCACCTCAGCCTCAGCCACATAACCCTCCTGTGACTCAAACTGATCACCCCTCTGTGCTGTGTTTTGTGGCAAGCAAATAGAAGAATGTGTGGGGTTAAAAATAAAAAAAAATTTGTTAAAATTATTATAAATACAGTTTAAATTGCCGAAAAATACATGTGTAAACTTACCTGGCAAGTCATGTCCCGTCAGTATCTCAGGCAGGTCCGTGTCCATATTAGACACCCCTTGGCCCTCCTCATAACTGACACAGGCCATCGCCATCTCCTCCAAGTCTGTAAACTCCACAGCGACAGATGGTCCTCCCCCTGTAGCCCTTGAGGCATTCCACTCCGCAGACCTCTTTGCCTTCAGGCGGGATTTGAAGTCGGCCCACCTACATATGTATTGTGAAAGAGGGGCAAAGTAGAGTTATTATTTGTGTATGTAAATATATAGGACACATGTTCTGCTTCTGTTTGCTATACATAACATCACATGTCAATAAATTTTTTAAGTCAACTTGGCACAGAAAAAGGACTGGCAAGATGCACTTACCGTCGTCTAACTTCCTGCGATGTTCTGACGACAGAGCCAACTTCATTCACAGACTGTGTGATGTCCCTCCAGATGCGATCTTTTGTAGCAGCACCCATGTTTTTGGGGCCTCTATGTATTTTGGACATGGCTTGCGTGACCAAGACACGCAACTCCCTCTTAGTGAATGCTGGCTGTCTTTTTTTGCGCCTGGAGGTAGCCTGTGAGGTTTCTTCCTGTTGCTCCTCACCATCTTCATCCTCACTAGCAGCTTCTGTCTGTTGTGTTTGTGTGGATAATGCTGATTCACCCTCAGTTTGCCCAGTATGTGTGTGTGGCAGGGTATCCCCACTCAATTGTTTGCAGAGTACTAGGTCCTGCCTGTTCAGAATCCGCAGAGGCGGATTCCAACATCCGTCTCTGGCACTCTAGGCGTTTTTTCGCCAATGCCATCTGCTGCTGTGCAATGCGGTCCATCTCTGCTGCTATTTCCTCACGAGAAGCCATGTTTGAGATGACGTGTGTACGCCCAGGTGTGTGCCTATTTATACCTACGTGCGGCGCGTTCATTCACACAGGTGTACAGTATGGTAATCTTGCTAATGATTGCAGTGCTTATTTAAGGTCCTGGTTTGCACGCTGTGAGTGTTTGGCTGATGATTGTACTTTGGAGTTTGTGTGACCCGTGCGAGAAGGTGCTCTTGATCTTTTCTGAGTGAGTAATTTTAGCATTGTAAACCATAGTTTTGTGTTTGTTAGCTTTTAGCATATACTCTTTTTTTTAAATAAATTTAATTTTTCATGGCTTGTTCTGCAAAGTAGTGTTGTTCTTGGCTGTATTAGCTACTAAAGGACTATATTTTTCAATGAATCTAGTTTAGATGTCTAACATAATTGTCATCTTTTTGACTTAGGTGTTGGTTATATTTGTGATGCTGTGATTATGTGTATGTTTGTTTGTTTGTGCTTTGGGAGTTTTTTTCTGCTTAAACTATGTTTGTTTATCCATTCTAATGGGTTTTTTTTTTGTTTTTTTTCATCAATTTTAATTTGTTCATGATTTCAATACAGAAAAAATGTCGTCGGCTCCTGCAGTAAGTTTACACCCTTTTTTATGACATGTATTAAGGTTGTAGTTTGTGGTTTTGCAGTTGGCTGTTTCTCAATTTATGTTACAATATATTATATTGTGTTAGTCACGTTTGTTTTCTGGCTCTTCCGCGACTGCGTGTTTCCGCTCGTGCGAAATAAGGGACCTGCTCTCCACAGCATTGCAAACATCAATAAAGTTTATTGCAATGACAGCATAGATTTTACACCAATCACATATCAACACACTCTATAAATATATGCCCAAACATGGAAAACGCCATTGCCATGATGCGTGCTGCACCATTCACACGGCGGGAACTCCGCGTGCTGGTGGCGGTTATGGACCGACGCGTAGGCCGCGTTGGGCGTTTTATCCCTAATAGGGTAAAACGCGAGGCCTACGCGGAGGTCCGCCGCTTGCTACGGTGCCGCCTCCGCAGCCGCAGGTCTATTATACAATTGGAGAGGCGCTGGAGCGATCTGAGGAGGCGCACGCCAGACCTCCTGGCGGAGCTCCGCCAACAGATACGGAGCCTACGTGTCCGCAGTAAGTAACATTTCGTACAAATACATAATTATCGCATAACCTTTGCATACTATCGTGGTGTGTTTGCGCAAACTTGCATTGAGATAATTTGCATTAGTGTAGTTAGGATATTCTAAGTTGGATAACTCAGATTATGACCTTTGGCATTTTTTAAATAAAAACTCTGCTTATGGTGTTTAAACTTAATTGTTAATATCAAGATTTCTCAGAACAAATGATGATATTCACACATTAAGAGTGAATTGACGGTGCAGAACATTCTGGCCCTCCTGGGGATACTCATGTTGGTTAGGTATGGTACTGACTGTATGTTGTTGTCCATAATTAATGCACAGGATGGAATTTTGGGACAAATATTGCATCATTGTTTTTTCCTTTAGTCAAAATTATGGGTTTTTTTAAGCAGTTGAAAAAATTTAACTAATTTACTCAGAAAATATTTAGTAAAATGGAAATACGCAATTTCAATTTATATATTTGATTTATGTTTGTTTGATAAGGGCAACATCAACATGCAATATATTTAACTAACTTAGTCATGTTAACCCTGTTTCTTTAACATGGTACAGAACAGAGTAATAGGAATATTTTTTATTTTATGGTGGTTATTTATTGTAACACAATAATTTACATTATAGGGCAAGCACAACGGCAACCTTCCCCATCCCCTTCCCCATCACCCTCTCCTGACCATTCAACCTCTACACAAACCTCACCCTCTCAAACCACCTCACCCTCTCATGCCCAAACCCCCTCTCCGCAAACCACACACTCTCCACCCACCTCACCCTGTCAGGCCCACTCCCCCTATCCTGCCCAAACCCCCCCTCCGCAAACCACACACTCTACAGCTACCTCACCCTCTACACCCCAAACCCACACTCCGCAAACCACACACTCTACAGCCACCTCACCCTCTACACCCCAAACCCCCACTCCGCAAACCACACTCTACAGCCACCTCACCCTCTCCAACCACCTCACCTTCATTAACAAAAACCCCCTCTCCTGCCCAAGCCCACTCCATTTCCCAAACCCCCTCACCAGCTCACACCCCCTCTCCAGAACAATCACACTCTTTGTCAAAATTTCCCTCTCTGCCCCCCTCCCCCTCTGTGTCCCCACAAAAAACACCACCACCCTCACCCTATCAATCATACTCTGAGAACACCTCCCCCTTCCATCCTCTCACCCAATTTGACCCGCCTTCCCCCATCCAGCACCCATCCAGCACCCATCCCCCATCCAGCACCATGAAAATTGTATGACAGAATGGGCAGCAGAGGCACCTGAGCCAGTAGAGGGAGGTGGAGAAATGCCAGAGGAGAGTAAGTTTGCACACATTATTTTTTAAAAATTAATAAAAAATTAAAAATAAAATAAAAAAATAAACATTGTTGTACTGTGATCAATCTTTTGTCTTGCTTAAATGCTTGTCTTCTACATCATGGTATGGATGATGCATTCACATTTGTGTGCGTGACATTATATGCACAGTCTGTACATCTGGATGATAATCACTATGTTGACAGATTAGCATGCACAACAAGGTTTGTATGTGAAACATTGTCTGATACACATTTAGAGCACAGTTATGGTTTGTGTGTTTTTACTTTTACAATTTTGCTTGGCTATTGCCCAATTTTTAAATAAAAAAAAAAACCAGTCACTTTGTTAGCCAGACTAACGACACAATGATATGTGTTTTGAAAGTGACACTCAAACAAATTTTAAAAAGTTTCTCAAAAACATGTTTGTCGTGCTATTTGATGTAAGGCAACCTTACAGAGAGTGTGTGGATGCTAGGATATGTTGTCCTTCTGAAGATTAAATTATGCAGTATGATGATGCAGGTGAAAACATCACACTAAAAATGACTGCTTAACTACAGATGTGACTGGTGACCAGTATGGCCTTACATGTACTATTTTTGGGTTGAGATTGTAGCTTGGAAATTTAACATATCAAACAAACAAGAACAACTATTCTGACATTTACCACCTTCTAGAAAAATAGATTAAAGAGTTTGGTTGCTATGGACAACATCACATATTAAAGATAACTCACATCTTAGGAAATGTACATAATGGGGGGTATATTTAGTAAGGTGTGAGAATGTTAGAACTGGTGATGTTGGCCAAGGCAAACAATCCAATTCTACTTACCATTTATGTAGCTGCTTCTAGCAGATAATAGATATAATGTGATTGGTTGCTATGGGCAACATCAACAGTTATTAATAACTCCCACCTTATTAAATGTACTACATGATGTGATAAACTTTGACACATATGCTAGTTTTTGGAAAACGACATTGCTGAGTATGCTTGTCTGTTGCTATGCTAGTGTTTCCAAATTTTAACTTCCATGATGTATATCAATTTATTAAAAAGTGTGCTTTGTGGAATTGTAATGTAATAGGTAATGTTATTTATTAAAAACTAAAAATTTTACTATGCATTTCAGATGTTGCCATTGGAGATCCCTCAAGCGTCGCACGAAGAATCGCCAGAATGCAGGCAAATTTGGAGGCCATGATTGCCGAACTAAATGAATTAAAAGAGATTGTTTTTCCAAATAAAAAATACATTTTTTGCCTACATGTTGGCAAAACTATTTGTGCTTTAAAAATATATTTAAAAAAAAAAACAAATAAATACACTTTTTTGGCCGTTATGCGCTTGTGATGTTTTTATTGGGCACATATTAAAGGATATTACAAAACAGAAATTGGTTAAAAAACAAATACTACAAAAAAACAACAAAAAAATAAAAAAAAATAGGTTTACTTAGTAGATAATTTAATAACAAAACATGTAAACACATACATTCACACACTAAACATCCCAAACAAATTAAACTGTTTTCATTTAGGCCAGGCACGGATTAAACATCTCTTGCACTTTAAACAAAATAAACATGGTAATGTCCAATTATGCATACAAAGTGCTCTTGAGGTATTCTTTCCAGACTTAATTGGTGATGCCCACAATCAATTACACTAATTTGATTGGGAATTGAGGGACGCTGGCTGAGTTATAATTGCAAGGTATCATGTAACTTAGTTGAGAAATAACATTGCTGTGCGTTTGTTTGCTAAAGCCTTAGCACATTTAAGAGAAATGTGTAAATCTAAGTTGACATCGTATTTTTGCAATGAAGTTTGTGCATATACGTTGTATTCGCATAACTGCGTTTGATTTTGGTATACGCCTACCGTGTGCAATACTGCGTACGAATTATCAAAATTGCGTTGGGGGCGGGTATTCGCAAATTTACAACATTATCGCAACATTGCGATTATGTTGTGCGAACGAAAGACTTAGCGATCAACTCGGAATGAGGGCCATTGTCTGGACATTCCTGCACCCTCCTGGTTAAAAGGACATTTGGGCTTGCTGCTAAATTCTAAAAACACTCATGTTTAATATGCTCATTTTGCAAATGATATGTGATAACTTTTATGCTCGTTATGCAAATGATATGTGATAACTTTTATGCTCATTAGGTAAATGTTATGTGATGACACTTATGCTATGATATGAATGATACACAATATATTTGAGTATATCGAACGGTGACACTTCTGTTCCTAGATTTAATAAACGTGTCACCACCTATTTGTACTTCCTTTATCCGTGGGGTCCTCCTTGGCGTGATCGTTCTTTTGCCACAGGCTCCTGCGAGAGAAGTCGGGAGAGGTCTCTAAGCCGCAAGCGCCGCCTGAAGAAAGCAGGTACGATTTTATTTACTCACAGGGGTTCTATTATACTGGGACAGGCCAAAGGGAGCGGCACACCCGTGGGCAGTTATCCAGGAGACACCAGGGCCTCCCATTAAAGTGACAGAAGGGTGCAGCTGCTGACAGGTGTTAATCCCAGCAAAACAACAGGAAAGGTATCTTTGTCTAATTATCTGACACCGCACCTCAGTATATATCAGCACTGCAGTTTAAATATTAGCAGAGTGTTGCACTAATATATCATTGTCTTGGAACGATATGCAGATCAATAGGGTAATGATAAATCAATCTGTGGATTTGGCCATTTAAGTATCAATCAATCACTCTATAATTTAAAGTCCTGGTTACGCTGACTAACAATACAAGGGCTCCTCAGCAAAGACCAAAGATAGATAAATAAATATCATCTAATGGTGAGAGCGACAACTCATAGCTCTGACTATTCATAGCTCTACCTGTCCATGTTTAAATGTAGTGATCAAAACTATTCTTCACTTTTGGAATTGGAGAATGTACTAAAAGGTGCAGTAGATCTACATGGATCATTCCTCTTTAGGAAATCAATTAGCTTGCAGTCATGTCTAGTAAAAAGTCATTTCAGACAGCAAAATGCTATGACTGAAACCTGGATACCTGGAAAAACCAGAGAATTTACACAACTGTGGAAAACCGCTATGTAACAACTTTACACATGCAAAAAACAAAAATAATTAAATTTACTTCTCATGCAAATGGGGAGAAATGCAAAATAAGGGATTTTATGAGCTGCAAATCTACCTATGTCATTTATGTGTTACAATGTGTTTGTGGTATACAATAAATTGGTAGAACGACACGTGTACGTTTTATAGAACATTGGTGTAAAATCTAAAAAGTTTTCAAAGCCCGTCCCCCATTGAGTCATATTTCCTAATACCAGAACACAGCATCCGCAAAAAACGATTTTGGTTACGGCAACAGAACAAATTAAACCAACACCTAGGGGAGGTGACAGATTCAGTACGCTCTGCAGGAGGGGAGCCTACCAAATTTTTAGATTGGGATCCATGGTTCAGAGGGTCTCAATAACACAATCAAACTAAATAATATCTGAAGGTATTTTCTCCAGACTAAATTTCGTTTTGATTTTAGATTCAAATGTAAATGAAGATGGCTAAAATGGAATGAACAATATTCCCCGGTAATCCCTATGGTGAATGCTGTATCTTGGATCCCTTGCTATTAGTCTCTATAGACAATTACAACAGGTCTTGTTAAAATTAAAGATGAGCGGGGTCGGTTCGTTGAGATCCGAACCCCCCCCCCCCCTCCGAACTCCACCTATTTTACACAGGTCCGAGGCAGCCTCGGATCTTCCCGCCTTGCCCGGTTAACCTGACCGCGCCCGAACATCATCATCCCGCTGTCGGATTCTCGCGAGATTCGTATTCTATATAAAGAGTCGCCGCCATTTTCACTCATGCATTGGAGATTGAACGGAGAAGACGTGGCTGCGTTCTCTCCCTGAAAAGCTCCGTATCTGTGCCCAGTGTGCTGCAAATATCTACGTTCTCTGCCTGAAAACGCTCCATATCTGTGCTCAGTGTGCTGCAAATATCTGTGCTCAGTGTGCTGCAAATATCTACGTTCTCTGCCTGAAAACGCTCCATATCTGTGCTCAGTATGCTGCAAATATCTATGCTCAGTGTGCTGCATTGTGGTGACCACCAGTATATAATTATAGTAGCACAGTACAGTAGGCCATTGCTGTATCTTGCAGCTCTGTGGACAGTGCAGCATTTTGGAGACCAGCAGTATACATATAGTACAGTACAGTAGGCCATTGCTGTATCTTGCAGCTGTGTCACTTCTAGTATCATGATCAGTGCTCAATATCTGCTGCATTGTTGTGACCAGTATGTATGCTGTACTGTGCGACGTGTTTTATACACCTGGTGATTATACATCCTGTAATCTGTACTGAGCGATGTGAGATACACCTGGGGACTATACACCCTATATACTGTACTGTGTGATGTGTGAGATACACCTGGTAATATCTGTGCTCAGTGTGCTGCATTGTGGGGACCACCAGTATATAATTATAGTAGTACAGTACAGTAGGCCATTGCTGTATCTTGCAGCTCTGTGTCACTGCAAGTATCCATTCATCTGTGCTGCATTATTGTGAGCAGTATATAAGCCAGTGCAGCATTTTGGTGACCAGCAGTATACATATAGTACAGTACAGTAGGCCATTGCTGTATCTTGCAGCTCCGTGTCACTCAGTTCTAGTATCCTGATCAGTGCTCAATATCTGCTGCATTGTTGTGACCAGTATATAGTAGTATAGTGCAGCATTGTGGTGACCACCAGTATATAGTAGTACAGTAGGCCATTGCTGTATATTGCAGCTCTGTGTCACTTCTAGTATCCTGATCATAGTAGTACAGTAGGCCATTGCTGTATATTGCAGCTCTGTGTCACTTCTAGTATCCTGATCAGTGCTTAATATCTGTGCTCAGTGTCAGTGCTGCATTGTGGTGACCAGTATACTACAGTACAATAGTCCAGTGCTGTTCTCGCTGCTCAGTGTCAGTTCTCTGTAGTATCATCAGTGATCAGTATAATCAGTTCTCAGTATAATCAGTGCGCTATTAAACGTGTGCCCATTTTCCGCCATTAGTGCAGTGGGATTTAGACAATTGATGAAGTTATTGTGACCCCGGTACAAAATCCCATCTAGATTCCACTTCACTAGGCAGGCGATTGCAAGATTTTACCAATTAATATCACAGTGAGTTATAATTATTAATTAGTGATCTTGCCAAATAATTCCAGTGATTTTGTCATTTTCTTCCAGTGAGTTGGACCAATAACACCATTGATTAGAACAAATAATTCCAGTGATTTTGTCATTTTCTTCCAGTGATTTGGACCAATAATACCATTGATTAGAACAAATAATTATTGTGATATTGAGGCGTTTGTGTCGCTTAGCTTAGCCGTCCAGCGACCACAGTGCACCATTTTTTTCTCTTTTCTTTGCATCATGTGCTGTTTGGAGCCAATTATTTTAAGTGCCATCCTGTCTGACACTGCAGTGCCACTCCTAGATGGGCCAGGTGTTTGTGCCGGCCACTTGGGTCGCTTAGCTTAGTCATCCAGTGACCTCGGTGCAAATTTTAGGACTAAAAATAATATTGTGAGGTGTTCAGAATAGACTGGAAATGAGTGGAAATTGTGGTTATTGAGGTTAATAATACTATAGGATCAAAATTACCCCCAAATTCTATGATTTAAGCTGTTTTTGGAGAAAAAAAAACACCCGAATCCTAAACACACCTGAATCCGATAAAAAAATTTCAGGGAGGTTTTGCCAAAACGCGTCCGATTCCAAAACACGGCCGCGTAACCGAATCCAAATCCAAAACCCAAAAAATTTCTGGTGCACATCTCTAGTTTAAATATTAGCATAGAATGTTGCACTAATATAGCGTTGTCGCTGAACGATATATCGATATGCAGATCAATAGGGTAATGACAAATCAATCTGTGAATTTGGCCGTTTAAGTAAATCCTGGGTTACGCCGACTAAAAATACAAGGGTTCATCGGTAAAGACCAAAGATAGATAATTAAATATCATCTAATGGTGAGAGAGACATTTCACAAATGGACAATACATAGCTCTATCTGTCTATGTTAAAATGTAGTGAATTCACTTTTGGAATTGGATAATGTACTAAAAGGTGCAGTAGATCTAGATGGATCATTCCTCTTTAGGAAATCAATTAGCTTGCAGTCATATCTAGTAAAAAGTCATTTCAGACAGCAAAATGCCATGAATGAAACCTGGATTGCTTATTATTATTAGCATAGTGTTGCACTAATATATCGATGTTATGGAACGACATATCGATATGCAGATCAATAGGGTAATGAAAAATCAATCTGTGGATTTGGCTGTTTAAGTATCAATCAATCATTCTATAATTTAAAGTCCTGGGTTACGCTGACTAAAAATACAAGGGCTCCTCGTCAAAGACCAGAGAAAAATAA
This sequence comes from Pseudophryne corroboree, assembly GCF_028390025.1. Lineage (NCBI taxonomy): Eukaryota > Metazoa > Chordata > Amphibia > Anura > Myobatrachidae > Pseudophryne > Pseudophryne corroboree. The sequence continues at coordinate 49,861,185 of NC_086447.1, read as the reverse complement.
ATGAATATCATCTAATGGTGAGACAGACAATTCATAGCTCTGTTTGTTAAAATTTAGTGATCAAAACTAATTCTTCACTTTTGGAATTGGAGAATGTACTAAAAGGTGCAGTAGACCTAGATGGATCATTCATCTTTAGGAAATCAATTAGCTTGCAGTCATGTCTAGTAAAAAGTCATTTCACGCAGCAAAATGCTATGAATGAAACCTGTATCACTTATTATTATTAGCATAGAGAATTGCACTAATATATCGATATTGTGGAACGATATATCAATATGCAGATTAAGAGGGTAATGATAAATCAATCTGTGGATTTAGACATATAGGCGTCTTTCACATACATCGATATTTGTACAAGGTGATAAAACGAGATTTATAATATGGTTTATAAGAGATAACTGGGGTGTGTATATGTATTTGCACCATATAGAACTATAATGTAGATATAAATATGTGGTTTGGGAGGAATAACAACAAAAAGAAATGTTCCCTACTGAATTGTGCAACAACGTCTCTCGTAGTTTTAGATGGTCTAGCTTTGCAACTTCATTTATTGTTTGAGGTCAGAATATTCTAGATTACACTGACTGCACATATTGTCTTCACACTTTGGAGGCGAAAAATACAGAAAGTATATAGAATATAAGAAACGGTATAAACATATGTATTGAATACCAATACTGATGCACAAAAAAAGGGGAATACCTACCGGTAATTCATTTTTTCGTAGTGGATACTGGGAATTGAAGATTACCATGGGGTACAGATCGAGTCCACTGAAGCCTGGCAGTTTTGGCAGTTTAAGAAATTAATAGTGTGCCTGAAAATAATAAAATTAAATAAAATTCTGGAGAGCAACAGAATGCACCCGGCTCCTTGGGCACATTTTTCTAAACGGAGTCTGCTAGGAGGGGCATAGATGGGAGGAGCCAGAACACACTATTCATTTCTTAAAGTCCCAGGCTCAAGTGGACCCGATCTATACCCCCTGGTAATCTTCAATTCCCAGTATACACTACGAAAAAATGAATTAGAGGAAAAGATTTTTGTTTTATTTTTTGGGCGGACGCACTGACGCAACACTATTTGACCTTGACAGACCCGGATGGCCACTGTGTGACAGAACTGTGATTGACGGTACACTTCTGACATAGCAATGTCATGACCTCTGACACAGCCCTGATTGACCCTGATAGCAATGTAATGACGTCTGACACAGACCTGACTGACCCTGATAGCAATGTGATGACGTCTGACAGCCCTGATTAGCCCTGATAGCAATGTGATGACGTCTGACACAGCCCTGATGAACCTGACGGCCAGTGACAGCAGACTCTGACAGCAACCCACAGCAGAGGTCCTCGCAGCGTGGAATCGTGCAGGAAAATGACGCCAAGCCAGGTGAAATCTGACGCGGGATGATGACGTTCGACCTCTTGCGCGCTCCTGAGCTTTTCGTGACGTTCGCAGGCCGGCGAACTCTCGAGCCAGGCATGTTCGGAGCTGTTCTAATTCCACGGTATCAGAACAGCTCATCTCTACTTAGAAATATAAGTTTTGATGAACACAATATTTTTACCTTTATAGTATTTTTACAAGCCATCTTTCAGTACTATTAATGAGCTGTACATATTTCAAATAGACAGAATAAACAGGAGTTTGAAATAGACAAAGAATCAGGCAATAATTTAAAAATATGGGTTACTTACAGTAAAAATACAAGGGCATCTCGGCAAAGACCAGAGACAAATAAATCACTATCATCTACTGGTGAGACAGAGGATACATAGCTCTATCTATGCTAAAATGTAGTGATCAAAACTAATTCTTCACTTTTGGAATTGGATAATGTAGTAAAAGGTGCAGTAGATCTAGATGGATCAGTCATCTTTAGGAAATCAATTACCTTGCAGTCATGTCTAGTAAAAAGTCATTTCAGACAGCAAAATGCTAATGAAACCTGGATCCCTAAAAAACCAGAGGATTTCCACAACTGCGGAAAACCGCTATGTAACAACTGTACACAAGCAAAAGAGAAAAATAATACAATTTACTTCTCATGCAAATGGGGAGAAATTCAAAATAAGGGATTTTAGGAACTGCAAATCTACTTATGTCATTTATGTGTTACAATGTGTTTGTGGTAAAACAATACATCGGTAGAACGACACGTACCCTTCATGCACATTTTATTGAACAATGGCGTAAAATCAACAAAGGTTTCAAAACCCATCCCCCATTGAGTCATATTTCCTAATACCAGAACACAGCATCCGCAAAAAAGATTTCAGTTATGGCAATAGAACAAATTAAACCTACACCTAGGGGAGGTGACAGATTCAGTAGGATCTGCAGGAGGGGAGCCCCTTAGATTGGGATCCATGGAACAGCAGGGTCTCAACGACACAATCAAACTAAATAATATCTGACGGTATTTTCTCCTGACTAAATTTCGTTTTGAAATTAAATTCTAACGTAATTGAAGATTACTAAAGAGGAATGAACAAGATTCCCCGGTAAACCCTATGGTGACTGCTGTATCTTGGTCCCCTTGCTATTAGTCTCTATAGACAATTACAACGTGTCTTGTTTAAATATATGTATTTACTATACCTGACTTATTATTAGCAGAGAGTGGTGCACTAATATATAGTTGTCGTGGAATGATATATCGATATGCAGATCAATAGCGTAACGATAAATCAATCTGTGGAGGTGGCCATTTAAGTATCAATCAATCATTCTATAATTTAAAGTCCTGGGTTACACCGACTAAAAATACAAGGGCTCCTCATAAAAGACCAAAGATAGATAAAAATATATCATCTAATGGTGAGGCAGACAATTCATAGCTCTACCTGTCTATGTTAAAATGTAGTGATCAAAAGTAATTCTTCACAGGTTTAATGACTATTAGTTGTTGATGTGAACTTGGTGATTGGATTTCGCTGTGGTGGTATTAGGGTCATGAGCAGACTTTTTAAACTCGGGGACTCAATCCTCCATCCATCTAGGAAGTCTACAAACCCTGCTGCTGCTGCTGGGGTTTCTAGACAAATTCGTAATACTTCGGTAGAGCGCAAATGTTTCATGCTCAGTATGCCCCATAATGTGTGGTATTGGAAACACCTTGCAACTGCCTATGATGCAGTTCTTAACAATCCGCTTTTAGGAAATGAACTCCGATATGGACTCTTAGTCTTTATTATCCATGGAGGTATCCTAGACCCTTCAGGGGCAATAGGTGTCTACAGAAAACAACACGGTGTCTCATTCAAAGTGGTGGTAATTCCAGTCAGAGACAGGGTCGTGGCCGCAGTCACAGACGCCCAGAGATTCAGGGTGGACTGTATAGAATATGATAACCGAGGTGTATCTGTCGATACATTCAATCATCAGAGGGCCGTTGTGAATACGATGGGAGCGCCAGACAAGGCATACACTACTATCATAATGCATCTAATTATGATCGCTTCAAAGGCTGTCACAGCACAATCTGCCTGTGCATCATCAGCGCTGATGAGGATGAACGCAGCCAAAGCCTCATTCCCCATAGATGAGGACTGGTTCCTGACTGACGAAGCGGCAGAATTGACTGCCAGGATGATCAGAGGGAGCATGCCGATTCGAAGAGCGATTGTTGATCTCGTGCAAGCATGTGACACTTCCATTGGGGTGACCACCAATTTGGCATCAGTAGTGTCTCACGCCGGAACATATCTTAAGATGGCAGGGCTGACCGGCTTCCAAATGGTATGTCAATTCGTGATCCAGGCACGTGCGCCTATATTAGCCATGGATGCTAACTTGATGGAGTTGTATGCTTCTTACCAACAGGATGCTCCATATGTTAAATTTCTAGGAGTAACTACAGATGTAGCCACCTTTATCTTGACTGTTTCTCCGCCGAGACGGGCGTTTAGTCACGCTAAGGCGATAGCTGAGTTTAATCACAGGTAGGCGCGTTGAGGCGATCTAGATACTCATCATGCATTACACTTCTACACCACTGTGTGGCTAATGCTCCACTAATCCAGTACTTTCGATCGTACAGTATAGCGGCGGATTGATCTACAGCTCTGGCAATACTGTAGGCGTAACGGGAGGCGGTGGAAAAAGTATGGAGTACTGTATGTGTATGGAGACGCAACTACAGTAATTGTGTAAAAGGAAGAATGTACAGGACAATGTATAAACACCGTGCTTTTAAAATACATGAGCGTCTGGGAATGGAGGGCTACAGTAGCTAGCAGGAGGCGGTGGAAAATACCGTGCTTTACAAATGCGAGCGTCCGAGTCCTCTAAGGCATAAACCAACACCAATGGGGTGGGGGCCGGGCGCTGTTTGCAGTACTTTCACACATGAAATTGGGAGTCTCTCATGAGGCGTAGTGGGCTAGGGGTGAAGGCTCCCACCTCCCACGCTGGGGGTCCAGGGTTCGAGACGTGATGTGCCTTCTTTTTTTTTTTTTTATTGTAATAATACACTGTATTATTTTATCTACATTGTAAGACAGTCAATGGAAAGGTGCACACAAGTTACATATAAATCAGAGTACATCTGCAGGAGCGATTCTTTACGCACTAAACAGCGGGAATGAAATGAGGGTATTCTGACGCTACTAACTGAGCAAAACAGTACTGTAGATCTTCAGCGTTTGTGTATTGCACATGACCTGAATTCCCTCCCTGTGCAGGCTCCCAGGGGGGAAGGGCGATGGGGGTAGGGGGAGACGATGGGAAATACTGTGCCTTTGAAATGCAATTACATGAGCGTCCGAGTCCACTACGGCATACTGTTAACCAACACCAATGGGAAGGAAATGCCAACCATTTTTTTTATGTGTTCCCGTGACATTCATTTAAAAAAAAAAAATGTTCTCTCTAATACATCCAATGGAAGGATGCACACAGGTTTCACATAAATCAAAGTACATCTGCAGGAGCGATTATTTACGCTAAATGCAACTGCACAGCGGCAATGAGTAGAAATGAGTGTATTCTGACGCTACTAAGTGAGCAAAACAGTACTATACAGTAGATATTCATCGTTTGTGTATTGCACATGACCTGAATTCCCTCCCTGTCTACTGCATGATCTGTGCAGGCTCCCAGGGGGGAAGGGCAATAGGCTAGCAGGAGGCGGTGGAAAATACCGTGCTTTACAAATGCGAGCGTCCGAGTCCTCTAAGGCATAAACCAACACCAATGGGGTGGGGGCCGGGCGCTGTTTGCAGTACTTTCACACATGAAATTGGGAGTCTCTCATGAGGCGTCGTGGGCTAGGGGTGAAGGCTCCCACCTCCCACGCTGGGGGTCCAGGGTTCGAGACGTGATGTGCCTTCTTTTTTTTTTTTTATTGTAATAATACACTGTATTATTTTATCTACATTGTAAGACAGTCAATGGAAAGGTGCACACAAGTTACATATAAATCAGAGTACATCTGCAGGAGCGATTCTTTACGCTAAATGCAACTAAACAGCGGGAATGAAATGAGGGTATTCTGACATACTGTACATCTTCGGTATTTGTGTATTGCATAGGACCTGTGCAGGCTCCCAGGAGGGAAGGGAGTAGGGCAAGACAGTGGAAAATACCGTGGTCAAAGAAAGGGCATATTCAAGACTAAGGGAAACTGTCACGAAGTACAGTAACTACGTTGAAAGCCTGGAACGCACGACGTCTGAGACGCTCATTGCGCATAAGGACGGTGTCATGGCTGCTGTACGGGACCGTCCTTATGCTCTGGGTGAGCTGCGTCTCCTCGTTCGCTGGCGGGACAGAACTCTCGCCAGTCTGGGTGAGCTGCGTCTCCTCGTTCGCTGGCGGGAACAGAACTCTCGCCAGCAACGAGGAGAAGGTGAGAGCGTATAGGAGGGCCAGCAGGGATATCCTTCGGACGTACAACCGGAGGAGAACAGTGAGATCACTCCAAAGGAGATGGAGTGACCTCGTCAGGAGGACCCCAAGACGCCTGCAGGCCATAAGGGATTGTAAGTACAGTACATTACTGTAGATTACTGTACTTTAAGTTACTGTAGTTACAGGTACAGTACATTATAGCAGGGGCTGCTGTAGCAGCAGGTATCCGGTCTATACAGCACTGTATTTGTGGTAAACAAATGGTTAAACAAGGACCAAACATTAACCCGGGTCAAAAGGTCAATTTGTTTTTTGGTGTCGACCTAGATGGTGCGGCTTTTGAAATTGGTTGACACCAGTTACTGTAGGTTGACATGGTCGTTAAGTTGACATGGAAGAAGATCGACATGAGTTTTACAAAAACAATTATTACTTTTTTAAACTTGTATATATACAGTAGTTCTTTACAATCCACGTGGTCTACGATTGTGCAGTGTACAGTATCATGCAGTGTACAGTATATGCAGTGTATCACAGTGTATCGTGCTGCGTAATTGCAGCGTGTCATGCAGTGTACATTCAGTATATGGTATTGTGCAGTGAGTGTAATGCATAGTGAATCACATCGTGCAGTGTACTGTATACACATGTGGTACTGTAATTGCAGTTTTTTGTGCAGTGTACATTGTATCATATTTTGCAGGGAAATGTTGTCGTATCACGCAGTGCATACCGTATGCAGTGTCGTGCAGTGCATTGTGTGGTTTAATTGCAGTGTGTCATGCAGTGTACCTGCAGCGTATTGTGCAGTGTACTGTATTACATAGTGCAGTGCATATGCAGAGTCGTGCAGTGCATCGTGTGGTGTAATTGCAGTGTACCTGCAGCGTATTGTGCAGTGTATCGTACATTATCATTCAGTGTAACGTGCAGCTGTAATTGCAGTCTCCTGCCTCCCACACTGAGAGTACCGATTTTTATACCTAAAGTTCAAGTACAGTAACTATTTTTTTAGTAGATTTGTCTTTCAGATAGTACAGTGTTCTAAGGGACGTTACTGTGGCAGAAATTATTCTAAGGGATGTTACAGTGGCCTAATGTGTTCTGACGTGCATTACTCTTGCATAATGTGTTATAAGGTTCATGACTGTGGCAGATCTCTACTTTGTGACGTAATGTGGATATACTACTGCACTACTGTGACGTACAGTACAGTAACGTGAATAAGGTGCTCTACTGTGTGACACAACGTGAATCAAGGACAGTACTGTGACGTGAATAAACTGCACTACTGTGTGACACAACGTGAATCAAGGACAGTACTGTGACGTGAATAAACTGCACTACTGTGACATGACGTGAATAAGATGAATTCAGGTGAGTGCTGCATCATCTGTCATGGAATCAATTTATACTGTAATGAACAGTACTGAGATGGTTAAGGGTGGGAGGGCTGCATGCTGATGTGTGTCATAATGTTTATAAGGGCAATGCTAATGTGTGTTACAATGTCTATAAAGGTAGTGTTCTGTCTAATACCCTGGACCTACTGTACTGTAGCGATACTGTAAGTGTACTGTATGTCACATTTAGAAATGTCCCCCTTAAGTTTTGAAGACAGTACAGTACACTATGCCCTCCTGAGTGATTAGGTGCAGGGTACTAGAATGAACAATTCCATTGATTGTGATGTCATAAAGATGCTGTCAATGTTGAATTTCATTGACTGTACAGTATGCTGCCATTATACTGTATATATATTTTTACAGGGCTGGTAGCAAGACGGCACAGGAGGCGGAACAGGCGCCGCCAAGCTGGTAAGTATTGTCAAATACAGTAGTGTACAGTACATAGTGATTTCTATAGTCCCAACCCCCTGTCCTGACCATCACAGATAACTCGCTGCAATCCGGATGGGAGGGAGGGTGGGACACTTCCTGTGAGATCTAGTTGCCCGTGATGTTAAGAATGTCTGTTTACAAAACTAACTGTAAATATTAAACACACAGTATAAATAACATTGTAGATAGCTGAATACCCGTGCTGCGCTACGGGATGAGGATGGTAAATTACAGTGATAGTTGTTTGTTAATTTACGTTTGACAGCTTCACTTACAGCACTGTTATTTTTTTTCTCACAGTACCACCACCACCACCACCTGCGCTGCCAGGTATTGTGTAACGAGAATTCTGGTGCGACTGTCATCGTTACACTACTGTACATGTGTCCTGGATACTGTATAGTACATGTTACAAATTGACAGCTTCACTTATAAATTAATAATAAATTACACAGACCGCCTCGTTATTGATACGGAGCCAGAGGAGGAGGAGGAAATGGGGGAGCCTTCAGGCCAGCCTGGTAAGAATTGTAATCTACTGTACAGTACTCTACTGTACTGTATTGTACATTTATTATTTATTGATTTATTAACAGTACCAATGGCTTGGGTTTGCGTGACCAGTGGTCAGGATTCCAGCAGTCAAGTGACCGACAGCGGTATCCTGATTGCAGAAATCCCATCAGGTTGAGGTACTGTATGGTATCGAAACCCTACTCCACTAACCCCTAACCCTCCATTCATACTCTGGTATTTTAGATGCAGGTACAGTACGTCCCCTACAAATGGACGGTCATTCCACACTCCGGCTAAGAATGTCTCTCTGCCTCTCTACTTTCTGCAGCACTGTACTACTGTAAAGTATTGGATAATACTTTAGTACAGTAGTATTGGAAATAACAATGGCAAATTTGACTTTTCTTTTTGTTTTTTTATATTCAACACAGATGTCACTTACGTGGACTCGGACTCGGAGGAGGAGCCACAGTATAGTAAGTACAGTAGGATTTTCTCAAGCCCATTCTTAAAAGTATTGACCAAGTCCACTTTTATTACTTTTCAGGCAGGGAATTCCAAACGTACAGTATTTCCCTCACTGTGAAGACCCCTTTTCGCCTCTGTATGTGAAATCTCCTCTCCTCCAACACGAGTGACTGTGCACGTGTCCTCTGTGTCGATCTTATAAAAAACAGTTCCTGTGTATTGTCCCCTTACTGTATATATTTGTAAAGGTTAATCATGTTCCCTCTTAATCTCCTCTTTTCCAATGTAAACATGCCTAGCCTAGCAAGCCTTTCCTCGTATTCCAGCTTCTCAATCCACTTGATCACTTTGGTCGCCCTCCTCCTAAACCTTTTCTAGTTCCACGATATCCATTTTGTAGTATGGTGCCCAAAATTTTGCATCCTACCCACCCTCCACTAGCCTAAACCTCCAATCATACTCTGAATCCAGACTCAGCATTTTGAATGTCGGGATCCAGACAGCAGGTGTTTTAAATACAGGTACAGTACAGTACTGTATGTCCCCTACCACTGGATAATCATTCTGCTCCTACTGTATTATGAATATCTCTCTGCCTCCTGTAGCACTGTACTACTGTGCAATTTTGTAGTAACTGTACTCTACTGTATTTTGTTTATAATCTTTTTTTTATTTTCCACTCAGTAATTATTGACAGTCAGGAGGAGGAAGAGGAAGAGGAAGAGGAGAAGCCCTCTCCCCAACTTGGTAAGTAAACTGCAGTATTGTACTGTACTGTACATTGTGTTAAACCAATGCATTGGGTTTACGTGACCAGCAGTCAGGATTCCAGCGTTCAGGCGACAGACAGTGGCATCCTGATTGCAGCAATCCCAACAGGGTGAGGTACGGTATCCTAAACCTCCTCCACTACCCCCTAAATCTGGCCTCGACATTCTCGTCTCTGTGTGCAAAATCTACTCACCTCCAATCTGACTGAATTTTTGTTATACTGTATTCAACACAGAATACAAAAGTATATTTCATGTAATTTTTGTTTTCACAGGCCCTACACTGTCACAGGCCGTGGCGGAGGAGGAGGAGTACTCCCTGTCTCCCACCACACTGCACCCATCAAGTAAGTCCAGTCTGGTACATCTTGACTCTGTAGAGCCAGTTTGAGCAAGGAGAGATTGATTGCTTCTTTTTTTGGTGGTGTCCCAAACCAATCAGTCATTTCAGCCAGTCGTGTGGCAGACCCTGTGGCTGAAATGATGGGTTTGTTAAAGTGTGCATGTCCTGTTTATACAACACAACGGTGGGAGTGCCCAAGGACAATTCCATCTTGCGCCTCTTTTTTTATTTATTTATCTTTGCATCATGTGATGTTTTTTAAAAATTTTATAAGTGCCATCCTGTCTGACACTGCAGTGCCACTCCTAGATGGGCCAGGTGTTTGTGCTGCCCTCTTGGGTCACTTACAGTAGCTTAGTCATCCAGCTACCTCGTTGCACATTTTAGGACTAAAAATAATATTGTGAGGTGTTCAGAATAGACTGGAAATGAGTGGAAATTATGGTTATTGCGGTTAATAATAATATAGGCTCAAAATTTCACACAAATTCTATGATTTAAGCTGTTTTTGAGGGTTTTTTGTTTTTTTTTAACACCCAAATCCAAAACGCATCTGAATCCGACAAAAATTCGAAAGGGTGGTTTTGGCAAAACACGTCCAAATCCAAAACCAAACCCGAAAAATTTCCGGTGCACATCTCTAGTTTTAATAAAGTCCAGGAGGGAAACATTCTCCTAATGAAGACACTGCAAGCAAATAGGACACGAGGATGTGCACTGAGACTGGAGGGGGGCGAGGTTCAGGGGGAATTTTAAGAAAAATTACTTCACAGAAAGTGCAGTGGACAAGTGGAATAGCCTCCCATCAGAGGTGATAGAGCCTAAAACAGTAGAGCTACAGTATTTAAACATGCATGGAAGAGACATACATAAGGATATCCTTACAAAGAAATAAGGATCAAATAAGGTTTGATGTAAAAAAAAGGGTAAAAAAAAGAGGCAGATTAGATGGGCAAAGTGGTTTTTACAGTATTTGTCGTCAAATTCTATGTTTCTGTATGCAGACCCTCCAACATGACCCGCCGCACTGCTCTGTTTCAAGACTTCCCTCTTAATTTATGATTTCCATCACCTGTGTTGAACTAGTTAAATGATAAGAAAGCTGTTTCTTCACAGGTGATGGCAATAATAAATTAAGAGGGAAGTCCAGAATCAGAGCATTTTGTACCTAGTGGGGCGGGTCATGTTGGAGGGTATGTGTATTTCCTGGAATGAACCTTTTTTTTTTCTCATTAATGTTTTTTTTCACAGGCCCTACACTGGAACAGGCCACTGAGGAGGAGGAAGATGATGATGAGGCGGCATTTAGTGTAAGAATTATTACTGACATTGATCTGATGCCAGAGTAGCACTTTTCATCAGATTTTTCTGGCAAATGCGTACAAATCGGATGAAAAATAAGAATTTACTTACCGATAATTCTATTTCTCATAGTCCGTAGTGGATGCTGGGGACTCCGTCAGGACCATGGGGAATAGCGGCTCCGCAGGAGACAGGGCACAAAAAGCTTTTAGGATCACATGGTGTGTACTGGCTCCTCCCCCTATGACCCTCCTCCAAGCCTCAGTTAGGTACTGTGCCCGGACGAGCGTACACAATAAGGAAGGATCTTGAATCCCGGGTAAGACTCATACCAGCCACACCAATCACACCGTACAACTTGTGATTTGAACCCAGTAAACAGTATGATAACAACGAAGAAGCCTCTGAAAAGATGGCTCACAACAATAATAACCCGATTTTTGTAACAATAACTATGTACAAGTATTGCAGACAATCCGCACTTGGGATGGGCGCCCAGCATCCACTACGGACTATGAGAAATAGAATTATCGGTAAGTAAATTCTTATTTTCTCTAACGTCCTAGTGGATGCTGGGGACTCCGTCAGGACCATGGGGATTATACCAAAGCTCCCAAACGGGCGGGAGAGTGCGGATGACTCTGCAGCACCGAATGAGAGAACTCCAGGTCCTCCTTAGCCAGAGTATCAAATTTGTAAAATTTTACAAACGTGTTCTCCCCTGACCACGTAGCTGCTCGGCAAAGTTGTAATGCCGAGACCCCTCGGGCAGCCGCCCAAGATGAGCCCACCTTCCTTGTGGAGTGGGCATTTACAGATTTAGGCTGTGGCAGGCCTGCCACAGAATGTGCAAGTTGGATTGTGCTACAGATCCAACGAGCAATCGTCTGCTTAGACGCAGGAGCACCCATCTTGTTGGGTGCATACAGGATAAACAGCGAGTCAGATTTTCTGACTCCAGCCGTCCTTGAAATATATATTTTCAATGCTCTGACAACGTCCAGCAACTTGGGAGTCCTCCAAGTCGCTAGTAGCCGCAGGCACCACAATAGGCTGGTTCAAGTGAAAAGCCGAAACCACCTTAGGCAGAAACTGAGGACGCGTCCGCAGTTCTGCCCTGTCCGAATGGAAAATCAGATATGGGCTTTTGTACGATAAAGCCGCCAACTCTGATACTCTCCTGGCTGAAGCCAGGGCCAGTAGCATGGTTACTTTCCATGTAAGATACTTCAAATCTACCGATTTGAGCGGCTCAAACCAATGGGATTTGAGAAAATCCAAAACTACGTTGAGATCCCACGGTGCCACTGGAGGCACAATCGGGGGCTGTATATGTAGTACACCTTTGACAAAGGTTTGTACTTCAGGCACTGAAGCCAATTCTTTCTGGAAGAAAATCGATAAGGCCGAAATTTGAACCTTAATAGACCCCAATTTGAGGCCCATAGACAATCCTGCCTGCAGGAAATGTAGGAATCGACCCAATTGAAATTCCTCCTTTGGGGCCTTCTTGGCCTCACACCACGCAACATATTTTCTCCAAATGCGGTGATAATGTTGTGCGGTCACTTCCTTCCTGGCTTTAATCAAGGTAGGAATAACTTCCTCTGGAATGCCCTTTTCTTTTAGAATCCGGCGTTCAACCGCCATGCCGTCAAACGCAGTCGCGGTAAGTCTTGGAACATACAAGGTCCCTGCTGAAGCAGATCCCTTCTTAACGGTAGAGGCCACGGCTCTTCCGTGAGCATCTCTTGAAGTTCCGGGTACCAAGTCCTTCTCGGCCAATCCGGAGCACGAGGAGGAAACACATACACGGACTGGTACACCCACGGTGTTACCAGAGCGTCCACAGCTATTGCCTGAGGGTCTCTTGACCTGGCGCAATATCTGTCCAGTTTCTTGTTGAGGCGGGACGCCATCATGTCCACCTTTGGTTTTTCCCAACGGTTCACAATCATGTGGAAGACTTCTGGATGAAGTCCCCACTCTCCCGGGTGGAGGTCGTATCTGCTGAGGAAGTCTGCTTCCCAGTTGTCCACTCCCGGAATGAACACTGCTGACAGTGCTATGACATGATTTTCCGCCCAGCGAAGAATCCTTGCAGCTTCTGTCATTGCTCTTCTGCTTCTCGTGCCGCCCTGTCTGTTTACGTGGGCGACTGCCGTGATGTTGTCCGACTGGATCAACACCGGCTGACCCTGAAGCAGCGGTTTTGCCAGGCTTAGAGCATTGTAAATCGCTCTTAGCTCCAGTATATTTATGTGAAGAGACGTCTCCAGGTTCGACCACACGCCCTGGAAGTTTCTTCCCTGTGTGACTGCTCCCCAGCCTCGTAGGCTGGCATCCGTAGTCACCAGGACCCAGTCCTGTATGCCGAATTTGCGGCCCTCTAACAGATGGGCACTCTGCAACCACCACAGACGAGACACCCTTGTTCTTGGTGACAGTGTTATCCGCTGATGCATGTGCAGATGCGATCCGGACCATTTGTCCAGCAGATCCCACTGAAATATTCGTGCGTGGAATCTGCCGAATGGAATTGCTTCGTAAGAAGCCACCATCTTTCCCAGGACTCTTGTGCATTGATGTACTGACACATTTCCTGGTTTTAGGAGGTTCCTGACAAGTTCGGATAACTCCCTTGCTTTCTCCTCCGGGAGAAACACCTTTTTCTGAACAGTGTCCAGAATCATTCCCAGGAACAGCAGACGAGTCGTCGGGGTCAATTGAGATTTTGGAAGATTCAGAATCCACCCGTGTTGTTGAAGCACTACTTGGGTTAGTGCTACTCCGACTTCCAGCTGTTCCCTGGACCTTGCCCTTATCAGGAGATCGTCCAAGTAAGGGATAATTAATACGCCTTTTCTTCGTAGAAGAACCATCATTTCGGCCATTACCTTGGTAAAGACCCGAGGTGCCGTGAACAAACCAAACGGCAGCGTTTGAAACTGATAATGACAGTTTTGTATCACGAACCTGAGATACCCTTGGTGTGAAGGGTAAATTGGGACATGCAGATAAGCATCTTTTATGTCCAGGGACACCATGAAGTCCCCTTCTTCCAGATTCGCTATCACTGCTCTGAGTGACTCCATCTTGAACTTAAATTTCTGTATGTACAGGTTCAAGGATTTCAGATTTAGAATAGGTCTTACGAACCGTCCGGCTTCGGTACCACAAATAGTGTGGAATAATACCCCTTTCCCTGTTGTAGGAGGGGTACCTTGACTATCACCTGCTGAGAATACAGCTTGTGAATGGCTTCCAATACCGTCGCCCTTTCTGAGGGAGACGTTGGTAAAGCAGACTTTAGGAACCGGCGAGGGGGAGACTTTTCGAATTCCAACTTGTAACCCTGAGATACTACCTGCAGGATCCAAGGGTCCACCTGTGAGCGCGCCCACTGTGTGCTGAAAATCTTTAGTCGACCCCCCACCGCCCCTGAGTCCGCTTGCACAGCCCCAGCGTCATGCTGAGGGCTTTGTAGAAGCAGGGGAGGGCTTCTGTTCGTGGAAAGTAGTTGCTTGCTGCACCCTCTTACCCCTTCCTTTGCCTCTGGGCAAATATGACTGTCCTTTTGCCCGCTTGTTCTTATAGGAACGAAAGGACTGAGGCTGAAAAGACGGTGTCTTTTTCTGTTGGGAGGTGACCTGAGGTAAAAAAGTGGATTTTCCGGCTGTTGCCGTGGCCACCAGATCCGATAGACCGACCCCAAATAATTCCTCTCCTTTATACGGCAATACTTCCATATGCCGTTTGGAATCCGCATCACCTGACCACTGTCGCGTCCATAAACTTCTTCTGGCAGATATGGACATCGCACTTACTCTCGATGCCAGAGTGCAAATATCCCTCTGAGCATCTCGCATATAAAGAAAAGCATCCTTTAATTGCTCTATAGTCAATAAAATACTGTCCCTATCCAGGGTATCAATATTTTCAGTCAGGGAATCCGACCACACCACCCCAGCACTGCACATCCAGGCTGAGGCTATTGCTGGTCGCAGTATAACACCAGTATGTGTGTATATACTCTTCAGGGTAGTTTCCAGCCTCCTATCAGCTGGATCCTTGAGGGCGGCCGTATCAGGAGACGGTAACGCCACTTGTTTTGATAAGCGTGTGAGCGCCTTATCCACCCTAGGGGGTGTTTCCCAGCGCGCCCTAACCTCTGGTGGGAAAGGGTATAATGCCAATAACTTCTTTGAAATTAGCAGTTTTCTATCGGGGTTAACCCACGCTTCATCACACACGTCATTCAATTCCTCTGATTCTGGAAAAGCTACAGGTAGTTTTTTCACACCCCACATAATACCCCCCTTTGAGGTACCTGCAGTATCAGAGATATGCAAAGCCTCCTTCATTGCCGTGATCATATAACGTGTGGCCCTATTGGAAAATACGTTTCTTTCTTCACCGTCGACACTAGATTCATCTGTGTCGGTACCTGTTACCGACTGACTGAGGTAAGGGACGTTTTACAGCCCCTGACGGTGCCTGAGACGCCTGGACAGGTACTAACTGGTTTTCCGGCCGTCTCATGTCGTCAACTGACTTTTGCAGCGTGCTAACATTATCACGTAATTCCATAATTAAAGCCATCCATTCCGGTGTCGACTCCCTAGGGGGTGACATCACCATTACCGGCAATTGCTCCGCCTCCACACCAACATCGTCCTCATACATGTCGACACACACGTACCGACACACAGCAGACACACAGGGAATGCTCTTATCGAAGACAGGACCCCACTAGCCCTTTGGGGAGACAGAGGGAGAGTTTGCCAGCACACACCAAAGCGCTATAAAAATGTATATAAACAACCCTAAAAGGTGTTGTTTCTGTTATATGCGCTTAATATATAAAAATATCGCCAAAATATGCCCCCCTTCTCTGTTTTACCCTGTTTCTGTAGTGCAGTGCAGGGGAGAGTCCTGGGAGCCTTCCTCACAGCGGAGCTGAGCAGGAAAATGGCGCTGTGTGCTGAGGAGAATAGGCCCCGCCCCCTAAAACGGCGGGCTCTTCTCCCGGAGTTTGCGATATATGGCAGGGGTTAAATACATCCATATAGCCTCAAGGGCTATATGTGATGTATTTTAGCCATAGAAAAAGGTATTATACATTGCTGCCCAGGGCGCCCCCCCCAGCGCCCTGCACCCTCAGTGACCGCTGGTGTGAAGTGTGCCGACAACAATGGCGCACAGCTGCAGTGCTGTGCGCTACCTTATGAAGACTGAAAGTCTTCTGCCGCCTGTTTCCGGACCTCTGGACCTCTTCAACTTCGGCATCTGCAAGGGGGGTCGGCGGCACGGCTCCGGGACCGGACTCCATGGCTGGGTCTGTGTTCGATCCCTCTGGAGCTAATGGTGTCCAGTAGCCTAAGAAGCAAATCCATCCTGCACGCAGGTGAGTTCACTTCTCTCCCCTAAGTCCCTCGTAGCAGTGAGCCTGTTTTTCTAAGCAGCTCTTTATGAGAGCCACCTAGATTGCACCCTGCTCGGACGGGCACAAAAACCTAACTGAGGCTTGGAGGAGGGTCATAGGGGGAGGAGCCAGTACACACCATGTGATCCTAAAAGCTTACTTTTTGTGCCCTGTCTCCTGCGGAGCCGCTATTCCCCATGGTCCTGACGGAGTCCCCAGCATCCACTAGGACGTTAGAGAAATTGTTTTTGTTTGAACTGGTGATATTGCCCATATAGTAGCAACCGATCACATTCCACATTAACATTTACAGTATCTAGTTACACTTACAGACGATAATACAGTACAGTAGGTAATATTTGATTGGTTGCTACTGTATGGACAACATCACCTGTTCTAAAAAAAACACCCATCTTACTAAATTTCTCTCTCTCTCCCCCCTTGTCACTGTCTCTCCATTCATCCCTCTCTCTAGATACTGTCAGTGATGAATTTCCCATTAGGCACGAGAGGCACGTACTGTACCTATTGGTGGCATCTGTTTGGGGGCCTCAGTTGGATGCTTACAGTATGCTAATACTGTCATCCCAAAAATTACCACTACAGTAACTGCTAAATATTTTAAGTGTACTGTACAATATGCACATACAGTACTGTACAGTATACATAATTCAAAAGAAAAAAGAGTTGCTACCTTATTCTAGTCATAATCACCGGCATACGAGCCACTTACAAATTTTCTGTGGGGTCCCTTGGAATCACCATGCCTGTCACAAGCATACCTTTTTTTACCCACCTGTCACTGGGCCTGGACACTAGTGTACTATTACTATACTTTTTACTGTATACTGTATCTTATAATATTCTTCTCTTTTACCCACAGACGACGAGCCAGAATACATTTTTGGTAAATATACTGTACAGTAGCAATAGTTGGTACTGTAATTACAGTATTTTTTTTCTCCAACATTATTTTAAGTCAAACTGATATGACTAACTGTATTTTATCTTTTTACAGTCCGTCGCCAACCAGTGGAGGAGACACCTGGTAATAAAATATAAATACATAATGCACTGTACTGTATTCTAACTTACTGTAACATGTATAACACTGAGCTGATCATCTTCACACCCTCTGACATAACCTTACAGTACATACT
Organism: Pseudophryne corroboree; assembly: GCF_028390025.1. Taxonomy (NCBI): domain Eukaryota; kingdom Metazoa; phylum Chordata; class Amphibia; order Anura; family Myobatrachidae; genus Pseudophryne; species Pseudophryne corroboree. The sequence goes on along the minus strand of NC_086447.1, from coordinate 49,843,492 downwards.
GTACTTTCTCTCTTTTTTCACCCTCTTCACTCCACAAATGCATGCTGCGTTTCCTGACTACTGATATAATAGTGTGCAGAGCGTAGCAAGGCACCGTGCCCACCGCATGGCGAGCGAAGCAAGCATGCAAGGGGCTGCGTTCCGCTCGCCGCCCCTGTCGGGATTGTGTGGTCGGGATTCCGGCGTCTGTATTTTGACCGCCGGGATCCCGTCCAGCGGGATTACGTACTGATCTCCAGTCTGAGCCTGCCCCAGGCATAGGCATACTTGGCAAATGCCTAGGGGCACAAGCAGCTTCTGCTGATTAATATGATATGCAGCATGCCTACAGTATATTCTGTGTGTGACTGCGTCTGTATCTGCATACAAAATGCATTACTAATGTGCAGCATTATGTGTATAAGGGGTACTACAGTACTTTGTTGTGTAACATACTGTAGCAAGGGCACTACTGTGTGGTCTAATGTGAACAAAGAGCAATATGATGTGATGCAATGTGAATAAGTGGGAATACTTTGAGGAGTAATGTGGTACTATCCTATGATGTAACGAGAATAAGAGACACTATTGCATGATATGTTGTGAATAAAGTTGCAGTACTGTGTGGCGTCATTTCAGATTAGGGAATTACTGTGTGGCCATGCCCCTTCCCAGCAAGAACATGCACCGTTTTGGGATGCACACCGAATGTGCACACTGTTGCTATTTTAAACATACAGTAGGTTGGAGGAGCACCAAAACGAGGACTGCTATGGTTGAGGGGTGATGGTGCTGGGAAAGGGGTACAGGGTCAGAGGCGGAAATAGCGTCTGTGCAAGGGGGCAGCATCCAAAAACTTGACTAGGGAATCATATTGGTTATGGCCGGCTCTGAGTACAGTCCACTATTATTGATAGTACTCCCTACAACACCACCTACAGTACTGTAACCCTCTTTTTTCTGAAGCTGTCATGAAATGTCATGACTGCTAATACATAAATGTCTACAGTATTTGTACTGTGGTGTTTTATTCCTTTGACAATTTGTTTATGACCTATTGAAGCTACACTCTTGTACAGTACTTTATATTTTGAATACCAGCAATACAGTATAATACTGTACCTACAGTATACAGTAGTAATTGTATAGTATTTGAATGTGACTAATGTTTTCAATATAGTGCCAATGATTTATGGGGGCCTTAGACAGGGGCATGAACGGTGGGCTGGCCCAGAAGCGGGCAGGCAGCAGCAGCCCACTTACACAAGAGGTAAACTAAAGCAATGTTTAAATTACCTCGACAGCATACAGTAGTGTTCGATTTACTGTACTGACAATACAGTACTGTACATTGTAAATAACAAGATTGTCTAATATAGAGTAAAGTACTGTATTGCCATTACTACACTGTAAAGTATTCAGTATTTGTTTTGTAATAATGTCCTTTTTTCCCACAGAACAGCTGCAGCGTGCCATCCTGCTCCTGCGGGTGGTGGTCCACCTCTTAGTAAACCACTTTTTTAATTTTCTTTTAAGATCTATTTAATTTTCAATTTGTTTAATAAATATTTTTGATATTATACTCCATTGTATAGTATCTTTTTCTACTGTATAAGATAGGCATACTGTACACCATACAATTATCTGGCAGATAATCTGCCAGATCTGGCTGTTTGGAATGAAATTCTGGTAATGGATGAGAGCAAATGACAATCATCCATTACCATAATTTCATTCCAAACAGCCAATCAATCAATGTATAGGCAGCAGTTGATTGATACAGTATGAACACTTCTCCGTCTTCTCACTGTTTCATACTGTACATCTACCCCATTTGTGCTTACTCATATCTTGAATATGTAACCACAGGAGACTACCTCCAAGATGAGAACTTCAATGTATCATACTCTCTTAAGGAGCGGGAGGTTAAAATGCTAAAATGACTCCTAGAATGCGTGGGGCTCAAACCATACACAAACATGTTATTGCGAACGGTGTCGGCAAACTTTTTGATGCAAATGGAGTTGTATAATCAGAACACGAACTCTTGGCTCACATCCATCGCATGGGGATGCAAAGTGCAAATTTTAATCCCGATGCCAACGAAACTCAATATATCAACCATGCAGCATATATCTGACTAAATTGCCCACGCATGTGATCAGATCAGATGTATGCCCTACATGATTTCTTTAACTGGCAACACATTTTGGAGAAGAACCAGATTTATGTAGCTGACCCTTATTGTCCTCAGTCAGGTTTAGTTCGACAACGTTCGACACATCCACCGCTGACAGTGATATCGTGATAAACAAACTGCTTGGGGGATTTGAAGACTTCCAGCAGAAGTCTTGGACTATGGCCCTCATTCCGAGTTGTTCGCTCGGTATTTTTCATCGCATCGCAATGAAAATCCGCTTAGTACGCATGCGCAATGTTCGCACTGCGACTGCGCCAAGTAACTTTGCTATGTAGAAAGTAATTTTACTCACGGCTTTTTCATCGCTCCGGCGATCGTAATGTGATTGACAGGAAATGGGTGTTACTGGGCGGAAACACGGCGTTTCAGGGGCGTGTGGCTGAAAACGCTACCGTTTCCGGAAAAAACGCAGGAGTGGCCGGAGAAACGGTGGGAGTGCCTGGGCGAACGCTGGGTGTGTTTGTGACGTCAACCAGGAACGACAAGCACTGAACTGATCGCACAGGCAGAGTAAGTCTGAAGCTACTCCAAAACTGCTACGAGGTTTGTGATCGCAATATTGCGATTACTTCGGTCGCACTTTTAAGAAGCTAAGATACACTCCCAGTAGGCGGCGGCTTAGCGTGTGTAACTCTGCTACATTCGCATTGCGACCGATCAACTCGGAATGAGGGCCAATGTTTTCCATTGCCATCCTATTTTTGGCTGCTACAAAAACAGGGATTCGGATTTCAGCAATAGTTCAAGGAGATAATCAAGTTGTTGCTGTAACAACAAGACTCCGTGCGGCAACTATGTGGGAGGATAGAAAAATTAAGACTCTAGAGAAGACAAGAGAATATGCTCAGAAATTATCAGAGAGTTCTCAGGCCACAAGGACCGATTGGAGATCCCAGCTAGCCCTCAATTTGGATATATTTCTGTATGGGCCTTTATCAAGTTTTCATATCCTCATTTTCAGCTGGTCAGATGTTCCACCCTGACAATCATATGATCTGAGTGTAATCACACAGCATTCAGTGGTTGTCTATGTGATACCCCAGCAAATGGCCCTCTGTGTAATACTGTATATGGGTATCACACTTGTTTTAAAAAGGGAGTTTATCTGTGCTGCCTGATACCCCAATAATATGTATGTGTATGTGTCATTATTTATGGTAATATAATGGCAAAGTTGTTTTAATCTATAATGCAGATAATACCCAGCAGCCTTGGCAGTTGCTCATGATGTCAGGAGCAGGCCACATGAGTGGTGTCAGGTGGTACAGGAAGGGACAGTGTGTGGCACTTGGGGGAGCCCTGAGGTAAGAGTTGGGAGGACATGTTGTGCTGCTGAGGGACAGGACCACAGAGCGGAGGATGCGCTGCCTGTCGCAGTAGTTTAAGTACATAAATGTATTTCACCAAAAGTGAGACTTACTGCCGAAGAGATCATTCTGGTTTGGCTCTGGTGTGTGTGAGGTGCTGGGAGGTGCAGGACTGCTGAGATACCTCATTGCTGGTGTGGTACCCTGCCTCTGAGTTAACTGTTAGGACCGCCACTGATGCCCAAGCAGCCTAATGAGGAGCCTTAGAGTCGAGACTGTGGGGGTTAACCTCCCCATCCAGGTTGCTAGGCAACTGCAGCACTGGAGAGAAGAAACCAACAGGGCACTAGTACCCAGGGCTTGGAGAAAGGTCCCCACAGCGCGGGAAGCCGGGTCCCGTTTGGATTGGCTGCACGGGAAGAAAGGAGGCGGCTCCAGTATAAGAAGCAGAGTTGCCGCGCTGCAGGGGCTGTGAGATCTCGGACCCGCCAGCCATAACCCGCCCACTAGTCTGAGAGGGGAGAGAGAGGGGAGAGAGCGACGACACGCTAACCGCCGCTGAGATGGGGAAGACGCCCGCTACAGCCACACGCCGGGACCAGCCGTATGGGACGAGAGAGGAGAGCCATGACCCTGCCGAGGTGACTCACCTGCCAGCCGCTACAGGGAGTCCTGACCAGCCGCGAGGAGAGAGCGGGGCCTGCTGATCATTGCCCCCTTGTCCACCCCAACACCGAGGGCTCTGAGCAGCCGGCGCAGCAGCACCAGGAGAAGCTGAGCAGCCGGCGCAGCAGCACCAGGAGAAGCTTAGCAGCCGCGAGCAGGTGCCGGGAGCTGGGGTTTTGAACACTGCCACTAATCGCCAGGGAGCTGGTAAGGAGAATTGCACCCACACTGCACCACCACATCCCAACGTGGACCTAGTTAGTCGAGACAAGTCACTGGGGTGATTAACCCTGTACTCCCCTGCTTCCCAGCTCCACCTAGGAATCAGACTTTTAGCCCTGCTACAACTACTGGCGCGATAGTGAATCCAGAGGGCCCGGTCCGAGGTAAATCCATTGATCCCTGCTGTTTTTAGTGATCAGAGTGTGCACAACTCTGTGGTGCTCTAAAGACATCAGTTTAATTATGCAAGCCAGCGTTGCTTCTTTACTCTTTCACCGTCAGGGCCTGGGCTACGTCTCTGGTGTCCATGAACGCTATTATGTACCAGCCGCACTATGCTCGACAGGTCCGTTAGCCAAGCCTGTCCTGTCGGCCACAGAGACACCTGATAGCCTATGCAACAACGGGAGAGGATCTTCACCGTGTCCAAATAATCTTCACTGTGTCCAAATACTGTCCTTATGCTAAATACCGTTTTGGCCATTCATACTGTAGATGGCCTCTCTTTACAAGGTGACTTTGGGGATCCCCCTAAAGTAATAATTGAACTTCTCCGGATTGTGTATCACGTTCAGAGACATTCTTTGTTCAGGATTCCGTCGCCATCCAGTGGCCGGTTAGTATATTGTCTGGACATTCCTGCACCCTCCTGGTTAAAAGGACATTTGGGCTTGCTGCTAAATTCTAAAAACACTCATGTTTAATATGCTCATTTTGCAAATGATATGTGATAACTTTTATGCTCGTTATGCAAATGATGTGATAACGTTAATGCTCATTAGGTAAATGTTATGTGATGACACTTATGCTATGATATGAATGATACACAATATATTTGAGCATATCGAACGGTGACACTTCTGTTCCAAGATTTAATAAACGTGTTGTCACCACCTATTTGTACTTCCTTTATCCGTGGGGTCCTCCTTGGCGTGATCGTTCTTTTGCCACAGGCTCCTGCGAGAGAAGTCGGGAGAGGTCTCTAAGCTGCAAGCGCCGCCTGAAGAAAGTAGGTACAATTTTATTTACTCACAGGGGTTCTATTACAATGGGTCAGGCCAAAGGGAGCGGCACACCCGTGGGCAGTTATCCAGGAGACACCAGGGCCTCCCATTTAAAGTGACAGCAGGGTGCAGCTGCTGACAGGTGTTAATCCCAGCAAAACAACTGGAAAGGTATCTTTGTCTAATTATCTGACACCGCACCTCAGTATATATCAGCACTGAAGTTTAAATATTAGCAGAGTGTTGCACTAATATATCGTTGTCTTGGAACGATATATCGATATGCAGATCAATAGGGTAATGATAAATCAATCTGTGGATTTGGCCATTTAAGTATCAATCATTCTATCATTTAAAGTCCTGGTTACGCTGACTAACAATACAAGGGCTTCTCAGCAAAGACCAAAGATAGATAAATATCATCTAATGGTGAGAGCGACAACTCATAGCTCTGACTATTCATAGCTCTACCTGTCCATGTTTAAATGTAGTGATCAAAACTATTCTTCACTTTGGGAATTGGAGAATGTACTAAAAGGTGCAGTAGATCTAGATGGATCATTCCTCTTTAGGAAATCAATTAGCTTGCAGTCATGTCTAGTAAAAAGTCATTTCAGACAGCAAAATGCTAATGAAACCTGGATCCCTAAAAAAACAGAGGATTTCCACAACTGTGGAAAACCGCTATGTAACAACTTTACACATGCAAAAAACAAAAATAATTAAATTTACTTCTCATGCAAATGGGGAGAAATGAAAAATAAGGGATTTTATGAACTGCAAATCTACCTATGTCATTTATGTGTTACAATGTGTTTGTGGTATACAATAAATTGGTAGAACGACACGTGTACGTTTTATAGAACATTGGTGTAAAATCTAAAAAGTTTTCAAAGCCCGTCCCCCATTGAGTCATATTTCCTAATACCAGAACACAGCATCCGCAAAAAACGATTTTGGTTACGGCAACAGAACAAATTAAACCTACACCTTGGGGAGGCGACAGATTCAGTACGCTCTGCAGGAGGGGAGCCTACCAAATTTTTAGATTGGGATCCATGGTTCAGAGGGTCTCAACAACACAATCAAACTAAATAATATCTGAAGGTATTTTCTCCTGACTAAATTTCGTTTTGATTTTAGATTCAAATGTAAATGAAGATGGCTAAAATGGAATGAACAATATTCCCCGGTAATCCCTATGGTGACTGCTGTATCTTGGATCCCTTGCTATTAGTCTCTATAGACAATTACAACAGGTCTTGTTAAAATTAAAGATGAACGGGTTCGGTTCGTTGAGATCCGAAACCCCCCCCCCCCCCCTCCCCCCTCCGAACTCCACCTATTTTACACAGGTCCGAGGCAGCCTCGGATCTTCCCGCCTTGCCCGGTTAACCTGACCGCGCCCGAACATCATCATCCCGCTGTCGGATTCTCGCGAGATTCGTATTCTATATAAAGAGTCGCCGCCATTTTCACTCATGCATTGGAGATTGAACGGAGAAGACGTGGCTGCGTTCTCTCCCTGAAAAGCTCCGTATCTGTGCTCAGTGTGCTGCAAATATCTGTGCTCAGTGTGCTGCAAATATCTATGCTCAGTGTGCTGCATTGTGGTGACCACCAGTATATAATTATAGTAGCACAGTACAGTAGGCCATTGCTGTATCTTGCAGCTCTGTGGACAGTGCAGCATTTTGGAGACCAGCAGTATACATATAGTACAGTACAGTAGGCCATTGCTGTATCTTGCAGCTGTGTCACTTCTAGTATCATGATCAGTGCTCAATATCTGCTGCATTGTTGTGACCAGTATGTATGCTGTACTGTGCGACGTGTTTTATACACCTGGTGATTATACATCCTGTAATCTGTACTGAGCAAAGTGAGATACACCTGGGGACTATACACCCTATATACTGTACTGTGTGAGATACACCTGGTAATATCTGTGCTCAGTGTGCTGCATTGTGGGGACCACCAGTATATAATTATAGTAGTACAGTGCAGTAGGCCATTGCTGTATCTTGCAGCTGTGTCACTGCAAGTATCCATTCATCTGTGCTGCATTATTGTGAGCAGTATATAAGCCAGTGCAGCATTTTGGTGACCAGCAGTATACATATAGTACAGTACAGTAGGCCATTGCTGTATCTTGCAGCTCCGTGTCACTCAGTTCTACTATCCTGATCAGTGCTCAATATCTGCTGCATTGTTGTGACCAGTATATAGTAGTATAGTGCAGCATTGTGGTGACCACCAGTATTAGGCCATTGCTGTATATTGCAGCTCTGTGTCACTTCTAGTATCCTGATCATAGTAGTACAGTAGGCCATTACTGTATATTGCAGCTCTGTGTCACTTCTAGTATCCTGATCAGTGCTTAATATCTGTGCTCAGTGTCAGTGCTGCATTGTGGTGACCAGTATACTACAGTCCAATAGTCCAGTGCTGCTCTCGCTGCTCTGTGTCAGTTCTCCGTAGTATCATCAGTGATCAGTATAATCAGTTCTCAGTATAATCAGTGCGCTATTAAACGTGTGCCCGTTTTCCGCCATTAGTGCAGTGGGATTTAGACAATTGATGAAGTTATTGTGACCCCGGTACAAAATCCCATCTAGATTCCACTTCACTAGGCAGGCGATTGCAAGATTTTACCAATTAATATCACAGTGAGTTATAATTATTAATTAGTGATCTTGCCAAATAATTCCAGTGATTTTGTCATTTTCTTCCAGTGAGTTGGACCAATAACACCATTGATTAGAACAAATAATTCCAGTGATTTTGTCATTTTCTTCCAGTGCTTTTGTCATTTTCTTCCAGTGATTTGGACCAATAATACCATTGATTAGAACAAATAATTCTTGTGATATTGAGGCGTTTGTGTCGCTTAGCTTAGCCGTCCAGCGACCACAGTGCACCATTTTTTTCTCTTTTCTTTGCATCATGTGCTGTTTGGGGCCAATTATTTTAAGTGCCATCCTGTCTGACACTGCAGTGCCACTCCTAGATGGGCCAGGTGTTTGTGCCGGCCACTTGGGTCGCTTAGCTTAGTCATCCAGTGACCTCGGTGCAAATTTTAGGACTAAAAATAATATTGTGAGGTGTTCAGAATAGACTGGAAATGAGTGGAAAATAAGATTTTACTTACCGATAAATCTATTTCTCGGAGTCCGTAGTGGATGCTGGGGTTCCTGAAAGGACCATGGGGAATAGCGGCTCCGCAGGAGACAGGGCACAAAAAGTAAAGCTTTTCCAGATCAGGTGGTGTGCACTGGCTCCTCCCCCTATGACCCTCCTCCAGACTCCAGTTAGGTACTGTGCCCGGACGAGCGTACACAATAAGGGAGGATTTTGAATCCCGGGTAAGACTCATACCAGCCACACCAATCACACCGTACAACTTGTGATCTAAACCCAGTTAACAGTATGATAACAGCGGAGCCTCTGAAAGATGGCTTCCTTCAACAATAACCCGAATTAGTTAACAATAACTATGTACAATTATTGCAGATAATCCGCACTTGGGATGGGCGCCCAGCATCCACTACGGACTCCGAGAAATAGATTTATCGGTAAGTAAAATCTTATTTTCTCTATCGTCCTAGTGGATGCTGGGGTTCCTGAAAGGACCATGGGGATTATACCAAAGCTCCCAAACGGGCGGGAGAGTGCGGATGACTCTGCAGCACCGAATGAGAGAACTCCAGGTCCTCCTTAGCCAGAGTATCAAATTTGTAAAATTTTACAAACGTGTTCTCCCCTGACCACGTAGCTGCTCGGCAGAGTTGTAATGCCGAGACCCCTCGGGCAGCCGCCCAAGATGAGCCCACCTTCCTTGTGGAGTGGGCCTTTACAGATTTAGGCTGTGGCAGGCCTGCCACAGAATGTGCAAGTTGGATTGTGCTACAGATCCAACGAGCAATCGTCTGCTTAGACGCAGGAGCACCCATCTTGTTGGGTGCATACAATATAAACAACGAGTCAGATTTTCTGACTCCAGCTGTCCTTGCAATATATATTTTTAATGCTCTGACAACGTCCAGTAACTTGGAGTCCTCCAAGTCACTTGTAGCCGCAGGCACTACAATAGGCTGGTTCAGATGAAATGCTGACACCACCTTAGGGAGAAAATGCGGACGAGTCCGCAGTTCTGCCCTGTCCGAATGGAAAATCAGATATGGGCTTTTGTAAGATAAAGCTGCCAGTTCTGACACTCTCCTGGCCGAAGCCAGGGCTAGAAGCATGGTCACTTTCCATGTGAGATATTTCAAATCCACCTTTTTTAGTGGTTCAAACCAATGAGATTTTAGGAAGTCCAAAACCACATTGAGATCCCACGGTGCCACTGGAGGCACCACAGGAGGCTGTATATGCAGCACTCCCTTAACAAAGGTCTGGACTTCAGGGACTGAAGCCAATTCTTTTTGAAAGAAAATCGACAGGGCCGAAATTTGAACCTTAATAGATCCCAATTTGAGACCCATAGACAATCCTGATTGCAGGAAATGTAGGAATCGACCCAGTTGAAATTCCTCCGTCGGAGCACTCCGATCTTCGCACCACGCAACATATTTTCGCCAAATTCGGTGATAATGTTGCACGGTTACTTCCTTCCTTGCTTTAATCAAAGTAGGAATGACTTCTTCCGGCATGCCTTTTTCCTTTAGGATCCGGCGTTCAACCGCCATGCCGTCAAACGCAGCCGCGGTAAGTCTTGAAACAGACAGGGACCCTGCTGAAGCAAGTCCCTCCTTAGAGGTAGAGGCCACGGATCTTCCGTGATCATCTCTTGAAGTTCCGGGTACCAAGTCCTTCTTGGCCAATCCGGAACCACTAGTATCGTTCTCACGCCTCTTTGCCGTATAATTCTCAATACTTTTGGTATGAGAGGCAGAGGAGGAAACACATACACCGACTGGTACACCCAAGGCGTTACCAGCGCGTCCACAGCTATTGCCTGCGGATCTCTTGACCTGGCGCAATACCTGTCCAGTTTTTTGTTGAGGCGAGACGCCATCATGTCCACCATTGGTCTTTCCCAACGGGTTACCAGCATGTGGAAGACTTCTGGATGAAGTCCCCACTCTCCCGGGTGAAGATCGTGTCTGCTGAGGAAGTCTGCTTCCCAGTTGTCCACTCCCGGGATGAACACTGCTGACAGTGCTATCACATGATTCTCTGCCCAGCGAAGAATCCTTGCAGCTTCTGCCATTGCACTCCTGCTTCTTGTGCCGCCCTGTCTGTTCACATGGGCGACTGCCGTGATGTTGTCCGACTGGATCAACACCGGTTTTCCTTGAAGCAGAGGTTCTGCCTGGCTTAGAGCATTGTATATTGCTCTTAGTTCCAGAATGTTTATGTGAAGAGACATTTCCAGGCTCGTCCATACTCCCTGGAAGTTTCTTCCTTGTGTGACTGCTCCCCAGCCTCTCAGGCTGGCGTCCGTGGTCACCAGGATCCAATCCTGTATGCCGAATCTGCGGCCCTCCAATAGATGAGGACTCTGCAACCACCACAGAAGAGACACCCTTGTCCTTGGAGACAGGGTTATCCGTAGGTGCATCTGAAGATGCGACCCTGACCATTTGTCCAACAGATCCCTTTGGAAAATTCTTGCGTGGAATCTGCCGAATGGAATTGCTTCGTAAGAAGCCACCATTTTTCCCAGGACTCTTGTGCATTGATGTACAGACACCTTTCCTGGTTTTAGGAGGTTCCTGACAAGCTCGGATAACTCCTTGGCTTTTTCCTCCGGGAGAAAAACCTTTTTCTGAACCGTGTCCAGAATCATCCCTAGGAACAGCAGACGAGTTGTCGGCATTAACTGGGATTTTGGAATATTCAGAATCCACCCGTGCTGTTTTAGCACTTCTTGAGACAGTGCTAATCCCATCTCTAGCTGTTCTCTGGACCTTGCCCTTATTAGGAGATCGTCCAAGTATGGGATAATTAATACGCCTTTTCTTCGAAGAAGAATCATCATCTCGGCCATTACCTTTGTAAAGACCCGAGGTGCCGTGGACAATCCGAACGGCAGCGTCTGAAACTGATAGTGACAGTTTTGTACAACGAACCTGAGGTACCCCTGGTGTGAGGGGTAAATTGGAACGTGGAGGTACGCATCCTTGATGTCCAAGGACACCATAAAGTCCCCTTTCTTTCAGGTTCGCTATCACTGCTCTGAGTGACTCCATCTTGAACTTGAACTTCTTTATGTACAGGTTCAAGGACTTCAGATTTAGAATAGGCCTTACCGAGCCATCCGGCTTCGGTACCACAAAAAGAGTGGAATAATACCCCTTCCCTTGTTGCAGAAGAGGTACCTTGACTATCACCTGCTGAGAGTACAGCTTGTGAATGGCTTCCAAAACCGTCTCCCTTTCGGAGGGGGACGTTGGTAAAGCAGACTTCAGGAAACGGCGAGGTGGATCTGTCTCTAATTCCAACCTGTACCCCTGAGATATTATCTGCAGGATCCAGGGATCTACTTGCGAGTGAGCCCACTGCGCGCTGTAATTTTTGAGACGACCCCCCACCGTCCCCGAGTCCGCTTGAGAAGCCCCAGCGTCATGCTGAGGCTTTTGTAGAAGCCGGGGAGGGCTTCTGATCCTGGGAAGGAGCTGCCTGTTGCTGTCTCTTCCCTCGACCTCTGCCTCGTGGCAGATATGAATAGCCCTTTGCTCTCTTATTTTTAAAGGAACGAAAGGGCTGCGGTTGAAAGGTCGGTGCCTTTTTCTGTTGGGGAGTGACTTGAGGTAGAAAGGTGGATTTCCCGGCTGTAGCCGTGGCCACCAAATCTGATAGACCGACTCCAAATAACTCCTCCCCTTTATACTGCAAAACTTCCATATGCCGTTTTGAATCCGCATCGCCTGTCCACTGTCGCGTCCATAAAGCTCTTCTGGCCGAAATGGACATAGCACTTACCCGTGATGCCAGTGTGCAGATATCCCTCTGTGCATCACGCATATAAAGAAATGCATCCTTTATTTGTTCTAACGACAGTAAAATATTTTCCCTGTCCAGGGTATCAATATTTTCAATCAGGGACTCTGACCAAACTACCCCAGCACTGCACATCCAGGCAGTCGCTATAGCTGGTCGTAGTATAACACCTGCATGTGTGTATATACTTTTTTGGATATTTTCCATCCTCCTATCTGATGGATCTTTAAGTGCGGCCGTCTCAAGAGAGGGTAACGCCACTTGTTTAGATAAGCGTGTTAGCGCCTTGTCCACCCTAGGAGGTGTTTCCCAGCGCTCCCTAACCTCTGGCGGGAAAGGGTATAATGCCAGTAATTTCTTTGAAATTATCAGCTTTTTATCAGGGGCAACCCACGCTTCATTACACACGTCATTTAGTTCTTCTGATTCAGGAAAAACTATAGGTAGTTTTTTCACACCCCACATAATACCCTGTTTAGTGGTACCTGTAGTATCAGCTAAATGTAACGCCTCCTTCATTGCCAAAATCATATAACGTGTGGCCCTACTGGAAAATACGGTTGATTCGTCACCGTCACCACTGGAGTCATCGCCTGTGTCTGGGTCTGTGTCGACCGACTGAGGCAAAGGGCGTTTCACAGCCCCTGACGGTGTTTGAGTCGCCTGGACAGGCACTAATTGATTGTCCGGCCGTCTCATGTCGTCAAACGACTGCTTTAGCGTGTTGACACTATCCCGTAGTTCCATAAATAAAGGCATCCATTCTGGTGTCGACTCCCTAGGGGGTGACATCCTCATATTTGGCAATTGCTCCGCCTCCACGCCAATATCGTCCTCATACATGTCGACACACACGTACCGACACACAGCAGACACACAGGGAATGCTCCTAACGAAGACAGGACCCACTAGCCCTTTGGGGAGACAGAGGGAGAGTTTGCCAGCACACACCAAAAGCGCTATATATATATATATATCAGGGATAGCCTTATAATAAGTGCTCCCTTATAGCTGCTTTGTTATATCAAAATATCGCCATAAATTTGCCCCCCCTCTCTGTTTTACCCTGTTTCTGTAGTGCAGTGCAGGGGAGAGACTTGGGAGCCGTCCTGACCAGCGGAGCTGTGAGAGGAAATGGCGCCGTGTGCTGAGGAGATAGGCCCCGCCCCTTTTCTGGCGGGCTCGTCTCCCGCTATTTAGAGAAATCAGGCAGGGGTTAAATATCTCCATATAGCCTCTGGGGGCTATATGTGAGGTATTTTTAGCCTCTATATAGGTTACATTTGCCTCCCAGGGCGCCCCCCTCCCAGCGCCCTGCACCCTCAGTGACTGCCGTGTGAAGTGTGCTGAGAGGAAAATGGCGCACAGCTGCAGTGCTGTGCGCTACCTTTAGAAGACTGCAGGAGTCTTCAGCCGCCGATTCTGGACCTCTTCTGACTTCAGCATCTGCAAGGGGGCCGGCGGCGCGGCTCCGGTGACCATCCAGGCTGTACCTGTGATCGTCCCTCTGGAGCTTGATGTCCAGTAGCCAAGAAACCAATCCATCCTGCACGCAGGTGAGTTGACTCCTTCTCCCCTCAGTTCCTCGCTGCAGTGATCCTGTTGCCAGCAGGAATCACTGTAAAATAAAAAACCTAGCTAAACTTTTTCTAAGCAGCTCTTTAGGAGAGCCACCTAGATTGCACCCTTCTCGGCCGGGCACAAAAATCTAACTGGAGTCTGGAGGAGGGTCATAGGGGGAGGAGCCAGTGCACACCACCTGATCTGGAAAAGCTTTACTTTTTGTGCCCTGTCTCCTGCGGAGCCGCTATTCCCCATGGTCCTTTCAGGAACCCCAGCATCCACTAGGACGATAGAGAAATTGTGGTTATTGAGGTTAATAATACTATAGGATCAAAATTACCCCCAAATTCTATGATTGAAGCTGTTTTTAGAAAAAAAAAAACACCTGAATCCTAAACACACCTGAATCCGATAAAAAAATTTCAGGGAGGTTTTGCCAAAACGCGTCCGAATCCAAAACACGGCCGCGTAACCGAATCCAAACCCAAAACCCGAAAAATTTCTGGTGCACATCTCTAGTTTAAATATTAGCATAGAATGTTGCACTAATATAGCGTTGTCGCTGAACGATATATCGATATGCAGATCAATAGGGTAATGACAAATCAATCTGTGAATTTGGCCGTTTAAGTAAATCCTGGGTTACGCCGACTAAAAATACAAGGGTTCATCGGTAAAGACCAAAGATAGATAATTAAATATCATCTAATGGTGAGAGAGACAAATGGACAATACATAGCTCTATCTGTCTATGTTAAAATGTAGTGAATTCACTTTTGGAATTGGATAATGTACTAAAAGGTGCAGTAGATCTAGATGGATCATTCCTCTTTAGGAAATCAATTAGCTTGCAGTCATATCTAGTAAAAAGTCATTTCAGACAGCAAAATGCCATGAATGAAACCTGGATTGCTTATTATTATTAGCATAGTGTTGCACTAATATATCGATGTTATGGAACGACATATCGATATGCAGATCAATAGGGTAATGAAAAATCAATCTGTGGATTTGGCTGTTTAAGTATCAATCAATCATTCTATAATTTAAAGTCCTGGGTTACGCTGACTAAAAATACAAGGGCTCCTCGTCAAAGACCAGAGAAAAATAAATTAATATCATCTAATGGTGAGACAGACAATTCATAGCTCTATCTGTTTGTTAAAATTTAGTGATCAAAACTAATTCTTCACTTTTGGAATTGGAGAATGTACTAAAAGGTGCAGTAGATCTAGATGGATCATTCATCTTTAGGAAATCAATTAGTTTGCAGTCATGTCTAGTAAAAAGTCATTTCACGCAGCAAAATGCTATGAATGAAACCTGTATCACTTATTATTATTAGCATAGAGAATTGCACTAATATATCGATATTGTGGAACGATATATCAATATGCAGATTAAGAGGGTAATGATAAATCAATCTGTGGATTTAGACATATAGGCGTCTTTCACATACATCGATATTTGTACAAGGTGATAAAACGAGATTTATAATATGGTTTATAAGAGATAACTGGGGTGTGTATATGTATTTGCACCATATAGAACTATAATGTAGATATAAATATGTGGTTTGGGAGGAATAACAACAAAAAGAAATGTTCCCTACTGAATTGTGCAACAACGTCTCTCGTAGTTTTAGATGGTCTAGCTTTGCAACTTCATTTATTGTTTGAGGTCAGAATATTCTAGATTACACTGACTGCACATATTGTCTTCACACTTTGGAGGCGAAAAATACAGAAAGTATATAGAATATAAGAAACGGTATAAACATATGTATTGAATACCAATACTGATGCACAAAAAAAGGGGAATTTAATACCTACCGGTAATTCATTTTTTCGTAGTGGATACTGGGAATTGAAGATTACCATGGGGTACAGATCGAGTCCACTGAAGCCTGGCAGTTTTGGCAGTTTAAGAAATTAATAGTGTGCCTGAAAATAATAAAATTAA
The DNA here is from genome assembly GCF_028390025.1 of Pseudophryne corroboree. Taxonomy (NCBI): domain Eukaryota; kingdom Metazoa; phylum Chordata; class Amphibia; order Anura; family Myobatrachidae; genus Pseudophryne; species Pseudophryne corroboree. The sequence continues at coordinate 49,827,641 of NC_086447.1, read as the reverse complement.
ATAAAATTCTGGAGAGCAACAGAATGCACCCGGCTCCTTGGGCACATTTTTCTAAACGGAGTCTGCTAGGAGGGGCATAGATGGGAGGAGCCAGAACACACTATTCATTTCTTTAAGTTCCTAGGCTCAAGTGGACCCGATCTATACCCCCTGGTAATCTTCAATTCCCAGTATACACTAGGACATTAGAGGAAAAGATTTTTGTTTTATTTTTTGGGCGGACGCACTGACGCAACACTATTTGACCTTGACAGACCCGGATGGCCACTGTGTGACAGAACTGATTAGCCCTGATAGCAATGTGATGACGTCTGACACAACCCTGATTGAACCTGACGGCCAGTGACAGCAGACTCTGACAGCAACCCACAGCAGAGGTCCTCGCAGCGTGGAATCGTGCAGGAAAATGACGCCAAGCCGTGTGAAATCTGACGCGGGATGATGACGTTCGACCTCTTGCGCGCTCCTGAGCTTTTCGTGACGTTCGCAGGCCGGGCTCGCGAACTCTCGAGCCAGGCATGTTCGGAGCTGTTCTAATTCCACGGTATCAGAACAGCTCATCTCTACTTAGAAATATAAGTTTTGATGAACACAATATTTTTACCTTTATAGTATTTTTACAAGCCATCTTTCAGTACTATTAATGAGCTGTACATATTTCAAATAGACAGAATAAACAGGAGTTTGAAATAGACAAAGAATCAGGCAATAATTTAAAAATATGGGTTACTTACAGTAAAAATACAAGGGCATCTCGGCAAAGACCAGAGACACATAAATCCCTATCATCTACTGGTGAGACTCTATAGCTCTATCTATGCTAAAATGTAGTGATCAAAACTAATTCTTCACTTTTGGAATTGGATAATGTAGTAAAAGGTGCAGTAGATCTAGATGGATCAGTCATCTTTAGGAAATCAATTACCTTGCAGTCATGTCTAGTAAAAAGTCATTTCAGACAGCAAAATGCTAATGAAACCTGGATCCCTAAAAAACCAGAGGATTTCCACAAAACCGCTATGTAACAACTGTACACAAGCAAAAGAAGAGAAAAATAATACAATTTACTTCTCATGCAAATGGGGAGAAATTCAAAATAAGGGATTTTAGGAACTGCAAATCTACTTATGTAATTTATGTGTTACAATGTGTTTGTGGTAAAACAATACATCGGTAGAACGACACGTACCCTTCATGCACATTTTATTGAACAATGGCGTAAAATCAACAAAGGTTTCAAAACCCATCCCCCATTGAGTCATATTTCCTAATACCAGAACACAGCATCCGCAAAAAAGATTTCAGTTATGGCAATAGAACAAATTAAACCTACACCTAGGGGAGGTGACAGATTCAGTAGGATCTGCAGGAGGGGAGCCCCTTAGATTGGGATCCATGGAACAGCAGGGTCTCAACGACACAATCAAACTAAATAATATCTGACGGTATTTTCTCCTGACTAAATTTCGTTTTGAAATTAAATTCTAACGTAATTGAAGATTACTAAAGAGGAATGAACAAGATTCCCCGGTAAACCCTATGGTGACTGCTGTATCTTGGTCCCCTTGCTATTAGTCTCTATAGACAATTACAACGTGTCTTGTTTAAATATATGTATTTACTATACCTGACTTATTATTAGCAGAGAGTGGTGCACTAATATATAGTTGTCGTGGAATGATATATCGATATGCAGATCAATAGCGTAACGATAAATCAATCTGTGGAGGTGGCCATTTAAGTATCAATCAATCATTCTATAATTTAAAGTCCTGGGTTACACCGACTAAAAATACAAGGGCTCCTCATAAAAGACCAAAGATAGATAAAAATATATCATCTAATGGTGAGGCAGACAATTCATAGCTCTACCTGTCTATGTTAAAATGTAGTGATCAAAAGTAATTCTTCACAGGTTTAATGACTATTAGTTGTTGATGTGAACTTGGTGATTGGATTTCGCTGTGGTGGTATTAGGATCATGAGCAGACTTTTTAAACTCGGGGACTCAATCCTCCATCCATCTAGGAATTCTACAAACCCTGCTGCTGCTGGGGTTTCTAGACAAATTCTTAATACTTCGGTTGAGCGCAAATGTTTCATGCTCAGTATGCCCCATAATGTGTGGTATTGGAAACACCTTGCAACTGCCTATGATGCAGTTCTTAACAATCCGCTTTTAGGAAATGAACTCCGATAGACTCTTAGGGGTAAATTTACTAAGATTCGTATTTTCCAGATTCAGGTCAAAGTTCAATCACGAATGACATCGACAGTGTAAAATTGCAACTTTTTGAATTGATTACGACTAATTTACTAAGCTGTCGTATTCGTGTTTTTCTTTTGTTCCGATGTCGATGTCATTCGTGGTTTTCTGCTGTTGAATGCGGCCGCGTTTGTTGTTTCGCGGCCGTGTTTTTGTTTTTTTTACGACTGCGTCACATGTCTGTTACGGCAGTGATTTTGAAATTGCGGCCGCGTTTTTAGTCCTAAGTTTCGTTTTTGTCACGCGTCCGTGATTGGTTGTATTCGTGAAGGAGGAGTGTCTGTGCATATTACTATAAAACCGCCCCAAACACACCGCACCTCGTGGGTTTAGCTAGTGGAGAGGAGAGAGGAAGGTGTATTTGGAGTTGGTGAGTTTGGTGGAGTTTTTGGTGGATTTGGAGAGGAGTTTTGTGATTGTTGAGTGCTGTACTGTGTGTGTAAGTAGTCTTGTCATATTTGTAGTATTGTTTTTTCTCAGTTTGTCAACTTTTTTGTCCTTGTTTTTTTTTTTTTGTCTTTTGTCATTGTTTGTGAGTGAGTGAGTGAGTGAGTGAGTGAGTGAGTGAGTGAGTGAGTGAGTGAGTGAGCGTGTGTGTTTGCTGTGTGGTGTGTAGTAGTAGTGGAGGAGTGTGTTTTGTGTTTTGATTTTTCAGTGTTTTTTGTCGTTTGTCCTCATGTCAGACTCAGAGGTCAGTGTGGTGGCGGAGGTTAGTGAGGTGGAGGCTGGTAGTGAGGTGGAGGCTGTTAGTGAGGTGGAGGCTGTTAGTGAGGTGGAGGGGGGTAGTGAGAGGGAGGAGGTTAGTGAGGAGGAGGAGGAGGGGGTGCCTGTTGCTGCATTCTCCAGTGATAGTGATGGTGTTGTGGCTCCGCAGCCACGCACCACTACCAAGACTGGCAGGAATATTAAGTTCAGCTATGCTGAAATCATGGCGTTGGTGCGTGAGCTGATGAAGCACCATCGCCAATTGTTTGGTCAGGATGCTGGCAAGGTGTCCTCCCGCAGGAAGTCTGTCCTGTGGGGGCAAGTAATACTTGCCGTCAATAGTGAGGGTGTGGTGAGGCGGACTGAGGACACGTGTCGCAAGAGGTTCTATGACATAAAGCGGCGTGTCAAGGCCAAGATGGCCAAAGAGGCAAAATCTGCCCGAAAAACCGGAGGTGGCCCCCCTTTCCGGGCAACCTATCGGGAGTGGGAGGAGCCTGTGCGGGCATTGATTCCTGCAGAAGTGGTGTCTGCTACTTATGTCCGGGATTCGGACCGACCCACGCAGGATGGTGAGTTGGATTTTTTTAATTTATTTTAAAATGTCCTCTAAATGTATTTTTAAAAAAATTTTAAGGTTAAAGGATGCAAAAATTGATGGTCACATATTGCAGGCCTATGCACCCTTAAGGTGTGTTTGTGTTTAGAAATTGCATTTTCCATCTTGCCTTGGCTGTATTTTTTGTTTAATTTTGCGCAAAAACAGGTGCAATGCCTGCTGGTATGTGTATTTGCAATAATAATTTTGCGATATTGCTTGGACATCGGTGTTGTATCTAATTGTATTTTTTAATATTTGAATTATTTACTTCCAAAAAAAGGTTTAAAAAATTCAAAAATACATTTTGGTTACATTTGCAAGTAGTCAATCTATGCAATATCTGACGCATAATTCTCAAATGTAACAGATTTATTTGGTGCAACACCATGTCCATTTTGATATACACCACAAATTAAAGGAAGCACGAAGATCTTAAGCAGAAATTAGTTTAATTTAGAATACCTAATAGATGGTTACAGTACACTAAGGCTTTGCAGTTATAATTTTGTCACAAAGCATGGTAATAATGTTTGCTCCACTTTTTCAACAGTCCGACAGACCAGCCGGCCAGACAGGCCTCAGACAACTCAGGATGATGCTGGGATTGCAGGTAAGACTTCACTGTAGTCACATATTCTGCAAACACATAGAAGTACAAAATATTAATGTTTATATATTCTCATAGGTTCTGCTTCTGTAAGCCGACCTCCTGTAAGGCGCCCATCACAGGGCTCGGGCCACTTACCCAGGAGGCCAAGTAAGACAGTGCGTCTTGGCACGGAATCTGCGGCTCCAGCTTCCCCACCCAGGCGGCGCATTTCTGCAGTGTCACCCCAGCCACCACTGGCACTATTGGCGAGTCCACAGAGTGATGAGCCCCGATCACCTCAGTTATCTGGTGAGTCAAAACAGAAACTAAACACATAGCAAATAATCTACACAGTACAGTTACTATGTTGTGAGTTGTAGTTGAGATTACATGTTTGCCATAACAAGCAATGTGATGTTACGTCTTCAATTGGTAAAGGTGCAAATGCTTAATTTTACAATGTCTTAGTGGTTGATATCGCCAACATCATTTTTAAAAACGAACATACATTTGTAATAATTTTGGCCACACACGTGCACATTAAAAAAAATAAAAAATAAACACACTCCACAACATTATAGTGTTCACACATCTCCCCTGTCCGGTATGTAGACTGCTTACTTGCTCCGCTCCTCTGGACTATCCAGGTAAGCAGTCTATATCGTGGACAGGGGAGGTGACATAACACTGTAATGCTGTGGAGGGGAGGTAGTTAGGTGAGGATTACGCAAGTCTGTCTATGTGCACGCCTGTGATGGTATATATGTTTTTTTAGAATAAACAAATTATAAGTTTGGAAAAACAACTCTAAAAACTTGAAAAAAGGAGTATTATGAATGTAGTAATGTGTAGAACTAGCAAATATATTTAAAGAAAAATAAACATTGCATGTTGGCCACCCCATACAGAGCCCAGCTTGATGGCCGACGTGGACCAGCAGGGACAAGACCAACAGGCAACTTTCACACTGCAACTAACACCTGTTGACCCGAGCCAGCCAATACAGCTGCAGGATATCCCCCAAGCCTCCATGAGTCCACAACTGGCACAAGCTCCACCCCAGCCACAAATACCAGATGACTTTTGGGCCAGTTGGACAAGCCAACAGGCACAAAGCAATGCCAGCCTGACCGCACATACCCAACAACTTGCCAGTCTGCCCCATCATCTACCGCGCATTAGTCGCAACTCGGGCAGACTGATTGTCCAAGTAGGCAGAATCGCAACATCGATGGAGCAAATACGGGCTGACAACAACCAAATGCTGGCTCATTTAACGCGCATCATTGATGAGCAACAGCGCCATCAGCAGGCACTCGTACAACTCATTCAGCACAACCAGGTTGTGAATGAGTCTTTATCCCGGATTGTAGCCAGCCACACTGCAACCAACACACAACTGAATGCTAGCATAAATAATTTGAGCAACAACATAACATTGATGGCAGCTCAACAAGTTACCTCCAGCTCTGGAACCACAACCCCTATCCAAACGCCAGTAACCTCCCCTGTTCGGCGTTCCTCCAGAGCACGTGCCAGTGAGCCAGCACAAAGCACAGCACCCAGCACACACAAGCGGAAAAAATAAGACTTTTGACAAATGTGATTTACGCAATAAAAATTTTGAGTTGACAAACACACAACTTCCTGTGTCCGTCTCAAACATTGTAGAAGCTGCTATGTATGTATGTATGTTTTTCATGGGTAATGACTGAAAATGTATTTATAACATAAACTAAGTACAATGTACACACCACTATAAACAACAAACAGTAAGTAACAAAACACACAATTGAAATTATTGCAAAGTGTTTAGGCAAGGATAATTACATCCTACAAAAACTTACCCGAAAAATACCGCTGGATCACTTCTTGCCGTACCTGCCTCCCTACATATGTACTCACACTGTCACCAGATGGTTCTAACTCCTCTGCTTGCTGACTGCTTTCTCCCTCATCATGTGCCAGATGTTGACTTAAACACAGATTATGGAGAAAACAGCAGCAGAACACAATTCTAGTCACCTTTGAGGGACTATACAACAAAAGGCCTGCAGATTTATCCAGACACCGAAACCGTGACTTCAGCACACCAAAACATCTTTCTATCACATTCCGCGTAGCCTTATGTGCATGATTGTAACTGTGTTCAGCAGGAGAATCAGGTTGGGACAATGGAGTAAGGAGCCAAGAGTAGCAGCCGTAACCCCCATCACCTGAAAAACAGATACCCAACAGCCAGCCATCAGGCATTTGTCCGGCCTCAAATTTATCGAAGAGCGATGACTGACTGAGGATGAAGGAGTCATGGCAGCCACCAGGGTAACCTGCAACAACACTCATAATTTTAAAGTTTGCATCACAGACCACCTGGACATTAGTTGATTGGGCCAGATGTCTATTCGTATATATGTATTGGCGGCCCCTAGGTGATCTCAGCTGAACGTGTGTGCAATCTATGGCCCCCAGCACATTGGGCATGCCAGCAAGCTCATAGAAAGCTACCCTGACAGCACGCCACTCCGACTCCTCGGTAGGGAAGCAGATTGAGGCATTAATATGTGGATCCAAGACATCCAAAACCTGAGTGGACATTAAACAAGCTAAGGTGAGTGTCATGTTAGGTATTCTATACAATACTGTGTTGTTTGTACTTACAGAAGCAACACTTAGACATAACCGCCTATGTATTTTTAGACTCACCTGATTCAAATATCTAGAAAAGGTGGGCTGTGAGATACCAATGACGTCGCCTGCCACAGCCTGGAAGCTCCCAGTAGCCATAAAGTGTAACACAGCCAGGAGTTTGTGTAGGCCTGAGACAGAGCGAGAGCGTGCTGTCTCAGGGTCTAGGCCCAGTTTGACAAGGTCATACAGGTGGAAAATGTTGGTTCGATTTAGGCAGAACATCTGTATGACCCTATCATCGGACAATGCGTTTAAGTTTAAACGCCCTCTAAAAAAACGAGGCTGGCGCAGCCTCCGCGGCACCTGGACAACCTGTTGACCATGTTCACTTACCTGGGCCTGATTCCTGGAAGCCTCATGGAGCAGTCTAAGGTATCCCACAGCAAACATAAATTCATTGGCACACACCACAGCCGCCATTTCAGAGTGAGAGAAATTCAAAATGTGCCTGGAACACTTTTATAGGGCCAAACATTCAGGTGTGAGTAATGGATAATTGAGTACACATGTAAACACGCTTTTCAAATGCTGGCGCGTTTTTTTTTAGGAATTTTTTACGATTTGTATTTTTTCGCGGCCGCAAATGCATTTTCACGGCAGAAATTACAATTACGAATGGTTAGTAAATGACCGAGATTCATATCTAAACAGGCGTATTTTGACCGATGGTGTATTCATTCGTGATTTTTACCTTGAACTTCCAAAATATTACGAATGACCACATCACTGCCGTGATTTGAGTTTAGTAAATCACCGAGATGACACTTTGATGAAAAAACGGCATCTCGGTCAAAATCGGGAGCTTAGTAAATTTACCCCTTAGTCTTTATTATCCATGGAGGTATCCTAGACCCTTCAGGGGCAATAGGTGTCTACAGAAAACAACACGGTGTCTCATTTAAAGTGGTGGTAATTCCAGTCAGAGACAGGGTCGTGGCCGCAGTCACAGACGCCCAGAGATTCAGGGTGGACTGTATAGAATATGATAACCGAGGTGTATCTGTCGATACATTCAATCATCAGAGGGCCGTTGTGAATATGATGGGAGCGCCAGACAAGGCATACACTACAATTATAATGCATCTAATCATGATCGCTTCAAAGGCTGTCACAGCACAATCTGCCTGTGCATCATCAGCGCTGATGAGGATGAACGCAGCCAAAGCCTCATTCCCCATAGATGAGGACTGGTTCCTGACTGACGAAGCGGCAGAATTGACTGCCAGGATGATCAGAGGGAGCATGCCGATTCGAAGAGCGATTGTTGATCTCGTGCAAGCATGTGACACTTCCATTGGGGTGACCACCAATTTGCATCAGCAGTGTCTCACGCCGGAACATATCTTAATATGGAAGGGCTGACCGGCTTCCAAATGGTATGTCAATTCGTGATCCAGGCACGTGCGCCTATATTAGCCATGAATGCTAACTTGAGAGAGTTGTATGCTTCTTACCAACAGGATGCTCCATATGTTAAATTTCTAGGAGTAACTACAGATGTAGCCACCTTTATCTTGACTGTTTGTCCGCCGAGACGGGCGTTTAGTCACGCTAAGGCGATAGCTGAGTTTAATCACAGGTAGGCGCGTTGAGGCGATCTAGATACTCATCATGCATTACACATCTCCACCACTGTGTGGCTAATGCTACACTAATCCAGTACTTTCGATCGTACAGTATAGCGGCGGATTGATCTACAGCTCTGGCAATACTGTAGGCGTAACGGGAGGCGGTGGAAAAAGTATGGAGTACTGTATGTGTATGGAGACGCAACTACAGTAATTGTGTAAAAGGAAGAATGTACAGGACAATGTATAAACACCGTGCTTTTAAAATACATGAGCGTCTGTGAATGGAGGGCTACAGTAGCTAGCAGGAGGCGGTGGAAAATACCGTGCTTTACAAATGCGAGCTTCCGAGTCCTCTAAGGCATAAACCAACACCAATGGGGTGGGGGCCGGGCGCTGTTTGCAGTACTTTCACACATGAAATTGGGAGTCTCTCATGAGGCGTCGTGGGCTAGGGGTGAAGGCTCCCACCTCCCACGCTGGGGGTCCAGGGTTCGAGACGTGATGTGCCTTTTTTTTTTTTTTATTGTAATAATACACTGTATTATTTTATCTACATTGTAAGACAGTCAATGGAAAGGTGCACACAAGTTACATATAAATCAGAGTACATCTGCAGGAGCGATTCTTTACGCACTAAACAGCGGGAATGAAATGAGGGTATTCTGACGCTACTAACTGAGCAAAACAGTACTGTAGATCTTCAGCGTTTGTGTATTGCACATGACCTGAATTCCCTCCCTGTGCAGGCTCCCAGGGGGGAAGGGCGATGGGGGTAGGGGGAGACGATGGGAAATACTGTGCCTTTGAAATGCAATTACATGAGCGTCCGAGTCCACTACGGCATACTGTAAACCAACACCAATGGGAAGGAAATGCCAACCATTTTTTTATGTGTTCCCGTGACATTCATTTAAAAAAAAAAAAAATTCTCTCTAATACATCCAATGGAAGGATGCACACAGGTTTCACATAAATCAAAGTACATCTGCAGGAGCGATTCTTTACGCTAAATGCAACTGCACAGCGGCAATGAGTAGAAATGAGTGTATTCTGACGCTACTAAGTGAGCAAAACATTACTATACAGTAGATATTCGGCGTTTGTGTATTGCACATGACCTGAATTCCCTCCCTGTCTACTGCATGATCAGTGCAGGCTCCCAGGGGGGAAGGGCAATAGGCTAGCAGGAGGCGGTGGAAAATACAGTGCTTTACAAATGCGAGCGTCCGAGTCCTCTAAGGCATAAACCAACACCAATGGGGTGGGGGCCGGGCGCTGTTTGCAGTACTTTCACACATGAAATTGGGAGTCTCTCATGAGGCGTCGTGGGCTAGGGGTGATGTGCCTTCTTTTTTTTTTTTATTGTAATAATACACTGTATTATTTTATCTACATTGTAAGACAGTCAATGGAAAGGTGCACACAAGTTACATATAAATCAGAGTACATCTGCAGGAGCGATTCTTTACGCTAAATGCAACTAAACAGTGGGAATGAAATGAGGGTATTCTGACATACTGTACATCTTCGGTATTTGTGTATTGCATAGGACCTGTGCAGGCTCTCAGGAGGGAAGGGCGTAGGGCAAGACAGTGGAAAATACCGTGGTCAAAGAAAGGGCATATTCAAAACTAAGGGAAACTGTCACAAAGTACAGTAACTACGTTGAAAGCCTGGAACGCACGACGTCTGAGACGCTCATTGCGCATAAGGACGGTGTCATGGCTGCTGTACGGGACCGTCCTTATGCTCTGGGTGAGCTGCGTCTCCTCGTTCGCTGGCGGGACAGAACTCTCGCCAGCAACGAGGAGAAGGTGAGAGCGTATAGGAGGGCCAGCAGGGATATCCTCCGGACGTACAACCGGAGAACAGTGAGGTCACTCCAGAGGAGATGGAGTGACCTCGTCCGGAGGACCCCAAGACGCCTGCAGGCCATAAGGGATTGTAAGTACAGTACATTACTGTACATTACTGTACTTTAAGTTACTGTACTTACAGGTACAGTACATTATAGCAGGGGCTGCTGTAGCAGCAGGTATCCGGTCTATACAGCACTGTATTTGTGGTAAACAAATGGTTAAACAAGGACCAAACATTAACCCGGGTCAAAAGGTCAATTTGTTTTTTGGTGTCGACCTAGATGGTGCGGCTTTTGAAATTGGTTGACACCAGTTACTGTAGGTTGACATGGTCGTTAAGTTGACATGGAAGAAGATCGACATGAGTTTTACAAAAACAATTATTACTTTTTTAAACTTGTATATATACAGTAGTTCTTTACAATCCACGTGGTCTACGATTGTGCAGTGTACAGTATCATGCAGTGTATCACAGTGTATCGTGCTGCGTAATTGCAGCGTGTCATGCAGTGTACATTCAGTATATGGTATTGTGCAGTGAGTGTAATGCATAGTGAATCACATCGTGCAGTGTACTGTATACACATGTGGTACTGTAATTGCAGTTTTTTGTGCAGTGTACATTGTATCATATTTTGCAGCTGTGCAGTGTACATTGTATCATATTTTGCAGGGAAATGTTGTCGTATCACGCAGTGCATACAGTATGCAGTGTCGTGCAGTGCATTGTGTGGTTTAATTGCAGTGTGTCATGCAGTGTACCTGCAGCGTATTGTGCAGTGTACTGTATTACATAGTGCAGTGCATATGCAGAGTCGTGCAGTGCATCGTGTGGTGTAATTGCAGTGTACCTGCAGCGTATTGTGCAGTGTATCGTACATTATCATTCAGTGTAACGTGCAGCTGTAATTGCAGTCTCCTGCCTCCCACACTGAGAGTACCGATTTTTATATCTAAAGTTCAAGTACAGTAACTATTTTTTTAGTAGATTTGTCTTTCAGATAGTACAGTGTTCTAAGGGACGTTACTGTGGCAGAAATTATTCTAAGGGATGTTACAGTGGCCTAATGTGTTCTGACGTGCATTACTCTTGCATAATGTGTTATAAGGTTCATGACTGTGGCAGATCTCTACTTTGTGACGTAATGTGGATATACTACTGCACTACTGTGACGTACAGTACAGTAACGTGAATAAGGTGCTCTACTGTGTGACACAACGTGAATCAAGGACAGTACTGTGACGTGAATAAACTGCACTACTGTGTGACACAACGTGAATCAAGGGCAGTACTGTGACGTGAATAAACTGCACTACTGTGACATGACGTGAATGTTAGGGTATGTTAACCTATTCAGGTCTGGTCTATAAACTCTCTGCAGTCATCAGTCAGAATTCTGTTTCTTTTGCAACCGGTTGGAGATCAGTGAATGAAAAGGTGACACAAGATCATGTGTAACCTAAGCAGTCCATAGTTGACCTGGCTTAGGGGCCATAATAGGTTTATTTTATAGCTTGAAGACAAAGGATTCATGTGTGCCAATATATTTAGCCAATCAGAATACACCATGTATGTCTCAAAAACTGTAATACATCAATTGTCATACAAGATTATAATTAACAATTAGAACATTCTAGAAAATGGTTAGTGCTTCGTTTATCAGTCTTTCGGACATAAACTTCTTTCCAATTAGCCTTGAATACATCTGGCGTTGCCTTGTCCTTGAACACGTCATGCTTTAGAACAAGATATTCGAGGTATAAAGTCTGAATATATCTGTCCAATATTTTTAAGGAAACATGAACCCATTTTGTGATTAACAGTAAATATCTTAATCAATGCAAAAAAGCGTGAATCAATATATTTGCTATACTGCGGAAGCTCCTACACCATCATTTCCCCTCTTTTTGATTCCACTTTTTCTCCCTATTCTACCAACACTAGGCCTGAACTATTCCCTTTCAGTAAACCAGTCCCCTGGACTTATAGTCCAAACCTTGGGGATTACCTCTAACAACAACCAAAGGATAAGCAACTTCATTCTTCTGGCTGGAGAGTCACTGTCAACTTCTTCGAGTGGGATGCATGTAATCAGGTATCACGACCTTTCACCTTAATTTAAGGTAGACATGGTTAGCAGCACTTGATATGGACCATCATATCTTGGTTCAAAGGTCTTTCTCACATGTCTCTTTAAATAGACCCAATCTCCTGGATTTAGCTTATGCTGATCCTTCTGGGTCTGGAATGGAAGAAAACACTTGGCAATGGAGGTTAGTCAATGTTTTACAGACCTCCTGTACATAACCTGTAAAAATCACCATGATTATGTTGTAATTGTTGTGGATAATAACAACCTGTTCTTAGAGCTGACCCAAACAATATTTCATATGGAGTCAGTTTACTAGGTCTCATGGGTGTGGTCCTAATATTAAACAAGACTATAGGTAGGCATTCTGGCCAAGTTCTTTTGGTTTCTGTCATCATTTTCTGTAGTTTTAGCTTAAGGTCAAAGTTCAGATGTCCCCCCTCCCACTCGCCTGGGGGCGGTAAGGCACGTGGAAGGCCTGCTGTACCCCCAAATCTTTCATTATATGCTGCATGACTACTCCTGTGAAATGGGTGTGCCTCTATCTGATTCTATAACCTCAGGTATCCCAAATCTACATACTACTTCTGCTATCAGTTTCTTTCCAGTGGTTTTTGCTGTGGCGTTGCTTACTGGCCAGGCTTCGGCCCAGTGACTAAACATGTCCGTTGTTACTAGTACATATTCATATGGACCGCTTCGTGGCAACTGTATATAGTTGATTTGTAGTCTTTGAAATGGGTAAGAGGCTTTGGGTATAGTTTCCACAGATCCAGCATCCTGCTACAAAGTTTGTTGCAGCTTTATTGAAGCCTGGAGCTATCCAATGCTCTTGTACTCTATTCACCATGGCTTCCTTTGAATGATGTACTTGTCCATGAGCTACTTGTAACATAGGTGGAAATAGAGCTGCTGGTAGACAGTACTTTAATTCTCTTGACTTCCAAAGTCCATGTTCATCTTCTTCTGCCCCCAATCGTCTCCATTTCTCCTTTTCTCCTTGTGATGTTTGTTGTTGAATTTTGATCAACTCCTCTTCACTGGGCATTTGTTTCACATCTTGAGCTACTAAGACTTGCTCAAGTTCTTTTGATTGTAAGGCAATTCTCTTGGCTTCTGCATCTGCAAATGCATTTCCTTTAGCTTCCATGGTTTGGCTCTTAGTATGTGCTTGTACCTTGATTATGCCAATCCTTTTAGGTAGTTCCGATGCTCTGAAGAGTTCCATAATCAAACTGGCATGTTTGATAGGTTTTCCGTTTGCACCTTTGAAGTCCCTACTTTTCCAAATAACAGCGTAATCCTGGGACTAGATATTAGCTGTCATGTTTTCAGCATGTATGCAGGCTCTGTTCATTGCTATGAGTTCTGCTTCTTGTGCTGTCATTCTTGGTAGCAATGGTCCAGAGTCTATGACTTCAGTTTCAGTTGTTACTGCATATCCTGTCCTTGGGGATCCATTATCATAATATCTTGATCCATCGACGAACAGGTTCATGTCTGGATTGTCCAGTGGTGTATCTTGGACATTAGGAAGAGGTAAAGTCTCTAATTCCATGAGGGCTAGGCAATCATGTGGAAATGTTTGTGTTGTATTTTCTGCGTCTGTAGCAGCATTTTCCTCCTCATCTGACGATTTACCATCATTACCATTTCCCCCTCTCCTCCCCTCTTTTGAATCGTTGATGGGAAGGAGTGTAGCTGGGTTTAGTACAGTGCATCTTGTGATGGTGACATGGGAGGCGCTTAATAGTGCTACTTCATATTTGGCAAGTCTGGCTGCAGAAAGATGCTTGCTTTTTTCTTGACTTAGTATTTCTGTTACAGCGTGCGGTACTTGTATACACAGTGGATGATCAAGCACAATGATGTCTGTCACCTTTTCCTTCAGTATTGCTGCTGCTGCCATTGCTCGGACACAGGATGGTGCTCCTCTGATAATCGGATCCAGCTGGGCTGAACAGTATGCCACTGGTCTTTGTTTTGGTCCGTATTTCTGGGTGAGCACCCCTAAAGAATGCCCTCTGTTTTCATGGCAGAATAGGTTAAAAGGCTTTTTGTAATCAGGCAATCCCAATGCTGGGGCTGTTATTATGGCTTGCTTTAGTTTTCTTACTGCCTCTTCAATGGTGTCCCTGTTTTCTGCTGACGCCTCCTTTTTTGTTAATTCATATAGGGGTTGCATCAGTAATGAGGCTGAGGGTCTCCATTCTCTGCAATAACCAATAAGGCCCAGAAAAGCTCTGATTTCATTTAATGTTCTTGGGGTTTTTGCTTGTGTTATTGCTTTTGTTCTTTCATCAGTAAGATGCCTTGTTCCTTGGGATATGCAGTGTCCTAAAAATATAACTCTTTTCTGTACTAGCTGTAGTTTGGCTTTTGACACTCTGCAATCTTCTTCTGCCAAAAAGATGAGTAGTGATACTGTTTCCTTTTTTCACTTCTCTTCTGTCTGTGCAGCAATAAGCAGATCATCGACATATTGAACTAACTGGGTGTCTGTAAAGTGTGGTCTCCATTTCTGCAGGATTAATGCCATTGCCTCTGAGAAATCTGATGGACTGGTTGCTCCCCCTTGGGGTAATCGTGTCCAACAATATTGTTTACCTTCGTGAGTGAATGTTAGAAACTTCTGGCTTTCCCATTCATCAGTAGATAATCTGTTTTTCCCTCCTTTTGAATCTTGAGATTCAACACCTTTATTGATTAATGCTAGAAAAGGGTTGCTGAGTTGAGGGTAATACATCGTCTGATGGTTACTTGTCGCACTTTGGCAGTGCTACTTCATACATGGTCAGCCTTGCCACTGACAGGTGTTTGGTTCTTGCTTGTTGAAGCTTCTCTGTACCTGCATGTGGACCCTGGATGATAAGTTCATGATTCAGCACTATGCCTGTGCTCTTGTCCTCTTCTAGGACTTCTGATTCATCACTGTGTCTGTGCTCTTATACTCTTCTAGGACTGTTGCTGCTATCACTGCTCTGATGCCGGTAGGTGCTCTTTGATTACCACTGTCAAGCTTGCTTGAGTTGTAGTCCACTGGTCTTCACCTCAGTCCATGATTTTGCATAAGGACTTCTATGTATGGCCTCCTTCTTTAATAGTCAGGTAGTTCTAGGGCTTGAGATGAGGCAACTGCTGTTTCCAACTGTTCAATAGCTTAATTCATCTGTTGCTGTATGTAGGATGCGGACCCTCCTCCCTTTCAGTGTTGTCATACAATGCTTGCATGTAGACTGGTGCTAGAGGTATCCGTGTTCTGTAGTGTCCTACTAGGCCCAGGAATGATCATCTGACTTGCTTGACACTAGTTGGCATCTTAGCTTGCAGTCTGAATCTTTTCCTTCTCACTTTTGTTAGATGTCTGGTACCTTGAGTGTCCTAGGAAGATTAACTCTTGCTTGACTAGCTGTAATTTCTCCTTCTGAGGCTCTGCAGTCTTGGTCTTCCAGAAACTTCACAAAGGACACTGCCCCTTCTTGGTGCTTCTTTTAGTAGTGGTGGTGGCAATCAGCAGTTCATTCACATCCTGTATTTAGCTGTGTGTTTTGTGGATAAATCACTTGGTGATATAGCCCCTCCACATGGCTATCCTGGTCCAGTAGTATTGCTTCCTTTCTTCTACAACTGGTACTGCGGGAATGAGCCAATACTGAACTTCTGTTTTAACTTGCTTCTAAATGGCTTTTTGTTCTTTCCTTTGATAAGTTGCTGGAAAGTTAAACTTCTGCTGGTGTGTACTGTATTCTCCTTGGATAGACTGTATTTCTTTCATCTCCTGTCCTTTTAAGAATTTCTGATATCATCAGTTCTTGTGGTATCTCCCTCTGCTGTCTTCTGCGTGTGCTGGCTCCAGCATTCATTAGGCACAAACGTATTTCTCCAGTGGGCAAGGTGACTGTAATCATACCTTCTGCTGTTTCCTCTGGAGACATTATGTTCACTGGGGAGTACCTGAAGAAGCTTGTACTTCATATTGGCAGAAGAAGCATCATTCATTTGTCTTCTGGAACTTTTTCTGTCTTGTTCCTTATTATTTGCTTTAAACCCCGGAGCTTCTGTTGCTTTAAATCATGACATTATCTCTGTAATCTTGCCATGTAGTACTGACCACTTGTCAGATGTCTTTCTTTGTCCTTCTTAAAGCAGACTTCCTTTAGTCTCCAAACTTTCATGCGACCTTCATATTGTTTCTCAACTTTTCTTTTTCCAATCACCTCTCTTTATGATTCATTCATTATTCTTCATACTTTGTCCTTTCTTTACTTGCATATTCTTTCTCACTGCTGCTGGCATGTCATCTTCTTAGTCCAAGTCCACCCAGGCTGGTGTTTAACATAATGATGTTTATGCTGGGAGTTGTTGTTCCTCTTTGTCTTACTTTTCCTGTGAGAGATAGTCTTGTATAGCAGCTTGTATTTCAGGTTACATCTTTGCTTTCTTGCAGGGGTAGGGCTTAACCTCCCAATCCAGTCGTTGCAATGGCTTGATCTGTAAGTAAACGTAGAGGAATCTGGTTGTGCATAAAAACAGCTCTTGTAACCCTTGGGTCTCCTGTGGGTAAAGTCACTTTTATCGAACTGCCAGTGGTGACTGAGTACACTGTTGCCGACACAGGAGTTGCACACCTTCATATTCTATCATCTTGTGTGTCGTATAGTGACTTTATCATAGTAAGTTCTGATGGACTCAGTCTTTTCCTGTTTCAAATCTGGGGCTGCTGGTGCCCTGAGTGTCTGTGCATGACACCATCTCTTAAGTCTTGTCATGTACATCTTTCCACTTTCAAACGTTGTTCTATTTTTCTCTGTCGGAACGTCCGTTATGGCTGGGCAATCATCTACTGCATCTGCTTTTAACATGGTGCTTACTGTTTGGGCAGTTGCTGGTCCTAGTATAGCCTCACACAACTGGTGGTAGTCGACCCATGCCGGTGTCCATATGGTTTGAATTCTTTACATATAGGCATAAAATGCTGTTGGTTTTTTTTTTGTTTGTTGGTTTTTTTTCTAGGATCTGGGGACTCTGCAACTATATTTGCGAGGTCATTGCCATACCATGGTTTGTGGTGTTGGCTCTGTACGATGTATGGTTCGTTCGTCCTGGCTGCATTATCTGTGTTGCGTATTCTCTGTACTTGTGCTGGATACAGAGAAACAGGCAATGATGACCGTCTTTCAGTATTTCTAGTCGCATAGATATCTTGGCATGGTGCTTCATGGGGTGAAATCCAGTTTCCACAATTTGGGCAATGTTCATATCCTTCTGGAACGCAAAACTGACATACCGGACACAATCTTTCTGGAAAATGTCAGTTTATTCTGTACATTATGCACCTGGGCATGAAAAGCTGTAGAGGCTGTGTCTTGACCCCTTGCTTCTCCTCTTCACCTGATTTGCACCCTTTCGCCTATAGTTCCTGATTGTGGACAATTGTTTACTGGACTCATAGCTTGATTCCAGGTGTCTACCACTCGTTTAAACATGAGGGGAACTTTAGCTGCCCAGTTTCTTTGGTTTGATCTTGTTGGGGTTTCTTGTGATAAAGTATCAGGACACTGGGGCATACTCTGTACACATAGATCAGGTAAATCATTCGGGTTTTTAACCACAGATCCTTCCAAGATAGGGCTGATTATTCGCCACACTTTTCCTGGTTCATCTCTTTTCAATTTCACTGTTAGTGAGCTTGCAGATGATTCAATTCTGTTCATACTAGGGGTACCTGGGTGTGCATGCATGTCTGGGTATAGGGGTGGGGTATAGTGTGGAGGTGCTGTTGCTGGACTAGGTCTCAGTGGTCATTAATTCACTTGGTACCTCTTGCTGCTTTAAAATTGTTCGGCTTGCTCCCGAGTCTATAATGCATTGATATTGGTGACCTGTTGGCAGTACAAGGGTCACTTGATCATTTTCTTGTTCAAATGGTGTTTTGGCAGGGAGGTACCTCGGGAAGCCACTTCTTCATGCTTTAGGTTTTTCTTGCTGGTTTTCACACCATTCCTTGTATTTTTTGCAATTCTTCTTGAAATGTCCTTTTTGCTTGCAGAAATAACACTTTCTGTCATCTTGCTTGGTTCCTTCTTTTGAGTTCCTTCCTGTGGCCCCTTGCGTTGGGCTTCTGATTTTCCACTTGCTTTGTTCCTGGACAACGTGAACTGTTACCTTCGGTATGGCATTCTTTTCTTTGGCTTTTCTTATTTTTTTCATTTTCTCTTTCCTGTGCTACAGTGATCCAGATGGATACTTGATCTCTACAATTATGCTTAATTATCCAACTCTTGTTACAGGAGGCAAATTTTTCCCATTTCTCTAAGTCGAGTGTCCCTTCTGACGGAAAACCTGCTCTTTTGAAAATTTTACTTATTCCTTTCAAAGCTTTCCTCCCCTCCCTGTTACTAACAATATCCACGGGTTTGTCGGGCCCTGACATCTTTACAGACCGCGCTCCCATGCCTGGGTGAACGTGCGCGGAACCCCTCCTGATGTGGTATTTTAGTAACTCCTTTTGAGGGACTTAAAATCTCCTTTTAGAGTTTTCCTTCCCTCCCTGTTACTAACAATATCCACGGGTTTGAACCCATCCTGATGTGGTATTTTAGTAACCCATTATGAGGGACTTAAAATCTCCTTTCAGAGCTTTCCTCCCCTCCCTGTTACTAACAATATCCACGGGTTTGAACCCCTCCTGATGTGGTATTTTAGTAATCCCTTATGAGGGACTTAAAATCTCCTTGTGAGACGCTGACTCTGAAGAATCCCTTCTATCCTTGTACCTAAAGAGCTCCTTAAATCCGTCTGTGGACAAATGACTGGGGTTGCAGTGTTGCCCCTTCCTCCCTGTATTGGTGGAAAATCTATTAGTACTGCTCCCCAAGTGAGACCTGCATAATAGATTATTTCTTCTGGATCACTGAGATGCGTCCCTAATATTATTGTTAAGTCACTCCAAGGGTCTATCCCTCTGCCTATATAGACTCCTGCTTGTACCTTGTGTTCTTGGTAAACTCCCCACTATTCTTGGAATACGTTCATCTTGTGTCTCTTTCAGACAGTAGCTGTTCTTTATTACTGACCCAATTCTACCCCTTAACTGTCTTGCATAGGGACATACAATATATACAGTACAATGTGTGCAGGAGAATCTAGTTACTGACACTGGTTTCATTATTCAGCAGACAACCCGACTCCCCCCCCACCTTTTCAAAAGCATATTGACAGAGTACATACAACAGTGCAAGGATACAAAAACAAGGATGACAGTAAATGCTATATCTGTTATCTGTGTGCACGGCAGCTGTTTGAGGCTGCACGGGCACATGGGTCTTAGACCTGGGATTATGTGGTTCCTAGGCCAATAGGTTATGATGTTAGATCAATCATTCTCAATGTCAATGTAATGTTCCAACAATTCCCTTTTTAAAATGACAACCTTTTGTACAATAAAATTCATCATCATTTTCCACATAACCAAATGAGACTTCAGTGCTTGTAATTGCCACCAATCTCGGTGCTACGGACCCTTTGTATTTTCTTAACACAACAACACAGGTACAAGATTTGCATACACCTCTTTGGTTATTTATCAATTCAAACTGTTTATCAGCATTAGAATACACCTTGGCCATACGCCACCTTTTAAAAATGTAACATTTTTCTGGATATTTGATTAATTCCCCCTGTACACTTGTGACAAATTAGCTGAAGATATTTACCCACAATTCAACAATATAACATAAATATATGGTACCTTAAAAAATTTCTTCTGACTGACACTGGGCTCTTTAAGATATTCTCTGACCTTCCCGACTGGACTTCCGCAGATTCATTCAAGAAACGCTGATTCAAATGAGCAGGTAGAAATCTACACATTAAATCTCACTTACCGTTTTTTTTTTATCAGCGGTTCCTGAAAGATCAGAGGATTTATTGCCAGTGGAGGAGATGCTGGAATATCCCGGACGAGCCCCCAAATGTTAGGGTATGTTAACCTATTCAGGTCTGGTCTATAAACTCTCTGCAGTCATCAGTCATTCAGGTGAGTGCTGCATCATCTGTCATGGAATCAATTTATACTGTAATGAACAGTACTGAGATGGTTAAGGGTGGGAGGGCTGCATGCTGATGTGTGTCATAATGTTTATAAGGGCAATGCTAATGTGTGTTACAATGTCTATAAAGGTAGTGTTCTGTCTAATACCCTGGACCTACTGTACTGTAGCGATACTGTAAGTGTACTGTATGTCACATTTAGAAATGTCCCCCTTAAGTTTTGAAGACAGTACAGTACACTATGCCCTCCTGAGTGATTAGGTGCAGGGTACTAGAATGAACAATTCCATTGATAGTGATGTCATAAAGATGCTGTCAATGTTGAATTTCATTGACTGTACAGTATGCTGCCATTATACTGTATATATATTTTTACAGGGCTGGTAGCACGACGGCACAGGAGGCGGAACAGGCGCCGCCAAGCTGGTAAGTATTGTCAAATACAGTAGTGTACAGTACATAGTGATTTCTATAGTCCCACCCCCCTGTCCTGACCATCACAGATAACTCGCTGCAATCCGGATGGGAGGGAGGGTGGGACACTTCCTGTGAGATCTGGTTGCCCGTGATGTTAAGAATGTCTGTTTACAAAACCAACTGTAAATATTAAACACACAGTATAAATAACATTGTAGATAGCTGAATACCCGTGCTGCGCTACGGGATGAGGATGGTAAATTACAGTGATAGTTGTTTGTTAATTTACGTTTGACAGCTTCACTTACAGCACTGTTATTTTTTTTCTCACAGTACCACCACCACCACCTGCGCTGCCAGGTATTGTGTAACGAGAACTCTGGTGCGACTGTCATCGTTACACTACTGTACATGTGTCCTGGATACTGTATAGTACATGTTACAAATTGACAGCTTCACTTATAAATTATGCACCAGTGGAGGGCTGATGGTACTGTGTACCACCACCAAATTTCTTAATGGTACTCCATACCAGTATACCACCCTACTGTTCTTTCACAACTGGGTACAGTACTATACAGTACTTAATGAACCATTGTTTGGATTTTCGCATTAGGAATTTTTGCATTTGGGGTGCCATCATCTGGATACTGAGGGAGCGAGTAGGGTTAGGGTTGTGCTGCGGCCATGGGTGGTTAGGTTTAGGCAACACCAGGGGGGACTTAGGGTTAAGCACCAAGTGGGAGGTTTAGGCTGCTTGAGGGTAGGTTTTTGGTTAGGGGGGGAGGGGGGGGGATATACTTAACAACCCCCTGTGGGGATTTTCCAATTTGGTATTTTTGCATTCGGGATGCCATCGTCTGTAATACTGAGTGCCGGCATACTGTATCTAATGATATTTTATGATTTATTTTTATCCATTATTTACTGTACTGTATTTCATTGTACTGTACAGCAGCTTATTTAAGTGTGATTTTTCCACAGCAGCGCAACCCACCCCATCTGACCAGCAGAGCTCCGGAAGTGGTAATCATTATTTTTGTTACAGACACACTAGTTTCCTACAGTATTACTGTAATTTTTTTATTTTACAATACTTGTTATCTTGTACACACAGACCGCCTCGTTATTGATACGGAGCCAGAGGAGGAGGAGGAAATGGGGGAGCCTTCAGGCCAGCCTGGTAAGAATTGTAATCTACTGTACAGTACTCTACTGTACTGTATTGTACATTTATTATTTATTGATTTATTAACAGTACCAATGGCTTGGGTTTGCGTGACCAGTGGTCAGGATTCCAGCAGTCAAGTGACCGACAGCGGTATCCTGATTGCAGAAATCCCATCAGGTTGAGGTACTGTATGGTATCGAAACCCTACTCCACTAACCCCTAACCCTCCATTTATACTCTGGTATTTTAGATGCAGGTACAGTACGTCCCCTACAAATGGACGGTCATGTTACACTCCGGCTAAGAATGTCTCTCTGCCTCTCTACTTTCTGTAGCACTGTACTACTGTAAAGTATTGGATAATACTTTAGTACAGTAGTATTGGAAATAACAATGGCAAATTTGACTTTTCTTTTTGTTTTTTTATATTCAACACAGATGTCACTTACGTGGACTCGTCGGAGGAGGAGGAGCCACAGTATAGTAAGTACAGTAGGATTTTCTCAAGCCCATTCTTAAAAGTATTGACCAAGTCCACTTTTATTACTTTTCAGGCAGGGAATTCCAAACGTACAGTATTTCCCTCACTGTGAAGACCCCTTTTCGCCTCTGTATGTGAAATCTCCTCTCCTCCAACACGAGTGACTGTGCACGTGTCCTCTGTGTCGATCTTATAAAAAACAGTTCCTGTATATTGTCCCCTTACTGTATATATTTGTAAAGGTTAATCATGTTCCCTCTTAATCTCCTCTTTTCCAATGTAAACATGCCTAGCCTAGCAAGCCTTTCCTCGTATTCCAGCTTCTCAATCCACTTGATCACTTTGGTCGCCCTCCTCCTAAACCTTTTCTAGTTCCACGATATCCATTTTGTAGTATGGTGCCCAAAATTGTGCATCCTACCCACCCTCCACTAGCCTAAACCTCCAATCATACTCTGAATCCAGACTCAGCATTTGAATGTCGGGATCCAGACAGCAGGTGTTTTAAATACAGGTACAGTACAGTACTGTATGTCCCCTACCACTGGATAATCATTCTGCTCCTACTGTATTATGAATATCTCTCTGCCTCCTGTAGCACTGTACTACTGTAGACTACTGTGCAATTTTGTAGTAACTGTACTCTACTGTATTTTGTTTATAATCTTTTTTTTTTATTTTCCACTCAGTAATTATTGACAGTCAGGAGGAGGAAGAGGAAGAGAAGCCCTCTCCCCAACTTGGTAAGTAAACTGCAGTATTGTACTGTACTGTACTGTACATTGTGTTAAACCAATGCATTGGGTTTACGTGACCAGCAGTCAGGATTCCAGCGTTCAGGCGACAGACAGTGGCATCCTGATTGCAGCAATCCCAACAGGGTGAGGTACGGTATCCTAAACCTCCTCCACTACCCCCTAAATCTGGCCTCGACATTCTCGTCTCTGTGTGCAAAATCTACTCTCCTCCAACCTGACTGAATTTTTGTTATACTGTATTCAACACAGAATACAAAAGTACAAAAGTATACAGTATTTCATGTAATTTTTGTTTTCACAGGCCCTACACTGTCACAGGCCGTGGCGGAGGAGGAGGAGTACTCCCTGTCCCCCACCACACTGCACCCATCAAGCAAGTCCAGTCTGGTACATCTTGACTCTGTAGAGCCAGTTTGAGCAAGGAGAGATTGATTGCTTCTTTTTTTGGTGGTGTCCCAAACTAATCAGTCATTTCAGCCAGAGTCGTGTGGCAGACCCTGTGGCTGAAATGATGGGTTTGTTAGTGTGCATGTCCTGTTTATACAACACAACGGTGGGAGTGCCCAAGGACAATTCCATCTTGCGCCTCTTTTTTTATTTATTTATCTTTGCATCATGTGATGTTTTTTAAAATTTTTATAAGTGCCATCCTGTCTGACACTGCAGTGCCACTCCTAGATGGGCCAGGTGTTTGTGCCGCCCTCTTGGGTCACCTACAGTAGCTTAGTCATCCAGCGACCTCGTTGCACATTTTAGGACTAAAAATAATATTGTGAGGTGTGAGGTGTTCAGAATAGACTGGAAATGAGTGGAAATTATGGTTATTGCGGTTACTAATACTATAGGCTCAAAATTTCACACAAATTCTATGATTTAAGCTGTTTTTGAGGGGTTTTTTTTTTTTTTAAACACCCAAATCCAAAACGCATCTGAATCCGACAAAAATTCGAAAGGGTGGTTTTGGCAAAACACGTCCAAATCCAAAACCAAACCACAAAACCCGAAAAATTTCCGGTGCACATCTCTAGTTTTAATAAAGTCCAGGAGGGAAACATTCTCATAATGAAGACACTGCAAGCAATAGGACACGAGGATGTGCACTGAGACTGGAGGGGGGCGAGGTTCAGGGGGAATTTTAAGAAAAATTACTTCACAGAAAGTGCAGTGGACAAGTGGAATAGCCTCCCATCAGAGGTGATAGAGCCTAAAACAGTAGAGCTACAGTATTTAAACATGCATGGAAGAGACATACATAAGGATATCCTTACAAAGAAATAAGGATCAAATAAGGTTTGATGTAAAAAAAAAAGGGCAAAAAAAAGAGGCAGATTAGATGGGCAAAGTGGTTTTTACAGTATTTGTCGTCAAATTCTATGTTTCTGTATGCAGACCCTCCAACATGACCCGCCGCACTGCTCTGTTTCTAGACTTCCCTCTTAATTTATGATTTCCATCACCTGTGTTAAACTAGTTAAATGATAAGAAATCTGTTTCTTCACAGGTGATGGCAATAATAAATTAAGAGGGAAGTCCAGAATCAGAGCATTTTGTACCTAGTGGGGCGGGTCATGTTGGAGGGTATGTGTATTTCCTGGAATGAACCTTTTTTTTCCCATTAATGTTTTTTTTCACAGGCCCTACACTGGAACAGGCCACTGAGGAGGAGGAAGATGATGATGAGGCGGCATTTAGTGGTAAGAATTATTACTGACATTGATCGGATGCCATCAGAGTAGCACTTTTCATCAGATTTTTCTGGCAAATGCGTACAAATCGGATGAAAATTGTTTTTGTTTGAACTGGTGATATTGCCCATACAGTAGCAACAGATCACATTCCACATTAACATTTACAGTATCTAGTTACACTTACAGACGATAATACAGTACAGTAGGTAATATTTGGTTGCTACTGTATGGACAACATCACCTGTTCTAAAAAAAAACACCCATCTTACTCAATTTCTCTCTCTCTCTCTCTCTCTCTCTCTCTCTCTCTCTCTCTCTCCCCTTGTCACTGTCTCTCCATTCATCTCTCTCTCTAGATACTGTCAGTGATGAATTTCCCATTAGGCACGAGAGGCACGTACCTAGTGGCTAGTGTACCTAGTGGCGGCATCTGTTTGGGGGCCTCAGTTGGATGCTTACAGTATGCTAATACTGTCATCCCAAAAATTACCACTACAGTAACTGCTAAATATTTTAAGTGTACTGTACAATATGCACACAGTACTGTACAGTATACATAATTCAAAAGAAAAAAGAGTTGCTACCTTATTCTAGTCATAATCACCGGCATACGGGCCACTCACAAATTTTCTGATGGTCTCGGTGGGGCCCCTTGGAATCACCATGCCTGTCACAAGCATACCTTTTTTTTACCCACCTGTCACTGGGCGTGGACACTAGTATACTGTATCTTATAATATTCTTCTCTTTTACCCACAGACGACGAGCCAGAATACATTTTTTGTAAATATACTGTACAGTAGCAATAGTTGGTACTGTAATTACAGTATTTTTTTTCTACAACATTATTTTAAGTCAAACTGATATGACTAACTGTATTTTATCTTTTTACAGTCCGTCGCCAACCAGTGGAGGAGACACCTGGTAATAAAATATAAATACATAATGCACTGTACTGTATTCTAACTTACTGTAACATGTATAACACTGAGCTGATCATCTTCACACCCTCTGACATAACCTTACAGTACATACTGTACTTTCTCTCCTTTTTCACCCTCTTCACTCCACAAATGCATGCTGCGTTTCCTGACTACTGATATAATAGTGTGCAGAGCGTAGCAAGGCACCGTGCCCACCGCGTGGCGAGCGAAGCAAGCATGCAAGGGGCTGCGTTCCGCTCGCCGCCCCTGTCGGGATTGTGTGGTCGGGATTCCGGCGTCTGTATTTTGACCGCCGGGATCCCGTCCAGCGGGATTACGTACTGATCTCCAGTCTGAGCCTGCCCCAGGCATAGGCATACTTGGCAAATGCCTAGGGGCACAAGCAGCTTCTGCTGATTAATATGATATGCAGCATGCCTACAGTATATTCTGTGTGTGACTGCGTCTGTATCTGCATACAAAATGCATTACTAATGTGCAGCATTATGTGTATAAGGGGTACTACAGTACTTTGTTGTGTAACATACTGTAGCAAGGGCACTACTGTGTGGTCTAATGTGAACAAAGAGCAATATGATGTGATGCAATGTGAATAAGTGGGAATACTTTGAGGAGTAATGTGGTACTATCCTATGATGTAACGAGAATAAGAGACACTATTGCATGATATGTTGTGAATAAAGTTGCAGTACTGTGTGGCGTCATTTCAGATTAGGGAATTACTGTGTGGCCATGCCCCTTCCCAGCAAGAACATGCACCGTTTTGGGATGCACACCGAATGTGCACACTGTTGCTATTTTAAACATACAGTAGGTTGGAGGAGCACCAAAACGAGGACTGCTATGGTTGAGGGGTGATGGTGCTGGGAAAGGGGTACAGGGTCAGAGGCGGAAATAGCGTCTGTGCAAGGGGGCAGCATCCAAAAACTTGACTAGGGAATCATATTGGTTATGGCCGGCTCTGAGTACAGTCCACTATTATTGATAGTACTCCCTACAACACCACCTACAGTACTGTAACCCTCTTTTTTCTGAAGCTGTCATGAAATGTCATGACTGCTAATACATAAATGTCTACAGTATTTGTACTGTGGTGTTTTATTCCTTTGACAATTTGTTTATGACCTATTGAAGCTAAACTCTTGTACAGTACTTTATATTTTGAATACCAGCAATACAGTATAATACTGTACCTACAGTATACAGTAGTAATTGTATAGTATTTGAATGTGACTAATGTTTTCAATATAGTGCCAATGATTTATGGGGGCCTTAGACAGGGGCATGAACGGTGGGCTGGCCCAGAAGCGGGCAGGCAGCAGCAGCCCACTTACACAAGAGGTAAACTAAAGCAATGTTTAAATTACCTCGACAGCATACAGTAGTGTTCGATTTACTGTACTGACAATACAGTACTGTACATTGCAAATAACAAGATTGTCTAATATAGAGTAAAGTACTGTATTGCCATTACTACACTGTAAAGTATTCAGTATTTGTTTTGTAATACTGTCCTTTTTTCCCACAGAACAGCTGCAGCGTGCCATCCTGCTCCTGCGGGTGGTGGTCCACCTCTTAGTAAACCACTTTTTTAATTTTCTTTTAAGATCTATTTAATTTTCAATTTGTTTAATAAATATTTTTGATATTATACTCCATTGTATAGTATCTTTTTCTACTGTATAAGATAGGCATACTGTACACCATACAATTATCTGGCAGATAATCTGCCAGATCTGGCTGTTTGGAATGAAATTCTGGTAATGGATGAGAGCAAATGACAATCATCCATTACCATAATTTCATTCCAAACAGCCAATCAATCAATGTATAGGCAGCAGTTGATTGATACAGTATGAACACTTCTCCGTCTTCTCACTGTTTCATACTGTACATCTACCCCATGTGTGCTTACTCATATCTTGAATATGTAACCACAGGAGACTACCTCCAAGATGAGAACTTCAATGTATCATACTCTCTTAAGGAGCGGGAGGTTAAAATGCTAAAATGACTCCTAGAATGCGTGGGGCTCAAACCATACACAAACATGTTATTGCGAACGGTGTCGGCAAACTTTTTGATGCAAATGGAGTTGTATAATCAGAACACGAACTCTTGGCTCACATCCATCGCATGGGGATGCAAAGTGCAAATTTTAATCCCGATGCCAACGAAACTCAATATATCAATCATGCAGCATATATCTGACTACTGATATCAAGAAGTATTAGTTTTAGACGAGAGGTAATTGGTGAGAATTGCCCACGCATGTGATCAGATGTATGCCCTACATAATTTATTTAACTGGCAACACAACATTTTGGAGAAGAACCATATTTATGTAGCTGACCCTTATTGTCCTCAGTCAGGTTTAGTTGGACAACGTTCGACACATCCACCGCTGACAGTGATATCGTGATAAACAATCCGCTTGGGGGAATTGAAGGCTTCCAGCAGAAGTCTTGGACTGTGTTTTCCATTGCCGTCCTATTGTTGGCTGCTACAAAAACAGGGATTCGGATTTCAGCAATAGTTTAAGGAGATAATCAAGTTGTTGCTGTAACAACAAGACTCCCTGCGGCAACTATGTGGGAGGATAGAAAAATTAAGACTCTAGAGAAGACCAGAGAGTATGCTCATAAATTATCACAGAGTTCTCAGGCCCCAAGGACCGATTGGAGATCCCAGCTAGCCCTCAATTTGGATATATTTCTGTATGGGCCTTTATCAAGTTTTCATACCCTCATTTTCAGCTGGTCAGATGTTCCACCCTGACAATCATATGATCTGAGTGTAATCACACAGCATTCAGTGGCTGTCTATGTGATACCCCAGCAAATGGCCCTCTGTGTAATACTGTATATGGGTATTACCCCAGCAGATGGCCCTCTGTGTAATACTGTATATGGGTATCACACTTGTTTTAAAAAGGGAGCTTATCTGTGCTGCCTGATACCCCAATAATATGGATGTGTATGGGTCATTATTTATGGTAATATAATGGCAGGCAAAGTTGTTTTAATCTATAATGCAGATAATTCCCGGCAGCCTTGGCAGTTGCTCATGATCTCAGGAGCAGTCCACATGAGGGGTGTTAGGTGGTACAGGAACGTACAGTGTGTGGCACTTGGAGGAGCCCTGATGTAACAGTTGGGAGGACATGTTGTGCTGCTGAGGGACAGGAGCACAGAGCGGAGGATGCGCTGCCTGTCGCAGCAGTTTAAGTACATAAATGTATTTCACCAAAAGTGAGACCTACTGCCGCTGAGATCATTTTGGTTTGGCTCTGGTGTGTGTGAGGTGCTGGGAGGTGCAGGACTGCTGAGATACCTCATTGCTGGTGTGGTACCCTGCCTCTGGGGTACCTCTGAGTTAACTGTTTAGGCCGCCACTGATGCCCAAGCAGCCTAATGAGGAGCCTTAGAGTCGAGACTGCGGGGGTTGACCTCCCCATCCAGGTTGCTAGGCAACCGCAGCACTGGAGAGAAGAAACCAACAGGACACTAGGACCCAGGGTCTGGAGAAAGGTCCTCGCAGCGCTGATAGCCGGGTCCCGTTTGGATTGGCTGCACGGCGTGTGGGAAGAAAGGAGAAGGCTCCAGTATAAGAAGCAGAGTTGCCGCGCTGCAGGGGCTGTGAGATCTCGGACCCGCCAGCCATAACCCGTCCTCTAGTCTGAGCGGGGAGAGAGCGGAGGAGCGACGTCACGGTAACCGCCGCTGAGATGGGGAAGCTGCCCGCTAAAGCCACGCGCCGTCCCAAGCCGTACGAGACGAGAGAGCCGTGACCATGCCGAGGTGACTCACCATGCCGAGGTGACTCACCTGCCAGCCGCTACAGGAGTCCTGACCAGCCGCGAAGAGGAGGAGAGAGTGTGGCCTGCTAATCATTCCCCCCTTGTCCACCCCAACACCGAGGGCTCTGGGCAGCCGCAGCAGCAGCAGGAGAAGCCCAGCAGCCGAGAGCAGGTGCCGGGAGCTGGGGTTTTGAACACTGCCACTAATCGCCAGGGAGCTGGTAAGGAGAATTGCACCCACAAATCCCAACGTGGACCAAGTTAGTCGAGACAAGTCACTGGGGTGATTAACCCTGTACTCCCCTGCTTCCCAGCTCCACCTAGGAACCAGTATTTTAGCCCTGCTACAACTACTGGCGCGATAGTGAATCCAGAGGGCCCGGTCCGAGGTAAATCCATTGATCCCTACTGTATTTAGTGATCTGAGTGGGCACAACTCTGAGGTGCTCTAAAGACATCAGTTTAATTATACAAGTCAGCATTGCTTCTTTACTCTTTCACCGCCAGGGCCTGGGTGTCTCTGGTGTCCCTGAACCCTATTATGTACCAGCCGCACTATGCTCGACGGGTCCGTTAGCCAAGCCTGTCCTGTCGGCCACAGAGACACCTGATAGCCTATGCAACAACGGGAGAGGATCTTCACCGTGTCCAAATAATCTTCACCGTGTCCAAATACTGTCCTTATGCTAACTACCGTTTTGGCCATTCATAGCTGGCCTCTCTTAACAAGGTGAATTTGGGAATCCATCTAAAGTAATAATTGAACTTCTCCGGATTGTGTATCACGTTCAGAGACATTCTTTGTTCAGGTTTCCGTCGCCATCTTGTGGCGTGTTAGTATATTGACTGGACATTCCTGCGCCTTCCTGGTTAAAAGGACATTTGGGCTTGCTGCTAAAATTCTAAAAACACTCATTAATATGCTCATTTTAAAATGATGTGATAACTTTTATGCTCGTTATGCAAATGATATGTGATAACGTTAATGCTCATTAGGTAAATGGTATGTGATGACACTTATGCTATGATATGAATGATACACGATATATTTGGGCATATCGAACGGTGACGCTTCTGTTCCTAGAGATAATAAACGTGTTGTCACCACCTATTTGTACTTCCTTTATCCGTGGGATCCTCCTTGGGGTGATCGTTCTTTTGCCACAGGCTCCTGCGAGAGAAGTCGGGAGAGGTCTCTAAGCCGCAAGCGCCGCCTAAAGAAGCAGGTACAATTTCATTGACTCACAGGGGTTTTATTACAATGGGTCAGGCCAAAGGGAGCGGCACACCCGTGGGCAGTTACAGATGTAGCCAACTTTATCTTGACTGTTTCTCCGCCGAGACGGGCGTTTAGCCACGCTAAGGCGATAGCTGAGTTTAATCACAGGCAGGCGCGTTGAGACGATCTAGATACTCATCATGCATTACACATCTCCACCACTGTGTGGCTAATGCTCCACTAATCCAGTACTTTCGATCGTACAGTATAGCGGCGGATTGATCTACAGCTCTGGCAATACTGTAGGCGTAACGGGAAGCGGTGGAAAAAGTATGGAGTACAGTACTGTATGTGTATGGAGACGCAACTACAGTAATTGTGTAAAAGGAATAATGTACAGTACAATGTATAAACACCGTGCTTTTTAAAATATAAAATATATGAGCGTCTGAGTTCGCTAATGCATAATGGGAATGGAGGACTAGCAGGAGGCGGAGGAAAACACCGTGCTTTACAAATGCGAGCGTCCGAGTCCTCTAAGGCATAAACCAACAGCAATGGGGCGAGGGCCGGGCGCTGTTTGCAGTACTTTCACACATGAAATTAGAAATCTCTCATGAGGCGTCGTGGGCTAGGGGTGAAGGCTCCCACCTCCCTCACTGGGGGTCCAGGGTTCGAGACATGATGTGCTTTCTTTCTTTTTTTTTTTTTTTTTTTCTGTAATAATGCACTGTATTATTTTATTTCCATTGTAAGACAGTCAATGGAAGGATGCACACAGGTTTCACATAAATCAAAGTACATCTGCAGGAGCGATTCTTTACGCTAAATGCACCCAAACAGCGTGAATGAAATGAGTGTATTCTGGCGCTACCAACTAAGCAAAACAGTACTGTAGATCTTCAGCGTTTGTGCATTGCACAGGACCTGAATTTCCTCCCTGTGCAGGCCCCCAGGGGGGAAGGGCGATGGGGGTAGGGGGGAGACGATGGAAAATACTGTGCCTTTGAAATGCAATTACATGAGCGTCCGAGTACACTACGGCATACTGTAAACCAACACCAATGGGAAGGAAGTGCCAACCTTATTTTTAATGTGTTCCCGTGACATTCACTTTAACATTTTTTTTTTTCTCTCCAATACAGTACATCCAATGGAAGGATGCACACAGGTTTCACATAAATCAAAGTACATCTGCAGGAGCGATTCTTTACGCTAAATGCAACCTACAGTACGGTACTGTAAGTGAGCAAAATAGTACTACAGTGGGCGTTTGTGTATTGCACATGACCTGCATTCCCTCCCTGTCTACTGCATGATCTGTGCAGGCTCCCATGGGGGAAGGGCAACAGGCTAGCAGGAGGCGGAGGAAAACACCGTGCTTTACAAATGCGAGCGTCCGAGTCCTCTAAGGCATAAACCAACAGCAATGGGGCGAGGGCCGGGCGCTGTTTGCAGTACTTTCACACATGAAATTAGAAATCTCTCATGAGGCGTCGTGGGCTAGGGGTGAAGGCTCCCACCTCCCTCACTGGGGGTCCAGGGTTCGAGACATGATGTGCTTTCTTTCTTTTTTTTTTTTTTTTTTTCTGTAATAATGCACTGTATTATTTTATTTCCATTGTAAGACAGTCAATGGAAGGATGCACACAGGTTTCACATAAATCAAAGTACATCTGCAGGAGCGATTCTTTACGCTAAATGCACCCAAACAGCGTGAATGAAATGAGTGTATTCTGGCGCTACCAACTAAGCAAAACAGTACTGTAGATCTTCAGCGTTTGTGCATTGCACAGGACCTGAATTTCCTCCCTGTGCAGGCCCCCAGGGGGGAAGGGCGATGGGGGTAGGGGGGAGACGATGGAAAATACTGTGCCTTTGAAATGCAATTACATGAGCGTCCGAGTACACTACGGCATACTGTAAACCAACACCAATGGGAAGGAAGTGCCAACCTTATTTTTAATGTGTTCCCGTGACATTCACTTTAACATTTTTTTTTTTCTCTCCAATACAGTACATCCAATGGAAGGATGCACACAGGTTTCACATAAATCAAAGTACATCTGCAGGAGCGATTCTTTACGCTAAATGCAACCTACAGTACGGTACTGTAAGTGAGCAAAATATAGGGATTTTTGTTTACTTACCGTAAAATCTCTTTCTCTGATTCCATCTGGGGGACGCTGCGCACTTACTAATGGGTTAGAGTGTGTGGGAAGGGAGTTTGGCACAGAACCTATAGAAATCAACTCCTCCCCCCTCTAACCCCTCCCATCTACATCCTGTTCAGGAATTACCTCAGTTAACGTTTAGCAAAGCCGAAAGAGGCAGAACAGACCATAACCAATAAACTAGATAAAAAGACGGGAGGGATCGCAGCGTCCCCCAGATGGAATCAGAGAAAGAGATTTTACGGTAAGTAAACAAAAATCCCTATTTCTCTTTCATCCATCTGGGGGACGCTGCGCACTTACTAATGGGATTTCCCAAAGCAAGCTAATTAGAGGAGGGAGAACCAGACGGCATAGCTGTCTGTAAAATTTTACGCCCATAGAGGCAGTCTCCAAACCAAAAGTATGAAAATGGTAAAACTTTGTGAAAGTATGCACGGACGACCAGGTCGTCACTCTGCACAACTGCTCAACAGATACACCTCTGCGAACAGTCCAGGAGGCTCCAACAGCCCTAGTTCAATGAGCTCTCAGAGGTTCAGGAACAGGAACAGTATAAGGTACATAGGCCTGCCGAATAGCAGAGGTCATCGAACAAGCCACTGTGTTCTTAGAGGCCG
This sequence comes from Pseudophryne corroboree, assembly GCF_028390025.1. Taxonomy (NCBI): domain Eukaryota; kingdom Metazoa; phylum Chordata; class Amphibia; order Anura; family Myobatrachidae; genus Pseudophryne; species Pseudophryne corroboree. The sequence continues at coordinate 49,793,949 of NC_086447.1, read as the reverse complement.
GTCAGTCACGTCTGGGTGCATCAATCAAAAACAAAATATCTGTACGGCGAATAGACTCCATACGAGACAATAAATGTGTAAGGTCTTAACAACCTCCAATAATGCCAAATGACTATCCTCTCCGGAAGAATTTGGAACAAACGCCGGAAGTACAATGTCCCGATTAAGGTGGAAAACCGACACAATCTTTGGCAAAAAGGAAGGTTTCGTACGCAAGACCACTCGCTCATCATGAAAAAACAAAAACAAAGGTAGCCTATAAGAAAGCGCCGCTAACTCTGAAACATTTCTGTCCAAATTAATGGCTAAAAGAAAAACCACCTTAACAGTAAGGAACCGCAATTCTACAGATTCCAGTGGTTCAAACGGAAACTTCTGAAAAGCCTTAAGAACTAATTTTAAATCCAGGGAGGAACCGGAAGAACAAACGGAGGTTGAAACCTAAGCACCTCGTGAAGGAACGTCTAGATGAGAGAGCCAAAGATGTTGCCCTTTAAAGGGAAGAAAGATGAAGAACCTTAGTCAAACCATCCTGAAGGAAAGACAACAGGCGAGGTAAGCGAAAGAAGTTCGGCGACAACCCACGTTCTTCACCCCAAGCAATATAAATATGCCACACCCCGTGAGAATTTCGAGAGGTGACTGGTTTCCTAGCTTGGAGCATAGTGCTCACCACCAGTAGAGATGAGCCTTTATTTCTTAGAATGCTGGATTCAAGAACCATACCGTCAAAGTCAGACGATTTAAATTGTGGTGGCGACAAGGTGCTTGTAGAATAAAATCTGGTCGTAGATGTAGACGGACCGGTTTCTTGGTCACCCTGCTGTGCAGAAGAGTGTACCACTGGCGACGAGTCCAGGCCGAGTCACGAGAATGACCGGTAGACCTTCTCTCCAGATGCGCTGAAGTAGGCGTGGGAGTAGAGGAATTGGCGGGAACACATCCCAGTTGAAAACACTGTGGAGCTGTCAAAGTATCGATCAGTGCTGACTTAGGATCCTGATCTTGTGAGCCGTACAGAGGTAGTTTTCTATTGAGACGAGACGTCTGCAGGTCAATTTCGGAAGTACCCCACAGGGACATCAGGGTAAGAAAGGCCTCTTGAGGAGGCTCCTCTTCCGCCATATGGACCACCTGACGGCGTAAGAAATCTGCTTCCCAGTTTTTCACTCCCGGGATGCGAACTGCGGAGATGTTCGTTACCCAATGTTCCGCCCACTGGTGAATATGGGAGACTTCCGTCACGGCTTTTCAGCTTCGACTTCAGCCTTGTCTGTTTATGTAAGCTATCGTCTTGGAGTTGTCTGATTGAAATCGTACTGGATGACCCCAAACGCTGATTCGTAACTGAAGCAGTCCATACCGGAGTGTTCTCAATTCCAAAATGTTGATTGGCCCCGTCAATACCTGGCTGTGCCAGAGGCCCTGGAAGTGCTGAAATTGAAACACCGCCCCCCAACCCGTGAGGCTGGCATCTGTGGTGACCGTCATCCCAGACCAAATCGTGAATGGCACCCCCTTGGTCAGATTGTGGCTGTAAAATCACCAATGTAGAGACTGACGAGTCTGAACTGACAAATGGAACAATTGCAAGTCCAGATGTAGTCCCATTTGAGTCCAACAGATGAAAATCTGAGCCTGAAGGGTTGGAGCATGTAATCTGGCATATGGCACTGCCTCGGTTGTCACCATCTTTCCCAACAGCAGCATACATCTGAGAACTTGAACCCATCTGCAATTTTAACAGGGATCTGATTGTGGATTGTAGATCCTGAACATTGTCCTGAGGAACTTTCTGGCTTGTGTCAAACAAGACACCTAGAAAAACCATCTTCTGAGAGGGAAGCAGCGAAGATTTTTGGGAAATTCACTATCCACTTGAATGAATGTAGGGTGTTTGTTGTGAGCTTCAATTGCTGGTGAAGAAGTGTCTGTGATGGAGAAAATTTCTAGTCTTGCCCGGATTTGAACACGGGATGCACACATTGCAGACGGACACTGTAACCACTATGCCACCGCTGACCACTCTTCAGCAACAGGTCGTCTAAGTAAGGAGTAATGTTGACTCCCTGAGACCTGAGTACCACAGCTATGCGGGCCATGAGTTTCATAAACACCCAAGGGCCCATGGATAGGCCGAACGGGAGATCTCAGAAGGTCTGGTGACCTGTCCAAATGGGACAATGTAGGTATGCGTCCTTTATGTATAAGGAAGTCAAAAATTCAGCCGGTTCCATGGAGACAATGATTAAACGAATGGATTCCATTTTGAATTTCTGTACAGAGAGATACAGATTTAGGCATTTTAGATTTAAAATGGGCCGAAACGAACCGTCCGGTTTGTTAAAAAGAAAAAGACTTGAGTAAAAGCCCTGACTCTGTTGTTGTTTGGGAACCGGAAGAATTACTCCGTAGTATAAAAGCGCGGAAGTTGCGTTAGGAGGGATCGCATGGGAGAGAAATGGGACTGGTTCCTCGAGGTCCCAACATATATCTTCGGAATCCGACCCGTCACCCACCGATCTGGTTTTAACAACGGTCATACCTTCCTGAACTGAAGTAACCGAGCCCCAACCACCAAAGATCCCTCCGGAGGACCCGGACAATCCTGCAGCAGGTTTGTTGGTAGGTGTAAGGCTGGTCTACGAGATGACTGGGTTCCTCTCCTCAGAATAGTCCTCCGCGTGGAAATTGTGAAGAGGCCCGAACGAACTGGAGAATTCACCTACCTTTAGTACGAAAGGTCCGAAACTTTGTTTGATTCGGTTTCTGAGGAGCAGAACAACCTGAAGAAAGGGCTATTGTCCCCCAGTGTATTGATTTTTGTAAATTCTGAGTAAAAGAGGAACCCTCCTTCAAAAGAGAACAGCTGTTAAAGTCTGCTTTGAATCGGAGACAGCTTTTTTTTTTTTTTAAACTAATTGTATAGCTTCGGATGGGTCGTCTGGTTGCATTTCAGACACCCCTGTGCAAGCCAATCATCTACGGCTGTAAGGACCCAAGCTCCGGCGAGCATTGGACATAGAGAAATATCAAATAAGGTGAATATGGATTTAAGAATTGCCCATGTCTCCCTATCTGTAGGATCCCTCAAGGTCTCCTGACTGCACCCAAGGATTAACCATTGCCATCGCCAGATGTTGTAATAGGGGCATCTACCGTCGGAGCCGTTTTCCAGGATCTTGTATCCTTTTCTGCACAGGGATACCGAAATCTCAATTTATTAATTTATTTTGTAGGAATTTGAATAAGGAGAGTCTGGCTTCAGCCAGGCCTCTATTAAATCTCTGCAAAATGCGTATAGGGAAGGAGTTCGACGTATAACATATATCAATAACTTGACTCCTGAGCTTGTAGAGGATTCTTGAGCTGAGTCAGAGAGACACCTGCCCATCTTTCTTGCCCATGGAGGTTCCTGAGAAGACTGTCAAGTCAGCTGTAACACCGGCCACATTCCTGGCCCACAGAGGTATTAACTGATCTACAGAACTACCCCGCTGCTCCGTCACAGGTGTTTCAGAGCATGCAGTACAGAGGGGACCTGGATCCGTGTTAGCCTTACAAGTGTGGAGCCGCACTGTGAAACAGGACAAATAAACAACTGAGCCTGCTTCTTTTGGTAAATGTGTCCGGCTTATTGCCATAAATAATTCTTACAAGTAGCTAATAGTAACCCAAATAGTAGTGAAAAATGCAATAGAGAGAAGTAAGTAGAAATCCCCTCTAATAAATGCCTTGTAAACATATGAACTCCCCTGTAGAAATAACAGGGTGAGTAAATGAATAACAGTGACTCCCCAAAAATAAATTAAGTGACTGTCACTGCACTACAGGCTATATAATTAAGAAAGTAACTAGAAAACAAGCACAGGTTAACTATAATACTTGCTGTGAGCCAATCCTGGCTGGGATCTCCAGTGTGCTGCTGTATGCTGCGCAGCATCTCCTGCTGTGTAACTCTACCACAAGCGTGGAGAAGATGGCGCCGGTAAATCAAGCTAGCCTAACAAGGAAAATGGAGGCAGACCGTTACTAACTAGCCGAGCGGGAAGAACAAGGCGGGAAGCGCTGACTTCCCCTTCTGTAACACTGCTACGGCTAGCCGTCCAATCCACTTCAACAAGGAAACCTTCTTCCTCCCTCTGTATTGGGAGCGTGGCTCCTATGGAGGTACAGGCGGGAGCGGAGAGAGTTTACATCTCCGTCAGAACCGCTCTGTCTGTATAAGATCTCGCTGCCTCACCTCTGTGTACAGCAGCGGTAAATCACCGTGGCAGCGTGTCTCATGTAAGCGGTCTCTGTCAGACCGCATCTCCCATGCTTAACATACAGTCGCCAGCGGAGGGGAGGGGGGGGGACGGGACTACACAGACAGCATTTGTATAAATATTAATGTAAGTAATTAACAGTCCAACTCTGCTCAGGCAGGTTGTGGCTGTCCTACCTGAATAGTGCCTCCTCGGATCTCTGCCCGGAAAAAAACAGAAAAAGCCCCAGTGACCTCAGTATGGTGGCTTCCCAGAGGCTATTTAGAGTGGGAAATCTGTCTTAAACAGCCTCCTTAGCTAACCCCACTCTACCTATACTTGTCACCTGTAAACAGGGACTAAGTATCCGACAAAACTCAAATAAAAGGAAAAGAAAACCTAACTAAAAAACTATAGGCATAGAAACTGTGCCTGTACTCCTCAGGCACAAAACTAAAACTGAGGTAATTCCTGAACAGGATGTAGATGGGAGGGGTTAGAGGGGGGAGGAGTTGATTTCTATAGGTTCTGTGCCAAACTCCCTTCCCACACACTCTAACCCATTAGTAAGTGCGCAGCGTCCCCCAGATGGATGAAAGAGAAAGTACTACAGTGGGCGTTTGTGTATTGCACATGACCTGCATTCCCTCCCTGTCTACTGCATGATCTGTGCAGGCTCCCATGGGGGAAGGGCAACAGGCTAGCAGGAGGCGGAGGAAAACACCGTGCTTTACAAATGCGAGCGTCCGAGTCCTCTAAGGCATAAACCAACAGCAATGGGGCGAGGGCCGGGCGCTGTTTGCAGTACTTTCACACATGAAATTAGAAATCTCTCATGAGGCGTCGTGGGCTAGGGGTGAAGGCTCCCACCTCCCTCACTGGGGGTCCAGGGTTCGAGACATGATGTGCTTTCTTTCTTTTTTTTTTTTTTTTTTTCTGTAATAATGCACTGTATTATTTTATTTCCATTGTAAGACAGTCAATGGAAGGATGCACACAGGTTTCACATAAATCAAAGTACATCTGCAGGAGCGATTCTTTACGCTAAATGCACCCAAACAGCGTGAATGAAATGAGTGTATTCTGACGGACTGTGCATCTTCGGTATTTGTGTATAGCATAAGACCTGTGAAGGCTCCCAGGAGGGAAGGGCGTAGGGCAAGACAGTGGAAAATACTGTGGTCAAAGAAAGGGCATATGTAAAACTAAGGGAAACTGTCACAAAGTACAGTAACTACAGTACTGTACGTTGAATGCCTGGAACGCACGACGCCTGAGACGCACGACGTCTGAGACGCACGACGCCTGAGACGCACGACGTCTGAGACGCACGACGTCTGGATCGCTCATTGAGCATAAGCATGGCTGCTGTACCTGTAGTACCTGTACGTGACCGTCCCTATGCTATGGGTGAGCTGCGTCTCCTCGTTCGCTGGCGGGACAGAACTCTCGCCAGCAACGAGGAGAAAGTAAGGGCATATAGGAGGGCCAGCAGGGATATCCTCCGGACCTACAACCGGAGGAGAACGGTGAGGTCTCTCCAGAGGAGGTGGAGTGACCTCGTGAGGCGGACCCCACGACGCCTGCAGGCCATAAGGGATTGTAAGTACAGTACATTACTGTAGATTACTGTACTTTAAGTTACTGTAGTTACAGGTACAGTACATTATAGCAGGGGCTGCTGTAGCAGCAGGTATCCGGTCTATACAGCACTGTACAGTATTTGTGGTAAACAAATGGTTAAACAAGGACCAAACATTAACCCGGGTCAAAAGGTCAATTTGTTTTTTTGCGTCGACCTAGATGGTGCGGCTTTTGAAATTGGTTGACACCAGTTACTGTAGGTTGACATGGTCGTTAAGTTGACATGGAAAAAGATCGACATGCGTTTTACAAAAACAATTGTTATTTTTTTAAACTTGTGTATATACAGTAGTTCTTTACAATCCAGGTGGTCTACGATTGTGCAGTGTACAGTATCATGCAGTGTACAGTATATGCAATGTATCACAGTGTATCGTGCTGCGTAATTGCAGCGTGTCATGCAGTGTACATTCAGAATATGGTATTGTGCAGTGAGTGTAATACATAGTGAATCACATCGTGCAGCAGAGCCGGCCTTAGGCATAGGCAAACTACAGTAGGCAAATGCCTAGGGCATTTGCTATGCTTAGGGGCACCAGCAGCTTCTGCTGATTAAAATGATATGCGGCATGCCTATATTTTGCGTGACTGCGGCTGTATCTGTACCTGGCTAGGGCCAGCACTGTCGTGCAGTGTACTGTATACACATGTGGTAATTGCAGTTTTTTGTGTAGTGTACATTGTATCATATTTTGCAGGGAAATGTGCAGTTTGTCATACAGTATCACGCAGTCGTGCAGTGCATTGTGTGGTTTAATTGCAGTGTGCCGAAATTTGTGTTTCAGATAGTACAGTGTTCTAAGGGATGTTACTTTGGCAGAAATTATTCTAAGGGATGTTACAGTGGCCTAATGTGTTCTGACGTGCATTACTCTTGCATAAGGTTCATGACTGGCAGATCTCTACTTTGTGACGTAATGTGGATATACTACTGCACTACTGTGACGTACAGTAACGTGAATAAGGTGCTCTACTGTGTGACACAACGTGAATCAAGGACAGTACTGTGACGTGAATACGGTGCTCTACTGTGTGACACAACGTGAATCAAGGACAGTACTGTGACGTGAATAAGGTGCTCTACTGTGTGACACAACGTGAATCAAGGACAGTACTGTGACGTGAATACGGTGCTCTACTGTGTGACACAACGTGAATCAAGGACAGTACTGTGACGTGAATACGGTGCTCTACTGTGTGACACAACGTGAATCAAGGACAGTACTGTGACGTGAATACGGTGCTCTACTGTGTGACACAACGTGAATCAAGGACAGTACTGTGACGTGAATAAACTGCACTACTGTGAATAAGATGAATTCAGGTGAGTACTGCATCATCTGTCATGAAATCAATTTGTAATGTAATGAACAGTACTGAGATGGTTAAGGGTGGGAGGGCTGCATGCTGATGTGTGTCATAATGTTTATAAGGGCAATGCTTATGTGTGTTACAATGTCTATAAAGGTAGTGTTCTGTCTAATACCCTGGACCTACTGTACTGTAGCGATACTGTAAGTGTACTGTATGTCACATTTAGAAATGTGCCCCTTAAGTTTTGAAGACAGTACAGTACACTATGCCCTCCTGAGTGATTAGGTGCAGGGTACTAGAATGAACAATTCCATTTATTGTGATGTCATAAAGATGCTGTCAATGTTGAATTTCATTGGCTGTACAGTATGCTGCCATTATACTGTATATATATTTTTACAGGGCTGGTAGCACGACGTCACAGGAGGCGGGACAGGCGCCGCCAAGCTGGTAAGTATTGTCAAATACAGTAGTGTACAGTACATAGTGATTTCTATAGTCCCAACCCCCTGTCCTGACCATCACAGATAACTCGCTGCAATCCGTTAATGTTAAGAATGTCTGTTTACAAAACTAAATGTAAATATTAAACACAAA